>NC_136058.1:303783637-304454808 GCF_964261635.1 Lissotriton helveticus | reverse complement strand
TAGGTTTGGATTTTGGGGTATAGGGGTATATTTAGGGTTCAGGGGTAGTTTTGGGTTTTGGGGTACAGGGGTATTTTAAGGGTTCAGGGCTAGATTTGGATTTTGGGGTACAGGGGTATTTTTAGGGTTCAGGGCTAGGTTTGGGTTTTGGGGTACAGGGGTATTTTAGGGTTCAGGGGTAGGTTTTGGTTTTGGGGTGCAGGGGTATTTTTAGGGTTCAGGAGTAGGTTTGGGTTTTGGGGTACAGGGGTATTTTAAGGGTTCAGGGCTAGGTTTGGGTTTTGGGGTACAGGGGTATTTTAGGGTTCAGGGGTAGGTTTGGGTTTTGGGGTACAGGGGTATTTTAAGGGTTCGGGGCTAGGTTTGGGTTTTGGGGTACAGGGTATATATATATAGGGTTAAGATGGGTTAGTGTTTAAGGGTGTTGGGGTATTTTAAGGAGTAAGGGTGGGTTTTGATTATGGGGTGCAGGGCTATTTAAAGGGAGCAGGGTGGACACCCGGAGCTGGAATGTACAGAACCTGGGAAGAAAAAACAATGAAATATTTGGCACAACGCTCGCTTTTTTTCCCCGTATTCCCGCGTCCGCACATGCTCACACCCCCCAGCACATGCCCACAGCACACGATATGAGACATGGCATGAAGGGCGGAATGTGAAAACAGCAGTTGATGGACAGAATGCATAACAATGTCATACATTCACACCAGTACAGAGATCTGGCCCTAAATCCATCATTATTTTGCACTCCACACCACCCCAGGTCAGACATGGCCATATGCAAATCAGCCTTGACCTTGTGTCTCATGGGAAAAGTCCAGCCCTAACTGCAAGGCAATGTCTTTTCTACATCAGAATCAGACATCTTAAAACCAGTTTCTGGCTATCAGCCAGAACAGCTTGACTCCAAGGGTGTGGAGAGCATAGGACTCACGTCTGAGCATACCCATCCCACTCGGGGTGGCAAATGCAAAAACAACAGCTGATGGACAGAATGCAGAACAATGTCATACATTCACCCCAGTACAGAGATCTGGGCCTAAATCCATCGTTTTTTGCACTCCACACCACCCCAGTTCAGACATGGCCATATGCAAATCAGCCTTGACCCTGTGCCTCATGGGAACAGTCCAGCCCGAAGGGCGGAACGTACCACACGCCTCCAGCATTTGTCACGCCCCCCCAGCACAAGCCCACAGCACAACGCAGACACGCCCACAAGGGACTACTTTGCTGGCACGGTTCTTTTACCTTTTAAATGTATATGGTCGGCGTCTGCATAGCCTATGTCCTTCTGCTGTAACTGCCCTTTCCAACGCTGTATTGGGTGTTGTGATTGGTGCTGTGGTTCCTGAGATTACCCGCCTCAAAGGTTTGGGCTCTCTCTTTATTATATTAGTATGGATTCTGTCAGGGGATGGCTGCGTGTATCAGGGATTATGGGGAGAAGGCAGATGGGGCGGTTAGACAACATTAAATGACATACCACCCCACCCAAAAAACATCCTCGCAGTGTTTTTGACCCATTACCCTCAATCAGCTGCCCCCCGCCTGGGGTGTAGGGGCAGAAAGCCCACTAGACCCCAGGACTTAATGAAAATAAATGATAGGGGTGGGTGCTGCCCATCATGGGCTTGGCCATGCCCTTACCCCCCCCCCAACATAATATGTGGGCACTCTTTCTACCTCTTCTGGGGTTGCAGATGGAGGTGATTACCCAAAATCTGCCTTTGGTGGGGGGTGGGGAGCGCAGAAACCCCACTAGACTCGAGGGACATAAAAAATAAAACAGAGGTTGGGCTGCCCACCATAGGCATGGCCATGGCCATGCCCCCACACCACCAAAAACATGCTTGCCATCTTTCTGCCCACCCTGGGGGTAGATGGGAATGATTTGCCACCAAACTGCCCCCAGGAGGCATAAAGACCACTAGACACCAAGGACATAATAAAAAATATAGCGGTGGGGGCTGCTAACCATGGGCATAACCATGCCCCCACTCCGAAATAAAATGTGCAGACAGTCGTTCTGCATCTTTTTCCGCCTCCTGAATGGCTTTGTTAGTATTGGTAGCTATAAAGATGTTGAGATACTTAGGGGCATATTAGCAAGGGCAATATCGAAGCTTTAGCAGGACTTTTTCCCGCTAAAGCAGCAATATTTTTATCGCCCTATTAGCAAGCTGTCGCTGACAGCAGTTAGCGACAGCTTTTAGGCGATAGCTACAGGTTTGGGGCCCGCTTTGCATGTCAGCGATATTCATCGCTAATGACATGCAAAGTGGGCGTACCCAAACTGTTAGCGACTGAAAACAGTCGCTAACACAGCAATCGCCTATTAGCAAGGCAGGCAAAGCGATAAAAAAAATTGCGCTAAACGCGATTATCGCTATAATCTAACGCCTGCAAAAAAGTTGATTTACCTGTATAGTCAATAGGGGGTGGATTATCAGATTAAGCCCCCAGTGGCGTTAATGCAAGAATGTCGCTGTATTTCCAGCGATATTCTTGCATTTCGTCGCTATCGCTGGATATTTTAGCACAATGGAGAAAAATGTTGCTATTAGCATGTTTTCTCCGCCAAAATATCCAGCGATAGGCAGCGATAAAAAAAAAGTTGCTAAGCTCATTTAGCGATAAATATCGCTATTTCTTGCTAATAGGCCCCTTAGTTGCAATCAGACCATCAAGGTGTAAGGTGGGAATGAACACTGGTACCGGTACTCGCTGTAGCAACAACGCCGTTGAGCACCATTCTTATGACATTGAAATGCAGGGTACCATCCCTCGCTGGCTGTCTTCACCCACAAAATCACTGTATCACTCACAAACGGTTTGATGGAGCATATGAATAGGGTGCTTGCCAGGTGTATACAGTGACCAGAACCTAATGACTGCAGGATTGTGGAAGCAGGTAGCATGGTAGCCAAGTGGTAGCATGGTTCCACTACATGGCTCCTCATTCGGCTACCAAGATTTTGGCTGGTGAGCTGTTGCCCTTCAATGGGCCACCAACCTGTTTGCCGCTGCAGTTGTCCCCTCGGAATGTTCTGGTACCAGCACGCCAGTCTGAGCGCACAGTGTCAGCAACTCTCACCCACCTGCTTACCGGGATTTCCTGCTGTTAGTGTGGGCTCAGGCCAAATGGAGACAAGGAATTTTTCAGAAGGGGAGAATCGTTTCTTTGGAATGTTGAATGTCGCATTCCTTAATCTTTCCTTAGAGCGGAATGAAAAAGGACCAACTCTGTCTAGACCTTGTCCCTAGGCTATCAGTTCCAAAACTACAAACATAGGAGCAGATTTACAAGAAAGGAACTCAATGCCGAACGCAATCCATTTGGCTGCGCCGCACTGAGTCACTTTTCAAAGCACTGGGATGCGACATATTTACAACAATGTGTCGCCTCTCTGTGCCTCCCCCTGCGCTGGCGCACAAACTGCTGCCATGCGCCGGCGCAGGCACCCTTGCACCATGGTGCAAGGATGCCTTCGTCGTGGGGAGATTGTTTTTGTTCTAGAAGCGTTCCCTTCCTGCAGAAAAACAATCTGAAGTGCTGTTGTTCAACAAAACCTATGCTAGTCTCACACACACACCCTAGCACTATGGCGCTAAGGTGTGGGTGTGGCGCACTGCAGCTAAATTCAGCACTAGTACAAGGGAAAGGGGAAGACAGAGCCGTATCTTTGAAAATATGGCGCTCTCCTGCACCTTCCCATGGTGCAAGGGTGCCTCGTTGGGTTTGGCATTGACGCTGCCCAAGTGCCTCAAGGGATTGCTCGCACGGAGTTGTTACCGAAAAATATGTACAGAAGCAGCAGGTCAGTGTTTTTAAAACTATACCCAAGCTACAGTTCTCTGGATTTAAATATAATAATTAAAAAGTAAAAAAAAGAGTTGTACGCAGACACTTAGAAACTTTAAATATGTTTATTATAAATATATCATCAGAAAAGTATACATACATGATTAGTTCATGTTAAAATGTCATGCTGAAGAAATACTTTGAAATACATTTTTAATTCAGGAATTTCTGGAGGATTACTTAATTATTTTATGATACACAAAGAGCATGAACAAAAAGCACATCTTGTTGAACTTCGGTGGTGGTCCCATCTTCTTAGCACCACCCCAAGCACAGGCAAGGCAAAAAAACAATCCCAACCAAAGGCCCTGCAAAGCATTATGGTACGAGATTAGCAGTGGGCAGTAAATATTATATAGTATCCAATATCAAAATTATTCTACAAAGAGCTGCAGTTAAACTAGTCGTTACCTCAGGATCAAATGGAAAAGCATTGAAATTATTCTCACATCAAGCTGCAGTTCCACTAGTCGTTACTAGATTTCCTTCACGAGTCAAATGCAAAACCATTGAAACCCTTTCATCAAGCATTTGCATTTGACTCGTGAGGGAAAGGAAGGGGCACTGGGGGTGCACATCTTGTCTACCTGACAGAATTCCTGTTTGATACAGTGGCAGGCTTAAACTGACACCTGCTTCTGTTACCAATGATTTTTATCGCCGCTTTAGCAGCAGTTTCCTGCCGCTAAAGCGCGATAATTTTAACTCCTTTCCTTGATAATATGCCCCTCAGTTTTTTTAGGGCGAGGCCTCCGCCACTGCCGCAGGCAGTGGGAGGAGTCCGATTCCCTCTTGTAAGGGCTCTCAGAAAAGCACTTGTAAAATGCCACACATTCCATTCTTTTTTGCCATCTGGATGGCAATTGGGCCTCGCATGCCTGTCTTTTTAGAAGACAGCACGCAATAGGCCATTTGATGAAGAGTTGGTTCACTTCCTGCATTTTCTGTGCGTGCACGAGCAGCAGAAGGCCATATATCTTCAATTATCTCGTCGTCAAGGCCGAGATAATTGAAAACATATGCCTGCAGTGGCGCGCCGCGCGAGGCCGAGGCTTTTTTTTTTTATGATGTGCGTTCACAGGCAGCTTCGGGGAGGTGCGATTGAAGTGCTATCCAGAGGCATATTGCTGTGTTTACAGGGCCAGCCTGGTTTTATTTGGTAGGCACAGGGAGATTAAGTGATTTGGCCAGAATCACAGGATGTTGATTCGGCCCGAGGCTTGAACCATAGTTTCCCAGCTCCAAAGTCGACAGTCTAGCCGTGAGACCACATCCTCTCGAAACGGGGAATCTGAAAAGCAGCCAGAGATTCTATTTAACAGACAGCTCCCTGAACCTCTTGGTTGAGATGCCCCCAGGTGAGGCAAACTTCGTTAGACTTAAATTCTGTTCGCATAGAATTATCTATCGTTCAGCAATCACGGAAAGCCTCTTTGTTTTCTAGCCTCTCCGCCGGAAACCTATGAAAAACACGCTTTAGAAACAGCCGAGCGCCCCCAGCGCTGACTGGATTTATTTCTGTAAACATAACTAGTCCTACATATAAACGCGGCTGAACCGTTTTCCTATTATGGTTTGTGAGTCGTGGAAGATTAGGAGTCTCTTTTGACGTGATGCCCATTAGCAAACCGGAGGCCTCTCACTCATTTCTTAATGAAATACGTTTGAATTATATGAATGGGATTTCTGGCTAATGCAATTCACTTATGTCGATTTTCATGAATGGCACTGACGCGAGACATACATGCATGTGTTTTCTAACACCTCCCTTATTTTATCTTTTTGTACAAACAAGGGGCATATTTACAAGCAATTGCGCCACTTTTCCGTCATTTTTAACATGGGAAAAGTGACGCAAGGGGCTTGTAAATATGCGCCGAAATGTGTATTTTTTAACGCAGTCAGGTCCGAGATATTGTGCCTGCCAGTCAGAAATGTGGCATTCCCTTGCAGGGTCCTGCACGTGCCTGTGTCTGTGGTAGTAACAGCTGGCGTGAGAGTGGCGTTTTTACACAGTCTAAGATTATCCCGTCAGCGACTAAAAGGCAATAATTAACTAGGCCGTTTAAAGCACTCCTTAGGCACGTTTACCGATGATTGTCGGCTCATCAGCAGGCGCACATGTTTACCTGAAAAAATGTTCGGAGTCAGACCTAATTGAATTGATAAGCCGGCTTCCCTTTGCCACAAGGGGGGCTTGGGGGAGGGAGCCGACCGCCGGGAGGTCTCCTCCCCCGGGCGGTTTGGGAGAGCAGCGAGGGGTGTCCCTTTAAGAGGGACAGAAGTTTCCAGAATTGGGCTGGTCCAGTAGGACCAGCATAGCCCAATTATAAACCCCCCGCCCACTGCCTACCAGCCACCATTTTAGGTTTGGTGACCTGGTGGCTAGGTGGGCTCATAGCTTTTTGTGGTGCGTGTATTGTGAATTGGGTATTTAGGTTATTGTCTTTAACATTCTCTTGCTACTTTACGATGGAAGACTCTCGTGTTGTGGAAGCGATGCGGCTGCTGGCTGAGGCAGGGCGCATGGATTTAATTTCTGGAGGTGTGCCGGCGCGTCCCCAGCGCCAGGCCTCCGCTGGCGTGGGGGCGGCGGTGCTGGCGTGCTCGTCGCCGAAGAGGAGACGCCCGAGCCAGGTAAGCGAGAGGGGCCGGTCCCGTTCGAGGAAGCCGGCCCCTCAGAAGGCTGCGCGTGTTTTTTCAAGTGAGGCGGCAGCTCCGGCGTTACGCGGCCCGTCTGGTGAGGGCGGTAGGGGGACGCGCGTAGCTCCAGAGTGTCAGGTAGGTGTTGCGGTGGGGGCGGGGGGTGCTCCGACTACGTCTGGCGCTTTAGTGGGGCTGGCGCATGTGTCCAGTGACGCTCCGCCGCCCCCCCCGTTGTTCCAGGCTGCTGCTCCCCCTTTCTCTGGTCCGGTGACTTCAAGGGCCGCCTCGGCGGGAGGGCGGGGTAGGGGGGGCAGGGGGGGGAGCAAAAAGCGCTCCGCTTCGGACCCTCTAGTGGAGCGGCGAGTGCAGCATGTGGAGCCCGCCCCGGCTCGTAGCGCGCGCAGAGGCTCCGTCCCATGTGTGGTGCAGGTATCAGGCCAGGAGCGTTTGGTACATGGGGCTCAGAATGTGCAGTGGGCTGTTGAGGATTCGCAGTTTGCTCCTGAGGCGGCACATTTATTGTTGGGGTCACCTCCCGGCTATGTGGTTTTTGAGAGGCAGGCTGGGGAAACTAGGGAGGCAAACGTGGTTTTTACTCATGGTGAGTTGGACTGCGAGGAGGTGGCACCTGTTAGGCATCAAGCTGTTTTGGGACAGGCTTCTGATACTGGCATGAGGGATGTGGAGGGTAATGTGGGTAGCCCATTGTTGTTTTCTACCCCTGGCTCCGCTGAGGGTCCTGCGTTGTCTGTGGGTGGGGGCTCGAGGGGGGAGGGTGAATGGGCACAGATGGGTGAAGGGAGTTCTGTTTCTGGTTTGGTTTCAGGACAGGAGGTTTCCGGGTTGGGTGGTTTCGGAGCTTATGGCTTCATGGAGTTGGATGTAAGTTTGCAAAAGGAAGGCAGGAACATATCGCAGGTGGGCCGTGCCCCACTGCCTGGTGATGCTAGTGTGGCAGGACGTACACGCGGTGCAGGGATTTCAGGGTATGGAAGGTCGGTTGTGGGTGCAGGGGCAGGTGTTTGCCAACCTGTCATGAGTGGTTCAAGGGGTTCTGGTTTGCATGGTTCTAGGATGGGGCCGTCTGGTGGTTTTCGGCAGGGGCGTGTTGGGCCTGTTTTAGGGGCTGGGGAGGTCCCAAATTGGTCAAGTGAGGTGAGAGGCCCATATGTTATGTTTGGCTCCCCTGGGTGGGATCATTTTGGCACTGCAAGTTTGGCGCAACGTGGTTTTCAGTCGGTGGATGAAGGTCAAGTTTGGGGCGCGAGGGCCCCTCTTCTGGCTTCCTCTCCGGCGGAGGCAGAGGGTAACTTGGACGTGAGCGATGAAGATGAGGTGATTGGTGATTCTCCGGTCCGGGGTCGCCCTATGAGGGGTTGTCCTAGAGGGAGTTCTTTGGACAGGTTGCAAGGGAGGGTTGTTGAGGATAATTTGCAGAGATCCAGGTCTGTTTCGGGTGTTGTTTTCAGGGACCCTAGCACACCAGTCCAAACTTTTTCTTTTCAGGATAGGAATAGGTGCGGAGGTCCAGACTTGGCAGGGCGCGGTCCAGTCCCATCACGCCAAGGGGAAGTGAGGAGAATGCCTAGCGCGGCCCTCTCTTTTCCACCGAGGGATCCCGCCGCGGCCAGCACACGAGGGTCTGGCGTGACCCCGCTGGCCCCAACGAGTAGCAGGTATAGGTGGCAGGCCTTGCCGGCGGCTAAGGAGCTACAGAGTCAACACACAGGGAGGTACGGGCGTGTACAGCCTGCTCCCCCTCCTGGAGTTTCACAATCATTTAAATGTACGGTGGTTGATACCGGGTTAGGTAAGACCCGTGGTGATTTGTTGCACACTACTGTCGATTCAGTGGTGTTGGACTACGACGAAGACAGTCCTGAAGAAGGTGAAGTGCGGGATCTGGAAAGGGGGGTGCCCTCTCATGTTTCTTCTAGTGTGTTACAGGCTCCAGTGGTCCAAAGTCAAGTGCAAGGGAGAAGAGAGCACGGCCCATCGAGTAGGGCGCCTCGCAGACCGGATGCATTGACCTCGGAGACACGGGCGGAGCCATCGAGAGTGGTCTCTCTGTTGCCAGGTGAGCAATCAGCCACACAGGCCAAACCTAAGATGGTGTCTGTGGGTACCGGTGGTGAAACTGAAGTGATTAGTAGTGATGGCCGTTTGGTTAAAGGTCGATATGTTAAAGACACAGCAGTTGGTACAGATGATGTGGTAGACATTCAGAACACAGTGGTAGGACATGTTATGGCTGGTGCTTCCAGCAAAGTTAAAGAGCCTGTGGCCAGTAAAGAACTAAAAATCAAGAAAATGCCTTACATGGGGGTTACGAAACCGTTAGGTGCTCATCTCATGTTAAGTACAAAGGAACGAATTTGGAATGGTGAGTATGTGGAACTACTGAAGCTACTCCACAGGGAAGTCCGGTCTAAAGAAGGGTCTAAGGAGGAGGAGTTTGAGCTGGCTAAACGCCCCAGAGTGCCTTTAACTATTGAAAACTGGACAGCTGCATTTTTGATTTATGCTAGTGTATATTGCGAAAAGTTCCCTGAGCGCAGCGTGTCCCTTTTTAAATACATGGACGTCATTCGCAAGGCCCAGATCACCGGGGGTGGTTTTGCTTGGTCTCAATATGATGAGGAATTTAGGGCCAGAATGGCTTGGGACCCGGAAGCTAAGTGGGGGGAGATAGATAATGACTTGTGGCAACACACAATGGGGTCAGCGTCAGGGGGGAAAACCATTTTCACGGCAAGTGGTTTGCCGTTAGTTTATCGGCCCTTTCAGGGGAAGCCCACCCGGGGAGGGGTGGGGGCCACTACAACCTTGTACTCAGGGTCTGGTTTCTGTTGGGAATTTAATAGGGGCTCATGTACCAGGGAGTATTGTAAATTTAAACATGAATGCTCAGGTTGTGGTAAGAAACACCCGTTGTCCAAGTGTTGGAACAATCAGCCATCGGACGGTACACAGGGAAAGCAAACAGTTTCAGGAACGTCAAATACGACTTCACAGTTTTCGGGAGGAAGGGGATACAGAGGTGCTAAGGGTGCTGGGTCCAAGGGCTCGTACGCCAGTTAATTTAGAAAGGCTGCGCATTGCCCTCCATGGTTTCGAAGATCAGTCAGCAAAAGTTACACTGTTGGAAGGTTTTCAGTTTGGGTTCCGACTCGGTTACTTAGGTGCTAGGGAACGGAGGTGGTCTGCCAATTTAAAATCAGCTTCTGAACATGCCACAGTGGTACAAGACAAACTTAATAAGGAAGTACATGAAGGGAGGATGGCTGGCCCGTTTCACGATTGGCCGATCCATAACTTGATTGTTTCACCGGTTGGAGTTGTCCCGAAGAAAGAACCGGGACAGTTTCGCCTGATTCAACATTTGTCATGGCCTGAAGGGTCGTCTGTTAATGATTTCATTGACCCAGAGGCAGTGTCTGTCTCTTACTCTTCGGTTGACGTGGCCATGTCACTTGTTGTGACGGCGGGCGCAGCCGCTGAGATGGCTAAGTGTGACATCAAGTCTGCTTTTCGGCTATTGCCTGTCCACCCGGACGATTGGAGCCTTTTAGGTATTCAGTTCAATGGTAAGTGGTACGTGGACAAGGCTCTGCCGATGGGCTGCTCCATATCATGTGCCTTGTTTGAGTGTTTTAGTACTTTTCTGCAATGGTATTTTTCCCATCAGTCCGGTCATACCCTGGTAACACACTATCTCGATGATTTTTTCTTTGTTGGATCCCCGGGCTCCGCGGAGTGCCAGAAGGCTCTGGACACATTCCAAGGGCTCATGGATGATTTGGGGGTTCCTTTGGCGCCCGAGAAAACAATGGGCCCTGCCACTGTCCTATCCTTTTTGGGTATTGAAATAGACTCTGTGAGTATGTCTGCTCGACTGCCGGAAGACAAAAGGGTCAACATGATTGAATTACTGGATGTGATGTTGTCAAAGAGAAAAGTGTTGGTGAAAGAGATTCAAGTGCTTTTGGGTCATTTGAATTTTGCCTGCAGAGTGGTGAGAGCGGGCAGGACCTTTTGTAGGAGACTGGGCAGGGCTTTGGCAGGTCATCATTTGCCCCACCATCGTGTTCGTCTGTCTGCTGGTGTCAAGGAGGATTTGAGAATGTGGAAGTTTTTTCTGAACTCCTTCAATGGTGTCCCCTTGGTCAGAGAGGTTGACTTTCAGTGGGATGTACAAATGTTTTCGGATGCTGCTGGCAGTGATGGTTTTGGGCTCTTTTGGAATGGCAAATGGTGTGCAGAACGTTGGCCTGATGAATGGTTGAATGGAGGTCGCAGCATCACTTTTCTGGAACTGTTCCCCTTATTGGTCGCCTTGACATTGTGGGGGGAGGAATTGGCGCACAAGAAAGTGCTGTTTCGTGTGGATAACATGGCGGTGGTGGAGATAGTGAATCGCCAATCGGCCAGGGACGGACAGGTGTTGAAACTTATGAGAGTTTTTGTTCTTGGTTGTTTGAAACACGATATTCATTTTCGTGCGTTGCACATTCCTGGTGTGGACAATGACATTGCGGATGCTCTGTCTCGTTCACAGTGGGAGAGATTCCGTGGTCTGGCGAAGGATGCGGACAGATCCCCGACTCCGATGCCGAGTCATCTGTGGCACGTCGGCGAGGTCGGGTCGTTCAATTGGTGGTAGGTTCTCTGTCTGTGTCCACGCGTTCTGCGTATTCCCTTGCGTGGAAGGAATTTCTGGAATCTGGTGCTGTCAGAAGGGAGGATCTGTCGAGTCGGTCGGATGATGTGGTCAACTTTATACTGGACCTCATGGATAAGGGTTTGACCAAAGTAACCATTGCTGGGAAACTGGCGGGGATTGCTTTCATGGGGAAGTTGTGGTGGGGCTATCCGCCATCTGCGGGGGAAATTGGTAGAAGGATGCTTGAGGGATGGGCCAGGGAGCAAGGGCACATTGGTAGAGCCAGAGCCCCTATATCTTGGCAAGTTCTGGCCAGGTTGATTACGGTTTTGCCTTTAGTTTGTTCAGATGATTTTGAGGCATGTCTTTTCTCTATGTTGATGGCTTTCATGTTTTTTGGTGCTTTCAGGGTATCTGAGTTGTTGGGTTCAAAGTATAAGTGTGGATTGTTTTGGAAGGACGTTTTCTGTTATGATGAGGGAGTTCATGTATGGTTGGCCAGTTCTAAAACGGATCAGACGGGGAAGGGGAAAGGTGTATGGTTACAGGCATGTGCTCCGAAGCTTACTTGCCCTCTACTGCTTGCGCGGCGCTGGCGTTCATTGTGTGGGGGTGGCGATGAAGTCCTGGTTTTCCAACATATCACTGGCGCCCCTGTAACACCTTATCAATTACGTATGGTTTTGCGCAAAGCGCTACAGCACATAGGTCTCGATGGCAATATTTATGGGACTCACTCTTTCAGAATAGGTGCTGCCACTGAAGCTTTTCACAGGAATTGGTCTGAAAGGGATATTAAGCGATTGGGGCGCTGGTCTTCTAACTGTTTCCAGCGTTACGTGAGGAGCTCGGCGGAGGAGGCGCATGCGTCATCCTCCTTCACAGGATTTTAACTCTTTTTTCTTTTTCAGGATCCGTTGCTGGACCTCGCTCCTCGGTGGTAACGGTCTGGATAGTGGGGCATTCATTTGTCAAGTGGGCCAGAGTCCAGGCGGCGAGGAGTTACTTTGGAGATCTACTTGGTTTCAATGATCGAATGTTTAACGTTCTTTGGAAGGGTAAAGGTGGGATGCTCTGGAGAGAGTTGATCCCTTGTTTGAACAACAACATGGTGGGCGGTGTCTGCCCGGATATTTTAGTTATTCATTTGGGAGAAAATGACCTATGTGCAACGAAAGGTGTAGTCTTGCTGCGAGCTATGAAACGAGATTTAGGCCTCATTAAGGAACGATGGGCTGGGTGTCACGTTTTTTGGACAGAGTTGATTCCTCGCAGGATATGGAGGGGAGCGGTGAATCCCAGGGCTGTCGATCGGGCTAGGAAGAAAGTGAATTCGGAGGTGTCTCGTTGCTGTAGGAGCCTTGGTTTCAGTAGGATTTCACACAGGGACATTAAGTTTGAGGCTGTTGAGTTCTTTAGGGATGATGGAGTTCATCTGTCCCGGGTGGGCATGGAACTTTACTTGTTGGAGATTCGTGAGGTTTTAGCCCGGGCTTTGGCCATGCAGCGTTGATTTTCTGGTTGTATTTCGCTTTGCGGTTGGGGGGCAGAAAGGGAGGCGTTGCTTCCCCCGCCTACCTTTCTGGGTGGCGGTGTTTTTGGGTATCATTACGGTTTTTAGGCAGATTGCTGGTTGAGTATTAGTTCAAGTATTTCTTTGACAAGTGCTGGGGTATGTTGGTCATGGTTTGACCGTTCAGTTTTGTGAGGGGGGGGTATCTGCAGGAGTGCAGGGTCAGGCAGGGTTTATGGTTATGGAGGACCTGACCGTTGTTATTGTAATTGTGGTTGGACGAATAAAGTTTTAACGATGACGTATGTTTGTTTAATGACGAAATGTTTTATTGATGATGTAATTTTATTGATGACGTAATGTTATAATGCTGTTATATTTTTATTGATGTATTGTTGGGAGCGGGAGGGCTAAAATGTTTTAGGGGTGGGGGAGGGTCCGGGGGGCTGAATTTGTAGTTATTTAATTATTTAGTGAGGTTTAGTTTTGTAAGGCGTTGCCAAGGTTTGTGTTTGTAATGTGCACCTGTGTCTTAATAAAGCGGCCTTTTACACACACAAACAACTTTTGGTCTACTTTTCTCCCACCCCTCGCCCTCTCTCCCAAGGGGGGCTTGGGGGAGGGAGCCGACCGCCGGGAGGTCTCCTCCCCCGGGCGGTTTGGGAGAGCAGCGAGGGGTGTCCCTTTAAGAGGGACAGAAGTTTCCAGAATTGGGCTGGTCCAGTAGGACCAGCATAGCCCAATTATAAACCCCCCGCCCACTGCCTACCAGCCACCATTTTAGGTTTGGTGACCTGGTGGCTAGGTGGGCTCATAGCTTTTTGTCCCACCCTCCCTCCCTCAATTTTTCGCTTTAAATGCTCCGCTTTTCCCCTCGCTGCTCAGTTTTTTCCCTATTTTTTGGGCGTTTTTTGCCCCTATTTTCTTTTTTAAGTAAAAGGCTGTTTTGTGGGCTACCGGTGTGCAGGGGTTGTTTCTCTTGTATTTGTATCCGTCGCTAGACACAGGTGCTGTGCGGTGTTTTTGGGTATCATTACGGTTTTTAGGCAGATTGCTGGTTGAGTATTAGTTCAAGTATTTCTTTGACAAGTGCTGGGGTATGTTGGTCATGGTTTGACCGTTCAGTTTTGTGAGGGGGGGGTATCTGCAGGAGTGCAGGGTCAGGCAGGGTTTATGGTTATGGAGGACCTGACCGTTGTTATTGTAATTGTGGTTGGACGAATAAAGTTTTAACGATGACGTATGTTTGTTTAATGACGAAATGTTTTATTGATGATGTAATTTTATTGATGACGTAATGTTATAATGCTGTTATATTTTTATTGATGTATTGTTGGGAGCGGGAGGGCTAAAATGTTTTAGGGGTGGGGGAGGGTCCGGGGGGCTGAATTTGTAGTTATTTAATTATTTAGTGAGGTTTAGTTTTGTAAGGCGTTGCCAAGGTTTGTGTTTGTAATGTGCACCTGTGTCTTAATAAAGCGGCCTTTTACACACACAAACAACTTTTGGTCTACTTTTCTCCCACCCCTCGCCCTCTCTCCCAACCCAGCTGAAACAACAAAACCAGTCAGACCGCTTCTTCACAACTATGTGCCAGATTACTGTGAGGAAACTGTGATCGAGAGCTGCAGGTGTCCTGCACTGACCAGTAGCGAGGTTACTTTTTAAAGTGTGTAATATTGATTATAAAACGTGGTCATAAAAAACGTACAAATATTTTAATTGAACTGCACGGGTATTGTTAGTATTAAATGGGCGCTCGTCTTCAAAAGTACTCGGTAGCCGGCTTTCATTCTGTTTCTGAGGTTCGGAGGGGCTGTTCTGTTTATTTCTCTGTGAAGGCATACCCCATATTGTTTAAGAAGGCTTCTTGTTTGAGCTTACGTAAATGTGTTGGCTTTTTCTTTCACTTTTTGCTGTTTTCCTTACTCATGGTTGTCAAGGGTTTCCCCGTGGCGTGTGAGGCTGCATCCACTTCTGGCTTTTTAGCTAACGAAACGTTGCATCCAGGGGCCTCATTTATGAGGCCGTGCGTGCCTTTTACGCCGCCGGTCCGTCATTTTTTGTGACGTACCAGTGGCGTAAACAATGTGCCTTGTTGCGCCATATTTACAAAGTGACGCATCTAGGTAGATGCGTCACTTTGTAAACCCCTGCGCTACATTATACCTGCGTCAGGTATAATGTATGCAAAGGGGGCGTTCACACGCAAAAAGCCTCGTAATAGTGACGCAGTGAAATCTATGAGATTTCACTGCGTCACTTTTAGGACGCTGTTGCGTCAAAATCTTGCGCCTGCCTCACAGCAGGCGTAAGACTGACGCAAGCCCTTTCACATGGGGCTTGCGCCATGTGAAAGGACGCATTGCTGGAGTTGCGTCACTTTTGTGACACACCCCAGCAATGCGTGACTTTTGCGCTTACAGGTACGTCAGAAATACTGACGTATCTGTAACTCCTTGCGACATGATGCGTCATATTATAAATATGACGCATCAATCATGTCGCAGGGAGAGCGCAGTGAAAAGTGACGCATCGCTGTTTTCACGCAGCGATGCGTCACTTTTCATAAATAAGGCCCCAGGGCTTTAGGTGGGATTCAAAAACTGGGGGGGTCTCTCAAAGGGGCGTGGCCAGTGTAAATAGGGGCGTGGCTTTAAACACTTACGATAAAAATCTGTGTTTAGAATAGTATGCCGCCCGACTTTTATTTTGCTGTTTCTGTCATTGCATGCAGATAGGTGATACAAAAAGTCACATCATACCTACAGGAAGTCAGGACTATTGGCTTGGTCAATGGTTATTAGTTGCATAAGATAAATAGGCCGCAACTATGGCTTGTATATAATATTGAAAACGCTTCCACTTAAAGCCCTGGAGACCCTAATGTTGCTGCTCCTGAGTTTTAGTAAGGGAAGGGAAATCCAGAGAGAAAATGACTCTCTTTAAAGGATTTCCCTTCCCCCACAACGCTCACCTGGCATGACCTCATGCTGTAACGTCTCCATTAGTGAGAAGTGAGCAGTGTGGGCAGCGCACATCGATGTGCTGCTGTCTCGAAACGGGTCTCTATCGGGCTGTTTTGCGCCCTGGCACTTTTTTGCGGACTGCAGTGACAGCAAACTACTGTCACTGCAGTCCGGAAAAAAAAAACACAGACGCCTGTGCCAGGGCTCAAAACAGAGCCCGATAGAGACCCGTTTCGAACCCCCTTTAAAAAACTGCCGGTGCTCAGACCCCTTCAGACCCGGCCCACTTAAAGCCCTGGTTGCATCCGAGAACGTCTAGTGGGTTTGTTGTAATCGTCATTACAATTATGGCGTTTATATTAAAAAAAAAGCGGCATATGTATGACTTTTGTGGGGCAGGGGAGCACATCAAATCACCTTGCTACGTTGCCCTGCATCACAGGGAAAGGGGAGGAGTGTGCAACAATTATCCACTACAGCCCATTCCTGTCCTTTTCAAATAGGGTGGATGAGAGGCAATATACTCATGCAAAACGAAAATAGGTATACAGATAGATACACACAAAGTCGTTGATTGCAGTCTTGAATAATTTATTTCAGTGTGCTCAAATTGGGGAACAGCGTTTACAACGAAACTTTTAGAACACAGGGGCATATTATCAAGGGGGTTTATCTCTGCTTTTTTGGCTTTAAAAGCCAAGAAAGCGGAGATAAAATTATCTCCCTATTACCTAGCTGTCGCTAACACCAGTTAGCGACAGCTAGTAGGAGATAGCGACCATCTTGGGCCCCACTTTGCATGTCAGTGATATTTATCACTAATGACATGCAAAGTGGGCGTGCCAAGATGTTAGCTACTGGAAACAGTCGCTAACATCGCTATCTCCTATTACCAACTTTAGGAGATATTTGCGCTAAGCGCGAATATCTCCAAAAGCTAACACCTGCCCTGAGCAGTTCTTAGCCATGTTATCCAATGGGAGGTGGATAACATGGCTAAGAGCATTAGCTCGGTAATGCATGAATATCGCTGACTTTTCAGCGATATTCATGCATTGCGGCCGTTTTTTATCGCATTTGCGATAAACCTTGGTAATACCCCCTTGATAATATGCCCCATAATGTCCCTTTTTGTGCTTTGCAGAGCTCAAACAATGACGCTCTTTTCACTTGTGAGCCCATTCCTCGGGCATTCCATGATATGATGTTAAACATTATGGGGCATATTATCAAGGGATTTATCTCCGCTTTTTTGGCTTTAAAAGCCAAGAAAGCGGAGATAAAATTATCTCCCTATCAGCAACAGGGTGCTAACACGCAAATTCGCATGTTAGCACCCTTTTTCTCTAAGCTTCCCCTTGCATCTCTAATGAGATGCAAAGGGGGCGTTCCAGAGAAAAATAATAGGAAAAATGTTGTTAAGTGACATTTCTCCTATTATCAAGGATTTCGCTAACCCTGTTAGTGATAGAAAAAGCAGCGCTAACCGCGGTTAGCACTGCTTTTTTTACACCTGGGACCTCATTTATGAAAAGTGACGCATCGCTGCTTGAAAACAGCGATGCGTCACTTTTCACTGCGCTCTCCCTGCGACATGATTGATGCGTCATATTTATAATATGACGCATCATGTTGCAAGGAGTTACAGATACGTCAGTATTTCTGACGTATCTGTAGGCGCAAAAGTGACGCATTGCTGGAGTGTGTCACAAAAGTGACGCAACTCCAGTAATGCTACATTTCACATGGGGAAAGCCCCATGTGAAAGGGCTTGCGTCAATCTTACGCCTGCTGTGAGGCAGGCGCAAGATTTTGATGCAACAGCGTCCTAAAAGTGACGCAGTGAAATCTCATAGATTTCACTGCGTCACTATTACGAGGCTTTTTGCGGGTGACGCAGATATAATGTGGCGCAGGGGTTTAAAAAGTGACGCATCTACCTAGATGCGTCACTTTTTAAATATGGCGCAACAAGGCGCATTTTTTACGCCGCTGGTGCGTCACAAAAAGTGACGCACCGGCGGCGCAAAACTGACGCAAGGCCTCATAAATGGGGCCCCTGGTATTTTCCTGACTTAGCCATGATATCCTATGGAAGGTGGATATCATGGCTAAGTTTGTGAGCCCCTATCATCAAGCTAACTCCAAACTTCGAGAGATTATCGTCGGTTTTCCAGCGATAATCTCTCATTTGGCAGTTAGCGTGAGGATTTTGATCACTTCTGAGATAAACCTTGCTAATAGCAAGTTATCTCTGCGATAATTTCCGGCGATGCTTAGCGTTAAAAAATTCGTTGCTAAGCCTCGTTAGCGATAAATATCGCTAATCGTTGGTAATATGCCCCTATATTTGCAATGGTGATTACTTTGCACGGTATACAATACATGTTAAACCTGAACATTTTCAAAGCTCAATGGCGACCAGATGCTGTCACATATTTGCTGATTGCTTTCACTATTTTGCGTCTCTTGCCCGCCAATTTCTTCTGCTCCCCCTAAGTATGGGGACTGTAGAAAAAGGTCTTTGTGGGGGGTTACTCCTACCTCTTGTGAGAATAAGCTATATCCTAGGTCTTCTGAGTCTGAGAGGTCCCCTAGTACACTATACCTGGACCCTGAGCAGTTCTCTTTTGGTAGAGTTTTCTTCCTAGTTTCTTTCTGTTCTGTTGCGGCCGGACCACTTGGGTCCGCCGTTTGTTTTTTAATTTTGATTTTATTTCTTTTTTTAACCATCTGCATTGGGCCCTCGGTGGTTTTTGTTTCCTCTTCTGAGGAGGTCTGTTCTTCTCTTTCCCTTTTTTCCTGTGCCCTGTCCTTGGCTTCTTTGATGATGTTATATATATCTGTAGGGATAAGAGTACAATCTGAATCTATTTCCCTATCTTCCACTTGTGAGTCTATGTCTGACATCCCTTTAACTTTCTTTTCACTTTCCTCTATTTCTGTCATTTGAGTTTCCTCTACTACCTGTGTACTTTCCTTGGTTTGTTCCTGTTCTGCCTGTGGGGTAGGGGTAGGTGCAACTTGTATTACTTGTTTTTTTGTGTTGGGTGTTTCCCCGGTGCCTCCATCACTAACTGTCTTAAAGATTATTGGTGCCAGTACTGCGGCGTAAGGTTTACTATCCCCTGGCTGGTGATGTTTGGCAGCTGCAGATGCCGCATATGAGAATCTTTGCTTTGGGCATGCTCTATAAAGGTGCTCTTTGGATCCACGTAGGTTACATGATTTGGGGGCATTACATTCGGTGTGTTTGTGGCCTATGTCCCCACAGAACTTGCAACCCTCATTTTTGCATTCTTCTTTAAGGTGGCCAAAACTTAAACAGTTCCTACAATATTGCGGTTGGCTTGGGTAGTTTAAATAGCCTCTGTTTGGGCCCAATGCAAAGGTTTGTGGGAGGTGGGTCATTCCCCCAGCAGGGTTTGGTTTAAGTATCACAAAAAAACTTTCTCTTGCCATTCCAGATTCCAAACTTATTTCTCTGTAATATACCTCCCCTCACCTTTGCGCAAAACCGGTTTAAAAAACATTCAATCTCCCATGTAGACACATGGGCATTGTACATATGGACAATTACTGGCACCTCCTTTGCTGCTGCCATAGCAGTAATTTTTACCCCCTTGAGGTTCTCATGTGAACACATGAGTGACACACCCTGTAAAAAAAAATCATATTTCAGCTCTGTAAAAAACGTGATTTCAAAAAAACCTCTGGGGCATATTACCAAGCAATAGCGATAATTATCGCTATTGCTTGGTTAGAGACAAAAATTTACCGCTGAGCTGCGGCGATTTTTATCGCAGATAAACCTTGGTATTACCAAGGTTTATCGCAAATGCGATAACAAACGGCCGCAATGCATGAATATCGCTGAAAAGTCAGCGATATTCATGCATTACCGAGCTAATGCTCTTAGCCTTGTAATCCACCTCCCATTGGATAACATGGCTAAGAACTGCTCAGGGCACGTGTTAGCTGTTGGCTGTTGCCCCTCTATCTTTGTTTTGCTGTACACATTTTAAATCCTTAGCAGTACATTTAAATACTTTTTCAAGAATTTCCTTCAGTACATACTCTAGGGGGCATATTATCAAGGGGGTTTATCTCCACTTTTTTGGCTTTAAAAGCCAAGAAAGCGGAGATAAAATTATCTCCCTATTACCTAGCTGTCGCTAACACCAGTTAGCAACAGCTAGTAGGAGATAGCGACCATCTTGGGCCCCACTTTGCATGTCAGTGATATTTAGCACTAATGACATGCAAAGTGAGTGTGCCAAGATGTTAGCGACTGGAAACAGTCGCTAACATCGCTATCTCCTATTACCAACTTTTGGAGATATTCGCGCTAAGTGCGAATATCTCCAAAAGCTAACACCTGCCCTGAGCAGTTCTTAGCAATGTTATCCAATGGGAGGTGGATAACATGGCTAAGAGCATTAGCTCGGTAATACATGAATAGCGCTGACTTTTCAGCGATATACATGCATTGCGGGAGTTTTTTATCGCATTTGCAATAAACCTTGGTAATACCAAGGTTTATCTGCGATAAAAATCGCCGCAGCTCTGCGGTAACATTTTGTCTCTAACCAAGCAATAGCGATAATATGCCCCTAGATCCTTTAGGGCAGATTTATGAGTTCTGGCGCATCTCTGCAAATCAGCAGGGATGCGCCAGAACTGATGCGTCACGCAATTCCCTCCTTGCGGCACCACAGATGCGCCGCATTTACAATGCGGCGCACCATGGTGCAAGGAAGGGCAGATGCGTGACGCATCTTGTGGTGTACGGGCGGCGCATTGCTGGAGTAGTGTCGCAAGTGCGACGCAACTCCTGCAATGTACAGAGGCCACCCATACATAATGTGGTGCGTCACTCCTTACGCCTGCTTCAAGCAGGCGTAAGGATTTGACCCAGCAGCATCGTAAACTGACTCATTGAAATCTTGTAGATTTCACTGCGTCAGTTTTACGGGGCTTTCCTACGAGGGAACGCCCACCCTGCGGCAGAACGCCCACATGAAACCTGACGCAGGTTTCATGTGGCGCAGGGCTTTACAACGTGACGCATCTGCCTAGATACGTCACGTTGTAAATAGGTCTCAGGAATGCGCCGCGCCACGTTTCCGCGCCATTGAGTGACGCAACGGCGGCGTAAACATGGCGCAAGTCTGACATAATCGCAAGTTTTTATTTCCCATCATATCTGTGCACTTTCTCCCTGTGCTTTGGGCAACATTTTGGCTCTGTGATCTTAGGGCCTTTTGTGACCGAGAGCCCCGTGATTGCCCACACCAGTTGAGGAAAGTTCCCAGTGCTAGCAAAGTGGGGGAATCTTTTCTTCTAGTGTGTACAGAGCTCTGCACCCTCCCAAAGGACCCTTGAGTACTTTCACAATAGTATTACTGTAAAATTAGCAGTTGGCAGTGAATATTATATAGTACACAATTTCAAAAGAATTCTACAAAGAGCTGCAGTTCCACTGGCCGTCCCTAGATGTCCCCGACGAGTCAAATGCAAATGCTTGATGAAAGGGTTTCAATGGTTTTGCATTTGACTCGTGAGGGACATCTAGGGACGACCAGTGGAACTGCAGCTTGATGTAAGAATAATTTCAATGTTTTGCATTTGACTTGTGAGGGACATCTAGGGACGACCAGTGGAACTGCAGCTCTTTGTAGAATTTTTTTGATATTGGATACTATAATAATCACTGCCACTGCTAATCTTGTCCCATAATGCTTTGCAGGGCCTTTGGTTGGGATTGTTTTTTGCCAATAACTGTGCTTGGGGTGGTCCTAAAATGATGGGATCACCACTGAAGTTCAACAAAATGTGGTTTTTGTTTATGCTCTTTGTGTTCAAGGCATCTGCTTGGTGCTCCCCCTAGGTTAGGGGGGACCCCAAAATCATCAGCTCTCTCATTTTCTAATAGTTTTATTGTTGAAGTTCATTCTTGTGAATTGGTTATATACTATTAAGCAAAACAATCTATGCAATAATCTTTTATTAACTATGTATTTTCATATCACCTTCTTGTGGGAGACACACTAATAGCAGACAGTCCCTGGTATTTGGATATATGGAAATGTGTGAGATTGTCATAGGGAAAAGCCAGTGCAAAGCCCATAGAATGCATTCTTCAAGTAGGGTGAATCAATGCTGCACTTTGCGCTGGCTTGCCTTACTGCCTATCTATGAGGACCTGCAAGGGTGCACAAGCTGGCTTTGCATTGCCTCATTGATATGAGTTGAGACCCTGCTTCACCAGAGCTTCATGATTAGTGATGCGCCAGCAGCGCAGTTCACTTGTACTTGTGGCCCACAGTTACGTAGGCGGGCTCGGCATGTGCGACTTGTAGGATCTTGTTGCACATATGTTATGAAGTATGGTGCAAGTATGTAGGCCCATCCCTACTACACATGCACTGTCTCTTCAGCCCAACACTAATAGGGCAACGCATTCCAACATATTTGACTGTCATGTGCTTGAGAAGTACTTACCAACCAGTATGCCAATTCCATATGTCCCATTCTAGAAGCGCTCATAATGGTGGAATTATGGAAGATGAAGGAATCATGAGCACTGCCCGGGTACTTTGCGAGGAAATTGATGAAGAGGCACAGATGGTCCACGATTGTCTGCAGAGTCACGGAATGTGTGTGCTTCCTATTGAGGTAAAGGTGTCATGTAGCCGCTGGAGGCACAAGTTGCACATGTGTGCAGCCCATTGCCCCAACACATGTGGAAATCCTGTAATGGAATAAAAACCTTGCTTGTTCTCCTGTTGTTGCTGCGTTGTGTTGGGGAAGACGAGGTACTGGGGTGTGAGGCTTATGATGGCATCCAGGATAGAGGGGAGGAATTTAGAGAAGGGTGGCAGGGGTACTCCTGCCACTCTGGCTGTCATTGGTAGGAAAGTTCCAGATGCCAGCATGTGTAGGAAAACCAGTAGCTTGGCCTGCAGATGGGTGTTGGTACAGCGCTGCGATGTTGACTACAGCCTTGGTGCAATCTGGTACAGGAGGAGGATAATGGACTCCTTCCTGAGCCTGTAATGGGCAATGACGTCTGTGAGAAGTTAGCCTGGCATATGATGTCCACTAGTTCTAGTGGGCACCTTGCACCAGTCTAAACAACCCTTATTGATGGTTGTTGTAAGGTCAACCTTATAGAAAGCTATCCTAGTGGTAGCATGGACCAGCAGTCAATAGGTTAAGACTTCAGAGAGCATGTGAAGCTGTTTGTTTTACCAATTATAATCCCTTGATACCAAATGAAAGGACACCACACAAGGTATATATCAAATATATATGTATTTATCCTAAACACAACCCTTCTGCACTCTTTTTGAGGTCAGAGGTCAAAGTACATCACAAGTTACTCAACTAGCATACGATAAGTTGCACAAAATACAGTAATGCCCTAGGGGCCTCACGAACCATATACTAAGAAAGTGGTATAAGAACCACATCTGAAATAGAGAGTAGGACTAGAGCCTGGGGAATCGCTGGGGTTCAACTGAACAACCAAAGGTTAGGAAGTAGGATGCCCACGGGAGACGCGTGCAATGTCTAAACATAGTCGCGAGTTACCATTGACTGAAACAAAGAAATTACAAAGTTACTGTTTAAGGGCACTTCCGGATGGGCTACGACAAAACCCCTTCAGACTAGGACACTTCGAGAGTCAAGACCCACAGGAGCACCGGACTACTCGTGTTACCTCACCCAGGGAAGCCGGGTGCATAGGTGCCTTTTGGTGTCGGGTTTCGTCGTCATTTTCTATGGAGATCTGCAAAGAAGTGCTGCAGGCGACCAGAGGAAAAGTGTCCGGGTGGATCCAAGGGTGGATCGAAGATCTGAAGAACCTGAAAGCAGAGGGGACAGAGTCTGGGTCACTAGCCAGTGACCAGGAAGGTACCAGGAAGGAACCAGGCGATGTTGCAACGATCTCAGGTGAAGAGGTGAAGCTTGTCTCGGCAGCCACGAGGTCCAGGAGGTGTCGACGACAACCAGGAGCTGGATTTGAGCTGGCCCACAAAGGATCTACTTGACTGTGGTGTTGGTATCCGGATTGGACCCAACAAGCCTTGTTAACCGCAACCCACGCAGGAAGTGAAGATTGGCTTTGGTGCAGACCAGCAAGGTCTGTGGCACTTTTCCTTTGCAGGAAAGCTGAAGCAAGCCTAGAGCAACCAGGAAAGCAGTTTAGTTTGAAAGAAAAGTCTTTAGGGGGCTCACTAGCCAACAGACTAAGAACTGGGAAGCCGTATCAAGCTGAAATGCAAGAGCAGGCCCCACGGGGCACTCGTGGAGTGTGGAGGGCTGAGCTTCGGTGCAAATGGTGCTCGGGTTTGGGGCTTTGCACAACTGCAAGTTACCTCAGGAGTCGATGCAGTTTGCAAAATGCAGGATATCCAGGGTGTCCGGTCCCGCGTCTCTCGTGTCCGCGACGGGTCTCAGCTTTGCTGTGGATGTGGGTCGGAGTCAGCGAAGTCTGAGAATCCAGTTCCTGTGCCGCTGAGTCTTCGATTTCCGGCAGGAGCATCGACAAAGCAGACTGGCAAGTTACTAGTGGTGCCTGTTTGCACAGGGTGGTCACTCCTTGACCACAAGGAAGATGTATTCCGTCTTCTAGTCAGAATAGAATGTCGAAGGTCCAAGAGTTCTGTATCAAAGTTTCGTTCCAGGATAAACTAAAGTCCTGGGGACACAGCTCCTATACTTATACTAAGCTAAGGGGCTGGATTACCTGCTAGGTCCCTCCTATGGGTGGACCTGGGAAGGGGGTGGTTACACCCCTTTCCCTTTGTCCAGTTTCGCGCCAGAGCTGGGACTGGAGTGCCCCAGTAACTGGTTTGAGCCGGGATATGCATAGAGCACCTTGTGTGCCCCAGGCAGTGTCTAGATGCATTCCCTGAATGCAGCCCTCCCTGCCCCAATACACAAAACCCCTGTCTGGGGAGGTGCTGGCACCTCCCTGGACAGAAAACCTATTGTCCAGGTCACCCTTCCTGGAGTTTCCCCCAGCAACAGGAGGTCAGACTCGTGTCTGTGGCAGCAGCATCCATTTTGTGATGCTGAGGCTCTGTTTAACTTTAACCGGGTAAAGCAGTAAATACATGTCTTCTCCCTCTAGAAGGGTGGAATGCTACCCCCGCCACCAGGACTGGTGGCGGGTAGTATTCCAAAGTGTTTGCCACCTTACACAACATGTTTTGATAAAGCCAAACCAAAGTTAGCATTAACCGCAAGGATTATAATGCACTTAAGAGTATATGGTATGACTATATCCTAGAACAGCTATAAGGAGATGGTTTCGAAAGCTGCAGAGGGGCTCAGCTCATGCTATGGCACCCTCTCACATAAAAACAAGTACTCTGCCTCCAGGATTGTCGAGGCCTACCATAGGAGTGACTTATAGGTGTATATGTGTTTATATATATAGGTAGATATAGGTATACTATATCTAAGTAAGGGGTGATTACACCACCTTACCCAAGCTGGGTGAACAGCCTGTGGTGTCAGTTTGGAGGGCCAGCCAGGGGTGGCATAATACATGCTGCAGCCTCTGGTAGGCCTTGGATGCACCTATGCCCTGGGTACTTATGGTACACTATACAGGGGTTCACAAAGGTGACCCAATACCCAATCTGGTATGTACCTAAAGTACATGGTATCAATTTAGAATCAATAATTTTTATTGAGCAGCATAACACCTCATAACACAGCTTGGCTGCCTACATCCACTGGCCGGCAGAGCAAGATCCATTGGTGTTAAACACAGCGTTTGGGTCCACCCCCGGAGGGCAATCCCGCAAGGGCGAATGCAATGCCATGAGGAGCCGTCATTACAGTCAGCAATCTACTGCAATTAATAATAGAAACAGGAACAACAAACGAAAAGGAGCCCCCCCCACACCCCACCACCCTCCTCCGCATCAGCCTCATCTACCCCCTTTGCGCTCCAAGTCACACACTCCCCTCACTACCTCCCTGGCCAATCAAATCTTTTGGGCTGAACCCCCAGGCTCCAATGGGATAAGTTGCAGGATCTGGAGATATTTCGGACATGTTACCTCACGTAGATCTCGGGATAGAAGATGAATGAATGGTTCCCACAACTCTGCATAATCCGCCCCTTGCCATCCATGCAGAGCGAGAGTCGCTCCATAGCTAATAGGTGCCACAGCCGTCGGATCCAGTCCCTCGGGTCGGGAGAATCAGTGGACCTCCATTGCGCTAGGATGACTAAGCGCGCCGCTAACAAAGGCCAAAGCAATCTGCTTATCCCTCAGTGAGCGCAAGGGAAACGCTTTTGCATGCGGAAGCCCTAGCAGCACATGTTCAGGGGACCGAGGGAACGTGATGTGAAACGCATCATCTAGATCTTCAAGGACCGCCTTCCAATATCGCTCTAGCTCCGGGCAATGCTACAATAGGAGCGTCAAGGTGCCCGTGGCACCACATCCCCTCCAACACAGGCCTGAATGGTTCGTGACCCAGGACTTAATACGAGCTGGGGTATAGCACCAATATGTAACCACCTTATAGGCTGACTCTGCACCTGCAACATTTGCAGCAGTGTGGTGCGCGAGGTAGAACACTCTTTCCCATTCCTTATGTGACAGAGGGCGTCCCAACTCTGTCTCCCAGCGAACCTGTGTTTTAGTGCACGAAGCTTAAGAGCGCGCCATAATCATGGCGTACAAATCAGATATAAGTTTGCGATCATCTTTCTTGCAGACAACCCTACGTTCAAGGGCTGTCAGTGGGCGGGACATAGCAGCGACGTTAGGAGGCTGAGTGACCCAGTGCGCCACCTGTGAATAAAAAAATGCATCAGATTCTAAGAGAGAGAAGTAGTCCCGGCGAAGCAAGGGGAACGGGATTAGGCCATCTAGATCAAAGAGGCAGCCCACTCTCTTGAAACCTTCCTCCCTCCAGCGTTGAAAGGTCGGGGACGAGCAGCCAGGCGGGAAGTATGGGTTGTCTACAATGGGCGTCATAGGCGATGGGAAAGTAGTCCAACCTTTACGCTGCGCCAATTGGTCCCACGCCTTCATAGTTGGTGACGTCACAAGTGAAGAATAAAGACCCTAAGCTCTGTATTTTCGAGGGAGCCATAACTCGCGCCAAATATTGCAGCACGCCACCGTCTGGTCCATAAAGTTCCAGTGCTTACTGGAATATGGCCTGTTCCATTCAAGGATGAATCGCAGACAGGCCGCCTGGTAGTACGCTTTCAGTGAGGGAAAGCCCAGCCCACCGCTGGCCTTAGGGGCCGTAAGCACCGAGGAGGCAAGCAGTGGACGTTTGTGGTTCCATAAGAACTTAGTAATCAGCCCCTGCAGCTTCTGTAAGGTACCCGGCGGAGGGCTCAGAGGGAGCAGCTGAAAAAGGTACAAGATGCGTGGGAGTACCGTCATTTTGACTGCAGCCAGTCTACCGAACCAGACCAGCTGGAGACGGGACCAGTTGGACAGCGATTTGGTTGTTTGATCCACTAAGAGCTTGTAGTTAATGGAAATTGTCTGCGCTATAGAGGGGGCAAGATGAATTCCCAGGTATGGAATATCTGAGTGAACCCACTGGAAGGCAAAATCCTGTTGTAGGTCCTGCACTTCAGTAGCAGGGACCAACACGTTAAGTATCTGTGATTTGGAAAAGCTTGCTTTAAATCCCGCAGCTCCACTAAATTCGTGTAGCTCTGTCGATAGGTGCCGCAAGGAGGTGTGAGGGTGTGTGAGCGAAAGAATCACGTTGTCCGCATACAGGCTGATTTTGTGCATGTCTGCTCCAAATTGAATCCCTGCAATTCCCTCATTGGACTGCTCCCGCTGAGCAAAGGGTTCCATATGGAGCGCAAAGAGCAACGGGGACAGGGGGCACCCCTGCCTCGTCCCTCGAGTGATGGGAAAAAGAGTAGACCTGCAGCCATTCACCCGGACCACCGCCTTCGGGCCGCATACAGGCAGCGAACCCATCACAGGAAGTTAGCCCCCAGGCCAAAAGCTTTCAAAACGGCAAACAAATACGTCCAGTCTACACGGCCGAAGGCCTTCTCCGCGTCTATGGATAAGAAGAGGGCCTGTGCACGAGAGCAGTGAACTAAGTCCATGAGGTGCAGAAGTCTCTTGGTGTTGTCCCCCCTTGCCTTGTCGGAATGAAACCCGCTTGGTCCGGATCTATGATGCCGTCCATTAATGGGCTGAGGCTTGCGGCTAAACGCTGGCGAAAAGCTTGCCGTCGAAGTTGAGGAGTGAGTTTGGGCGGTACGATCCACACTCCATGGGGTCCTTCCCGGGCTTGGGGATGACCGTGATAGCGGCCTCCGACATGGAGGGAGTCACTTCCCCCGTCTCCAGGAGGAAATTAAAAAGGCGGGTTAAAAAGGGCACCAATTCCACGCAAAACGTCTTATAGAAGATGGCCGAGAAGTCGTCCGGCCCCGGGGATTTGGCTAGTTTCAGTCTCGCAATCGTGGAGATCACTTCCTCACTACGTATTTCAGCGTCCAGAGCCTCCGTCGAGGCCTGAAAGAGGGGCGTTACACCACAGGAAGCCAAATATGCTGCCACTCGCTCAGGGTCCGAGGGTTCTCCGCAATACAAGGTTTGGTAAAACCGCTGGAAGTAGTCTGCAATAAGGGAATCAGTTGTGTGCTCCACTGCCTGAGGATCCCTAATGGAGTGGACGGCGGACCGCTGCGCTTGAGCCCTCAACCTATGCGCCAACATCCGGCTCCCTTTGTCCCCACTGAGATAAAACTTGTGGTGAAAGCGTAAAAGGACATATTCCGCCCGGTCTAGATCGAGGTGTTTTAGCATGCGTCGTTTCGTTTCCAACTCCCTCCAGATGCGCGGAGCCCCCGTCCTTTTATGTATCACCTCCAGGCCACTCACTTCCTTTTCCAGTTCCGTGCGCTTCTCCCTACGTATCCGAGCGTAGGTCGCGGACAACGCAATAAACTTTCCCCGGGCCACGAGCTTGAGGGCCTCCGAAACGGACCCCAGCGACATGCCATCCCGATCGTTGTCTACGAAGTACTGGGTGATAGTAGCCCTAATGCGGGTGACTGCAGACTCCGAGTTAAGGAGAGAGTCTCGAAGTCGCCAACCAGACGACGGTGGCCGCTGCCCACTACAGGAAAGCTGAACAGAAATAAGGGCATGGTCTGACAAAGATCGCGGGGAGATAGCTGCTTCAGATAAATGGGGCTTGAGGGAAGTCGTAGCCAGGAAGTGATCTAAGCGCGCATACGTTTTGTGAGCTGAGGAATAATAAGTGAAGTCGCGCTCTAGGGGATGCTGAGCAAACTGGGAAATGACCAATGTTCGTCACAAGGATCATTGTAGAAAGGGCATGTGGCGCCATTCAGAACCGTACCCAACCCTGATACAGGGCACCACCTTTCACTAGGGACAAAAGAGGAGTGGATATCACAGTCTTAACTCCCAGGGCCCCCTCCCGGCGCCGCCAAGGGATGTATGACGTTACAACGCATACTTTTACAACGCATACCTTTACAATGCAACATCCATTACAACGCATTCCATTACAACGCATGCCATTACAACAAACTTTTAAAAACTACCTTTACAACGCATTCCATTACTACGCATACTACCTTTACAACACATACCATTACGACGCATAACATTACATTGCATGCATGGTAAATATTGGATAGTGTAGGGGTAAAAATTACTATTCTAACTCCAGGGGGGTGCAACAGTAGGGTAAGTGTTGGATAGTGCAGGGGTAAAAATAACTATTCTAACTCCAGGGGGGTGCAACAGTAGGGTAAGTGTTGGATAGTGTAGGGGTAAAAATTACTATTCTAACTCCAGGGGGTGCAACAGTAGGGTAAGTGTTGGATAGTGTAAGGATACTATGCGTTGTAATGTTATGCGTTGTAATGGTATGCGTTGTAATGACATACGTTGCAGTGGTATGTGTTGTAGTGTCATGCGTTGTAATGGTTGCGTTGTAATGGCATGCGATGTAATGGATGTTGCGTTGTAAAAGTTTTGTTGTAATGGTAGTGCATTGTAAAAGTTTTGTTGTAATGGTAGTGCGTTGTAAAAGTTGCGTTGTAAAGGTTGTTTCCCGCCGCCATGCAACTCATCCCGGGCCAAGCAAACAGCATTCAAGTGGCACCCTCGCCGTCCGTCACCAGCGCCACCGAGGAGACGGCCGCCTCTCTTTCCATGAGACTGGCAGAAGGATCTGGTTTCCCCCACGGGGGCGATCTCCCATTCAGTGGAGCGCCTGCGTCGCCGAGCGGGAGACCAGGCCGGACCAGTGGGAGCGTCCGACCTCTCCAAGCCCAGCGCCTCAAATGCTGCATCCAGGGAGCGAAGCTGCAAGAGTTTTCCCTTAAACTTAAAAATGATGCGGAACGGGTGCCCCTAGGAGTAGGGGATGCCCTGCTCTCTCAAGTACGTGGTGATTGGTTTGAAACTGCGACGCTTGATGAGGGTAGAGGCCGCTAGATCCTGAAAAAGGGCAGGTTGATGCCCGCAAAACTGTACCAAGGGGAGGGCTCCTGCTTTGCGTAGAATCTGCCCCTTGATCTGGAAGTCGTGGACACAGACTAAGATGTCCGGTGGGGGGGCCTTAGCGCCCCTCGGCAAGCCAACTCGATGTACCCTGTCCAGCTGAATGTCGGTTGTCCCCCTCATCTAGGATCTGTCAGAACAACGCCATCACATACTCCTGCAAGCTATCCCCCTCTCCCTTCCAGGGGACCGCTCGGATCCTGATGTTATTCCTCCGCGAGCGATTTTCCAGATCTTCGGTATGCGCCTGTAGGTCCAAGTTCTGTTCCGTCAGCCGAATAACATCTTGTTGGAGCTGATGGAGCTCTTCGGCAGTGCCCAAATCGTGGTCCTCTAGGGTCGCCACCCTCTCACCAATGGCGTCGACATCCCGCCGCATTTCACGGAGATCAGAGGAAAGTTGGGAATGGATTTCCAGGATGTCTTCCTTAATGGTGGCAAAAAGCTCCAGTATGAAGGCCTTGGTGGCCGGCGCCTCCACGTCATCAAGCTGCGTGGACTGGGTATCCGGTTGCGAGGCAGCCCGGCTCCCTAACTTCAGCAGCGGGTCCTTCGAGGCCTTGTCCTTCTTACCTCTGTTAGTGGACATAGTGACGTCACCCCGGGCCCCAATCCCGACCCTGAGCCGCTCGCAGAAGATGCCGTCTGCCGATATGTAGGCCGATGGCATGCCCCCGCCAGCCAACAAGCTCCTTACTCAGTCAGCGCTACGTGAGAGCAGGCCCCAGGTCTGCCAACCGCAAAGTCCACCGCAGTGTGGGGCCTCCGCGGGCCGCCGCCTGTATACCTCCCCGGCACCCGGGTACTTGTGTCAATGCCCAGCCAGGCGATCCACGGGTCCCACACCGGGTGCAGGCCAACCGTGGGGTACTTCAGTCAGGAAGGCAGCTTGGATCTAGGCACCCGAACTCCACCAGAGCTGCAGCCCAAGTAGACAGTCGCCAGCCCCCACACTGCACCCCTTCTCTGCTCGCTCGCCCCCTTCAGGGCTACTCTGGGGGGCCCGTCCGGATTCGCTCTCGCAGCTTGTGGCCAAAGGGAGTGCCTCACCAGCCCTGCACTCCTAGCCACCATGTGCAGCGGAAAGTCAGTTAGTGGGGGCAAAAAGTCATGGAGTCTCTGCCCGCCGAAATGCCAGCCGATCCGCGGGCCGGGACAGAGCACCGCTGTTCCCCGATGCCGCAAAGTACCTCCCGTCGGTAGTCACTGCAGGGGTGGGGGGGGCCCGCTTGTCACCACTCTCGCTGCCCACTGCTGCCAGATCTCGCGCTGGGCCTCACCTCATCCGCCGAACCACGGACCGACCCACCAACCGCTAGCCAGCCACCCCTCCGCTCCTCACCTCCGTAGCCAGCCACCTCCGCCTGAGCCGCTCGACCGCCGCAAGCACAGTGGGAGTTCACAGGCAGCGCAGACCTCTCCGGGGACAGGCCCCAGCTCGGTGTAGGGGCCTGACCCTCCCCAGGCCCAGCTGTCGCCACCAACGCAGGTCTCCAGTCGGTTTCAGCACCAAGGCGGCCGTTCAGAGCCCGGGATGCACCACTCCATGGCACACAGTCCTCAGCTCCACTCACCAAGCGGCTGGCCAATCTCAGGAGGCGTCGGGGTTGTACAGCCTCAAAAGGGCAGATCTCCTTCAGCCAGCGCCGAAATAATGGCACCACCGGGACCAGGACAGCGAGAGGACCTCCAATCACCCCTCTGGCGGCGTGGATGGGCACCAGGTAGGGCAATGTACAAAGCTAGATGCCAGGCGGCGCCGGAGGGACTGAAGTACACGTCCTACACTGCCGCCGTCTTGGCCACGCCCCCATGGTATCAATTTAGAGGGAGAACAGCTAGGCTGTGGATCTGATTAGCAGGGCCACAGCCAGTCTAGAGTCGAAAAACCAGAAAATCACAGCAAAACGTGGGGGTGACCATAGGAAGCAGACCCTACTCTCCTACACAACCCCCCCCAAACTTAGGGACATTAAACTAACCTTGACCAGTTGAGTCTTCATGTTCTAAGTAGAAATATCTGGAGAGTCCATCTGCATTGGCATGGTCAGTCCCAGGTCTATATTCCACTGTAAAGTCCATCCCCTGTTGGGAAATGGACCACCTAAGCAGTTTTGGATTCATCTGATTTAGCCACAAGAGGGGCTTATGGTCTGTCTGAATCTTGAAGTGAGTACCAAACAAGTATGGCCTCAGCTTCTTCAGGGCCCAAACCACAGCAAAGCCCTCCCTCTCAATAGCTGACCAACGTTTCTCTCTAGAGGTCAGCCTTCTGCTATTGAAAGCTACTGGCTGGTCTTGACCATCTTTATTCAGTTGTGAAAGAACAGCACCTACCCCCAACTCAGAAGCATATGTTTTAACAATGAATTCTTTGGAGTAGTCTGGACTTTGCAGAATAGGTGCAGTGCACATGGCCTGCTTCAGGTCATCAAATGCCTTTTGACAGCTTACTGTCCACTGAACTTTCTTTGGCATTTTCTTGGAAGTTAAGTCATTAAGGGGTGTCACAACGGACCCATACCCCTTGACAAATTTCCTGTAGTACCCAGTCAGGCCCAAGAATGCCTTGACCTGTATCTAGGTGGTGGGAGCAGTCCAGTCCTTTATGGTCTGGATCTTGCTCTCCAATGGTTGAACCTGCCCTCCACCTACCAGGTGGCCGAGGTATACAACCTTGCTCTGCCCTATCTGGCACTTGGTATCCTTGATAGTTAGGTCTGCCTTTTGCAGGGCCTCCAAAACATTATTTAGGTGGATCAGGTGATCTTCCCAAGTGGAGCTAAAGACAGCAATATCATCTAGATAAGCTGCACAGTAGTCATCCAGACCTGAGAGGACTTGGTTCACCAACCTTTGGAATGTGGCAGGTGAATTTTTCAGACCAAAGGGCATTACCACAAATTGATAATGTCCTCCTGGGGTTGAAAATGCTGTCTTGGCTTTTGCATCATCAGCTAGCCTGATCTGCCAGTAGCCAGCTGTCAAGTCAAATGTACTCAAAAACTTGGCAGATGCCAATCTGTCAATGAGTTCAACTGCCCTTGGTATTGGATGGGCATCTGTCCTAGTGACAGCATTGAGGCCTCTGTAATCCACGCAAAACCTCATCTCTCTCTTACCATCTTGGGTGTGAGGTTTAGGCACTAAGAGGCAGATTTACAAGGCACTTGCGCCACGTTTACGCAGCAGTTGCGTCATGCAACGGCGGCGCAAACGTGGCACATCCCTGTGACCCATTTACAACGTGACGCATCTAGGCAGATGCGTCACGTTGTAAAGCCCTGCGCCACATGTGGGCGTTCCGGCGCAGGGTGGACGTTCCGGGGCAGGTGCGCCTCGCAAAAGTGCCTGCGTGAAATCTACAAGATTTCACGCAGGCACTTGTGCGACGCTGCTACGTCAATTCCTTATGCCTGCTAGAAGCAGGCGTAAGGACTGACGCAGCATGTTAAGTATAGGGCACATCCAAGCATTGCTGGAGTCACGTCGCGCTTGCGATGGGACTCCAGCGATGCGCCACCCTTACATCACGAGATGCGTCACGCATCTGCCTACCCTTGCGTCACGGCGCGCCGCATTGTAAATGCGGCGTATCCGCCATGACGCAAGGGTAGTTTTGCGTGACGCATTTGTTCTGGCGCATCCCTGCTGATTTGCCGAGATGCGCCAGAACTCATAAATATGCCCCTAGGACTACTGGACTGGCCCAAGGGCTCTCTGAGGGCTTAGTGACTCCCAATTCCAACATATTTTAGACCTCTGTCTTGATACAGTCCCTGACATGATCAGGTTGCCTGTAAATCTTACTTTTAACAGGCAGACTGTCCCCAGTGTCCACTTCATGAGTACACCAGGTAGTCTGACTTAGAGTCAGTGAAAATATATGTCTGTAGGCCTGCAGAACTTGTCTGCAGTCCCTCTGCTGCTGATCAGTGAGGCCGCCTGCCAAGGCTACACCATCAACTGACCCATCATCAGGGTTCTGAGAGAGCAGTTCTGGGAGAGGGTCACTCTCTTCCTCCTGTCCTTCATCAGTAGCCATGAGCAAGCCCATGTCAGCCCAGTCAACATATGGTTTCAGGCTGTTGACATGAAGCACCCTGTGGGGGCTCCTGGTAGTTCCAAGATCAACCAAATAGGTTACCTCTCCCTTTTGCTCAACAATAGTGTGGGGTCAAGACCATTTGTCTTGGAGAGCTGCTGGGGCCACTGGCTCCAACACCCACACTTTCTGCCCTGGCTGGTAAACAGTCAGCACAGCCTTTTGGTCATGCCAGGCTTTTTGCGGTTCCTGGCTAGCCTCAAGGTTTTTGGATGCCTTCTTCATGTACTCTGCCATTCTGTAGCGGAGACCATGTACATAATCCACAATGTCTTGCTTTGGAGCTTTGAGAGGTAACTCCCATCCTTCCTTCACCAGACAAAGGGGTCCTCTTACAGGATGCCCAAACAAAAGTTCAAAAGGGCTGTAACCAACCCCCTTTTGTGGGACCTCTCTATAAGCAAACAAAAGGCAGGGCAGTAGGATGTCCCATCTCCGCCTGAGCTTTTCAGGGAGACCCTTAATCATGCCCTTTAAGGTCTTGTTGAATCTCTCAACTAGACCATTGCACTATGGATGATAGGGTGTGGTGAACTTGTAGTTCACTCCAGACTCTTTCCACATAGCAGTCAGATATCCAGAAATAAACTTTGCACCTCTGTCTGAGACAACCTCCTTTGGAAAACCCACTCTTGAGAAAACTCCCAGGAGGGCTCTTGCCACAACAGGTGCTGTTGTGGTCCTTAGGTGAATAGCTTTTCGGTATCTGGTGGCATGATCCACTACCATCAGAAAAAAACCTATGCCCAGAGGCAGTTTGGGGATTCATTGGTCCAACAATGTCAATCCCTACTCTTTCAAAGGGAACCCCCACCACAGGTAGTGGTATTAGGGGGGCCTTTGTGTTGCTTGGCAAGTGACACAGGAGCGACAAAACTCCTTGGTGTCTTCTGACATGTGGGGCCAGTGAAAGTGAGGGACAAGCCTGTCCCAAGTCTTGTTCTGGCCAAGATGTCCTGCAAGGGGAATATCATGGGCTAATGTAAGAAGGAAGCCCCTGAATACCAAAGGTATGACCAGCCTCCTGAAAAAACACCGGCTTGGGGTCTCTAGCCTCTGAATACAGGAGCCCTTCATCCCAATACACTCTATGGGTTCCATTAGCATTCCCAGCAGCCTCAGCAGCAACTTGCTGTCTGAGTGGTTCAAGAGAAGGGCAGTCCAACTGCGCCTGCCTCAGATCTGCCATTGAAGGTCTCCCTGTCCCCTTGAAACTCAACCTGTTCAGGTTCAAGCTCTTCCAGGACAGTTCCTTCTTGGGTCTCACAATCAGCTTCCTTGGGAGGCTGATCCTCACTCTGAGGCAAGGGGGAAGGCACTGCCTTAACCCTACTGCTTCTCCTCCTGGTAGGCAACTGGTCCATTGTTCCAGAATCCAGTGCCTGTTCAGTGTTGCATATTTTGACCTGTGACCTGGTCACAGCAAGGACTGTGTTGATATACCTAACATTTCTGCATGAGTCCTATACTCCACTTCAGAACAGACTGAAGATTCTAGGTCATTGGCAAGCAAACATTCTACAGGGAGGTCTGAACTAACAACAACCTTCTTTAGGCCAGCTACCCCTCCCCAGGAGAAATTAACAATTGCCACACTATGGGTGGTAGTGACATTGCTTGCATTGGTCAATAGGTAATTCTCACCTGTCAGGGGTCCACAAAGCGGGGAGTCACCATTGTGACACTAGCACATGTGTCCCTGTAGGCCTGAGCCATCGTGTCATTAATTAACGGTATCTATCTGTACTTGCCCAAGTTACTGGGACTCACAGTAGAGGACACAGGTATGTCCCCATCACAGATCAGGACAGTTTGAGTTGGTATTCTGACTAGGCCAGAATCCATCTCAGTTCCCAGGGTTAACCCTACTACACCCTTCTGTTGAGAACCACCACTATTAGCTGTACTAGGGGGAACAGTTGCCTTAGGGGCAATGGTGGCTGGAGCTGTCTCCTTCTTGGTGCACTCACTGGCCCAGTGAGTATTTACCTTACATACTTTGCACCATGGTTTCTTAGGAGCCTCTTTCTTTTTTGCAGGTTGGGAACCCCCATCATTAGAAGCTTTTTGGGGACCTTGAGAAGACTTCTGGTATTTTGCTTTCTCCCCACCCTTTTGGTCTAGCTTCTTCTGATCACCACCTTGGTTCTGTACTTTCTGCTTCACCCTAGTTCTGACCCACTTACCCAGTTCTTAGGGAGAGGTCAGATCAGAGTCAGCCAGGTGCTGATGCAATAACTGGTTCTGACAGTTGTTAAGACTTTGTTCTCTCATAATCAAACTATACAATCCTGTATAGTTATTGACCTTACTGCCCAGTAACCAGCCTTCCAGAGCCTTAGTTGTACAATCTACAAAGTCAGTCCAGTCTTGAGTCTGTGTCTTCTGGGTATCTCTGAACAGCAACCTGTACTGCTCAGTGGTTAAGCCAACCCCATCTATCAGAGCACTCTTGATCCTAAGCTTGGCTTCTCTCATCCTAGCATTATGCTCCCTCCTCTGAGGTGAAGGCATTCACCTCAGAGCAGAGGCATCGGACCCCAATGATGAATCAGAAGGGTCAGATCCACTGGAAAGAGATCTGGGTCGTCTGTACTCACCATTAGGCCTACTAGGTGGTCTGGATTGGATCCTTCCTTCTCCAGATCCAAGTAGTCCTAGGTTAACCTGGTTTAGTTCCCTGACTTCTGCCTGGTTAGCAACCATATCATCATCAGAATCCTCTGGGTTCTCACCAGTGGGATCTTCTGTTGAGGGCTGGCCCCCCTCTGTACTACCTGGGTGATCTCGGTTGGATGCCTTTTCTGCATCATACTCCACTAAAATATCTACCAGGTGGTTAAAGGTTGGACTCTGTCCTTGTCTCAGTTTTCTGACTGAACACATACTTCTCAATTCCTGAAAAGTAAATGTGTCATACTTAGAAGGTACCCTGGGAGGGCCTTCAGGCAGAGGCCCACTAGGCCCTGCTTCCATGGACATTTTCTAGTGAGGTGTGGTGTGTGCACCTACCTACACTAAATGTTTTCCTACTAGAACCACTCTAGGAGTTGTAGTCAGGGTGAGCTAAGCCCTTATCACCTACAACTGCTAAGTTCAGTAGAACTTATGTATTATAAGAACTTGATTTATATCTACCTACAGGTACCTTAATATGATCTTTCAAATGATATTTCAAGATTATATGGTAAAACAAAAGTAAGCTCTTATCCCATCCGCTGCACACCAATGTGAGAAGTTAGCCTGGAATATGATGTCCACTAGTTCTAGTGGGCACCTTGCACCAGTCTAATCAACCCTTATTGATAGTGATTGTAAAGTCAACCTTATAGAAACTATCCTAGTGGTAGCATGGACCAGCAGTCAATAGGCTAAGACTTCAGAGAGCAGGGGAGGAGCCAAGATGGCGAGCGAGATGGCTGCGTACCCGCTCGGCTCTGTGAGCCTCCTCACCCCGCGCATACATCCTGGCACTTATCCTGAGCTACAACGGCATCTACATGTAGGCGAAGAGTCCCTTTCACTTACCGCTTGCTCCTGAGGCTTCAGCTTGCTGCGGACCCGTTGGAGTGTCCCCGACAGTTTTGAGGCCTTCGCGGAGCTGGGTCCGGGGTCTCGAGTGCGGAGAGTGGCCGGCCGTGAGTGCAACAACAGCGGCCTCTGGTGGTGGTGAGGACTCGGCCGGAGGAAACTGTAAACCTGATTGCCGATGGCGATAGTGCCAACCCAGCCCGACTGGCGGAGAACCGTGTGGGGAGTGTGATTACGCTGGGTCGAGGGGGGTACATGATTATTAGCCCCCCATTCCGGTGTTGTACCTGGGCCCATCACTGCCTTTGCCCGGAGTCAGCGTGCTGCCCCCAGGGTGCGGCGGAGTTTTTAGCCTTTTGGTGACTCTCCGCTGAGAAACCTGCCCTGGCCTGTGAGATTCCGCTGAGAAACCTGCCTTGGCCTGTGAGATTCCCGTTGTGAATCCTATTCATCCCTGATGTGAGACCCGGTCCCGCGGTGAGGTGGTGAGGGACGAGGCCGGAGCAGCTAAGATGGCGGAGAGCACCCTCGTGCGCACACCTCACCCGGGCAGAGAAACCGTTCCGCGAGAGAGTCCTGGGGTCTGGCGACTCGAGAGAGAGCCCACGTTCAGAGATGTTTTGGCTGCATTAACAACTCTGCATAAGACCGTGATCCGGGACGCCCGGGAACTGGGACGGAGGATGGCCGCCATTGTTGTCCCGCCGCTCCGCATGGGTGGGGATGAATCACAAGGAAGCGCCGATGTGCCCGCCTTTGCGTCAGTGTTGAACGTTCCAGCTGCGCCTACGCTTGTGGAGACGCCGATGGACCCGGTCCGTTACATCGCTTTGGATTGCTCTGTTGTGTTTGGGAGTGACTCGTCGGGGTCTTCATATATACGGCGGCGGAAGAAACAACATCGATCCATAGTTTGGGTCGCCCCGGCGGCGCTTCAACAGTTGTCGGATTGTGTGTCTTTCTCCTCCTGGCCGGTGAGACTGTGTTCTGCCTGGGGGATGTTTCCGGCATCGGTGCTGCCACACACGGAGTTCCGCCATGCGTACTTGACTGGGAGTTGGGGGCTACGGTCCCATGGTGTATTGGCGCCTCTAGGACCGCCCGGTTCGGTTGGACCCACCACACTGTACTGTATGCCGATTGATGAATGGCCGTATGTGGGTACTATTGATAGAGGAGGCCAGGGATGATATTGTCTGGGATATGATGGAACACATTGTTGGCTGACGGTGTTTTGGAGGGACACTCCACGGGGATGTTACCGATTGACTATATGATTCTTGCTTACTGTGGCTCTTCTGACTTTGCTTCTGATGTATACTGTGCGCGATAGGGGAGGGGGGGGGCCGGGTGGTCTGCTCGATGGCCCTTCTCCGTATTTTTTCCTTTCTTTTTTCTTCCTCTTTCTTCTATATTTCGGGTCTCTTTTTAGGGCGATAGGCACGCTGCTGGGGGGGGTAGGCCGTAGCCTTCTGCAGGGGTGCAGGGTGGGGGGTAGGGGGAAGCGGGTTGTTTCTTTGTCCTTTCTTTGTCTCTATGGCCCTTTGCTTCCTCTTTTTCTGGGTGTTGTCGTCTTCATGTTTCCTACAATCTGTTTTGTTTTTAAGGGTTGGGGTGCTGATTCGCCATGACGTGTATGTGTTGTTTACTTTAATCCTGACTCGTATGCCTTGCCCCCGTGGCCTTAAGTGTATTCGCACTCATTCCGGGGTTCTGTTTCATGTTGCTATTGTAGGATCATGTGTGACTGTCTGGCACTTCTTCTGATGTTTTTTCCGTTTTATTTTTCTTCATTGTAAAATTGACCTTCTTCAATCCTGTATATTACGCTGTATGCTTAAATACGAGTCATATCCTGGATATTTACCTGCCCCGGCTAATCGACTGCTGTTTCTTTTATATTGCTCTGCTTACCTTGCGACTTGCTTAGCGGCCGGCCGGGATGGTTGTAGGCCCATGCTTGTATTGATGTGCAGTGATAATAAAGGTCTTTTAAAAAAAAAAAAAGACTTCAGAGAGCATGTGAAACTGTTTGTTTTACCAATTATAATCAAAACCACAAATGGAGCATAGAGGGAAGAAAGGACAGGGTCGCCCACCACTCAAATGTTTTAGAACAAACAAAAGACCCTATCCATGGACGTCAACAGGTGTCAGTTACCAGGGAGATAGAACAGTCTATGTGTACTGATAACTACTCCAGAACCCTACAAGTTGTGTGGGGATAATTTCACATTTAAATATGAGATTCCTAAAATGTTACGCCAACTTCTATCGAACATACATTTTTAGGAATATTCCCGTTATTTAGAATACTGTGATGTACGTTTGTTTATTATGTCTATGAAATATGTATGTTTTCCAACTTTTGTCCTCATTCAACTTGTACTACAACATAAGTCTGGCTAAGAAAAGAAAAAGAAAAAGAAACATTTCTTTCAACTGAATCATGTTCTATCTGTGTAAATACAAGAAATAGCAATGCACTGTGATTTAAATGTTATTTTGTTTTATTTTTTTCATTTAGAAAAAGTGGCTGAATATCGATCTGTCCTGATGAAGACAAATGACTTTGTCGAAACGCGTTGACACACAGCCTTATTTTTCATAAAACCAGAGAATTTATTTTTAAGAAAAAGCCCCTTTTTATGTATATCGATATGTCTGCTTTATATTTATTAATGAAAAGCCACATGAAGTAATAATTACTCGTATTGTGTAACCTCTTTTATTGAATCACATGTATCCATACATCTTTTATATTTATATTAAAAATTAACTTTTTTGATATCACTCCAGTCCATTGCTTTAATTTTATCGATTATGTGTTTATGAATATGTTTCTCTGAATAGCCAGCTTTTTGTTCTAATTTTCTGCCTGGGTAGATACCTTTACACAAAAATTGTTTTCCCTGACCCAGGAGTTTGATCCATATCAGGGGGTCCTTGATACCTACAAAACGGGATAATTTCACTGCACTGCGCCCAAATTCATGTAAAAAACCCAAATTTCCTTGGCAGAAACACCGAACACCAACTTGTTCGACCCACCTAGGTCGATAACAAAGATCCACACCCACGGTGTTGGATCAAGTTCTCCTTAAAAAAAATGTGTGAAAACCAAGTGACACCTCACGGAAACACCACCAACGGGGTAACTGGTATGTAATTTCCAGACAAGCCCCTGTCTCATCATCGGTAATCACTTGGGGGCATATTATCAAGCCTGGGCGATAAAATTATCGCCGCTTTATCGCCGAAAACGGCCGATAAAGCGGCGATAACAGGCTTGATAATATGCTCTATGGAATTCCAATCGAAGACCATGTTAGATGTCTTCACATCTAACATGGGCTTCGATTGGAATTCCAAAGAGCATATTATCAAGCCCATTATCGCCGCTTTATCGGCCGTTTTCGGCCAATAAAGCGGCGATAATTTTATCGCCCAGGCTTGATAATATGCCCCTTGATTCTCAAAGAAAGAGAGAAAATAGTGTCCAAAACAAACAACCAAAACGTGTAACAAACAGTGGAAAGCAGAGAGCATCTGCTAGTGACAAACACACAACATAAATAAGTGCATAAAACACAGCATCTAATTCCCTTAACCAGCTTTATTCGTAGGGAAACAAAGTATGCTGTACCACTAAAAAGGCTGGTAGCTATTCATGCATACCATTACCTAATGCCAGTGCCGACATGTTTCACTGCCACGTGCTTTTAGGCAGTTTCATCAGGGCTGCACTATATGCTGCCACTCCACTCTTGGACACTTGTTCTTTGTTAACTGCCAAGGAAAAACAGGCATATAGAACTAAGTTAAAAGCATGTAAACACATAAATGCGTGGCCGTATGTGTTGTGTTATGTGAAAAACATTGTTTACCCAGAGACCACCATGTTGCTCCTACCGGCCGCCTCGGGGTATGGGGGGGAATGTAGGGGTACTCCAAACGTGAGTTCCTACCTTCACTTAGCTTTTAGCTTTCTAATGAGGCAAACAAAGGAACATGTAGCCAGGTATCAGAACATATATACATAATGATGTAAAATAGGCTCCAAAGCCTTACACAGTGCTTAGATACTAGTATCCAGGCTTCGCGTATTTACACGCACTTGGATAATGCAACAGGAGCAACAGTCAGCTGCCCCTGACTGTGTTTCAGTTTTCTGTATCAAAATATCCTTATCAGCCCACTTTCTAGCCAACAGTCCAACAGTACTCGATATCAGAGCTTCACCCCGGTTTTGCTGCCGTGATGTCAGGACCAACGCTAGAATAATATTGTCTAGGCGACACATGTTTACTCACGATCTGCGTGATGCAGAAATCGAAATTTCGGGGCATATTACCAACCAATAGAGATAATTTTTGTCTCTAACTTGTTTAGAGACAAAAATTATCGCCGCAAATCGGCGATTTTTATCGCAGATAAACCTTGGTATTACCAAGGTTTATCGCAAATGCGATAAAAAACGGCCGCAATGCATGAATATCGCTGAAAAGTCAGCGATATTCATGCATTACCGAGCTAATGCTCTTAGCCATGTTATCCACCTCCCATTGGATAACATGGCTAAGAACTGCTCCTGGGCAGGTGTTAGCTTTTGGAGATATTCGCGCTTAGCGCGAATATCTCCAAAAGTTGGTAATAGGAGATAGCGATGTTAGCGACTGTTTCCAGTCACTAACATCTTGGCACGCCCACTTTGCATGTCATTAGTGATAAATATCACTGACATGCAAAGAGGGGCCCAAGATGGTCACTATCTCCTATTAGCTGTCGATAACTGGTGTTAGCGACAGCTTGGTAATAGGGAGATAATTTTATCTCCACTTTCTTGGCTTTTAAAGCCAAAAAAGCGGAGATAAAGCCCTTGATAATATGCCCCTTCATTTTTACGGGGAACCAAGCCCCTTCCATATTTCTGATGCAGCTGCTTGAATCTAAAACATGCGCAGTCACACAAACCGCACTCACGCTCTGATTTAACCAAACACTTATCATCGTGGTAGCTCTTTCTGAGCGTTTGAGCAGAACCAAACCACTCGCACACATCGCACTGGATCTCCGTCTAGTTAGATACTTCTCACCGTGGTAGCTCTTCATGAGCGCCTCGTCTCAACTACAGTGTGCACCTTCCCCGCAGGCCGTGGATAAACACCAACAGCACACCAACAGCGGTATCCGCCCCCCGCCCGCGGTCACCTGACCTCATTGAAATTCGGGCAGACATCTTACAGCAGTAAAAGCTGTCAGAGGACCGAATCCAGGGAATGTCAATCGGGATCAGCCTCCATAAACAGAGCTTGTTGCTAAATGTAACACCACACATTCAATTAACATCGAATTTTCCTTTTTGTTAAGAATACACAGTAGACACATTGGGAGGGTGTCGTAAACGGCGGCCATCTTGGACTAGTCAGAAAAATTGCCCTGGGTGTAGGAATATGCTACAACAATGGACTCAAAAGCTGCCTACCAGGTACGGAATGGTCCTATTTATACCAAGTACTAAAGGGCTAGCAATAGTGTGTCACTCCATACCACTAAGGCCTGTGAATTTCAAATGACTCATGGCCTTCCTCTCTATGTTTTAAGATAGGTCAAAATGTACATTCTATTGCAGGTATTGCAGGTGCTATACACGCCCGTGTTCCCCACATCATCATTTGGGTAATTCAAAGAGTTTTTGGACTCAAAGCTTAATCCTATTCCATTCGATAATTTCATTTAGCCCACATTGATCTGTTTTTTCGCTGTAGATCCAGCGCGCTTCCTTTGAGAGCAAAATGCTCTCTAAGTTCTGAGGGGTCCCCTTCACCTTCTCTAACACTGTCCAAGTAAAAGTATGTTTCTCTTTAAAACAGTGTTGTACTAACTTAGTTGTTAATTTACCTGCCCTTATAGTGCCAAGATGCTCTTGCACTCTCACTTTGATTTTGCGTGATGTCAGTCCTATGTAGTGTAAACCACATTGACACGTCAGTCTGTACACCAGGACTCCGTCTTTTTACATACTTCCTAAAATCCATAAACCCACGCGTCCACCACCAGGACGTCCCATTGTGGCTGGGATCCAATCTGTCTTATAACCACTTTCTCAATATGCGGATTTCTTCCTTAGAGAATCGGTGGTAAATCAAAGATCATTTGTCAAGGACACCACTGATATCCTTAACACTCTGGAAGACAGAGGTCAGACTTGTGTCTGTGGCAGCAGCATCCATTTTGTGATGCTGAGGCTCTGTTTAACTTTAACTGGGTAAAGCAGTAACTACATGTCTTCTCCCTCTAGAAGGGTGGAATGCTATCCCCGCCACCAGGACTGGTGGGGGGTAGTATTCCAAAGTGTTTGACACATTTATGTTTTGATAAAGCCAAACCAAAGTTAGCATTAACAGCGAGGATTATAATGCACTTAAGAGTATATGGTATGGCTATATCATAGAACAGCTATAAGGAGATGGTTCAGAAAGCTGCAGAGGGGCTCAGCTCATGCTAGGGCACCCTCTCACATAAAACCAAGCACTCTGCCTCCAGGATTGTCGAGGCCTACCATAGGAGTGACTTATAGGTGTATATGTGTCTATATATGTAGGTAGATATAGGTATACTAAGTAACGGGCAATGACGTCCTCCTCCCTGAGGTCAATGGAGGTAATCCTCTGGGGGTATGTCCACTCCCTTCTCCTGCGCTGTCTTGTGGTGATGATGGTGGTGATAGGAAAGCTGGTGGTGGTGGTGGTGGTGATGTGGTCTTCTTGGTGATCCAAGCCGCAGTGGGAGTAGGTCCATGGTGCCGTTGAGCTTGCCAGAGTGATTTGTTCATGTTCTGCTTTTATACAAGGGGACATGCGCCATTTTTGTGCCTGTTTTTCCATAGCAATATAATTTCACAGCTATTGAGACTCTGCGCATCGATTGCCAAAGCATTGTTAGTTTCTCAAATCATTGTAAATTTGGCTACATCAATTTTGCGTGGCTTTTTAAGTGGGACCGCAACACCTAGCCTATCATTATCGCTAGCTGCCGCATCCAGATCTGGTGCCGAGAAAATAGGCGCAGGAGTTGAAAAAGTGACGCCAAAGGCTGCCGTCCTTGGACCTAAGGAACCTAGCTTGAGTCTCGCTGTCGGCTCAACATCCTGTGATTCATGCAAACATCTTAGGGGCATATTATCAAGGCCCCACAATAAAATCATCACCGCTTTAGCGTCCATTTTTCGGGCGAAAAGCGCCGATAATTTTATCGCACTATCAGCAATGACATGCTAGCACGTGTTCCTATGCCTTTGTGCCCGTTCTCTCACCGCCCAGCTTTGCAACATTAATGACATGCAAAGTGGGAGTAACTGACTAAAATAACGTGGGAAATGTCGCTAACAGACATTTCTCCAATTATCAAGCTGCACGCTAACCTGCATAGCGACGATAAAAGTAGCGCTAACCCCGCTTATCACAGGTTTCATTACGCCCGCTTTTAAACTGACTAAACCATTATAGCCTATGGGTGGTGGATTATAAGGATGAGACCACCCTGCCCTATGTACAAGGATTTGCCTATCGCTGTGCGATTATCTCTGGATTTCCAGCGATAATCGCACATTTTGCAGCTATCACTGGATTTTTTATCGCGTTGGAGATAAGCGTTGCTCATAGCGCGCTATCTCTGCGATAAAATCCAGCGATTGGCGGCGATAATTATTATCCTCGCGCTAATCTGTTGTTGATATGCCCCTAAATCTCTCCATGCCTATCAAAAATGAATGTGTAACGTAACTGGTTCTCATGTAAAGCGCTCCAATACCATTGGTCGAGCTTGTGCTATATTAAACTGCAAAAAAATAAATACATCTGGGCCTTTGTATTCATTCTTCGGCTGTCTCTGGACCCCTACACCCCTATTACAGCCCAGTGCCGCTTCTGGGTAGTAGAGGGCAGTGTTCCAATTGGAAACAAAGATCTGCATATACCCAGAAGCCCTTGCAATAAACACTTCCATTTCAGTGGCACGGCTAAAATAGACAAATATCCAATAGTAATCATGTGCATGTATACACGTGCATTCACAATATTGAATTAAAAGTTAACAGTAAAGAATGCGCTAATTTTGTTAAGTGATTAGTCTTCACACAAATAAGCAGGCGCGTAATATTTATGAAAAAATAAACAACCTTTGTAAGGTGACTCTTAGTTCACTGCACTGCGTGTGGCAGTGATACCGGGCGTTCCTCTATAAATCTTAAAAGGGTTCATTCAGGTAATCGAAACCCAAAATGAGCAAGTTAATATAATAACCCGAAAATGTTTTATTATTCATTCTTGCTAGTGAAGTGCAGTCAAGAATTGTTTATTATCGTAGTCGTCAAAATGAAATGGCTCGTATGCTTAGTAAGGTGTATAAGTGAAAGCGGTCTAAGGTAATACCATTAGTGCATAGCACGAAACTCGGGCACACTGGGTCTAGTGATGTTTTCAATGCCTCTCGTGATTTTTATGGGGTACAGAAGTGTTTTGGGTTCCTCTGATTTGGTTCCCATCCGCTCTGCTCAGGGAGGCGCCATCACAGTTCGGGAAAGACTCAATGACGTCGGACGAGACTGAGGATCACGTAACGTAATCGAAAAGCAGCGCGAGGCGCTCTGGGTGAGAAATGACGAGCGCCAGAGCGAGAGGTGCAATATCCTTTCTTGTCGCTAGAGGTCAGGCTCATCCAAAGCAAACCAACGGTGCATCACCGGAAATCTGCATACCCACAATCCTGTGCGCAAACTACACTTCTGCTGTAGCTTCAGATCTAAAACAGTCCGATGCTTTTACGATACTAGAAGGTGGCAGTTCTGTGGTGTAGTAGCAGGATTATATTTTGCGTATTTTCCTTTTACTAAGGAGACGCTTTAAAATGCAGAAGTGAAGTATCGATCACCATTTCACTAACATTTCAGTTATACTTCTCTTTTTCTTACTATGATAAAAATGCCAGCTGTTTGTTGTTTTAAGATACTGAAAAGGCCTGGACGTCATACTAAATAAATGTTTAAACTAAATCGCGCCTACTGTTTGCAACATGCCTCCTCTGGCTATAATTGTATGTTATGCATTTTTTGCTAGCCCGGGAACACGTTTAAAAGGGCTTTTGTATTTATGTTTGCTGGGGGGTTTTTTGTGCATATTTATATAGCGCGAATTCGACCTGAAGGTATTGTGTGGTGTGCGCTCTAGTCTACGAGCGTGAACGCGATGATGCGTCACGCCGTAGACAAGAGCGGAAGGCGCACGCATGCGCAGTGACTTGAGATTGAAGGCGCGAAGCGGGGAATCGACAGTTAGCGACTGGAGCTCTACCTGTTAAGACGCTCGGCGCTTTATGCTTACTTATAACTTTACTTACCTTAATAAAACGGTTCTGCAACCAAAGCGACTCCCAGTGTCTGATGTGGGGATAAAGGAGGAACATTATATTGGCGACGAGGCTGAGACACGAACACCACCGAGCACAGTGGAGAGGAGCGACCACCCCCGCCACCATTCCACACCGGCCAGTGGGGAGAGCAGTTACCTACTTACCTACAACAGCACAAGCGTAAAGCGTGGCAGCAGCGCAACAGTTAAGCGGGCAACAACCCCAGCCACAAGGAACCAGGTCAGTGCGGCCCCGGGGACAAAAGCCTATAAGCCAGCAACCTGGCAGCCAAAGGCAGCGTCCCACAACCAGAGGAGGGGGTGCAATCAGATAACCCCACGCAAACAGTAAGGGACAACACCCCAGGCAGTCCCAGAGGGCAAGGTGACACCGCAGGGAGCGCAGGAACGTCTAGCGCGCCTGACCAAGTCAGAGCCCAAGCAGTAGACCACAGAGGCGAGGCCAAGATGGCGAACCAAGCATCGGCCCTGATGGCCCCCATCTCATTCCTACCCAGACCAGGGGAACCACAGTTAAAATGGGAGGATTGGAGAGAATACTTTAAGAACTACATAGAGGCACGAGAGGACGACAATGGAGAGGAATACACGCCTGAAAGGAAAAAGAGATTGTTGCTCCACAATCTAGGCCCGGAAGGGGTGAGAGTGTTTGCAAACATAGTGCCCAAGGAAAGGGGTGCAACAGAGACGGATGTCTTTAAAAATGCATTGGAGGACCTGGACAATCATTACCGCCCTGCAGTGTGCGTCTCAATAGACAGGTACAATTTTCAACAAAGGAAGCAAGAGGCTGGTGAGTCTATAGACGACTACGTAGCTGCGCTCCGAAGTCTGGCCATCACATGCCGTTATGGGACGTTACAGGAGGAGTATATTAAAGACCAGATAGTCATGCATACCACCAACAGGGCTGTCCAGGACAAACTATGGGCACAGAGTGAGACCTCACTTAAGGAAGTCATAGCGATGGTAAAGAAGGCAGAAATGTCGAAACGCTGCGCAGAAGCGGCCAAAAGGGAAAGCACGCAGCGGCAGATGGTTAACAAGGTAGACGAAGCGTCAGCATCCAACAGACAAAAAGGATCCTATGGAGAACAGAGGAAGGAATCCAAATGGACTAGCAAACAGACTGGCCGCACAGGCACGGACAACAAATTCTCTTGCTATAGATGTGGCAGTGCAGCGCACTCGGCTCAAGATAAATGCTGTCCTGCTTTTCGCGCCAGATGCGCGTTCTGTGGCCTGGTCGGCCATTTTGAAAAGGTGTGTCGAAAAAAGGGGAGGAGGACCACCGTCAAATGTGTGGAGTCAGCGACGGCAGAAGTCAACGAGGACGACCTAGAAGACGGAGAAATGGTGCTGTGTATAGAGGATCAAGTATTGGAGGTGACAGGGAAAAGCAGAGACAAGCCCCGCACGGACATGCTTATTGGGGGTGTGAAAGTACACGTGGCTGTCGACTCAGGTTCCCCCTGGACCATAGTACAAAGATCCATATGGGAGGAAGATTTTGCACCAGTGGTTGGTCCAGACCTATGGCCACCCGACATCAGGCCCATTTCATACACAGAGAACGCCATTCCCTTGGTGGGCTGCCGAGACTTCATGTTTGAGTTTAGGGGAAGGACAGCCACCTGCACGTTATATGTCGCAGAGAAAGGCCCATCGGTGCTAGGATGGAGAGACGCAGGGGATCTGGGGATCATACTCAATCCCGGAGGCAAGGAACAGATACTGTTGACGGATGAGTGGCCCCTCACAAAAGAGGAAGATTGGAAATCGGCCTACCCCAAGGTGTTCGAGGGTATGGTAGGAAAACTGGACAAATTTGTACACAAAATGGTCCTCAAGGAAGGAGCCATACCAGTGACGCACAAAGTCAGGAACATTCCCATATCCACCAGCGATGCGGTGCAACAGGAGTTGCAGAGACTAGAGAATCAAGGCATCATAGAGCCAGTGGACAGTGCTGAGTGGTTGTCCCCCTTGGTGGTGGTCAAGAAACCAAATGGGAAGGTCCGTCTCTGTGTGGACCTCCGCGAGCTCAACAAATGCCTCATTGTGGAGAAGTTTCCCCTGCCCAGAATCGAGGAGATGCTGGCAAAGACAAAAGGCATCACTCATTTCTCCACTATAGATCTCACGTCTGCATACCATCAGATTGAGTTGCATCCCACAAGTAGAAAGTACACCTCCTTCATCACGCCCTTTGGGTGTTATCAATTCCGCAGGATGCCCTTCGGGCTGGCGTCCGCAGCTGCTGTCTTTCAAAAGTTAATGCATCGGCTATTTAAGGATATCGCTGGAGTGCAGTACTTTCAAGATGACATTCTGGTAATGGGCTCCACCAAAACAGACCACGATAACAAACTGACCAGAGTCCTCGAAGTGTTACAAAACAAAGGTTTAACAGCAGAGTGGAGTAAATGCAAGATTGGGATGCCCTCTGTCACTTACTTGGGTCACGAAATCGGAATCCATGGCATATCACCGAAAGAGCAAAATGTGAGGGCCATCAAGGAAGCCAGAGCCCCGAGTACCAAGGAGGAAGTGCGGTCATTCCTTGGAATGGCCGAGTACTATAGCAAATTCGTGAGACATTTTGCCACAAAAACGTACAGAATGCGACAGCTCATCAGAGACAAGGCAAAGTTCGAATGGGACGGGGAAGCACAAAATGAATTTGAAACGGTAAAGAACTGCATCAGCCAAGCCGTCCCCTTGCAAGGTTATGTCTCGACAGGGAACACCATCGTGACAACGGATGCCAGTGACAAAGGCTTAGGGGCGGTGTTGGCACAAGAGAGGGAGGATGGTTCAGTGGAAACCATCAGTTTTGCGTCACGTGCTCTTTCCCCGACGGAACAACGGTATAGCGTCATTGAAAAGGAGATGCTGGCAGTCACTTGGGCCATGGGCAAATTTAGACAGTTCATTTGGGGAACCAGGTTCAAGCTCCAAACAGACCATAAGCCCCTGGTCAAAGTCCTGACGTCTTCAGGCCATGACACGGCGACTCCAAGAATTGCTAAAATGACATTGAAACTACTAGATTACACATATGACGTGGAGTATCTGCCAGGAACTCGCAACAGGGTGGCGGATTACCTGAGTCGGGCTTCGGCAATGGAGGAGGCGCCGGAGATGGTCCTGGACAAAGAGGAGATGGTAGCCAGCATGGAAGACCATGAGGCAACGATTAGTAGTCAAGAATGGGCGGCTGCGTACGAGCAAGACGGGGAGAAAGAGGAGATTAAAGGATACCTTACGTCTGGATGGCCGGACAAGAAAAAGCTCACTGAAAGTGTACGGAAGTTCTACGAGATGAGAGAAGAACTGTCGTTGAGCGATTCAGGGATCTTTCTGTACCGAGGAGAAAGGGTAGTACCTCCAGAGTCTCTGATACCCCGATTATTGAAACAACTTCATGAAGGTCATCTGGGCATTGTAAAGACAAAGGCACGAGTCAAGCAAATGTATTGGTGGCCAGGCATGGATACCCAAATAGAAAGGCAAGTAAGAGAGTGTGGACAGTGCCAAGGAGCGGACAAAATACTTCGGCCTCTCAGACCAGCCTTGGGGAAGTTCGAGACCCCTCAAAACCCTTGGGAGAACGTGGCCATTGACATACTGGGGCCTGTCTTGGATAACAGAGGTGTGAACAAATATCTGTGTGTAGTCATAGACAAGTATTCAAAATGGCCTGAAGTCGATATACAGGAATCCATGGACACTGACACTGTTTTGAAGTTCTTGACGTCATTATTCTTGAGAGAAGGCATACCAAAATCCATACTCAGCGATAACGGACCGCAGTTCGTATCGGACAAATGGAGGCGATTCATGAAGAGGAATGGGATTGAAACGAAGCACACAGCCATCTATCACCCAGCTTGTAACGGCCAAGCAGAGCGGTTCAACCGGGTGTTAATGGGCTCCATACAAGCAGCCATATCGCAAGGTAAAGACTGGGAGACTGAAGTGATGAGTATGCTGTGGGCTTACAGGATCACCCCTACAGTGGTGGGGTACAGTCCATTCCAAGTGCTTAGAGGCCGCCTCCCATTCACTAAGGACAACGTAGTGTGGAGGGAAAAAACCATCACCAGTAAATGGTCCCCGGCGGTGGTGCAGCACAACCTGGAGAAGGCCCAGAAGATATATGCGGCCCATTATGACAGAAGACGCAATGTGAAGGAAACAGAGCTGGAAGAAGGAGAGTGGGTCAGGGTCAAGCTGCCCACCATGCAAAGGAAAGGAGAAAGCAAGTATAGTCAACCCTTACAGGTCAAGGAGGTGCGAGGAAGGGCAGCCCTCCTCAGCGACGGCAAGGTATGGTCCCAAGACCGCATGGCAAAAGTCAACAAGATTTTAACGTGGCCTAAATCAGAGAGGGAGGAGATACAAGTGGGGCCTGAGGAAATGAGGCCTTCCTGTATGCAGAGCTCAAACGACCAGTTGGAAGAAGCAGGAAAGGACAGAGAAATGGAAACTTCTACCTCCAGATTTACCAATGAAGGAGATACACCCGCCGGTGAAGAACAGGGAGAAGATCAGAGAGAGGGTGAGAGTTCACTGGGAGAGAGATCGATGGTGGAAAAGATGCCGGTAAGGTGTACCCGCAGTGGCAGGGCAGTTAAGGTGCCCTCCAGATATCGAGACTTTGAATTGAGTGGACACTAGATCTGAGGCGGGTACAGCTTAGCTATTATATGTTAAAGGGGGGAGATATGTGGTGTGCGCTCTAGTCTACGAGCGTGAACGCGATGATGCGTCACGCCGTAGACAAGAGCGGAAGGCGCACGCATGCGCAGTGACTTGAGATTGAAGGCGCGAAGCGGGGAATCGACAGTTAGCGACTGGAGCTCTACCTGTTAAGACGCTCGGCGCTTTATGCTTACTTATAACTTTACTTACCTTAATAAAACGGTTCTGCAACCAAAGCGACTCCCAGTGTCTGATGTGGGGATAAAGGAGGAACATTATATATTGGAGTGCTTTACATGAGTATTAGTGATTAGTGCTTGTACCAGCAGGACATGAAAATACAATCAATCAATCAGTAGATTTGTAGAGCGCTTCTTGTCACCTGTGAAGGTATCCAGACACTTGCAGTGTCCAGTTGATTAGGTAACTCAGAAACTTTTGGAACTCTGAAAGTGATGGGGAGGTCCATCGATGAAAAGGTAGCTCATTCCATGTCTTTGCTGCTGGCTAGTTTCTACATCTGCTATGTTGGAGGCGCGGGGTGAGGATTAGAGAAACAAACTCGTGGGCTGATGGAAGTTCAGGCAGCGGTTCAAGTAGACGGGTCCGCAGTTTTGTAGGTCCTTGTATGCATGGGTCAGGAGCTTGACTAGGCATATTTTCTGTATAGGGATCCAGTGGAGTTGCCTGAAGGAGAGGGTGATGTGGGTTTGTCGAGGGAGATCTGGGACGAGTCTGGCTGTGGCGTTCTGTAGGGTCTGTAGTCGTTGGAGGAGGTTGTAGTGATCGTCTGATCACCGTTCTAGTGTCTTGAATGTTGTACCACACACTAAATACACACCCACCACAGGCGTCACCAGTCAAGTGACCGTGACTATAAAAGGGGCCAAGCGCACGTGCTCGTGGCCAGTTATGCACCCATACCAACTGTGTCTGTGTGTTCCTTTATTGAGTATGTAGGCCTAGCGCCCGCCAAACTCTACATTGGCGACGAGGAGGCTGTACCCGTGCGTGCAGCAGCCAGAAAGATTGGTGGATGGGGGAGAGAGCTGCCTGTAGTGAGGGCACCCCCCTGCAACTAGGCGCACCGCCCGCCTAATGGTGCGCGGGCAGATGAAGAGCCCCGGGCCCAAACGCTGTGAAGAAGGTGATCGGGAGCCCAGCCCACACCCAGTATACCTGCACCCCTGGGAGGAGGTGCCCAACGTGCCTGATAGACAACTGGGCGTGCAAAGAGCCCCCGGGGTGAAAGTGCAGAGCGGGAGCCCACCCTGCATCCGAAGACCCTGACATGCTGTGAGGTGAGCCCAGAGTGCGGCGTGAATGACGCCGTCGATCTGAAGGGCCCCAGAGTAGCAACACCAAGGGCTTCTCTGCAGAGACTGTGAAGGCGGGACGACCTACTGCACCGGGGCCAAGTAAGTGCAAAGGCAAGCCCGATGAGGCACTGAGGATAGACACCATGCGTGCACGCTGAAGGGCACAGGGCAGCGCGTCATGGTGAGAGCAGGGAAGGCACCTCCAGGCCGGGCACGGGCCGTGTACACACATCCCACGTACATGGCCACAGGTGTAAGCCCCACGCAGCCGGGAGTGTTAGTGCCCCACTGGAGAAAAGACTGAGCGCCTGGACGGAGGACGCTAGAGAGCAGGCCATGCCAGCCTGCCATGTGGTCCCAGCGCGGCCGGAGCAACAAGGCGGGCGGTGAAAGGCAGGAGTGGCCACGAAAGTGAAGAGGCATCAGAGCAAGGACCGCAGCGTGTGAAGAGCTGCGGATGCCTGTCGGTCCAGTGGAAGCCTGGCAGAAAAGGGCCTCCGGGTTGTCCGGTGAGAGGGGAGAGAGAGAGGAATGTCCTGCAACTGAAGATCCTGTTGGAGATAGAGAATCACCAGACGGAGAACATATTTCAACCAGGACTGCCTGGTGGAAAATAACACACACCTGATCCACCATCATTCCGTCTACACCTTCCATGCATGTAGAACAAGAAGTGAGAGATTGTAGGGCACACTTCCACGCTGTAAGTCCCAGATAGGCTAGATCCGCAGGGCACCCTGACATCGTGCCAAGGAGAACTAGTGTTCCTGGCGGCAAGGACACCATCGTCAGCACTTGGCCAACTGCGAAAGAGACTCAGTGAAAGTGATTGTGATTGTGTTGTATTTTGTTTACAAGTAATATTCTCTCCCACAGGTTCAAACTTCATTGTTTTGACCTTTATCAAAGTTTGGGAGGGATGTAGAGATCGGCTGATCACCGTTCTAGTGTTTTGACGGTTGTACCACACACTAAACACACACCCACCACATGCATCACCAGTCAGGTGACCCTGACAATAAAAGGGTCCGAGCGCACGTGCTCGTGGCCAGTTATGCACCAATACCAACTGTGTCTGTGTGTTCCTTTATTGAGTTTGTGGGCCTAGAGCCCGCCAAACTCTACAGAGGTGAGCTACAATCCCTGCATAGAGAGCGTGGCCATTGTCCAGTCGCCTGGAGACGAGGGTCTGGGTGATGGTACCATCTCTCATGACATCCTCATTCACAGAATGCGCGAGATCGGTGTGACAGGTACTGCACTAAAATGGATAACATCATTCCTTTCCCACAGATCCCAAACAGTCTCACTTGGCCCCTTTTTCTCTGGCGAAAGAACCATCATATCAGGTGTGCCCCAGGGGTCCATTCTCAGTCCTCTTTTTTTTAATATCTACATGATCCCACTGCTTGCCTTGATTGAATCCCATGGCATCCTCGTAACATCTTACGCTGACGACACCCAACTTGTCGTCACCTTAGATAAAAAACTACCCGATGCCGCTCTCAGATTCCAGAACTGCCTCTCCCAAGTATTTGCTTGGCTCAACAATAACCATCTTAAGTGCAATAGCGCCAAAACTGAAATTATACCCTTAGGTAAAGACATCCGCTTTTCTCCAAAAGATTGGTGGCCTCAACACTCTGAAGCACCTCCCAGTGCAGTCTCCTCGGCCCGCAATCTGGGTGTCCAATTTGACTCTTCCCTCAGTTTTGACGATCATGTGCGCATTACTGCAGGGTGCTGTTTTAATCTCATTAGACAGCTAAAGAAATTCTTCGACTTTCTCCCTATCTCTGCCAGGAAATCAGTCGCCGTCGCTCTGATCTTGTCTAGGCTAGATTATTGCAATGGTCTCCTGGCAGGCATAAAGAAGTCTACCCTCAAGAAGCTACAGAGCGTCCAGCACGCAGCGGCCAGGCTCGTCCTTAAACTCCCAAGAAGGTCCTCTGCCTCCGCAGCCCTCAACACTCTCCACTGGCTGCCCCTCCCTAAAAGAATCCTTTTTAAACTCCTTGTCACTGTTTTTAGAGCTACCAAGAACACAGCCCCCTCCTACCTTATTAAGCGCTTCCCACATTATATTCCATTGCGTTGCCTGAGGTCATCAGGAGCCAATCTGGTCACCATACCCAGGTTTAAGCTCAAAACGAAGGGTGGAAAAACTTTTTCATTCCTGGCGGCTAAGGCATGGAATGGCCTCCCCTTCAACCTCAGGCACGCCCCCTCAGAAAGCCTTTTCAGGAAACTCCTGAAGACATGGATATTCTCCCAGCCCGACTCTTTGGTCCTCGCAGCCATCTGATTCCTGTTCTCGTCAAGTTGGTTTCTTCTGTCTGCTCAGCGCCAAGATGCTCCTTCCGGAGCGATAGACGCGCTTTATAAAAGCTAATAAATATCAAATATCAAATGGTACGTCTTGAGCTTTGAGGTAGCCATTTGAATCTCTTACGAAGCATGTGGAGGATGAAGAAGCAGGAGGAGGAAAAGGAGTTGACCTGTCGTCATGCTTAGTTTGTTGTCCGAAATGATACCTGAGTCCCTATCGTGGTCAGTGGGGGTAGGTAGAGTAGAAAACACCTCTAATCAGGTAAAAAACAACTCTAAGGATTGTTTTTGTGCACAAAGGTGTACCTTCCTGATCAACAACAATCCTGCCTGCTATACAGGAACCCTTGCATTATGGCGCGCAGTTGCCTGCGTTGATAATAGGCAGCACATGGTGCACCAGCGCAGATAGAGAGAAGTTACACTAGTTAATACCACCCGAATCTTCACAATAACACCCATATTCACGTCATCAGATACTCAATTGTTCTTTCCATTCTCATGTTGTGATCTGCAACATCAGCAGATTCTCTAGACCAAACCTTGTACTGATAATGTCCTTGAGTACCTGAGATTCCTTGCAACATTAATGAACAGGGACTGTCAGTTGACGCTCTGGCTCTGCGTGTTCTTTGTCAAGGTCCTTTTCTCAGGCTCTCTATAAAGCCCCGGCCAATCTCCCCACCCCTATTCACAGTGAAGGTACTGGAAAAGATCATCATCAAGCAACTATTGACACACCTGGAGCAGAAACAGCTTCTTGACTTCTGCTAATCCGACTTCTGCAGCAATCACAGCACTGAAACTGCCCTGATCGCATCCAAATCCTCCTCAACGAGGAAAAACAGCAGCTCAGATCCTCCTCAACCTCTCGGCAGCCTTTAGCCTTCTACACTGTATCCCCCCACATGCTGATAGAAAGACTCCACCACATTGGCATCCAAGGGGACGCACTCAGATGGATCACCTCCTTCCTCACCGGGAGAACCCAGAGGATCCACCTTTCACCTCTGAACCCAAGGAGATCACCTGCGGTGTCCCTCAGGGCTCAGCCCAACGCATATACGACTCCACTGGCAAACATCGTCAGATCCCACGCCCTCAACATAGTTTCCTGTGCAGACGACACCCGTCTCATGCTCTCATTTACCAACGACCCCACTACCACCAGGCCCAACTTCTACATATGCATGACAGGCATCGCTGAATGGATGAAGAACAACTGCCTGAAGCTAAACACAGAAACGACAGAAGTACTGATATTTGATAACAGCAGCAACACATGAAATGACTGCTGGTGGCTTCAGACCTAGGACCCGCACCCACTACCTCCGACCACACCAGAAACCTTAGAATCATCATTGCCAACAATTTCAGCATGATTTTACAATTCAATGTTATTTCCTCCACCTACTTCCTCATTCTGCGCATGCTACGTAATACCTTCAAGCAGCTACCTCCACACACAAAATGCACAGTGACAAAGAACCTCATTAACACCCGACTGGACTACTGCAACTCCCTCTGCTTAAGAATTACTGTACATGTCCTACAGAGACTTAAGATCATTCAGAACTCTGCAGCCAGACTCATCCTCGGCCTTCCCAGATGAACCCACACCTCACCTCAGGTAACTCCACTGACTCCCTGTACAGAAGAGATGCTAATTGAAGCAGCTGACCCAGGCACACAAGACACTTCGCAACCCTAGACCCACTTATATTAATCACCACCTGAACTTCCACCAACAGTCGAGAAGACTACGCTCCACCTTCCTCTCACTTGCCCGTACATCCTGCATCTACGGAACCAGCAGTGGAGGATGATCCTCCTCCCACATCGCAGCAAAGTGTCGGAACAGCCTTCCCATCGCCTCACTTCCGGAATTCCAAATAGCACTCAAGACCTGGCTGTTTGAATAAGACTCCAGCACCTGCAAGCACCTGGGTACCCTATTGGGTGATAAACCACGCTTTATAAATCCTTATTAATTGATCACTAATACAGTGTTACATCTAATCACAAACTAACAAACCATGTGAATGTACCTGCAAAGAAAAGAGACACAAGCAGAAATGGGCAAACAGCATTTTATGCAGAAAAGAAATAAAGGCCTGTCATGTCAACTTAAACCTTTTACGCAATGGTGCACATTTAACATGCATGTGCACATACAGCTACAAACAAAACAGAAGCTGTCAGTACATTAGGTTAAAGTTACACTTTGCATACGGGTAATATAACTTTGAGTAGAAGTGTATAACTGTGAGTAAGAACTACATTATGAATGCAAATATGAAAACAGTAGTTCACACATTACATACATCTCTCTCGTTTCACATTTTAATGGTGTGAGGATGGTTTATCAATCACCTAGAGAGTACATATCATTTTAACCCCTTGCCTGCTAGGCTTTTTCTCCCCTGCGTTAAGCCTTTATATGGGTTATTTGGGGTAGTTCGCGCTTGGTCCCCCGTAACTTTTTGATCACATACGTTATCCGGATGTATGACGTTATAACGCATACTATTACTCCGCATACCATTACAACGCGACTTTTACTCCGCATACCGTTACAACGCATAGCGCCTTGGGGCGCTGGATAGTGGTAAGTATAATTTTCTATTCCAACACCAGTCCCCGTGGACAGTAGGGAAGGTGTTGGATAGAAAATTAAACTTATTCCCTATCCTACAGCGCCCCCCAGCGCAATGCGTTGTAATGGTATGCGGAGTAAAAGTCGTGTTGTAATGGTAGTGCGGAGTAAAAAATGCGTTGTAACAGGTGTATACCACGTTATCCATGCCAAATTTGCGTCCTTTTCTTCCAACATCATGGGAATTTTAAAGGTACCCAGGGTTTCTTGATTCCCCTGGAGGGGACCCAGAAATTAGCCAAATTACAGCAAATCTTTTTTTTTCAAAAATGAGAAAAAAGTACTGCACATGAAAGCATCTGTTTTTTTCCCTGCAAATGGTATCAACAAAGGGGTTGTGGTGCTGAAATCACCATCTTCCCAGCTTTCCGGGACTGACAGACTTTTTTTCAAAATTCTTTACACAGTTTTGGCATTTAACTGGGATATAACCTGTTTGCAATTTTTTGCTTTCAACCTCCTTCCAGTTAATGGTAGAAATGGGTATAAAAGCAATAATGGATCCTGGAAAGCTATACATTTCAGAAAAGTAGACAAAATTCTGAATTCAGCAAGGGGGCATTTGTGTAGATCCGTCAAAGTTTTTTTTATAGAAACTAACTGTTGAAGGTAGGAAAGATTGAAAATGAGTTAAAAAAAAATAGCCATTTGTGCTGTTTTCACCTGTAACTTCTTCTAAATATGACAGATTGTTTAAAGCAATATACAGTCATATCCACTGGACCTTTCTGGTTGTGGGGATACATAGGACTTGTAGGGTCACTGAGAACCCGAGGAACCCAGAGCCAATAACTGAGCAGCGCCTTGCAATTGTTTTTTATTCTGTACCGGGTATATAGCAATTCATTTAGGAAAATATAAACAGTGAAAAATCGGTATGGAAGACACCTATGTATTTCTGAAATGGGAACAAAATATAGAGTTTAGAAACAGTAGCTATTCGCACATCTCCGAAATTGTGGGTACCCATATACTAGCATGTGAATTATAGAAAATGTTTCAAAGTGACTTCTTTTTTACAGTGTCTTACAATGGAAGACAGAAATTCATCGAAAGTCAATAGGTAATAACAGTTGCTGTACAATTCTGTGTTTCCGTAAGTCTCCCGATAAAAATGGTACCTCACTTGTGTTGGTAGGTCTAGTGCCCACAACAGGAAATGGCCCAAAACGCATTGTGGGCACACCACAAAATGGACCCTTTTTAAGTTGAGCCTAGAGTTGCAGGGTATGCGGTACTCGCTTTGCGAGGCATGCAGTATTCAGTAAAGTGTGGAATTTTCTTGGAAACTCCACCCACTGTACGCCCATCTTTTCATTGGATTAGGTCCTAAATGCTGCCTTCCTACTGGTTTTAGGCTTGTTAGTCTCTCCTCATGACGACCATGTCATCATTTGTATCCTTCCAAGGCTTGCATGGTAACTATTTTCTTCCCATGCCTTCTCTCCCACCGTCCCCTTCCCGCAGTCCATGCATGCGGTCTCTGCTCCCTTTCCCTCTTAGGCGGGGTCACGCGCCACCTCTCAGGCGCTCATGCTCGCTAAACTGCTTTCCTCAGAAGGAGCACGCTGCTGAGGGATCCTCGCCGAAGCTTGTCTGCGATGTCGGTCATATTGGGACGGGTCTAGTCTCAATGTAAAGAACAAACTGGAAGACCGTTTACTTGTCGGCAGAGGCATACCTGAAGTAGATGTAACATTAAGTATTTTGGTATACACATACCGCTGTGGTAGTAAAGATAATAACTGGTTACAGTTTACCAATAAATATACCAAACACTCCCTCCCCTATCCTCTGATTGTCTTTAAGCCTACCACACCGGCCAATGGATGTAGTGCACGATACTGTAATTCGAATTTACAAATGCTACTGCTTATTCCTCGCCGGCCACTGGATGTAGGCGATTGCTGATGTTTCCTACAACTGTCCCCTCTGAAACTAATGAAAAGTTACAAACCACTATTTTCTATATTAGGTACATATAAACATGTTCCAAGCTGCACAGCTGTGAATTGGGCATTGGATAAAGAACAGATGCACTCCTTATTTCCTGTGAGCTCCGGCTTCGCTCTGTGGGAAGGCCCTCATTCCGAGATGGGGCGGGCACCGGCCGCGAAGGGGGCGGGGCCACCAAAGGGCACGGCCCACGCCATCGTCGCTCTCTCCTTTCCAAGGCCGGCCACTGTCACCTTGTAGCTGTCCTAGCATCCCCATGGGCACCCCGGCAGAGAGCGCGAAGCCTCCGACCGCCCCCAAAGCCATCAAGTTCCCCTTCGGGGGCTGGGAGGTAAGGCATGCCTGGGGCACCTTTGTGGGGCCTGACACCGCCGGCTGGGGCAGGGTGTCTTCAGGGCACGGTACTCTCCAACCAAGAACACTACCTGCCCCAGCCCCAACATTAGAGTCTGCGGTACCCAGCCCACCCCCCCAACATTAGGGATGTATGACGTTACAACGCATACCATTACAACGCCTACCTTTACATCGTAAGTTTTACAACGCATACCATTACAATGCATAATGCGCTGGATAGTGAATAGTTTAATTTACTATTCCAACTCCAGTCCCCGTGGATAGTAGGGTAGGTGTTGGATAGTACATTAAACCTATTCCCTATCCTAGAGCGCCCCCCAGCGCTATGCGTTGTAATAGTTTGCGTTGTAATAGTTTCGTTGTAATGGTAGTTTGTTGTAAAAGTTTCGTTGTAAAGGTTGTTCACCCAACATTAGAGTCTGTGATGCCAGTACCCACTCTAGAGGAACCTGCACTGTCCGCTGTACCTTCAACCGTCGCCCCCTCCCAAACCAGGCCAGGATACTGACCACAGCACCCTGAAGACCCTCTTCTGTACCGCCAACCCTCGCCCCCTCCCAAACCAGCCCCGGATACTGACCACAGCACCCTGAAGACTCTGCCCCAAGGAACCCTTCACTCAGACCCCTTTACTCAGTGCTTTAAATGGGCCGATACTGAGTACCGGCCCTTTTTAGTTTTGATAGGGAGAGTACCTGCACTTCTCAAGAAACAAGCAGGTACCCTATTCTAGGGTACCTGCACTTCTATTTTTCCATTTTCAAGCATTGCCTTCACTACACCTCTGAGTCCTCTCTTCTGCCACTAAACACATACTACACACACTGGTACCCTGAACACAGACTATTGCCCCCTTCCTACTCCTTGATGCTGCTTGCTCAGCACCCAGGATACTGCCCCAGCCCCGAGAAGATTCTGCCCCAAGGACCCCCTACACCACACCTTGAGCAGTCTCTACTGCCCCTACACACATACTACATGCACTGGTAACCTTGGATACAGTCTACTGCCCCCTTCTCCTCGATGCTTCATGCACAGCACCCAGGATACCGTATACTGCCCATGAGGAACAAACCCCAGGGACCCCTAAGAAACAATACTCTCAGAACAGCCTCTACTGCCCCCTCCACACGGACATAGCACATGCACTGGGACCCTGGATACAGTCTACTGCCTACCCACTCCTGGATACTCCATAGACAGCACCCAGGATACTGCCTCCTGCTCCCTAGAACACAAGACTGCCCCTTAACCCCACTAGTTTTTGCATAGTCCCTAGAATGCTTCCTACTAAACAAAACCGCCCCCTACCTCCTAGAAGACAACACTTTCTCTTAACTCTCAGTACGTCATGCACAACACCCCAAGCTACAGACTTCAGTTCCACATAAAACAATATATTGCACCCATAGAATACAGTGCACTGCTCCTAATCCAGTATGTTATGCAAACCCCCTGGGAGAGTCTATCCCCCCCCCTCCCCCCAATACTGAATGCCCAGGCCCCAACACAGAATACTGGCTGTGAAGAACTACACAGCCCTCTATTGACAGAACACTTTACACCAGGGCACAGTGTACTCCATTCCGTCCTCTGCCCCAAGGTGACGCGTACACTTCCCATGTGCTGAACACTACCCTGGGACCTATCCTGCTGCTCTTTGGAGGAAACAAGTGGTAGCATTTGTATCAGCCGTTGTTGTAGGACAAGTGTTACAGTGCCTCGACGTAAAACAACAAGGCGCTTTCTGAAAGAGCAAACGATGGATGTTATTAATCACCGGAAGGACATATAGAAAACGATATAGGATGAAAAGTTGTTAGCTGACTGCAGTTTACAGAATGATGAAAGCTGATGAATGCTTTTCGTAGTCAGGGTGAGAAATAATATTGGGATGTCAAATCTACAATAAGTACGGAATGCCCATTTTTCTTAACTCATTTTTTGCTGTAGCGAGGTTGTTCTACTAAATTATGGACTCTGCACGTCACTTTCCAAGAATCGATGGAGTCCGGCGTGATATGATCTGGCCTACACCTTAAAACCGGTCATACTTTACCGTCCATTCCTAGGGGCAGATTTACAAGCCCCTTGCGACACTTTTACGCCGCCGTTGCGTCACTTTTGTGGCGCAGCGGCGGCGTAAACAATGCACGACGTTGCGACTTATTTACAACGTGACGGGTCAGGTTTCATGTGGGCGTTCTGTCGCCGGGTGGGCGTTCCCTCGCAGGAAAGCCACGTAAAACTGACGCAGTGAAATCTACAAGATTTCACTGAGTCAGTTTTACGACGCTGCAGCGTCAAATCCTTACGCCTGCTTGTAGCAGGCGTAAGGAGAGAGGCACCATGTTGAGTATGGGCGGCCCCTGTGCATTGCAGGAGTTATGTCCTGTTTACTTTATGTAAAACTCATTCAATGAATGTATTTGCCCAGCAGTTTTTTTGTACTAAATGGCCCTGAGAGGAGCTTGTGAATTCCTCGCAGTGGCACCCCTCTGCTCTCATTCCCCTCCGTCCGCCAGCCATGTACATGTCAAGTGTCGCGATTGTGGGCAGAGAAGCTGTTATCTTGACGAAGGACACGCTCCTGTGACAAGGATCTAAGGCACTTCACAAGTGATGGAGCAAGGACTCGTCTAAAAGAGACTTGCTCGGACGCAATCCTTTCATATAAAGCCGTAACGTAGTATTAATAATGTATTGTGATACTAATATGCACCACATTTTCATATATTTGTAGCTAGATGAAGCTTGCCTATGTGTTCTACTAACGAGTACCCCGAATGGAACTTAAAATGGCTGCTAACGCGGGAAACTGTATTGCGCATGCGTCAACTGCATCTACGCAGAATGACATCTTTACGCTTGGAGGGAAATTTCTGCTTCTGCGCAAATGCATCTAAAATGGCCGCTTAGAAACCCACATGCTAAGCATCTGCTTTGCTGAAGTTAAAATTAATTATATACTAAATGCTAATGCGGGGAGAGTCTTTATAAGCAAATGGTATTAGAGTAGAGATAGGTGGTATACAGTGAAATCGTTTTATTTTTAAATTAATACTTTATCTTTTGACCTCTCTTTTAGCTCGTATTTGGACCTCTGAACGATAGTAAAGTCTACAATACACATGACTCCTCACACAGAAGCAATGATGACAAGTCAGAAGCAGTGATGTCAAATCTTGAAACCCGTCCAAGGCTGTTCTCGGTGCATGTACTAGGAACCAGCGGGACATCCTGAAGACTCAATGGACAACTGTAAAATGTATACATTATTGTTGATAAAAATTGAGAATAAGGGTTGGAAATAAAGCTTGGAAGAACAAATTAATGGGCGGGAACTTAAAAAAAATGAACTAAAGAAAAATTATTAAAAGTTAGCATGGTGTGATGATCATCCTCTCAGCTTGTCCAATCAGAAATAGGAGTTTAATAAAGTTGAAACATTTAGGGGAGGAACATGTCATTAGAAAGTATAATTGAGGTAGTTTAGTTAGAACAGTGTGCAGTCGCAGCAAGACAGAATGCAGAGAGACCGGGATGCTGTCCGAATGCTGATCGAATAATTGAAGAAGCAGACTTAGAATTTAAAAGCCAAATAATTAGAAGAAGATAGTGGAAGAATCGAGGAGGTAATCTAATAGAAGATGATCGCAGAAGAATCGAGGAGGTAATCTAATTAGAAGAAGATCACGGAAGAATCGAGGAGGAAGTTAGTGTCAGAGAGGGGTGAGATGCAGGCGTCGAATCCAGAAGAGGTCATCTAACCTGAATCCTGTCTTGAAGTCCCTGTCACCTGTTCTTTCCTAGAGGACCCATTAATCTCTTGGCCAGAAGGGTCTGATTTTCACACCATCCTAGATAAATATATCTCTGTGTATTGTGTCAATGTACTTCTCTCTCTATCCTCTTTTCCTGAGGTACTTGTTGTTGTGAAAATCTCATTTGAAATAGAATATTAAAATTGGGTAAACTGATCTTACTTCCTCAGAGAAATGGAGTTAGCATTGTAAATTTGTTATGCTCATATGACTTAACTAGATAAAACATTTAAACTTTCCTGAGTCTGTGGTTATTTAATAAAATAGGAGATACATGAACCTATGTCATATCACCATCAACTAATTCCAACTAAATAGGTCCATTGACTAAAAGGAAAAGGCTTTATGATCGGTGAATGATTAGTTAGGTGATATAGGTAACTGATCTTATTTAAAGCATTTATAGGGGGGCGTGGCCAAGATGGCGGCGTGAGCAGATGTGTGGATTCTCTGCTCCTGCCGACGGCCGATTTATAGCACCGGTTCTGGCCGTTTCCTGGTCCGCTGACTCGGGCTGGGGGCGGACCGGACTGTGGAGACAGCTGACCTGGCCCGAGGGGTCGAACGGGAGGCTTGGAGCGCAAGGGCCGGGCAAGGCAGAGCTCGCGGCTGGAGACGCGCCCCTCCCCCACTGGGCCGCGGCTGGAGGTTCGGCGCGGCCTGGCAGAGCAAACTCCGTGCAGCGAACACCGGAGGGCCTGGAGGTGATGGCTGGTGACACCGGGCTGCCGCTGACTGGGCGAGCACCGGAGACAGCGAGAGTGTAGGCGAGTGGTGGCCAGAAGCAAGAAGTAGCGGAGCTGGAACGGAGGCCGGCGTGACACCATCTTGGGAGGCGCAGTGAGGAGCGGCAGTACAACGCGCACAGTCGAGAGCCTGACAGGAGGATTGAGGCCCTCCCGTGCTACCCCGGAGGGGAGCAGCGGGTGCACGCTCTGCTACTGGGCGTGCTAGAGGCAGGGCGTCCCTCAGGTGAGGTGGAGACCCTGTCTTGAGGTGCGGACGGCGAGCGGGTGGTGGCTGCCTGAGCGCTGCGACAGGGCCATGCCAGGGGAAGGCCGCAGCACCATTTTGAGGAAGGCCGCAAGAAGCTAAAGTGACGCAGGACCCGCAGGTGCAGTTGAGGGCCTGATGCGTGGAGTAGGGCCCTCCCGTGATACCGCAGAGGGCGAGTTTACACACCGAGGAGTGCTGGGCCACCTGGGACAGCCGGACATGGTGGTGGCTCTGACCTGTGGCGACACAGAAGCAGAGTTCGGTCCCTGCGGAGGGTCCTGCAGTGAGTTGTGGCCCTGAAGGACGGTGGGCCTGCGGACCTGGGGGGCGCGATGCTGCAGTGAGGCCTGGCTGCCCGGATAAAGGATAAGCGGTGAGGAGCGGTGCGTCCTGGGCCTGCGGTTGGCTGCGGCCTGGAGGGTTACTGGTGGTGAGGCAGAGCTGCGTTAGAAGTCTAGGAGTTGCTCGGGGCACGACCCAGGGCGGAAGAGGCGCTGCTGGAGACGCGGGACACTCCGCGCTGGACAGGCTGGCAGGTTAGGAGGCGCGGTGAGCTGACCCACTGCGGCATGTGCCTGGCCATACCTGAAGACACAGCGCAGCGGGTAGCGAAGTGGTGCCGGCGGTGGGTACCGGGACGAGCGACGGGCAATGTCCACTACCAGAGGCCGCAAGGAGAAATCGGTGAAGGAGCTCTTCGCGAAAGCGTAAGCGGTCCAGCAAAAAGGCGCACCGGCGTCGGCCATGGTACAGATGGGTCCGGAGGCAGAGGCTGGCACGGAGCCTATCACGAAAGTGTTTCTAGAATCCGTTTTTACGACACTATGGGAAGACATCCACACCTTGAAAGCGGAGTTTGCTGGCGAGATTAGGGAGGTGAGACGAGACGTGGATGGCATAGGTGAGCGGGTCGCTGACTTGGAGAGCAAGAGTGACAACAGGGACACTGAACTTGCTGCCCTACAACAGGACATTGTACGCCTCCATGATCAGCAAGTAGACCTCCAACTGCATATGGAAGATCTGGAGAACCGTTCTAGGAGGCATAATATCCGCATTCTGAACGTTGCACTGTCAGAGACCACCAAGGACCTGTTTCGGTTTGCGCGGGACCTCTTCAATCATGTCTTGGGGCGCCCACTGGAATCTAAACTCCGCCTTGACAGGTCGCATAGTGCGGGTCCCCCGAGGGTGTCGCTGGCTCCACCGCCGGACATTCTGGTCTGCGTCCAAGATTATCGAACAAAGGAGGACATATTGCAGAAGGCGCGACAGATGCATCCACTTTCATTCCAGGGTCACTCACCGTTGCTGTTTCAGGACTTGGCGGCCCTCACATTGCACAAACGTCGTCTCTTCAAACCGGTCACGGCCCATTTGCAACAGCAGAATATACCCTACAGTTGGGGACACCCATTTCGCCTGGTCTTCAGACTGTATAACAATACCAGCTTCGCTCAGTCTCGGAGGCCTGCCGTTTGCTGGGCATCGAATCACCCTCCGAGGAGGATGAAGGACAGGGGCCAGTGCCGGAGATGGACGACTCCAAGCCAAGATGGCGAAAACAGAGGAGACGACGGAGAGTGAAGAAACCTCCAGCGACGGAAATAGCAGAAGGCCGGAGGTCTGCAGTGGAGGGAGTGGCTTCAGGCGGCGGCTCGGCCCCCACTGGTTGACATGTCAAGTTCATTGTCGAGCCATGATCTCCTGTTTTGGCTGCCTGGCCGTTGGCGGGAGGGGGACCACTGGAGGGTTTGGTGGACTACCCCGTTCTACATTTTCCCTATCATCTGTAGATGATGGACTCATTGGGTATTGGTTGTGTGGGGGGTTCTGGGGGTTGGGTGGGGAGGGGGGAATGGTTCATGGTCCACCGAGGGTTGGGTTCTGTGTTTAGTCTCTACTCCAGGGGCCCTTGGGTGGGGATGTGTTTATATGCTACGATACCGTGTGCTTCTAGAGCTTTGCTAAGGCTGGTCTGGTGTTCCACTGGTTAAATGCCGGCCACGAACCTTACAATACTTACACTTAATGTCTGAGGGCTGAACAATCCACTCAAGCGTAGGGCTGTCCTGTTATGTTTGGAGCAATCAAAGGCCGACATTTGTCTCCTCCAGGAGACACATCTCCTCCCCAAAGATTGTCATCGCCTTCGTTCCCCTCTCAATTCTTCTCCTCGAGCCCCACTAAGACGGCCGGTGTTGCGATCTTGGTGGCCCAGAAGTTTAGGGGCAAGGTGTTACACAAATCTGCGGAGATTAAGGGGAGGCTGTTCGCTTATAGATTCTCGATAGGGGACTCCACACTCACGATAGGCGCTGTATATGGCCCCAATGAGGGCCAAGAAAGTTCTTCAATAGGGCGCTCACAGAGATCACGACCGCAGCTGACCGCTATATAGTGCTAGGGGGCGACTTGAACATTGTTTTCGATAATGTCCTAGACAGGTCATGTCAGCACACTTCCCAGGCAGGGGCTCTTTCTTCAGAGGGCTTGGAACGTTTGGCTGAGCTTGGCCTCCAAGACCTTTGGCGCAGATTCCACCCAGGTGAGAGAGATTATACGTGCTACTCCAATGTCATATGCGCGTTTAGATTACCTGCTTGCATCCACGCCTACTCAGGCACTTGTTACCAAGGTGGACATAGGAACAGCCTCACTTTCTGATCACGCCCCAGTGACATTGGTCCTCTCCATGCCGGCAGCACAGCGATCACGCAGGGTCTGGCTACTGCGGGAAACATTGTTACACAGGGAGAAGGTGGTCTCTAAGATTCAGCGTGCGATTGCAGACTACTTTTACATAAAAACAATTCTGATACCACCCTTGCCACGCAGTGGGCTGTGCTTAAGGCGGTTCTCAGGGGGTAGTTTATTGTCATTTCAGCGGCGGAGAATGTAGAACGTCAGGCTAAGAGGGACGAACTCACTCAGCAGACCAGAGAGCTGGAACAAATTCACAGGAGAACGGGTGCCCCAAGAATATGGAGACAATTGAAGGCGGCACAGCAGCAGCTGGCAGCGTTAGATTTAGATTGGGCGGAATTCGCGGCCCTTCGGCTGCGCCATGCGTATTACACTGGGGGAGACAGATGTGGGCACCTGTTGGCGCACAAGTTGCAAGAGGTGACGCAGCAGCGGACGGTGCGGGAGATACTTAGAGGGGATGGCACACGGGTCACGGAGGACCATGACATCGCCAGCTCCTTTAGCTCCTTCTACGTGGATCTTTATTCCGCTGATCACCCGGCTGACAGGGAGGAAGCTGATTTTCTGGCCTCTATCCCCCTACCTGCCCTCCTGCAGGATCAGGTGGAGTATCTGGAGAGAGATATACGGAAGAGGTCATTTCGGCCATTTCCCGTCTTAAAGTAGCGAAGGCCCCTGGCCCGGACGGCTTCCCGGCGAGGTTTTATAAGACCTTTTGTGCCCAGCTCGCCCTCTGCTTGCACGCCTATTTACTTCCTTCTCAGAGCAGGGAGCGATCCCTGGAGACCTGTTGGAGGCATCCATCGCTGTGATGCCCAAACCGGGTAAGGACCGTACAAAATGTGGGGCATACCGACCTATCTCCCTGCTTAACGTGGACCTCAAGCTCTATACCGGGATCCTGGCCTCCCGCCTGGGCCCATACATGGGATGCCTGGTGGATCTGGATCAGTCCGGGTTCATCCCGGAGCGTCAGACCTCCAACAATAATAAGCGGGCCTTCCATCTCCTAGAAAAGGCCGCATGCACAGAGGGGGAATACATGCAGTTGGCCATAGATGCCGAGAAGGCGTTCGACAGGGTCCACTGGCCCTATCTGGAGAAGGTCCTGGAGAAAGTAGGTATGGGTCCGAAATTCCGTGCTCGGGTGATGAATTGCTACAAGTTTCCTACGGCCCGGAATGGGTCAACGGGTTCACAGCTCCCCGATTCGCTATCGAAAGGGGTACGAGACAGGGGTGTCCTTTGTCCCCCCTGTTATTTGACCTCTACATGGAGCCCCTTGCGCAACTTATTAGATTAGATTAGAGGTTGCGGGGGATCAAATTTGGGGGGGACGAGCATACGATTAGCTTGTACGCGGACGAAGTTCTGATCTCGCTTTCTAGTCCGAGGGATTCCTTACCGGCGTGTTTTGAGGACCTGACAAGCTTCAGTCGTGTATCGGGGTTCAAGGTCAATATGTCCAAATCGGTGGCCCTGGACCTGTCCCTTGAGAAACCTACTCGAGCCCTCCTGCAGGAGTCGTTCCCCATTCAGTGGGCGGCGGAGGCGGTGCCATACCTCGGGATACAGCTGGCCCCTTCACCATCGGCCTCCGTGACTATCAATTACTCCCAATTGCGACTGAAAATTAGGCGTGAGTTGGGGCAATGGAGACACTACCCTCTATCCTGGCTAGATAGGGTGGCGGCGGTCAAGATGACGGTCCTCCCCCAGATCTTGTATCTCTTCCGCACAACCCCTCTCCGTCCCCCTCCGGGCTGGATAAAGCAGGTGCAATCTGAGCTGTCGCAGTTCATATGGCATGGGAGGAAACTACACCTGAAGCTACGTCTGGCGATGCTGGACCCTGAACAGGGCGGGATCGGGGTCCCGGATTTGGCAGCGTACTTTCAAGCTTCGCAACTACGCTTTCTGGTGGAGTGGAGCAGATGGGAGTCTGGGAAGCATTGGTTATTCCAAGATCAAGCTATTGCTGGCAGAACCCTACAGGAGATCCCCTTCCTGCATAGATGACACAGACCTCCTGACTTGTACGCTTCCTGCATCACGAGAGTCCCGCTGGAGATATGGGATCGTACGAACGTGAGCCATGAACGCACGACTCTCCCGTCCCCCCTCACCCCCATGTGGGAAAACCGGACTTCCAGCCGGGGTTGGATGAGGTGGCCTTTTCAGGAGGTTACTTGCCCCAGATATATTTCAGACTGCTGCGCCTAGCGGACACAGGGTAGGGGGTCATGGATAGGGCAGGTTGGGGTAGAATAGGTATGGTTGACAGGTTGACAGTGTGCGGTGGACATGGACCATGGGGAAGGGGGGGGGGGGGAGGGGAGAGTTGGGGGAGGGTGGGGGGTAATGGGCTGGGTTTGTTTGGGTGGGTGGGTTCTTCCTTTTGGGGTTCCTTTTCTTGTTTGTAATAATTGACAAGTTAGCGTGCCTGCCCAAGGCCGGTGGAAGGGAATCAATGCTGGTGTCCTTTCACGTGAGGGTTTGAGGGGTTGCCTCATGGGGTCGGCTAGGATTGGCGGCCTGTGACTGCCTCCTTGATGAGAATGCTAGAGTGCAGATCTCTTACCGCCTTTCTACTTGCTTAAGACGCGGCCGGCCCGGTACGGCTTGCTGTGTTTAAGTTCTGACACTCCCTTATGATTTTTGTTTTCCTGTGCAACTGATCCTTCCACGCCGGCCCGCTGGGTTGTAGGCGACTTTGATTGTTTTTTTTTTTTCATGCCCAGTATTTTGTCAATAAAACCAATTTAATACTAAAGCATTTATAAAAATTGACCCCCAACGTTAATAATCAGCCTATATGAGTAAGTGTGTATATGGGCCCAGGTGAATATATGGTGATAGATTTTCTCAGGTTGGTAGCCCGCTGGATCACAAGCAAGGCCCTCCTATCGTTTGTTCCTTAGAGAAGTTCACTCTGTGCTCACCCTAGAAATCAAACAAATAGTTGTGTTTGTCCCTTTAAATCCAGCAGCATCAGCACACCAAGAGCTCGGCATCGTCTTTTACTTCACTACTCCAGTCTGGCAGTGTCATCTGCAACCCAGCAGCTTCACCAAGGCCCCCCTAGTCAGAGGGGAGAGGGAGTGCGTGTAGTGCAAGAAGGGCAGAACTGAGGAACAGTGAAGTGCCTACCCAATGCATGGCATCATGCCATTTCCTACTTTCAAAGTCCCACTGCTTTCCAAAGCCCGCAAGGCAAGGAAAACACAGAGCGGCACTCTGCCCTCTACCCACACCAAAGCCCCTTGCCTCCTTCGGATTGGGCTGCTGGGTGGCTCAGAGGGAGAAGCCATGATGGATGAAGAGAGCATTCCTGCTGGGAGCATGACACCACTGCCAGAAAAAGAAAACCCTTGCATCCTGCAGCAGCTCTGCAGCACCAACAATCAGCCACCTGTGGGAGGAAGGGAGGCAGCGAGGCCCTGCATCCAGTGCCATGCACCTACCACCCGCAAGACACTTGGGATCCATCAGCCAGAGGAAAGAAGAGGCAGGAGGTGGGAGTCCATTTGAACCCCTTGGGAGGACTAGCAGCACAATGTTCACAGCTGACCATCACACCGGCAATAGAAGAAGCCAATGGAAGGGAGACCAACTCCTTGGCAGCCAACAATAAAAAGCACACGAGGCACGCAGCCCCCACCCGCAACAGTGGGGGCAGGAAAAACCAAGACTTGGTAGGGGTCAGAGCAATGCGGACACCTGGAGCACACTCAAAAGAGAGACTATGTACAGTGACTAACTGAGTTTCCAAAGAACAAAGAAAAACCTCTCCTAAAAAATTAAATAGCAATAGGTAATATATCCATCAATTTCTGTACAACATCATTGTCCCACTCAGAAAAATGTATAAGCAAAACATATACATTTATTTTTTCAATTCCATCGGAAAGCACAAATTCATAAAAGACACTTATACATATGTATATACAATGCACTTAATCAAATAAACATAGCATATGACCCCCACTCAAGCTCACACATTCAGACATCTCTCAACCAATCACAACGTCATACATTACAAAACAAGAAGCAATATCATAATCACAACACCAAAACAGAAAACCTAGGACAGAAGATACAAACAAAGAACAAAGCACCGGCGCGCGTTTCAGAAAGGACTATTTATCCAAGGTTCCTTCGTCAGGGTGCAAGGAATGCCAAAGTATAAGAGGAGATTCTTCACAATTCAGGGTAACTTGAGTATTTTCAACAATAAATTCCTTTAGAACAAATGGTTTCAGGGGCTATTTTCTGTTGACGATGAGAAGAATTATACAATATAAAGTGCAAGTTCTAAAGGTAGGTCACATCCATTCGAAGGTAGCCAATCGTTAATTGGAGTCCAGGGTACATATTTTTCAAGAAGCCGGAGATGGAATATATCCTGTGCAAGAACGGTGCAGTAGGTCAGGAGTTAGAGGGCCGGCCAAATAAAGAGCCAGATATAACCCAGAAGGCTCTACCAGAGATCCATGGTCTGGCGAAGAATTCGGGCACACAGCACACGCTTCACCCACTAATAGATAAGGTCCTCGGCAGTAGGACGCACAATAATTAGTAGCCGTGAGGTACAGAGGCTGGTCACAGTACGCAGGGAACGTCTCTCACAACTTCCGCAGATGTAAGGACTAACTGAGCACATACAAGGACAGTAAAACAGAAAGTCTTCGGACAATTACAACTCCTATGTTGCCAACAGATGAAGAGATCCCTCTCCAGAGAAGAGGTACCCAGATGTTAACCCGCCGGTCCCCATAGCACTGCCCCTCTACCCTAGCATTGCAGACCCAAGAAAAGGAGAATACTTGCCTTCCCTGCTTAGAGGCTGTAGGAGCAGGCCATAACAGTGACCAAGGCCTGGAGGCGCAGCAAGCCACAAGGCAGAGAGCTCGCAGGCTGGCATAGGGGAACGCATGAGCACAAGGTCAAGCCCAGAGACCTAGAACATAACCAAGCACAAACCCATGATGACAGCCTCAAGGCACTAGCATAGCACCACCAAGAGGAGTGTAGTCGGAAGCAAGACTGTCCACGGAGGGGAGCTCCAAGAAAGTCCCTGAAAAGCAGTGGCTGTTCCTCCGCTATGGTGGAGGAGCATCGCCCAACTGCTTCAAGCGGTGCTAGAAGAGGAAACATAACATGATAATGACTTCCAGTTATTATTATGTTATGTTTCCTTTGCAGGCGGGAGGGTGGGTGGGGTTGCTCTCCTCACACAGCAGGGCAGGGGAGGAGTGGTTTGCCCAATCAAAGGCGCAATAAAAGTTTGGTTGACCCTCTTGGGCCACTCAAAGCAGTCATGCGCACTTCCCTGTTCTCCATGCAGGCTACATTACACCCTGCATGGAGAACATGCCCACTCCTACAGCCCCTGGTTGAGCGTTGTGATTGGCTTAGGGATAGGTGCCTGGCTGCCTGCTCTTCTGTTCCTGGAAGTGGACTCAGGAGAGCAGAAGCACAAAAGATGCGTGCCTTGACCTTGAGGTACGTTTTTAAAAAATGTATTTCTATACCCTGCTCCCCCTGCGCAACAACCCACAGGATCCCCCTGTGACACCCCCGTGGCCCCCATTCCCACATCCCGCCCGCAAACCAAGTTAGCCGCTCCTGCGGATTAGGGAACTTGTGAAACAGTGCTGGGCCAACCTCTTACCATTTGTCATCCAATGGGTCTTTTATATGTCAATTGAGAGATAAAAGAAGTTACCATGAATCAAGCAAATTCAAGTGGGAGTGCAACCCATTTGGGGGCATATCAGCAAGGGCTTTATCTCCGCTTTTTTGGCTTTAAAAGCCAAAAAAGCAGAGAAAAAACTATCGCCCTATCAACAACAGGGTGCTAACATGCAAAATCGCATGTTAGCACCCTTTTTCACTACTCCTCCTTTTGCATCTGTAATGAGATGCAAAGTGGGCGTTCCTTCCGAAAATAACTGGAGAAATGTCGTTAACCCATATTTCGCCAATTATCAATCGGCACGCTAACAAGCATAGCTGTTAGATCTGGGGGTCTCTAGTTGGCAATGGTATTCACCTTTTTCCAAATAGGGACCCTTACTTCTAAGTCAGGATAAGGGGATTACACTCCTTAATAAACCCTTTGTAGCTTGGCACGAGCAGACAGGTTTATCTCAGAGGCAGTGTGTTAAGCATTTGTGAATAGACACAATAATACAGTGAAAACACTACAGATGGACACAACACAGGTTTTATAAAAATAAGTATTCTTTATATAGACTTAAACACAAGACCACAAACGACAAAAATCCACAATACTACCCTTAAGATAACTTAAAAGATGATTAAAGTTGCTTAGTTCAAGTTGTTGGTAAATGCGTCAAAATTCTCAACAAAGTACCTGGATGCGTAATGCAAAGTAAACAAAAGGCTCGCAAAAGGGGAGATGTGTTGGTTCCGTGATCCGGGGGAATGGTTGCGTCCTGCCTCAATGCTTGCGTAGAGTAGGGGACTTGTTGTGAACCTTACCGGGGTGGAGGTGATGCGTAGATTCTCGGCTTGCGGGCCCGTTGCTGTGCGCAAGATAGCACCTTGATGCGATGCGATGATCCGGTTGCGATCCGAGAAGATGGCGCCCTTGATGCGGCGATGCAATGACGATGCGGTTACGCCCTGGCAGCCTTGTGACGACTCTGTACTTTGGAGCCGCGACAGGCCCTGCGATACGCTTCTCCGGTGATGTGATGGCGACTCTCTCGATGGCGTCACGCTTCTCCAGTGATGCGACAGCAGGCAGCTTAGATGAACACACGCTTCCAGGGAGATGCGGCGAAGGTTCGCTTCTCCGGCGTAGCGATGATTTCAGCTGCGGCAGCGACATGCTTCTTCTTGGTGCGTCCCGCTTCCAGCTCCCAGCGGCCGCAAGTGACTGGAGTCAGAATTCCCAGCAAGGAAATTCAGGACGGAGCTGGAGGTGAAGTCTTTTGTCCCAGAGACTTCAGCAGGAGGCAAGCATAGTTCAAGACCTTGGAGAATATTCTGTAGATGAAAGTCCCTTCTCCTTTCCCTTGGCAATGAAGCAACCACTGCAGGCCAACCCAGCAAACAGCACACTGGCAGAGGGGAAGTACCACTCCTGCAGCTTCCTTGGTTCTTCTCCTTGGCAGAAAGGTTTCTTGTCCAGAAGTGATCTAATTTCTTGGGATCAGGGTCCCAATATTTATACCCCAAAATCCTTTGTTCTCTGAAGGCAGAGAGGCCTCTGCCTAGTCCAAACCAGTTCCTGAGCACTTTGTTTACATGACTCCCTTCTTCCTTTCACTGTGCAGGGCAGAGACATCAGCCGCCCCACAGGAGGTGGAGCCAGCACAAGGGAGGGAAGATACAGCTCTGGAGCACTCTGTTGACATGATGCCTCCTCTCCTTTCACAGTGCAGGGCAGAGACATCAGACAAGCCACAGGAGGTGGAGCCAGCATTGTAGAGGGAAGGCCCAGCCCTATTCAGGTCCCAGGTGCAACTCCTCCCTCCCATCTAGATCACTCTATTCACCACGGGCTGCCCCAGGCTGTCTCCTGGAATCCCCCAGCCCTGTCACTCACAAACCCAGACAAGGAGTACACAACCCAGCAGAGGCAGGCCTGGATAGTTAGGCAAGAAAATACCTACTTTCTAAAAGTGGTATTTTCAAACACAGAATATTAAAACCAACTTTACTAAAATATGTATTTTATTATTCTGAGTTCATGCATACTAAATTCGAATTTCTACTGTGTTCCCTGAGTCAGTGAGAATTATAAAAATGTAATAATCTATCTGCCCATTCTGGCCTATGAGAACAGGTAGCCTTCAATAGTGAAAAACGAAAATGGCTGTAATTCACTATTTAGAACATGCTACACACATCAGAGCATGTCCTACCTTATACTTACAATGCACCCTGCCCTTGGGCCTACCATAGGGGTGCCGAATATGAAGTAAAGGGAAGGTTTAGGGACTGGCAAGTGGGTGCACTTGGCCAAGTCAACATGGCAGTGCTAGACTGCACACAGGCCTTGCAATGGCCGGCCTGAGACACACTTTACAAGCTGCTTCTGTGAGTGGCACAACCTGTGCTGCAAGCCCACCAGCAGCATTTGATTTACAAGCCCTGGGCACACATGATGCACTGTACTAGGGGCTGACAAATAAATCAAATAACCCAATCATGGAATAACCAATTAGTACATCAATTTAACATAGGGGAGCACTTGCACTGTGGCACTGATTAGCAGTGGCACAGTGCCCAAAGCATAAAACCAGCAAAAACATATCAAAACAGAGGAGGCAATCCGTCAAAATGGAAGGGAGACTCACACCAATGATGCCAGGTCTAACACGTGTCCCCTCCAGCTGAAATGTGTGGAGAACTACCCTTCCCCATGGGAGTTCTCTTCATTAAGGAGAAAAAATCTGGACAGACCATCAGCGTTGGGGTGTACTGTACCAGGGCGGTGTTCCACCGTAAAGTCCATACCCTGTAGGTAAATGGACCACCTTAACAACTTTGGGTTCTCACCCCTCATCTGCATCAGCCATCTGAGGGGCCTTTGGTCGGTCTTATCCCGGAAGTGAGTCCCAAACAAGTATAGTCTCAACTTCTTCAGTGCCCAGACCACAGCAAATGCCTCACACTCAATTGCACTCCACCTCTGTTCCCGTGGAAGTAACCTCCTCCTGATGAAGGCTACAGGTTGGTCTAGGCCCTCTTCATTAATCTGTAATAGAACAGCCCCCACACCATGCTCTGAAGCGTCTGTCTGAACAATTAATTCTTTTGAGAAGTTGGGCGCCTGAAGCACGGGTGCTGTGCACATGGCAGTCTTCAGGGCGTCAAAAGCCTTCTGACAGGTGTGGGTCCAGTTCACTTTCTTGGGCTGCTTCCTGGAAGTCAGCTCAGTCAAGGGTGCAACAATGTTGCCATACCCCTTGACAAACCTCCTGTAGTACCCCATGAGTCCTAAATAGGCCCTCACCTGTGTCTGAGTCTTTGGGGGTTCCCATGCCAGGATGGTATCAATCTTGGGTTATAGGGGCGCCAGCTGGCCGCTTCCTACCTGGTGACCCAAGTACACTACGGAGCCCTGCCCGATCTGGCACTTACTCGCCTTGATCATGAGTCTTGCCTTGTGCAGTGCCATCAACACTTCCCAGAGGTGCAGCAAGTGTTCTTCCCAACTGGCGCTGAACACTGCAATGTCATCCAGGTAGGCGGCACTGAAATCCTCCAGCCCAGCCAACACCTGGTTGACCAACCTCTGAAAGATGGCAGGTGCATTCTTCATCCCAAAGGGCATAACCCAGAATTGGTAGTGCCCATCTTGTGTGGAGAATGCTGACCTCTCCTTAGCCCCATCAGTCAAGGCGATCTGCCAGTACCCAGATGTCAAATCAAATGTGCTGAGGTACCGTGCAGCCCCTAGCTGATCAATGAGCTCATCAGCTCTGGGGATGGGGTGTGCGTCAGTCCTGGTGACTGAATTAATTGAGCCCTCTGTAGTCCACAAAGAACCGGAGTTTGGGTGTGGCACCCGGCGAGGCAGCCTTTGGGACCAAGACCACTGGGCTGGTCCAAGGACTGTTTGAGGACTCAATGACCCCTAAAGCAAACATCTTGGAGATTTCCTCCTTAATGTAAGCCCTAACCTTGTCAGTCACTCTGTAAGCCTTGTGCTTCACAGGAGGACTGTCGCCAGTATCGACATCATGGACGTACCACTCTGTGACACCAGGAACCAAGGAAAATAGATCACAGAATTGCCCCAACAGCTGGCGACAATCTTGCTGCTGATCAGGGGTCAGTGTGGCAGAGAGGCTGACACCATCCACCGACCCATCTTGCTCTGTGGCAGAAAGGAGATCAGGAAGAGGCTCGGTCTCGTCCTCCATTCCATCATCTGTCGCTAGGAGCATGCCCACTTCAAACCTTTCTAAGTGGGGCTTTAGGCGGTTAACATGCAGGACCCACAAGGGGTTCCTGGGAGTCCGCAAGTTCACCAAGTAAGTGACATCACTCTTGCGCTCCACCACCTCATATGGACCGGTCCACCTGTCCTGGAGCGCACAAGGCTCCACAGGGGCCATGACCCAAACTTTCTGTCCAGGCTGAAGCTCAATCAGAGTGGCATTCTGATCGTACCACCGCTTAATTTCCTCCTGGCTGGCTTCCAGATTCACCTGAGCGAGATCTCTGAAATGCCGAGTCTGGTTCCTGAAGGCCAGCATGTAGCTATATACATCCTGGGGAGGTTTCCTGGGAGAGTGCTCCCAGCCTTCCTTGACCAAACTCAAAGGTCCTCTTACCGGGTGACCATACAAAAGCTCAAAGGTAGTGAACCCTAGAGACTTCTGTGGCACCTCACGGTAGGCAAACAGAAGGCATGGCAAGAGAACGTCCGACTTACGCCTCATTGGTTCTTCAAGACCCATGATCATGCCCTTAAGGGTCCGGTTGAATCTTTCAACCAGCCCATTACCTTGTGGGTGGTAAGGAGTAGTGAACTTGTTGGTAACACCACACTCCTTCCACAGAGACTTCATATAATTAGAAATGCAGTTTGTACCACAGTCAGACACAACCTCTCTGGGGAACCCCACACGGGAGAAGATCCCCATCAGTGCACGTCCCATCACGGGGGCCTTCACTGTCCTGAGCGGAATGGCTTCCGGGTACCGGGTAGCATGGTCCACCAAGACAAGGATAAACCTGTTGCCCATGGCTGTCTTGGGGTCCAGTGGCCCCACAATGTCAATCCCCACCCGTTCAAAGGGAGTACTGACTACACGGAAAGGTTGGAGAGGGGCCTTGTGCCTCCTTCCACTTTTCCCACTTGCCTGGCAAGTTTGACAGGTCCTACAATGAGTATCTGAACTCTTCCGCATCTGGTGATGAGTTCAGGCCTCAGCAAGGCCCAAAGGTACCGAAAGGGTTCGCCCTTCTGTGTACAAAGTCCTTAGACTTACAAATGAAGTTGGCAAGGAAACTGGAAATACAAAAACATAGTTTAATAAACCTTTAAAGGTGGTGATACAACCTCCACAACACTTCTACAGTATTGTACAGAGCAGCACACTGAATACAAGCACATGGCCCCTTTTATACACAGTGGAAGGGGTTCAGCTTACAGCTTAGACAGAGGTTACAACCACGTAAGGACATTTCCAAATATATCAGTGGGTGGAGCTAACAGTATTTCTAGAACATGGGAGGGCTATGCTAATAAGGAACAACTGTTACTTCTGCTGAGCATGCGCTACACTCTCAAGAAGGACTAATAATAACTGTTACTAGGTAGAATCCACAGTGTAACTGGCAGAGAGGTAGGACAATCAGAACATTGAGCACATGGCAATGTAGGGCATGAAAAATGGCGGACTCGAAATACAAAATGGAATCCCTATACTAGATATTTGGACTGATGCATTATGGCTTCAGCTAATGCTTAATAATACCGTTGTTTTATTTACAACAGACGACCCTTTCAGCGTTAGCTGAAGCCATTCCATTTCATAGGGTAGTCATCAAACTCATCTTGAATGTCAATGCTCATAATGTTAGAAATCTCTTTAGTTAGACTCTTTTGATAAGCAGCTTCGGAAACAGCTTTCTTATTGGGTATACAAGAGGTAATGCAAAGGGAACATATCATAGGACCACATTGAATACACATACAGCAAGTAAAAAGAATTACTACTATTATACAAAGGCCAGTGAGGATCTTCCAACCCCATGTAGTAAATAAGGTCCAAAACCAACTAGAGAAGGTCCATGTACCATTATCTACATGTATGTCAGCAGCTATTTTATGCAGTTTATTTATGGCATTATAAACAGAAGGCGAGTTGTCTGGGATGAAGACACAACAGCTACTTCCAATAAGTCTACAAGCTCCTCCTTTTTCTGCTAATATGACATCTAACACCATTCTGTTTTGCAGGGCAACAATTCTAGTAATTTGCAACTCTTCAGTTACGTTTCCTAGTGCTGCAGCAGTTTGGTTGGTCACTGCCTCTACAACTCTAGTTAATCTTCTTATCTTTTTACTGTTTAGGGCAGCTCCAACAAAGAAGAATAAACCTAGGTTAAAATCTACATATTGCTGCAAACTAGTGTCGGTCTGGTCCACATCATCGATAGATAAAGTACGTTTGTATCTATTCACAGTGGCATTATTCAACAATTTCAAGTTTTTATGATAAGTGGCAGGTGCTAAAAACACTGGTGGTAATAAAAACGATACATAGCATACTCCTGACCAGCCAGCTGGTAATCGATAATATCCTCTATTACCGCATACAAAATATGTATTATGGGATGCTAATAATGTGCTATTATTCAGACCATCTATATTTAAGACTTTAATACAATCACTAACACCTACAGGGATGTACCCAACACTTTGTACGCATAAGTCCGCTTGTGCTTGTGCAACAGAAATCACAAATTTTCACTTTCGACAGTGTCTCTAGTGTTCGTAAAAATGTAGGGAGTAGACTCATTGTACGGTCGATATTCTTCCCACTCCCATATAGTTCCATTGGCTTGTGGATAGCCTTCTTTATTCTGGTGACATTCTTTATTTAATCTAAAAAGTAATCTTCCAACAGCAGGCTTTCTTGTGGCAAATAGAAGAGTATACCAGGCACGACAAGAACCATTATGAGAGAAAGGGAGAGGTATAAACGGTGTTCCCCCCTTCTTCTGGTGCGCTGGCATCATACCACATATCCAGCAATTTGTTTCATTTGTAGCCGTGTGGGTATGATGTAGCATCTGAATGAAGGTGTTATTTACAAAGGACAAGCGGTGTTTTGATTCCTGATAGGGGAGCGTATAAAAGAAATGCTCCTCTGGCACCGGTGTAGAAACCACATATAGATCACGGGCAGGAATTACATCCTCAACAAACCACGTGATAATGGCAACAACTGCCACACTAGCAATAAATCCAAAGGCGCAGATCACTTTCTTTCTCTCCATGTTGAACAAATGTCTCGCAAATCTTCCTGAAACTAAAAAAAAGGCTGTCAGAACTCTTCCCCCAAGGCGGCTGTTGTTTTCTTCACCAACGGGCCAAGACGGGTGTCACTACTCTAATGCAAGGCTGATCCCCCCCCCTTGCCTCATCGGCTCTCCGTTGCACCAACCAAGAGGCCGTTCTGACAGCAGTCTAAACAGCAGCAAACTTCTTCCTGGGTCGAAGGTTGTATTTTCTTACTCCAGAAGTCGTCGGGTCCGGGAAGAACTCCTCTTGCTCATCAGGTACCACAGCAGGGCCTTTCTCTGTAGTCAGGATTTCTCGATGGTCAATCAACACGGCAGGCTCCACCAATCCGGGTTGCACTCTGCGACAATGAAGGGAGTGAATCCAGTTCTTCCGGTTGGTCACTCGGACGGCCGTTCTTGTTGCGAGCAGAACCTGCTCGGGACCGCACCATCGGGGCTCCAGGCCACTCGTCCTCTCGAACGCCTTGATGAGGACGAAGTCACCGGGTCGGAGACTATGACCCTCACCTGTGGACCGGTCAGGGAGTGCTTCTCGAACCTGTTGATGAATAGAAACCAAGTTATCAGTTAATTGTGCCAGATAGTCATTCATCAATACACAAGGTACATCATATACGGAACTTGGTTTGGGCACTCCCCAAATATTCATGGGACGACCAAACACCACTTCATACGGTGTAAGGCCGGTTCGGGAGTGTGGTACTGATCTTATTGACAACAATGCCAAAGGCAAAGCGTCGGGCCAAGTCAGAGAAGTGGAGGCCTGGATCTTTGCTAGTTTAAGCTTCAGTGTTCCATTGTAGCGTTCCACCAAGCCAGACGACTGTGGATGGAACACTGCATGAAACTTCTGTTTTATCCCCAGACCTCTCAGAACGTACTTGATAACGTCTGCTATAAAATGAGGCCCGTTATCACTCCATAATAGTCTACAAACACCATACCTAGGAAAGAACTCCTTCAGTAGCACCTTTGCTGTAGTCATTGCAGTATTGTCCTTAGTAGGGTAGGCTTCAATCCATTTACTGAAAGCACACACCACCACCAAGACGTACTTTAGATTATTACAGCGTTCAAGTTGGATATAGTCCATTTGCAGGACTTCAAAAGGTGCAGTAGGTATTTCAAATCCTCCTGCTGGAGTTTGTGTTCCTTTCCCTGGGTTGTATTTAAGACAGATCATACAGGTCTGTACCACTCTCTTGGCCGTGCTAGCAATCTCTGGATGCTCCCAAACTTGCGCAAGCAATTTCACAATCGCTGAAGCTCCAACATGTGCTAGCCCATGTGCCATTTGAACCATAGGTTGGACAAAAGCTGTGGGCAACTTCCACCTATCCATTTGTTTGTTGCGCCAACAACCTTCATCATCCAGTTCTCCATTTTCAGACCATTGCTCTCGTTCTTTATCAGAAGCAACTCTCTGTATTTCCCTCACTTCTTTCCTAGCATCATGCCATCGTTCTGCTTGTGACTTCACAACATACATTGAAGTGGAGTCAGGTCTCATTGCAGTTTCTCGTGCTACTTGGTCAGCGAAAGCATTTCCTTGCCCTACTTTGTCAATAACTTTCTTATGTGCACTGCATTTCACTATAGCTATCTTCTTAGGAAATGTCAGGGCAGTCAAAAGATTGTGCACCAATTCTCCATACATAATTTGTGTTCCGTGTGATGTCAGAAAACCTCTTTCCTTCCAGAGCAGGCCAAAGTCGTGCGCTACTCCGAAAGCATAGCGGCTATCTGTATAAATATTCACACACAACTCTGCACTAAGCTCACATGCTCGTGTCAATGCTATCAGCTCCGCTGCCTGGGCTGATTTCTGTGGTATGCGTGCTGTTTCCACGATGGTATACAAAGTAGTGATGGCATATGCTGCCGAAGTCGTACCATCCGGTAGCTTCAGGCAGGAGCCATCCACCCATAATTCTCCATCTACATCTGAGAAAGGCGTATCCTGGAGATCGATACGACCCTTTGTCTGTTCCTCAGTCACAAAAATACAATCATGTGCTTCTTGTGCCTCAGGCTGAGTCATCAGGAATGGTAACAATGTTGCTGGATTTAACGTAGCACATCTCCTCAATGTGATATGTGGAGCCAGCAACGTTAGTTCATATCCGGTCAGACGGGCACTTGTTAAATGCTGCGTCTTTGTTTGATTCAAAAGGGCATCAACAGCATGGGGAACCAACACTAACAGCTTGTGAGATAACACTATTCCCTCACTCTGACGTATTGACACAGCTGTCGCTGCGACCGAACGAAAACACCCCGGCAATGCCCGAGCGACAGGATCGAGCAATGCCGAGAAATATGCACACGGACGCTGCCTGTCCCCATGCATCTGTACTAACACAGATGACGCACATCCATCTCTCTCATGTACATATAATGTGAAAAGTTTCGTGTAATCAGGAGTGCCTAACACTGGTGCTGAACAAAGGGCCTGACGTAACTGTTGGAAAGCGTTTTCACATTCATCTGTCCAAGGAAGGGGAATTGGAGTGTCTTTTGTCAATAACGCTAACAGTGGTTTGACTATATGTGAAAACCCCAGTATCCACTGCCTACAAAAGGACGTAAGACCCAAAAATGCTCGAACATCTTTCTGTGTAGAAGGTGTTGGTGTGTCCAGGATGGCTTGGATACGTTCTGATGTAAGTGCACGCCCCTCCTTAGACAAAAGGTGGCCTAGGTAGGTCACCTTAGGTCTACAGAATTGCAATTTCTTCTTAGATACCTTATGATTGTGAGAAGCCAAAAAGGAAAGCAAGGACAACGTACAAGTCTCACGTTGCTCAGGGGTGTCAGCAGCCAACAAAATGTCATCGACATATTGAATAAGCACTACCCCCTCAAGCAAGACAAAGGAATCCAACTGTCTTTTCAATGCCTGACTGTAGATACTAGGGCTCTCAGTATAGCCCTGTGGAATTCTACAAAATCTATACGATCGATTATTCAAAGTGAAGCCGAAAAGGTAACGGCTATCAGGGTGAATAGGGATCAAAAAGAAGGCATTCTTCAGGTCGACAACCGAGAATGTTGTCGCTGTTGGTGGAACCAAGGTAAGGAGTGTCGTGATGTCAGAAACAACAGGGTATTGGGGCACCACTATCTTGTTCACCTCCCGCAAATCAATAATAAATCGATATACCCTAGTATCAGTGTCTTTCTTCAAGATTGGTAAAATAGGACTGTTACAAACATTGTATGGGACTTCTTCCACCACCCCCACTCGGATGAGATCCTGCACAATCTGTATGAGCGCTTCCTCACCCTCCTGTGAAATCCTATATTGAGGCAGGCGTGGTAACACAGCTCCCTCCTTCACACTAATGTGAACCGGAGGAATGACCATCTGTCCCACATCAGTGTCTGAAGTAGCCCACAACGTGTGAGGTAAAGAGGCTAATGCAGCACTTTCAGCGACCATACACACTCTCTCTTTTGCAGGGTAATTATCATTTAAAATCACGCGTACTCCTTCAGGGGAGCAGCGGATTGTGGCTCTAAAATGTTTCAGCATGTCTAGACCCACAATGTTGTCAGGCGTATTTGAGGAAAGCAAGAATGGACATGGTGCTGTAAATTTGTCGACATGAAATGCAAGGGGTTGGGATAATGGGCTAAGAGAAGGTGTTCCATCGAACCCTACAGATGTGATCGTTAAGCCAGACAGGGGAGCCCTCGGAACCAATTGTTTAGACAAAGCGCTACGAGTAGCCCCTGTATCAACCAAAAACTGATCAGTAGAACCCAAAACATGTGCTGTAACATAAGGACCCCTCTGATCTACTGGTACTTCAACTGATTCCTCCCCCCATCCTACGCAATCCTATGCATATTGGGAATCATGACTTTCGGGGTGCACATAGTCAGACATCTGATACTGATTTTGTCTATCAAAGGTATTAGACCCTCCTTGTTGTTGCTCTCTAGATTCGAATCTAGCCCTGTCATTTAGGTTACCTCGTGGTCCAGAAAACCCCCCACGATTTCTCCCAAAACCTCTACCCCGTCCCATAGCCCTGTGTTCTCGCGCTAAAGGACACTCATTGGCCCAGTGGCCTCGTTGCTTACAATATGCACATTGATCTTTAGCCAAGTCTGTGCGGTTATATGTAGAATCATAAAAACCCCGACCACCTCTATTATTTCCTCTCTGGGGTGGTCCATACACTTGTGCTAACATAACTTTTGTTTTCAAATCCTTAGATTTCTTATCTTCATTACTTTTTGCTTCTAATTCCTGACGCTCGTAATACTGAGCCATTGTCAGGAGGGATGCCGGAGTCGAAGTCGTCCAGGAGCTTTCACTCGCTTTCAACCGAGCTGCTACTCCCGGTAATAAATTCGAAACATATTTGTCTACAAACAGATGTCGACCCGTGTCATCCGTCAGAGACTGACCACTGAAATCGTGAAAAGTTTCTTCAAATCGCGTAAAGAAGTCAGAAACTGATTCATCTGTCTTTTGCTTGCAAGATGCTAACATAGTCCAGTCAATCTTTTTAGGGGGAATAATCGTCTTTAATTTAATCAAAATAGCAGCAGGGAGGTCTAGAATGAGCTGGGGTGGTTTCTGCGCAGGTTTCCTAGCTCTGTCCTCCTCCTCAATGTCTTCCCATTTAGCTTTAAACGTCACTAAATCATCAATTTTCCGTACTGATCTCCACATGTCAGGGGGTAATATAAGACCAAAGAATAAATCAACGTCAGCTAATGTCATAGTACAAGAATTCAAAGCCCCCTCAACTTCCTCATAAAAGGCAGCAGGATTTTTCCGTGGGTCAGGTAACGCTTTCTTTAAGGCCATAACATCCGCTCTATTCCAAGGAGTATATACCCAATTATAGATAAAATACCCTCGGGCATCAGCTGAATCTTTATCTGAACTAGTACCCGCTCCTTTAGGAGGAACATACAAAGGCGCTGCCTCTCGCATAGGTTTAACATGCACAATATCGACCTTATCTGAAGAAAAGAAAGATGATTGTTTCCCGTCGCCACTCAAACCCGTCTCTTTGTCGTCCACCGTCTTTTGTCGTTTTTCTTCTCGTAACCGAGACGCCTCATCCCGCAATACGAATAACCGTCGAACTGCATCAGCTGCCTGGGAAGGAGAAAAGAGACCTTTACGCAATTCTTTCTTATCTTGTATTATGTCATCAGGTTCAAGAACAGGAGAATATATTCGAAAAGCCCCGACTACTTCATCAGAAAAGGTTTCAAGAAAATAAATTTTTTCCCTGTCCGGCCATTTTTCAAGAGACAACAATATTTCAGCAAGAGGAATTGTACCCTTAAGAATACGATAAGAAATTTGTCGGAGCTCCGCCATACGATCAGATGTTAGCTTAGACCGCGTGTCTACCTTATCTTTAAATGATCCAGAATCCTCATCTTCCCCTTTCGGAGCAGACGGGCCAGCATATGGAGGCGGAGAACGATCTAGTAATGAAAAATCATCATCAGAATTATTAGGGACAGGATAAAGAGGCCGACGAATGGGATATTGGCCAGATATCTGCAATCTACGTTCCTTTTCCCGTTTTTCTTCCGCGTCTTTTTGTTCACGTTGTCTCATTTCTTGCGCCTTCTCACGCACATTCTTCCTCTGCTCTTTCTCAATCAGCGCATGTTCACGTTTCTCACGCTCACGTACTTCTTTCACCCACATTCGCACACTCTCAAACATATCTTGTCTCGCTCGGCGCTTACACAGGCACTGTTCCACATACTCAATTTTGCGCACATCAAACGAACCATACAAAGGCCATCTCAACTCAGGATCCTTCTTGGTATACTTCCTCCACAATGTGCTGTACATTATAGGGGAAAGACCAAACTTAATGTACATGTCCCTATTCGGCGTCCCTTCTGGGGGAGCCGGCTGCCATTCTTCAAGACTTAACCGGTTTCCACAGCAGCACCACTTACGTAGTGCGCTAAAAGCAGGCATGCTAGAAATAGTGCGAAATACGCAATATTATACAGAAAAATGGCACTTAATCGTTGCGCCGCTCACAACCATATGTTGGAGAAAAATCTCCACATTGCCTACCTATATGTGTTGCAACGCATATATACCCATATTCATAATCATAATATGATCGATCATCCAAACATCTCCATATCCATATCCATATCCATAAGCCACAGCAAGCGTATCCTAAAACTGCCTTGCTAATCACTGGCTACCATAAACACTCACAGTAATTACCATACATTGGTCCTTACCAAGCACGAGCGTCCAGATTCCACTTGCCAAGTTCCACAATTTGCTCAAACAGCTTATCCACAGCAAACCGACAGAAGAGGTCTCAGTCGAAGACCGGCGCCACCCAGATGGTCAGATCAGAAGGAAGGAAGAAATACCTCAGGATGCCAGGACTAAAGACGCCGCTGGCAGTGATCACTTCCCCGGCAGAGTTCCATTCCTTCGTCACTACCAGTCCTTCGAGCCTCCGAGTCGCCGATGAGCCCCACGTGACGGGCGCCAATTGATGGGTTCAGGCCTCAGCAAGGCCCAAAGGTACCGAAAGGGTTCGCCCTTCTGTGTACAAAGTCCTTAGACTTACAAATGAAGTTGGCAAGGAAACTGGAAATACAAAAACATAGTTTAATAAACCTTTAAAGGTGGTGATACAACCTCCACAACACTTCTACAGTATTGTACAGAGTAGCACACTGAATACAAGCACATGGCCCCTTTTATACACAGTGGAAGGGGTTCAGCTTACAGCTTAGACAGAGGTTACAACCACGTAAGGACATTTCCAAATATATCAGTGGGTGGAGCTAACAGTATTTCTAGAACATGGGAGGGCTATGCTAATAAGGAACAACTGTTACTTCTGCTGAGCATGCGCTACACTCTCAAGAAGGACTAATAATAACTGTTGCTAGGTAGAATCCACAGTGTAACTGGCAGAGAGGTAGGACAATCAGAACATTGAGCACATGGCAATGTAGGGCATGAAAAATGGCGGACTCGAAATACAAAATGGAATCCCTATACTAGATATTTGGACTGATGCATTATGGCTTCAGCTAATGCTTAATAATACCGTTGTTTTATTTACAACACTGGGGCCAATAAAAGTGGGAGACAAGCCTGTCTTGTTCTGCCCCAGATGACCAGCTAAAGGAACATCATGAGCTAAACCCAGTAGGAAGGCTCTGAAGTGCTGGGGTACGACCAGCACACAGGCTGACCCAGGCTCAGCAACCTTAGGCTCGCTATACAGGAGACCATTCTCCTAGTAGATCCAATGTGATCCAGACTGATCACCTGCTGCCTGGTTTGTGACCTGTTGCCTCAAACCCACATGAGAATGGCACTTCTGCTGCTCTTCACAAAATTCCTCCCTGGAGGGACCCCCTTCTTGCTGCCAATGGGTCAGCTCCGGAAGGTTCCCTAGTTCAGAAACTTGCTCCCCTGTAGGTTCCAGGGCATCCCCTCAAGGCCTGCCTCCTCCTGGACTGTGGGAAAAATGGGGGCTGGTTTCCCGTGCCCCCTACCTCTTCTCTTTAAGGCAGGTCCCTGGGCCATACTTTCAGGCTCCAGGGTCTCTTGAACACCCTTAGCTGCCAAAGACCGAGTGGTCACACATGCCCACTCAGGCAGACCCAACATCTCTAAATGCGCCTTCCTCTCTACCTAAGCCCAAGGGGAGCTTTCTAAATCATTGCCCAACAGACAATCAACAGGCATGGATGGCCTCACAGCTACTTGAAGAGTACCAGAGACCCCCCCCACTCAAAGAGAACTTGAGCCACCTTGCAATGGCTCTCTGTGTTGTCAGCGGCAACAACTGGGAAGAATGAATGAGGGACTACCCGCTCTTCAGAGACCAAGTGACGCTTAACAGCTGTCACACTTGCTCCTGTGTCTCTCAGAGCCTCTACTCTATGGCCATTGATTGTCACCCACTGCCTGTATTTCTTAGTGTTATCAGGCAGCTGAGTTTTAGGGACCATCTCAAAGTCTCCTAATGAGACAAGGGACATTTCTAGGGGACCCCACCCACCTTGGGCACCCATCTCCTCCCCACCCAGGGCTACACTGGCCATCTGACGGGGTAGTGCACGGGGTGGCACATAGTGTCTTTTCTGAGGACACTGAGGATCATACCAATGATGTCCCACCTGCTTACACTGAAAGCAGGTAATAGGCCCCCTCTGAACAGGTTTACCTTTCGGGGGTCCTGACTTCTTTTCAGGGGGAGGCTGGGAACCCTTACCCTGGTTTCCTTGGGAATTACTTTGGGGACCTTTTCCCTAGCAATCAAATCATAGAGCGCTAGAAAATTATCAACACTGCTACCCCTCACCCAACCATCCATAGCTCTGCAAAAGAAAGACACATATTCTACCCACGTGGTTCCCTCCAGTTTCTTACAATTCCTTAACCTCTGTCTATAGAGCTCTGGAATTAACCCATACCTTGTCATCAGTGCTTTCTTCATGTGGGCATAAGGCATCCTATTATCACTGGGCAAGTCTAACAAAGTATCCCTACCTTCAGTTAAAAACCGGCCCCACAACCCAGCTCCCCAATCCTTCTCAGGGACCTGGTGGGCCAACATTGCTATCTCATAGGCTGTAAACCACTGCCCAATATCTTCATTCTTGGGAAAATCTTTGATGACATCTTTGGGAATGTGTACTCTGCCTTCTGAAGGCACAGATGGTGCGCTGCCACCAGAGGAATTGATCTCTAAGCCCTTGGCCTTGATCTCTAACTCCCTCAACATTCTCTCATGCTCCATTCTCATTCTCTCCCTTTCCAAGGACAACCTATTATTCTCTGTTTTCCTCTGACTCTCCATTTTAAGCTTAGCCAACTCCAGCTTCAGTGCCCTATTTCTCTCCCTGTCTTCCAATTGTCTGGGGGACAAGTCTTTGGAAGAGATGCTGCTGCCAGGTGGGTACGGCACCCCTCCCCTGGCTGGAAACTCTGGCCCATCAATTTGCCCATCTGCATCCCCAACTGTCTCCACCACAAGATCAGGGACATTTCTTGCTTCTACCCAGGTCCTCAGCGCCTTTTGGTAGTCTTTCTTTTTAGAAATGCCTGGTGTAGCAACTTTCAATTTCCTGTAGAGATACTTGAGCTGTTTCACAGTGTAGGTTTTCAACCTCTCTTCCTCAAAATCAAGAACCATAGATGCAACAGATGCTGGCTTACTCATGGTAGTAAAATTTGGGAGTTTTCAGGAAAAACTAACAGTCCAAGAAAAGAGGATTCTAAAAAAAAGTATGTGGTCGCGTTTGGTCTGCACTTACTAGTAGTATACACCAATCACTGTATATGAAACACAAATGCAAAGTCCAAATCCTGATCCCTGACCACCAATGTTAGATCTGGGGGTCTCTAGTTGGCAATGGTATTCACCTTTGTCCAAATAGGGACCCTTACTTCTAAGTCAGGATAAGGGGATTACACTCCTTAATAACCCCTGCTCACCCCCTTGGTAGCTTGGCACGAGCAGACAGGCTTATCTCAGAGGCAGTGTGTTAAGCATTTGTGAATATACACAGTAATACAGTGAAAACATTACAGGTGGACACAACACAGGTTTTATAAAAATAAGTATTCTTTATATAAACTTAAACACAAGACCACAAATGACAAAAATCCACAATACTACACTTAAGATTACTTAAAAGATGATTAAAGTTGCTTAGTTCAAGTTGTTGTTAAATGCGACAAAGTTCTCAACAAAGAACCTGGATGTGTAACGCAAAGTAAACTAAAGACTAGTGAAATGGGAGATGCGTCGGTTCCGTGATCTCAGCGGAACTGTTGAATCCTGCCTCAATGCTTGCGCAGAGTAGGGGACTCGTCGTGAGCCTTACCGGGGCGGAGGTAATGTGTAGATTCTCGGCTTGCGGGCCGGTTGCGGTGCGCAAGATGGCACCTTGATGCAATGCGATGATCCGGTTGCAATGCGAGAAGATGGCGCCCTTGATGCGGCGATGCGGTGATGATGCGATGACGCCCTGGCAGCCTTGTTACGACTCTGTACTTTGGAGCCCCGACAAGCCCTGTGACACGCTTCTTCGGTGATGCGATGGCGACTCTCTCGATGGCGTCATGCTTCTCCGGTGATGCGACAGCAGGCAGCTTTGATGAACACACGCTTCCAGCGAGATGCGGCGAAGGTTCGCTTCTCCGGCGTTGCGATGATTTCAGCTGCGGCGGTGACACGCTCCTTCTCGATACGTCACGCTTCCAGCTCCCAGTGGCACGCAAGTGACTGGAGTCAGAATTCCCATCAAGGAAATTCAGGAGGGAGCTGGAGGTGAAGTCTTTTCTCCCTGAGACTTCAGCAGGAGGCAAGCACAGTTCAAGCCATTGGAGAATATTCTGTAGATGAAAGTCCTTACAAAGTTCCTTCTCCTTTCCCTTGGCAATGAAGCAACCACTGCAGGCCAAGCCAGCAAACGGCACACTGGCAGAGAGGCAGCAGTACAACTCCTGCAGCTTCCTTGGTTCTTCTCCTTGGCAGAAAGGTTTCTTGTCTAGAAGTGATCTAATTTCTTGGGATCGGGGTCCCAATATTTATACCCCAAAATCCTTTGTTCTCTGAAGGCAGAGAGGCCTCTGCCTAGTCCAAACCAGTTCCTGAGCACTTTGTTTACATGACTCCCTTCTTCCTTTCACTGTGCAGGGCAGAGACATCAGCCGCCCCACAGGAGGTGGAGCCAGCACGGGGGAGGGAAGATACAGTTCTGGAGCACTCTGTTGACATGATTCCTCCTCTCCTTTCACTGTGCAGGGCAGAGACAACAGACAAGTCACAGGAGGTGGAGCCAGCATTGTAGAAGGAAGACCCAGTCCTATTCAAGTCCCAGGTGCAACTCCTCCCTCCCATCTAGATGCAGATCTCTCTATTCACCACCGGGCTGCCCCAGCCTGTCTCCTGGAATCCCCCAGCCCTGTCACTCACAAACCCAGACAAGGAATACACAACCCAGCAGAGGCAGGCCTGGATAGTTAGGCAAGAAAATACTTACTTTCTAAAAGTGGTATTTTCAAACACAGAATATTAAAAACCAACTTTACTAAAATATGTATTTTATTATTCTGAGTTCAGGCATACTAAATTCGAATTTCTACTGTGTTCCCTGAGTTAGTTAGGATTATAAGAATGTAATAATCTAACTGCCCATTCTGGCCTATGAGAACAGGTAGCCTTCAATAGTGAAAAAAGAAAATGGCTGTAATTCACTATTTAGAACATGCTACACACATCAGAGCATGTCCTACCTTATACTTACAATGTACCCTGCCCTTTGGCCTACCATAGGGGTGTCTAATATGAAGCAAAGGGAAGGTTTAGGGACTGGCAAGTGGGTGCACTTGGCCAAGTCGACATGGCAGTGCTAGATTGCACACAGGCCTTGCAATGGCAGGCCTGAGGCACACTTTACAAGCTGCATCTGTGGGTGGCACAACCAGTGCTGCAAGCCCACCAGCAGCATTTGATTTACAAGCCCTGGGCACACATGGGGCACTGTACTAGGGGCTGACAGATAAATCAAATAACCCAATCATGGAATAACCAATTAGTACATCAATTTAACATAGGGAGCACTTGCACTGTGGCACTGATTAGCAGTGGTACCTTGCCCAAAGCATAAAACCAGCAAAAACATATCAAAACAGAGGAGGCAATCCGTCAAAATGGAAGGGAGACTCACACCAATGATGCCAGGTCTAACAATAGCGATAAGAAGTAGCGCTAACCGCTGTTATCGCTACTTTTCTTACGCCTGCTTTTAGTTTGACTTACCCATGATATCCAATGGTAGGTGGATATCATGGTTAAGTATGCCATGTCCTATCAACAACGTAGCGCTAAATGTTGTGCGATTATTGCTGGAATCCCAGTGATAATTGCACAATTGGCAGCGAACTCAGGTTTTTTAACGCTCTGGAGATAAGTGTCGCTGATAGCGCGCTATCTCCGCGATAAAAACAAGAGATATGAGGGGAGGAGCTTGGCGCGCATCCGAGATGGCCGCGTGAGCACAGGGCTCCCGAGACCCTCGCCGCCTACCGCATCTATCCTGTATACTATCCTGATTCCGAAGATGAGTTATTGAAGGCACAGCCCAACTGATGTACTAGCTGCTTTCAGGAATCGATTTGGACTTCGGGTTCCTGAGATACGCCGTCCTGCACTTTTGTGGCCTACCCCGTGGAGCTACCTGGGCCTTGAGTCGCGGCTGTACCCAGGCAGTAATTCAACAACACCGGCTAAAGGGGTCCAGACCACGGCCCGAATTCACTTTCGGTTTTGTTTCTGCTGCCTGGCGTTCCTCCTCAACGAGACAGACACTGGGCGCAGCTGGCTCCAGTGCTCATCGCTTTGACCTGGGGCCGGCGAGTGCTTGGCTGTGATATTACATTGGCTTTTATCTGCCTTTGCTGATCCCGTGGGTGACTTTTGAGGAGCCATTTGGACCAGATCTCGGGCGCCCCTCCGGGGCACACAGTCCGCCATGACAGGCAAGCCCGAGGGTGAAAAACGGAAAGTCAAGACCACCTTCCGAGGAGGTGCATCCCAAACGAATGTTATGGACCGTTACACCCATCCTAAAGGATCCCCCGGTGGCATACCGAAGGTCCGGGAGGAGGCGACTGATGACCCTACTGTGTCGGCGGATCTAACATTACAAGACATCTATTGGCCAGCAATATGAGGCCTTGGCCCTGAAGCTAGACACAGTGGCCATCGACGTTAATCTTATCAGAACGGATTTGGCGAAGACAAATGAGAAGGACAAATCTCTAGATTTGAAGACCTCCAGCCTCACGACGGACATGTCTGACTTGCAAACGGAGGTACGCAACTTGAGATCCACCAACGACTTCTTTGCTCGTCGTCTGGAGGATTTTGTGGGCCGTGCACGGCGCAATAACGTGCGTATTATTGGGGTCCCGGAGAACTCTGGATCACTGTCCACCGATCCACGTGTCGAGGACCTCATCCTCAATCACCTCGCCCCCAAGGGAATGAGTAAATTCTTTGCGGTGGAGCGCGCACATAGAGTGCCGGGAGGACAAGCGAAGCCAGGTTTTCCCCCCGCGGCCGATCATCGTCAGAATTTTTAATTTCAGAGACCGGGACACCATTTTGCAGGCTGCGCGGTCGGGTGGACCTACGCTTTTCGAAAACACCACAGTGAACTTTTATCCGGATTTTTCCCAGTCCGTCCAGAAGCAAAGGATGGGATTTCAGGGGGTGAAAAGGCGCCTCAGGGATATGGACTTGAAGTATGCGATGCTGTTCCCTGCCCGGCTGCGTGTGGAGTATGAGGATTGGACACTATTCTTTAATCGCCCGGAGGGAGTGAGTGACTGGATGGATACGTTGCCTGCCCGTCGTGATCGTGAGGACCAAACAGGTGGTGCTGAAGGGGACTATTGGAACAAGAATGACAATGGCGCCCGAGTCCCAGACAATGACAATGGACAACTGTGGCTTGCGACCTTCTGTGATCGTCTGCTTTTGAGTACATTCCCGGAGGCGGCGGGGACAGAGGGACCTTTTCCTCCTCTGGGTTTCTTTGTGTAGATTAGTTTTTTGCTAGGGCGACAGGCACACTGCAAGTTGGGATGGCTTTTGAGGCTACGCAGGGGTGCAGGGTGGGGGGAGTTGCGCTGGGGTATTGTGGGGGGGTAAGTATGTTGGGAACGTTTCATTTTCTCTCTTCTTCAAGGCAACAAACTATTCTGACTTTGGACTTTGGTGTGGTGCTCGCTATGAGGTGGGAGACCATCATGGGTTTAGATGGGGGTAGGGGGTAAAAACTATTGTGCTGGAATGTGAATGGGTTGGGAGACCGGAAAAAGCGGGGGGTGGTCTTGCAGATGTTGCGACGCCTTTCCCCCGATGTTGTGCTACTGCAAGAGAGTCATTTGGTTGGACATGCTTGCTACGCTCTGAACAGGCGGGGATATCGTCTTGCTGCTCATTCTGGGTTCACCTCTAGTTCTAGAGGGGTGGGTATTTTGGTCAGGACTTCTCTTCCCCTGGAGATCGATGACATAGTTCTGGACGCTAGGGGGCGATATGTTGCACTCACAGGCAGGTGGGAGGGGAAAACTGTCTCACTGATATCGGTATACGTCCCCCCTGGCTTACAAACCACTACATTTGCAGACTTGGGTCGAGTTGTTTTGGTTCTCCCAGATGGTGTCCTGATACTGGGTGGTGAGTTTAATTCAGTTGTCTCCGGGAGAGAGGATCGCTATCCCCCCAGAGACCTCCCGAGCGCACATTCTTGGTTGGGTGACTTTATAGAAGCGTTGGGGCTCGTGGATTGTTGGAGGTTGATGCATCCAGAACAGGCGCAGTACACTTTCCACTCAGGCGCACATGGTAGTCTTTCTAGGTTGGATTATATCCTGATACCGGCGGCCCAGTCCTCGTCAATTGGGGAGATTAGACATCTAGCTCGGGGTATATCGGACCACTCCCCTCTATGGTTTCAAATAAATATGAAGATAGGCGCTAAGGGAGGGTGGCCCCGATTAACCCATGGTATCTCCATAACCCCAAAACCCGTACTGAACTGATTAAGTCGTTGGATTTGTACTTTGCAGAAAATGTGGGGTCAGTGTCTTCGCCTGTTTCGTTGTGGGAGGCGTTTAAGACGGTCATCCGGGGACAAGCATTGGCGTTAATTGGGTGTGCTAAGAAAAGTAGAAATGAGGCAGTTGTCCGTCTTGAGACTGAAATTACTGAGTTGGAGAGTGCCTTGGAGCGGAATGTTACCCGAGACACGCTTCACGTCCTCAGTCTCAAGCAACTCAAATATAAGAATTTGGTTACCGACGCAGCTAAGATGATAAGTAGGGGAACAGCAGGGACGATTGTATGATGTGGCGATAAGGCGGGGAAATTGATTGCTTGGCTAGATAGGAGGGAGAGGGCAAGCCGTGTGATTCCAGTGATTGAGAGATCTGGTGGTGTGCGAGTGACCGACCCGGTTGACATTGTTGAATGCTTTGCAGATTATTTCCGAGGAGTTTATTCTCCGGTATCTGATAGGCCCGAGGAGGATTCTCACTTGTTGCTGAGGGATATCGCGTTGCCTTGTTTGTCTGAGTCCGATAGGGACTGATTGGATGCTGCACCCTCAATTGACGAGATAGCTCTTGCAGTGCGCTCTCTTCGCTCCGGAAAGGCTCTGGGCTCTAATGGTCTTCCCATCGAATTGTATAAGCTGCGCCCTGACACGCTAGCGCCATATCTCCGAGATATGTTTTTGGCTGCGTGGGAAACTGGCTCCCTTCCTCGTGATCAGCGTCTTGCGACCATTGTGGTGATTCATAAGGAGGGGAAGCCACGGGACCGCTGTGCATCCTACAGGCCTATCTCACTCCTAAATGCTGAACCCAAAATTCTTGCTAAGCTGCTTGCAAACCGCCTGATAAAAGTAGTCAGTGAGCTGATCCATCCGGATCAGTCGGGCTTCATCCCAAATCGTAACACAGCCTTGAATTTGCGACGCTTACATTGTGTTCTCGCGAGGGCTACGTCACTGCGTGAACCGGCCATCTTGGAGTCCCTGGATGCCACGATGGCCTTTGATACAATCGAATGGCCGTATCTTTAGGCCGCACTTGCAAAGGTTGGTTTTGGCGCTGGATTTATTAGTTGGGTAAAACTTCTGTATGAGACACCACTGGCACAGGTTGTGGTAAATGGCCGGGTCTCCGAGCCCTTTGTTCTTGGGAGAGGCACGCGGCAAGGTTGTCCTCTGTCTCCGCTTCTTTTTGCCCTCGCTCTGGAACCTCTCGCTGCCTGGCTACGATGGGAGCCCTCGATGAGAGGTATACGCTGGACTCCGAACTTTGAGGACCGCATTTCGTTGTATGCGGACGATATTTGTTGTACCTCACGTCGCCTCAAAAATCGTTAATTGTATTGTTCGACGTGCTTAACTCGTTCCGGAAAAACTCTGGCCTCGTTATTAACTGGACCAAGTCTCATATATACGTGCTCGCTGGTGGCGTCCCCCTCCTACCACGTGGCTGTCCTATCCAGGTGTCGCAGTCTGGTTTTAAATATCTGGGTGTTTTTATAACATTGGACCCTGCGGTCCGCTACGAGCGTAATCTACTTCCCCCGCTTCAACGTTTACGATCGGACGTAGTGAGTTGGCGTAAATTACCGTTGTCTCCACTAGCGAGCGGCTCTCTTTAAAATGATGTCCATACCGAGGTTTTTATATGCACTCCAGAATACATTTGATGTGATTCCATCGAGGTACTTCCGAGAGGTAGAATCCTTACATAGGCAATTGATATGGGGCGGGCATTCGCGTATCGCTCTCCCAAAGTTAACGCTTCCCTGGTATGACGGTGGTATAGCACTTCTGAATATCAGGCGGTATTATTGGGCTGCCCAGCTTGCTGCAATTAACCACGGGATGTATGGCCCGGCATTGAATCCAGTGTTTGAAATGGATAGATGGCTGTTACCGGGGGGGTGACTATAACAGAGCGCTCTATTCTGGATCCTCTCGCTTACAGCTTTCGGGTCCCACGGGGATAGCTGTACGAGTGGGGCATTGTGCGACCGCGGCCATGGGCTGGAGGGATCGATTGACCCGCGCGACTCCGCTCTACGCCTCTGCGAGACTGGGTTGCCTGTGGAGAACGAAAGGGTTCGAGAAATGGGACATGATTGGCATCAGTAAAGTGCGTGATCTCTGGGTTAAAGGCAGGATAAAGACTTTCACAGAACTACAGGCGGAATACAAGCTAAGTGATAGGGAATTCTTCTGCTATGCTCAAGTCCGCCATGCGTTGAAATCGGTTTTCCCAGTGGGCAGCGACGTTCCGGAATCCTCCCCCCTCGAAGATCGTATATTGGATGGTCATGTGCCGGATAGCACTATTTCTTTGATCTACAAAAAGATGATCAATGATCGCTCTGGCTTGCTCGAGCGCCTCAGGGCGACCTGGACTGCGGATGGTATTGAATTAGACGACGAGGACTGGCAATCTGCGATCTCCTCTCCCAGGGAGGTCGCAATCCCGGCCCGTCTCCGCCTGGTCCAGCTCAAAATCCTTCATCTGATTTATGTTACCGGCCCCCGCCTGATCCATATGGGCTATTCGACAGATGGCTTGTGTAGGCGTGGTTGTGGTCTGCTTGGTACCTTTCTCCACATCATATGGGAATGTCCTGAGATGTTGCTATTCTGGAGCCGTGTACATGAGGTGATGAATGACGTAACAGGTGTTGTGATGTTGCCAGAGGCCCGACGATGTTTGCTGAATGTATGGGGGCCAAATGACTATGATGTGCCGCAGTTACGATAAACGTCCCTTGGTAATATGATTGCTAAGAGATACATTGCACAGCTTTGGGGATCCCAAAGGCCTCCCACTGTGGCGGCCTGGAAAGAGAACATGGACTGGTGCATGTTTAGAGAGAAGACTGTATATGTGGCGAGAGGCAGACCTAGAAAATGTGGGAAAATTTGGAATCAATGGAACTCGTACCGGGGAGATATATGTACGCCCCCTCTCACAGGGATCTCGAGTCCCCCCCCGTCTCCCTGACCCGACATTCCTGGTATAATATAGCGTATTTTGTTCTTGATTTGTGTTTCCTGCTTCCTGCCCCCTCATCTGTGTACAACAACTCCTGTATCATACTACTGTGTATCTCCCGTCCTCCTTGAGCACTCGCCCGACTGATGTACTACTGTTGTATTGCCTTGTCTGTTTTTTCTATGTTTCTTTTATTATAATAAAACGTAAAAAAAAAAAACAAGAGATACCTGGCGATAATTATCCTAGCGCTAAGTACGCTTAGCGATAATTATCGCCGGGTGTTGATGATATGCCTTTCGGTTACACAATGAGGACCAAGAGTCAGTGGGTATAGTTGAAGGGTTTTATTACAAATTAGCAGTCAGGTTAAGGTAAAGAAATCTCAAAACCATACCGTAGAGTTGTAGAATAAGATCAGGATAACCCAATCTCATAAAGAAGTTCAGGCATTACAGTATAAGACCAACAAGAAGTTCAGTGAAAGCAATACAGAAAATTAATAACAGGACTTCGTGCTCAGAGAAGTCTTTGATTCTCTCGCCTAAACATAAGTAAAGTCTGAAGTCATCTAATTTAGAGTTTAGATCAGTAATGGTATCTATTATACACAAGGGGGTCAGCGCTATTCAACAAATTGTGACAGCCAATATTAATATTCAAGAGGCAGTGAGCACACAAGAAGATGTCCAAATCCCAGATGTAATTTTCTTAAAAGGATTTCTCTTTATTGCGTGTTTTCTGAAAAACAGAAGACCATAGCTGACGCGTTTCGTCTCACAAAGAGACTTCTTCAGGGCTTTTTAAAGTGACAGAAAGTGTATTCAAAAGGACGTTGTGGATTTCAACCAATTATCAGAGAATCCAAGTTTCCGAAGACTTTTATGTAGTAGGCATTATCAGTGATGGCTCAGTGGCCCACAGCCGGTGTGCTCGTCAATTTCAAGTAATGGTATCTAACTTTGAAAGGGATCTCGAAAAGTGGGAAATTGCTGAAAATCTGGGAAATGCGGGAAGGTGTCAGCATTGCAGAAGCTTGGTCAAGAGTCTTCTAGGGACAGGGGAATAAGTGCCACCCGCAGCCAGTCAAAGGGGAAAGCATAAAGGTCTGTACCTCTCAAAGTTCAAAGGACAGGGACTTAACTGTGTGAACACTAGTTAATGACATCCGAATCTTCCTAATGACACCCATCTTCACATCATCAGATACTCCATTGTTCTTTCCATTCTCACGCTGTGATCTGCAACATCAGCAGGTTCTCCTAGACCAAACCTGGGAACAATATTGTCCTCAAGTACCTGAGAGTCCTCGCAACATTAATGAATAGGGACTGTCAGTTGATGCTCAGGTGTCATGTCTTTTAGGATAGTCCCATCAATGTATACCCCCATTTTTACATACATTGTACCTTCCACATGACAATAACGATTCTAAACGGGTAACCTTTTACCTAGTAGCTACCTCCTATCTCCTCTACACGAGGCTCTAAGTATTCTATCATAATCATAATCCCTATACCTGACGTACATAAACATGTCCCCAGGCAGGGTAGATTTATTCTGTATAAGGATCACCACTTTATTTTATCCAACAGCCAGCTCTGCATAATCACACTTGTTTAGAAAAGCATTGGTGATTGTTTTTAAAACATTTATGATTGTTTTCAAAACATTCATGGTTGTTTTAAAAACATAATGATTCTAGAAAAGACCCTGAGGGACAATTTTAGCATAAAAGACCCTCAATCCCCCCTACAAATTAGAGGAGAATTCCTTCCAGGCTGAGACGGGAGTCGTGCATGCCGAATCTCTGACATGCAGTGGTCTGACATCCCTTGGAGGTTGTCAGCCTCGACGCAAAGATGGGGTTCATCCCTTGGTGTATCTTGGCTACGAATACACAAAGCTATACGCATATACACCTACACATCCAGGTTAGGTTAGGTACATTTAGGCAAATTACTTAGGACACTTATTTTAGGAATATGCAAGTGCTACTGTTTTTGTCTGAACTGCTTATGTTCATCTTAATAGCACTATGGTAGAAATGTATCTACTATTTACTATATTGGTACTAGCAATCTCTTTCGTATGCTTCTGTCTACTGATTGCGCAGCACATATGTTTTTCACCAGGTTGTCGCTGGACTAATAAATTCTAATTGAAATGTCCTAATCGCCCTCCTGTGTATTTTCTGAGAGAAAGCAAGCACTAGTGTCTGAGCAAAACGTACTGTACTGTTTTGTTTCGACAATCCCTGAGGAATCAGGGTTGTCATGTTCAGTGGTTGCCAAAGACTACCTACACCTCTGTAGAATTAAGGGGGATGGTAGTGGCACTGTAGAACTAGCAGGTCTAATGGCTGACATATCATGTGGGGATGTCCGTAAGCTATTGCGACACCAAGCCCTCAGTTTAGGTCATCAAAAAAGCGCAGGTCCAGGAAGACTCCTAGGAACTACACAACATGGCACCGTCAAATTTGGTTTGGGTCTTGTATTAACAGTAAAAATCCGAATAGTTCAGTCGTGCTTTTTCAGAAAAGCCCTACTCACACCTTTTCAGAGACGTCTGAAGTAGGAAGGAGTATTCCGCCTCAGCTAAGCAGATATACTCTGTGTATTGGCTGAATACAAGCAAGCTTGTAAGGATAAACAGTTCCGCATATTGTGCAAACCCTACCTCTTAAACATACTCTTCTCATTTAAAAATGACAGAGCAGGTCTGGGGTGGGTCTCCCCAACGGGAGTCCTCTGAAAAGAGGTACAACCTCGTGATAACATTAGGAAATCTGATAGGTATCAGGACAATGATACATGTTCCTTTTGTCCTTCTAGGGCTCATCAAAAAACTCGGAGAAGGACAGGTGATCCAAACATTGGTTGCAGCATTATACCGCAACCTATCCTGAATGAAATCTTGCCTCTAGACTAGGGGTCTTCAAACTGTGGGGCGCAACCCCCAGGGGGGCCGTGGAGCGATGCAAAGGGGGTCGCGCCTTCACAGTCATACTCCTGCCCAGGCCCAAGGGCTTCAGTCCCCCTCCTTCCTCGTCGTATCTCTCAGCCCGGCTGCTGCTTCAGTGCAACTTGTTATGTTATGTTATGTTAAAACGTGTTTTATATAGCGCTCAGCTACTCCGAGGAGTGTCCCGGCGCTTCAAACCCAAATACAGACCGAGAGCAGGCTAGAGATGCCACAAAACTATTGAACAAAAAGCCAGGACTTGAGATCCTTTCTAAAGGCCAACAGATTGCCGATCTTTCTCAGAGACACCGGCAGTGTATTCCACAACTGAGGCGCCAGGCGTCTAAAGGAGCGGCCTCCAATACGGGCGCGCCTAACTCTAGGAACAGTGGCCAAGGCCATCGAGGATGACCTGAGCGATCTCGATGGATGGTAGAAGGCTTGATCTGCTGGTGGCTCGCCTGGGCAGTGTCTGGAGTCATCTCCGGCAGGTCCGTGTTTTTCACAGGTCTTTAAAGACCATTTGCATATTTACATGCCTTTGTAAACTGGTTACAGAGGCTTAGTTTATTTCCTGGTTTCAGTACCCCCTGGGTCCCCACTGTGCCTGTGCCTTACATTTGTACTTTACAATTACTTCTGTAGTGTGAGAATGCATTTAATGAAAAGGAATATAAAGTAGGGTTGCCAACATAAAAATGCCTGCCTGTTTTGTTTAAGGAGCCTGCAAAGACCTCCTCTTGACACTAAATAGACTTTTAAATTCAAACGTATGTATGCATTAGCTATGTGACTTTTCTGTCTTTTTTTCTCTTTGTCAGTCATGGATCATTGAGGCAGCCCTAGAACACAATTAAAAGTGCTTTCTATTTATATTTGCTTTTCGAAGTATGCACATAAGTGTTGAAAATACAGCTTTAGGTGACTGCTTATTTTTGTACCGACTGGGCCATCAAAAAAATGTGCTGGCAACCCTAACCATAGGACTGTTTGTTGCAGGATCAGCACATTATTTATTTCCTCCACCCTCGATCCCTGATTAATGCCCTAGTAGTTTAACTTAGATCTTAAACCCTACGCCGCCGTCAATAACATGCTGAGTTACTTCAAGTGTCTGGGAATGCCCCATGCATTCAGACAACTCACTCCTCATTCTCGCCCTTCACTTTCACGCTCACCCTGCACTCACACTGATCACCATGCACTCACACAATTCACCCTGCACTCACAGTGATCACAATGCACTCACACTGATCACCATGCACTCACACCATTCACCCGCTCACCCTGCACTCACAGTGATCACTCTGCACTCACAATGCACTTGCACTGTTCACCCTATACCTCACTCTGGAGTCACATGAGTACACTACTCATCCTGCACTCATGTGACACTTCACTTACCTGACCCACTCACTGCTCAATATGCAACTCACTCAAACAAGCCCATCAGTAATCATGCATTAATTCGTCCCATTCTGAACTTGCATCCGCACCCAAATTCATACGCCACCTTACTCACCCTGCAGTCACTCCTCTTACCCTACTCCCGCACTGTTGCATCGCTCACCGTGCACTCACATGGGCACTCTTGTCACCCACACAGTGTGCAGTGGGTTAATGTGCCTGCTACAAAGAACGTGCACCATGCAGATCACAGAACTGAGTGTGAGTAAACTATGAATAGCGCTATAAAAAAATGAAATGTTTGTCAGAAAGGTGCATTGAAACGGGGGTGGGGCACCAAAAAAGACTGTTGCACCATGTGCGACCAGTGTTAGGGCCAGCCCTGGCTGGGAATGTTAGTCCCCTCCGAATTTCTGGTCTAGTGACTCCCCTGCTTCTGGTTATTATTATTATTTACATTTGTAGTGCGCTGCTATTACCAAAAGATGTCCTGGGGCTAATATCATCTGCTGCCTGTAGGCAAATGAGAAACACACAGAAGGAGAAGGAGAACCAGCCATATGGGTCAAACTACAGAGCATAGAGAAAGGTTTTTATATCTTCCTAAAGGATAATAGATTCTTGATGGAGCGAAGCAAAGGAGGGTGCAAGTTCCATAACTGCGCGTCCTGCACCAAAATAGCGAGACAGACAACTCATGCCTTCTTGAATTAGGGAACAATAAGAAGAGTCCGACCTGTATGCTTGGTGAGGAGAGATGAGAGGATGAGAGAGGACAACAAGGGAGTGAGAGAATTCGATTGAAGAGAACAGGGATGAGAAGAAATGTGAATTGCCAATGAGAAGCGTGGACACGCAAGAAGTGAGTGTGAGCCAAAGGTGAGGGCTTCTGTTAGAACAAAGGGGAGATGTGAAAGTTGAATGGGGGACTGGAGAGGTGTAAGATACAAATAGACAAAAATTTGAATTGAGAGACTAGGTGAATGAGAAGTGCTGAGGGGCACGGAGGTGACGGGACCAGAGAGGCCATGAGATAAAGGTGAGAGACTGTTCGAGATGAGCGCAGTGAAAAGACAAAATGGCAAGAGGTGATTAAAGGTGAAGTGAGAGGTTGAATGGGGAGAGTTCAGATGTTGTAAAAAGGGGTGAAAGAAAATGGCTTGCAAAGTGAGAGAGGGATCCGGGGTTAGGAGAGGAGAGAGGAATGGAAGGGAGGGGGTGAGAGGAAAGCTGCATTGGTAAACTGCTTAGCTCTGCACAAAACTGCCAGGTTTTTAGGGACCCCTGCTTCTCCTGGCCAGGGCCAAGTGAGCTTCTAATCTGGCAGCAGGTATTCCTGCGGAGTGGAAGGCCCTTCTCGAAGGTTGACTAGAAATCTTTCTGATGTTAATTGCTGTATTTTGGTTATAAGCGGGTATTGATGGGGTGAAATCTTTCCTCAGTGTTACTGTGTGTAAAAAATGTGAAAATAATGAAGCAATGCTATCCCAAAATACGAGGCATCACATAACATCACTTACATTTTCTTTCCACACTATTTAGTCAAGCCTGTCGTGTGATTTTGTCCTCACCTGCCTCATAATTCTAGTAGCCCTGCCTACAGGTTTAGAAATTTTTGTCAGGAGGGGGTCCTTACGCCTCAAAATGTTGACAGGGGGGTCTCGGCATCCAAAGGTTTGAAGAACTCTGCTCTAGACAAATATGAATATATCATTTATACTGATAGATCTGCTCAGTCTGCCATAGGAAGGAAACAACAGTGTAGAGCTGCATGTGCTATAGTGAAGGGTCAGATGCAGGATGGTAAATTCCATCCCAGCAATATAACTGCGCAATCCACAGGAGATTGTACAGCGCCGTTGGCAGAGCTGAAAGCACTAATATTGGCACTTTCAGTACACCGATCAGGATTTCTCCACACTGATAGTGTGCGATTTGTTTTACTGTGTGCAGTCTTACTATGAATATCTTAATTACTGGGGCCAAGTATTTCACAGATTGAGTCACCAGCGTTTTGGCATACATGTTGAGGGGAATTTACTGGCTGATGAAGCCGTCATGGCAGATGAAAGGTTCTACCATAGCACTGCCACCATGACTCCTTTGAGACAGACCTCTCACATGTGTCTACTTGGATCACTGCAGCCCCTTAAATTCAGACGGGGCTACAAGTATATCTTGGTGGCAGTGGATTCATGCTCTAGATTTCTATGGGTTCGGCCTCAGTGCTCGGCTGACACTCAAAATGTTATAAAGGATTTGCAAGTCTTCATTGGGACACATGTAATTGGTACGTTACATTCCGACCGTGGCCCTGCATTTAGCTCTCGGGCTTACAAGAAGGTCATGGAAATTATGGGCGTGGCCTTCCAGTACTCCTCCCCCTACCATCCCGATGGAAATTAAGTGGTAGAGCGGAAAATCCAGGACCTAAAGCAATCCTTAACAGCAAGGTTATTAGGCATGGGCAGTAGTTGGGTCAATCACCTATATGGGGTTCCCAAGGTACTGAATAATATGCCAAGAAAATCATTGGGAAGATGTACCCCCTATGAGATCCTGTTTGGGACTAGAATATGGGTACCTGACCTAGATTGTGCAAACACAGTTGCGGATGTAAATCCATTTGAATTTAAGGATCGTTTGGCTGTTTTACAGGACCTTAATGAATTGCGGGCATTACAAAGCTACCTAGTAATACGCACCGCCACTGGGGAAGTGAAACCAGTTTTGCAAGACCTGTCTTGGTCCCAAATGTTGGGGACCTCTTCAGAGAAAAGATCGTGGACAAGAAGCTGTTGTGTACTTCCTATAAACCTATATCGGATCAGCGCGTTTAGACAACATAGACTGTGGGACTGGTATCCAGACTGATTCTAGACACCCCACAGGGTATGTGCGCCTGTATACCAACTAGCTCACAGTGCCACTGTAGACTCCTCTTACCAAGGAGAGAATAGAGTTTGGCAACCATTGAACATGACAACTCTGTCCCATCAGGGATCGTAAAAACAGTACAGTACTTTTCGCTCAGTCACTCGTGCTCACTTTGTCTCAGAGATGTACACAGAATAAACGGTGGGGACGTTTTCAATAAGCATTTATTGAACCAGTTTCTTTCTAGTGTAAAATAGGTGTGCTGAAACAACCATAAGACAGCAACAGATTTAAATGATTACAAGCACCAACAAAGTAAAAGGATGGTAGATTCCTACCATAGTGCTAAAACAATGAAGACAGGCAGGTATAAAAATACATGACAGTAATAATGCGTACTCCTACCATGCAACCCTAACTAGATCTACCTAAGTGTACCTAGCATGTATCTAGGTGTAGAGCCAAGTATCTCCCTAGGATAAAGCCAACCCCATTACCTAAAGTGAGAGACTGTGAGACCCAGACTTGGTCTCGAGATGGATGCCCCGCGAGGGATGTCAGACCACTGCGAGCTGGAGTGTCTACAAGCAGGAACCTCAGCAAGGAAGTCCTTTTTCTCCTCTCCCTGCCTCAGCAAAGATATGGTGTTTATATACCCAAAGTGGTACCCTCAGGGAATCTAACTTCTTTTGTCATGTTGTTCTAGGATGACAGAAGGAATGACCCTTATACATATACATAGTTATTATGCAGGAGATGGTAGTCCTGCTGAGATTCCAAGAATCCTCATGCATTATAAATGAGGCTAGTTTTCGGAGAAAACCCCACGCCCTGTAAGCAGTACCGTAACTGGGTAAAAGGTCAGTACTAAGAACCGTTATGTAGTGTAATAGCAGGGGAAATATAGGTGAAATGTTTGGTTATTACCCGAGCCTATATCGGGGTCCCTGTATGAAACATAACAAAGGAGTTTGGGCCATCCTACAGAACACCTATACCTTCCTGGAAACAGAGTTTGGTGTCTTTGGGATTCTTTGTGAGCGAGAGGATGAGCTGGGTGTCGTCGGCGTAGGATACGATGCTGAGCCCATGCTGTCTGACAATGGTGGCGAGGGGGGCCATGTAGATGTTGAAGAGTGGTTGCACCGCTGAACATAGAAGCGCTACTGGCGCCTTTGCAGGCTCACACGTGCTGATGACAGTATTTCTAGAGCCTCCAAGGGAAGCTTCCGCTCCTGTTAGAAGGGATATCGGCTCTGCTCCAGAAATAAAGGCATAGGCATCAGGCGTGCAGGCATCTAACTCTTCCCCAGCGGCTGCCTTGGGAAACAGAGATGACCATGTTTGCTCATTGGATATGATACTGGAAGTTCTTGAGGGGCTGCCACCTGTGTATACGATGTTCAGCCTCTCCTGCTCTGGGAAGTGTTTGGCAACTTTTTTAATGTTTAGCAAATTGAAGGTCAAGTGTGACTTTGTTTTTTTTTTTCTGTTGTCTGCTCTAACTGAGCCTCATGGCTTTGAAGGTGCTCAGTGCAATAATAACAATTCATACAAGTTTAGAGGACCTTTTGAATGCTCCTTTAGGGAAAAATGTCTTTCTTTTATGGACATTTTTTAGGCTTTTAAAAATGCTTTTCAGTATGTTTTTATTATAAAGTGATTTTTTTAGGCCTTTTTAATAATGTCAGTTTATCATTACCTAGCTGACCTTGCTGACCTTTTGATGAGGAGTGAGTGTCATGACTTTTAGGATACTCCCATCGATGTTTATCCCATTTTTACATACATTTTCCCATCCACACGACAATAACGATTCTAAACAGGTGAACTTTTATCTAGTAGCTTGTTCCTGTCTCGTCAACACCGGGCTCTAAATATTCTATCATAATCCCTGTACCTGATAAACATGTCCCCAGGCAAGGCAGATTTATTCTGTATAAGGGTCTCCACTTTTTTCATCCTTGGCCAACAGCCAGCTGTGCATGATCACACTTGTTTAGAAACGCATTGGTGATTATTTTCAAAACATTGATGATTATTTTCAAAACATCTATAGGTGTTTTAAAAACATCGATTCTAGAAAAAACCCTGGAGTGACCACTTTAGTATAAAAGACCCTCACCCCACCCACCTACAAGTTAGAGGAGAACTCCTTCCAGGCTGAGAGGGGGGTCCTGCATGCTCAATTTCCGACACGCAGCAGTCTGACATCCCTTGCAGGTTGTCATCCTCAACGCAGAGATGAAGTCCTTCATTCCCAACCATCAGTTGAGGGGGCTGGTTCATCCCTAGGGGTTACTTGGCTACAGATGCACATAGCTATACCACATCAAGGTTATAACACATCCAGGTTAGGCTAGGTACATTTAGGCAACTTACTTAGGGCACGCTTTTCAGGAATATGAAAGTGCTACTGTTTTTATCTGAACGGCTTATGTTCATCTTATTAGCACTATGGTAGGAATGTATCTACTATTTACTATATTGGTACTAGCAATCTCTTTTGTATGCTTCTGTCTCCTGATTGTCGCAGCACAAATGTTTTACACCAGGTTGTCGCTGGACCAATAAATTCTTATTGAATCGTCCCTCCTATGTATTTTCTGAGAGAAAGCAAGCATGAGCTTCTGAGGGAAACGTACTGTACTGTTTTCCATGATCCCTGAGGAATCAGGGTTGTCATGTTCAGTGGTTGCCAGAGATTACCTACACCACTGTAGAATACTGGGATGTGGTAGTGGCACTGTAGACCTAGCTGGTCTAACGGCTGACATATCCTCTGAGGGTGTCTGGAAGTGGTTGGGACACCAAGCCCTCAGTTTAAGTCATCCAAAATGTGCAGGTCCTGGAGAACTCCTAGGAACTACACGACACAGGTTCTCTCGTTCTACCTACCCCCATTCCCAGTGAAGGTATTGGAAAAGATCATCAACAAGCAACTCAAGACACACCCGGAACAAAACCAGCTACTTGACGCCTGCCAATCCGGCTTCTGCAGCAATCACAGCACCAAAACCGCCCAGATTGTAGTAACTGACAACATCCAAATCTTCTTTGTCCAAGGAGAAACATCAGCTCTGATCTCCTCAATCTCCCCGCAACTTTCAACACCGTATCCCACCACATGCTGATCAAAATACTCCACCACAACGGGATCCAACGGGACGCTCTCAGATGGATCACCTCCTTCCTCACTGAAAGAACTCAAAGGATCCACCTCCCACCTTTCACCCCCGAACCCAAGGAGATCACCTGCAGTGTTTGCCAGGGCTCATCCCTAAGCCCCATGCTCTTCAATACATATTATGATGACCCCGCTGGCCAACATTGTCAGATCCCATAGTCTCAACATAAATTTTTACGCAGATGACACCCATCTCATCCTCTCACTCACAGATGACCCCACCACCACCAAAACCAACTTCTACATATGTATGACAGGCATGGCTGAATGGTTGAAGAACAGCTGCCTGAAGCTGATCACACTCAAGACAGAAGTACTGATCGTTGGCAACTACAGCAACACATGAGGCCACTCCTGGTCGTTTCAGACCTAGAACCCACAACCACTCCCTAGGACCACACCAGAAACCTTGGAATCATCATTGACAGCAATCTCATTATGAAATCACAGATCAACACTGTCTCCTCTGCCTGCTTACTCACTCTGTACATGCTATGTAATATCTTCAAGTGCTACCCTTACACACGACACACATAGTGACACAGACCCTCATCACCAGCTGGCTGGACTACAGCAACTCCCTCTGCATTAGAATCACTGCACACCTCAAACAGAGACTTCAGACCATACAGAATGCCGCAGCCAGACTCATCCTCAGCTGTCCCAGATGAACCCACATCACACAACACCTCAGGTAACTCTACTGAGTGATTACCCATGCAGAAGAGATGCAAATTCAAGCTGCTCACCCACACACAAGGCTCTTCACAACCAAGGACTCGCCTACATTAACCACTGCTTGAACTTCCACCAACAGACGAGAAGACTATGCTCTGCTTCCCTCTCACTTGCCCACACTCCCCGCATCTACCAAAGCAGAAGTGGAGGATGCTCCTTCTCCCACATCACAGCAAATACTTGGAACAGCCTCCCCATCACCTACTTTCTGGACTTCCAAATGGCCCTCAAGACCTGGCTGTTTGAATTAGCCTCTAAGACGTGCATGCGCCTGAATAACCTATTGGTTGATAAACTGCACTTTATAAATCCCGATTGATTGATTACTAATACAGTGTTACATATATTCACAAACTAGCAAACCATGTGAATGTACCCGAAAAGAAAAGACATCCAAGCAGAAATAGGGAAACAGCATTTTATGCACAAAAGAAGTCAAGGCCTCATCTCATGTCAAATTTAATGTATTACTCATGAAGCACATTTAACATGCAGGTGCAAATACAGCTACAAACAAAACAGAAGATGTCAGTACATTAGGTTCATGTTACACTTTGCATAAAGGTGATAGTTCTTTGAGTATAGGTGTAAAAGGTGACTAAGGACTACATTATCAATGCAAATATGAAAAAAGTAGTGCACACATTACATAAATCACTCTTTTTCTGAAGTAAACACATTTTAATGTGTGTGAGGATACTTTTATCAGTCACCTAATGAATATCTCCCATTTTAATAAGGTTAAGGCACACAGGTATATTCTCAAGAACGTGTGATAATCATCGCCAAAAAAGGCTAACGCAATTTTACATATCGCCGACAATCACTCTGTTTTAACATTGCATTCTCAACACGGCAGTAACATGCAATAGTTACCCGATAATGCGTCAAATGTCCACGATAACATTACCGGGACGGCGATAAAAATCCAAAACCCAAATGTGAAAAAAGTTGCGATGGGCCCAACTGTGATGACAAAATCTGCAATAAGCTGTGCCAGGCCAGCAATTCACACACCTCAGGCGGGAATACTCACTATAAAAGCTGAAAAAAATCACAATGGAGGTAGCCGGTGTGGGAACAGAGCACAAGCCCTCAGGAGGACCAGGCCAGAACCTCGGGGTCTGGGAAGGGCAAGGACAAGAAGAAGAGGAAGACGTGGTTCAATCCACAGGAAAACAGGATCCTGATAATGGAGGTGATAAAATACCATCAACAACTGTTTGTCACCACCAATGTGCCATTGGCAAAATGGACAAAATGGAATATGGCAGTCCATCGTGGCCAAGGTGAGTGCAATCGGAGTGCTGAGGAGTACAATGGAAGAGGTCAGGAGGCACTGGAATGATGTGAAGAGCAAAACCAAACAGAAACTCAGCAACAACCAGAAGTCAGCAATGCAGACTGGATGTGGGAGTCCAGCGCCACAGAGGAGCTGGACGAGATGGAGGAAATGGTGTCCACAGTCATCAGTGTGGAGACGGTGGCAGGAGTTGGGGGACCAGACACTGCTCGACAGGAGCCGACACAACAGCAAGAGGGTGAGTAATGACCAGGGACTGGGGGTCGGGGGAGATGAGCACAAAGGAACACATGCACAATTAAGCATAGCACAGTGCACATCCACAATGACTCTGGAGCATGTCCCTGATCCCCTTGGCGCACTGCAGCACACCTACAAACAGCAAGTAGGCTCCTGTCGATTATGTGCCCAGAAGGCACACATCACTAATCTCACAACAAACCCATGCACATGTGCTGAGCCCAGCAAAGCTGCGGGTCCGTGACCTCACACTGACAATGCAAGTGACACTACATGACGATTAGCATGGCTGCAGTCCATGACATGGTGCACGCCACAATACTGAGGTGGCTGAGTGTGGACCACATACGTAAAGGAGCAGGTCACACTCTGACACATCCACGTGCACAAACAACCCCTGACGTCAACAAGACATCTGCAGACAAACCATGCCCAAGAGTCCCAACTCCCTCCAAGAGCCCAATTTACCCAAGTCTGCAACATCTCTGCACTGTATAAACACAGAATTGAAAGGCACACCACCGGAAAGGGATAAGAGTCAGAAAAATCAGAGCTGCAGGAGTGACTCTCCCACAATGCAGCACACACACATAAGAAGCAGAACACATCAACATCGACAACAATGTGATGCAAACTGCAACACCTTCACAACAGAATAGAGGACATACATCCGTGATGTTGTCGAAATGTCCACTGTCCCGCATCAAATAGGCAGCTCCTCCCAAACAGTCACAATGTACATTGTCATGCAGTCTGTATGTAAACTTGTACAATGCGTCAACATACATGTGAACACAATGTTAAACTGTATCTCCCCTTCACATTGCAGAGGGAGAATCAACAACTCCTGCAGAGCTGACCCAACAACTATTCACTGATGATGAAGAGGACCTCCCCACCTTCGACACCGACGCCCTCCAACAGCTCATGGACAGCATCAGCAACTCACCTCCAGGAGCAGGGCAGCCCAGCTGCATCCAGGAGACCTCACCCCCTGCACAGACCACACAGCAGGATGCACCAACCCACACAGCTGTCTCCCAGAACCCATATGAACAACACATGGCTTTCCAACGACGAGTGTTAGGGTGCGAGGAGAAGATGGCTGAACAGGTGCGGTTGGGCTTCAACCGCATGGCAGACAAACTAGATGCCATACCTGGGTGTCTAAGTCCCATCAGAGACCACTTACAATGCCTAACGGACACCAACAGTCCACTCCATGCTCTCCAATGAACCATGGCTGACATCGCTAGAGTCCTGACTGTGAGACAAGAACGACTGTCTAGTCAGAGTGGCTCCAGCGAGCCCGCCCGGGAGTTTGGACTCATGCGGAGGCTCATGGAGAACATGGAGCGGTCCAATGCAGAAAGAGCGGCTGCCATGGCTGCACACCAGGGGGAGGTAGCTGGGTTCCACAGTGACCTCAAAACTATCCTCATGGCATTGCTGCCACAAGGCCTGGCACTGATGCATGCTGCTGCTACCACTACATCCACATCACTGCCCCTGAAGTGTCAGGGCCACACAGTGCGACAGACATTCCACCTCCAGCCCCTGAAGTGTCACTGCCAGACAGTGCTGGAGAAAGGCCAGCACCACCCACCACTGAGGCACATAAAACAGCAAAGGATGAACAAGCGGATGAATCTGCCCTTGTGATCAGAAGGAAGCGGTAGCATTCATCTCCGCCTCATTGCTGGTTTCAGCTTGGTTCTGCCCTCTGCATCATCACCTTCCACTGTCCCCCGATACAGTTTGCAACACTCACCTTGGACCTTGCAATGGACTGCCATATTATGTTTGATCGCCAATTACACAAATATCAGACTGCGGACTGAACTCTTCCTCTTCCATTGGACTTCTCATTCCCTGAAGTACTCTGGCTGGCCCTCCACTGGCCAACTTTTGAAAGTGACTTTGCATGGCCCTGTGCTGCTCCAGATGCAACACTCCACGGAATGTGCATTAAACATTCCGAATCACACAGATGTGTCGTCGTTATGGTCTTTCAAGTGTGGCAGTATGTATGAATGTAGGGTCTGTGAATTCTCTTACATCCATGTGGCTCATGTTGTTGGACTTAGGTCACAGGGTGACTGTGAGAAGTTGGCCTGATAGGTGATGTTTCCAATTCTGGAACCACCTATTATCAGACCAAACAATCCCTTATGGTGTCTGGTTGTAAGTCAACCTTATTAGACAAGCTATCCTAGGGGTAGCATGGACTAAGCAGCCTAAAGGCTTAACTTAAGAGGTCGTGTTAAGCGAGCTGTTTTACCACATACAATCCTGTAATATCAAATGAAAGGACACCACACAAGTATATATTATAAAAATATATGTGTTTATTACTAAAAACAATCCCCAGTATTCTTTATGAATAAAGGGGCACAAGCGTTAAATCAAAAGCACTGTTTAAACATACAAGTTGCACAATTATGGATGAGGGCGGGTGGCCACTCAAACCATATACTAAACAAGTGGTATAAGAGATGCCACTCGAGCAGTGGTTAGGCCTAGGGCCTAGGGAATCGCTGGGAGCAGTCAGGACAAGCAATGCTGAAGTCGGGAATGGCCCTCGGGATTCGGGAGATGTGCGGAAAGCGCACGCATGCACCAATGTTAACCAATGGTGCGTAAAAGTCATAAAGTTAAAGTTTAAGGACACTTCCGCTGGACCTAGAGGAACAAAACTTAACACACAGACCCTAGAGATGTGCACCAGTGTGGGAACACCGGCGGAGCAAAGTTACCTCACCCACAGGAAGTGGGTGCACAGGGTCGAAGTGGCGTCGGGTTTTGACACGCAGGCTCTTGGTGCTTGAAGCTGAAAGGGCTGCAGGCGGGTTAAAGATGAAGTGTCCGGTGGAGTCCAAGGGTGGACTCAAGTCGAAGGGTACCTGAAAGCAGAGGGGACAGAGTCTGGGTCACTCAGCAGTGACCAGGGTGGAACCAGGACGGAACCAGGCAATGTCGGGCGCAATCAGGTGGTCGTCGAGGAGCTTCTCTCCGCTGTCACGTGGGCTCTGGGGCATCTGCGACGTCCAGGAGCAGGTCACGATCTGTCCCACGCAGGCTCTCACCGTCGGTGCAGTCGGCTTCAAGTTTGGAGCAAACAACACTTGGCAAGAGCAATCCACGCGGGATCGGAAGATTGCTTCTCACTCGGACCAGGAAGGTCAGAGTCGGGGCTCCTTTTCAGGGGAGCTGGTGTGGATCTGGAGCAACCAGATTCACGAGTCTTCTTTGTAGTTTCGTCGGCACAGGGACCACTAGCCGGCTGGCAAGTGACCGGGCCAACGCGTTGAGCCAAATGGAGCAGAAGGGCCCCACGCAGCACTCGTCGAGTGTGGAGGGCTGAACTTCGGCTCAGGAGTAGCTCAGGGTGGGGGCTTCTCAAACCCCGGTGCACAGCTTCGAGGGTCACTCGTGGGCTGCACGGTCAGCGTCTCGTGGTCAATTCAAGATGGCGTGCCCCACGCTTCCGGTCGCCTCCACGGGTCTCAGCTCTGCAGGGACTGTGGATCGGGCTGTTGGAAGGCAGGCAAGCTTGATCTCGTCGATCTCAGTCGCTCGAGTTCCGGCGGGAACTGCAACTAAGTAGACGTCGAGGGCTGGATGGTGCCTGCTGCTGCAGGGTGGTCACTCCTTGACCACAAGGGAGATTCTTCGGGCTTCCACGTTGAGATGGAGGTCCAAGGGTCCAGAGTTTTGTTTCTAATGTTTCTTCCAGGAAATCTGATGTGCATTGGCACTGCTCCCACTCTTATTCCAATCTGGGGGGCGTGATTACCTGCTAGGTCCCCTCCTATGGGTGGGACCCAGGAAGTGGGTGGATACACCCCCTTCCTTTGATCCAGGCCGCCCTGGCACGAGGGCTGGAGTGCCCCAGAACCGGTTTGGCCGGATTATGCAAGGGGCAGCCTTGTGCGCCCCAGGCAGTGTCTGGTTTCTTTCAAACCTCCCTGCTACAATCCACTATCTCCTGTCTGGAGGGCGGTGACACCCTCCTGTGACAGGAAACCCTTTGTCCAGGACCCATTTGGTTGAGTTTCGGTCAACTGCAGGGGTCCAGACATTTGTCTGTGGCAGAGGCATCCATTTTGTGGATCTTAAGGTCTTTGGAGAAATTAACCGCATTTAAGTGAAGTAACATGTCTTACCCCTCTAGAGGGGTGGAATGCTATCCTCGTCGCCAGAACTGGCGAGGGGATAGTATTCCAAATCGTATGACACCTTACACGACATGTTTTGATAAAGCCAAACCAAAGTTGCTATTTAACCGCGAGGATTATAAGGCACTTAAGAGTATATGGTATGGCATTATCCTGAAACAGCTTAGGGAGTTGTTCCCGACAGCTGCAGACAGGCTCAGCTCATGCTAGAGCTCCATCTCACATAAAACCACGCACTCTGCCTCCAGGATTGATGAGGCCTTCCATAGGAGTGGCTCACAGGTTTACATGTGTCCAGATATAGGTTTAGGTATAGGTATACTATATCTAAGCAAGGGGTGATTACACCACCTTACCCCAGCTGAGTGATCAGCCAGTTGTGTCAATTTAAGAACCAGCCAGGGGTGGCAAAAGATATGCTGCAGCCCCTTGTAGGCCTTGGTGGCCCCTATGCCCTGGGCACCTATAGTGCATTATACAGGGGCTGACAAGGAGTCCATTTCCAATTGGTATGTGCCTATAGCACATGTGTCAGTAATTTAGTGAGAGAACAGCAGGCTGGGGGTCTGATCAGCAGGCCCACAGCCTCAGTAGTCGAAAACCAGTGAAGCAAAAAGCAAAAATTTGGGGTGACCATAGGATAGCAGACCCTACTCTCCTACAGTGACACATTGCAGATTTTCGTCCGGGTGGTGCCGATACAACAACAGCGACATACGCATTTGTTACTTCCTTGTCCAGCCCGTATGGTACCACGCCCAGAGCCCTGGGGTCATTGTTCAAACCCTTACGCTGGACTGGCAGACACCAGGCCAGCCCACTACGCTCATGCTCCGGGGGGGACAACAACACCACATGTGCCAGGATTACCCTGTAGTGATCTGCTGCTCACAGGTCTAGTTGTCAGCATGCCACGGCCACTCCCTCATAACTGGTTTACACCCACACCACACCCATCCAGCACATGCATCACAGCACATGTGACCCTGCCAATAAAAAGGGCCGGGTGCACGCGCACAACACCATTTCCAACCTCTCTCAGGGTGTATCCGTGTGGTGTGCATGTAGGCATGGGGGCCCAGGGGCCTGCAACATCACATTCCACAGGCCCGGAGGGGACATGATGGCATCCTCACCGTGATACCCAATCATAGAGGGTCCATGACTGTGGGGACACAGACTTGGTGGCATCGGATACAGTGCGGCCGGCACAGGCATACCGCCACACGACAGTGACTTCCGTTGCACTGAAGTAAGGGCACCTTAGGTGCTGAGCGGGTGTGCAGCCTGCATTGATGCCCCATCCTGGCGGTCCGGACGGCTCATGTTTTGTGTGCACTGCTGGACCGCAGTGTAGGCCTGAGCCAGTGGGTAGCGCGGGCCTACCGCCACATGGCGTTGCCTCCTGGATCACAGAGTTAGTGGCACCTATGAGGCTGAGCGGGTGTGCAGCCTGTGATGAGGCCGGGTGCACTGGTATGTCCTCTGCCATGGAGTAATCAAGACCCAGCACCTAATGTGAGACTTGGTGGCCTGCATGATGTGGAGGGGGCCATGTCCGTGGCTTGTGGCTTGTGGCTTGTGGCTTGTGGCTTGCAGCAGCACGTGGTGGGCCCTCTTTTGTACACGCCAGTGGCGGAAGGTGAGCAGTGAGGCCTGCTTGTGCAGGGGCAGGAGGGGCTAGGGTGCAGCTGCCTGGGTGAGCAGGAGCGGACAATCAATGATGCCGTGTGCAATTGTATGTACTGTGCCATTCATGTATCTGGACTCTTACAGATGACGGGTCTGTCTCAGATGTGGGACCTGGTGAACTGCCCTACATATCGGCACATAATTGGAGACACACCAGTGGCAGCAGGTGAGCAGTGTGGCCTGGGTGCGCAGTGTCGACACTATGTCTCCCTGTCCCTCTCTTCTTTTCTCTATCTCTCTCTCCCCCTCTTTGTCCGTCTATCTCTCTCTCCCCCTCTCTGTCCGTCTATCTCTCTCCCCCTCTCTGTCTATCTCTCTCTCCCCCTCTCTGTCGTCTATCTCTCTCTCTCCTCCTCTCTGTCCGTCTAGCTCTCTCTCCCTATCTTTCCCTCTCCCTCCTTCACTCTCTCTCTGTCCCTTGATGTGCGCAGGACACGCCTTCTCATCATGCTTTTTGTCTTGCAGGCTGTGAACTACGGATTGCCCTGAGGGGGGCTGCCATGTGTCTTCATTTCTGTTCTGTGTTTATTTTAATAAATTATCATTTGTTGCTTCAGAGGTGAATGTGTGATGCTCATTTTTGTGATGACACATGCATGTCACCACATGCATGTCACCATATGTGATTGTACAACATAATGTGGGTTATTTGTTATATGATTCCATGTAGTTGATGTGACATCTCTTTAGCCGGAGGTGAGGGGGGTCCTGAGTGTGGTGGCGGTGGGTGTTGTGGCCCTCTTGGGCGTCCTAAGGGTGAGAAAGCAAAAGATACACAATTGATGGACGGAATGCAGAACAAACCAAAACATTCACCCCCAATCAAGAGATCTGGGTTAAATCCATAATTCTTTTTCTCACCGTGCCACCCCAGATTAGACCTGGCCATATGTAAATCAGTCTTGACCCTGTGCCTCACGGGTACAGTCCAGCCTGAACTGCCAAGCCAGGTCTTCGCTGGACCGGAATCAAGCATCCTAGGACTGGTTTCACCCCTCTTCAGCCATAAGAGCTTGATTCCAGTGGCACAGTGAGCCCAGGACCCACGTCTGGGCATACCTGGCGCACTTAGGCGAGAAAGAAAAAGACGCACAATTGATGGACGAAATGCAGAACAAATCAAAACATTCACCCCCAGTCAAGAGATCTGGGTTAAATCCATCAATCTTTTGCTCACCATGCCACCCCAGTTTAGACCTGGCTATATGCAAATCAGTTTTGACCCTGTGCCTCATGGGAACAGTCCAGCCCGAACTGCCAAGCCAGGTCGTCCCTGGACCAGAATCTAGCATCCTAGGACCAGTTTAAGTTGTTCACCCCTCTTCAGCCAGGATAGCTTGATTCCAGTGGCACAGTGAACCCAGGACCCACCTCTGGGGACATCTGGCGAACTTAGGACGAGAAAGCAAAAGACACACAATTGATGGACGGAATGCAGAACAAATCAAAACATTCACCCCAGTCAACAGATCCATCATTCTTTTCCTCTTGGATGTCCGGCATGCATGTTCAGTGGCTCCATGGCACCTGTTGTTCTTCAGGTGTGGCTCTGGGCTCTGTTCTCTTTTGTGGTGCAGGTTCTAGTCTGACTTTGCACCAGGTCGGAGCAGGTGTTAGTTTCCTGGTGCTAACGCACCTTATTGCATGTTTTGTGATCTTATCGCAGATCAGGTTGGGCGTTGAGAATGTTGTGGTGTCGTGTTGTCGCGGCTTTTTGCTCGGGAACGCCTACGCTACATCTCATTATCGATAGTTGCCGGGGTCTTCCATCCATGTAAATGTTTTTTGCCGGAAAACTAGTGATTTGGGCTGTTTGCACCAGCTTGTGAATGGGGTGGTAAATTTATTGCAAATTTGGCTGCGTAAAGGTACCGTAAACTCAGCGGTTCGGGCTGGACTGTTCCCATGAGGCACAGGGTCAGACTGATTTGCATATGGCCATGTCTGAACTGGGGTGGCAGAGTGGGCTAAAGAATGGTGATGGATTAAACCCAGATCAGTATACTGGGGGTGAGTGCTTGTATTGTCAACGCTCCGTCCATCATTTCCTTTGGTTTTTCTTTGTTGGCCATAAGTGTCCCTTGCTCACTTTGCCACTGGATTCAAGCAAGCCGGGCTGAAGAAGGCTGAAATGCCAGAAACCGGTCTTCGGTAGCTTGTGTCCGGTCCAGGGAAGGCATGGCTTGGCAGTTCGGGTTGGACGGTTCCCATGAGGCACAGGGTCAGACTGATTTGCATATGGCCATGTCTGAACTGGGGTGGCAGAGTGGGCTAAAGAATGGTGATGGATTAAACCCAGATCAGTTGACTGGGGGTGAGTGCTTGTATTGTCAACGCTCCGTCCATCATTTCCTTTGGTTTTTCTTTGTTCGCCATAAGTTGGCAGGGTATGCTCAGACGTGAGTCCCTTACTCACTTTGCCACTGGATTCAAGCAAGCCGGGCTGAAGAAGGCTGAAATGCCAGAAACTGGTCCTCAGTAGCTTGTTTCCGGTCTAGGGAAGGCATGGCTTGGCAGTTCGGGCTGGACTGTTCCCATGAGGCACAGGGTCAGACTGATTTGCATATGGCCATGTCTGAACTGGGGTGGCAGAGTGGGCTAAAGAATGGTGATGGATTAAACCCAGATCAGTTGACTGGGGGTGAGTGCTTGTATTGTCAACGCTCCGTCCATCATTTCCTTTGGTTTTTCTTTGTTCGCCATAAGTTGGCAGGGTATGCTCAGACGTGAGTCCCTTACTCTCTTTGCCACTGGATTCAAGCAAGCCGGGCTGAAGAAGGCTGAAATGCCAGGAACCGGTCCTCGGTAGCTTGTTTCCGGTCCAGGGAAGGCATGGCTTGGCAGTTCAGGCTGGACTGTTCTCATGAGGCACAGGGTCAGACTGATTTGCATATGGCCATGTCTGAACTGGGGTGGCAGAGTGGGCTAAAGAATGGTGATGGATTAAACCCGGATCAGTTGACTGGGAGTGAGTGCTTGTATTGTCAACGCTCCGTCCATCATTTCCTTTGGTAAAAATTACTGGTCCCACCCCAGTGAGTGCAACAGTAGAGAAAGTGTTGGATAGCGTAGAGGTAATAACTACTATTCCCACTCCAGAGAGTGCAACAGTAGGGAAAGTGTTGGATAGTGTAGGGGTACAAAATTACTATTCCCACTCTTAGAAGAGTGCAACAGTAGGGAAAGTGTTGGATAGCGTTGGGGTAAAAATTACTATTCCCACTCCAGTGAGTGCAACAGTAGTGAACGTGTTGGATAGCGTAGGTGTAAAAATGACTATTCCCACTCCAGTGAGTGCAACAGTAGGGAAAGTGTTGGTCTAGCGTAGGTGTAGAAATTACTATTCCCACTCCAAAGAGCGCAACAATAGGGACAGTGCTGGATAGTGTAGGGGTAAAAATTACTATTCCCACTCCAAAGAGTGCAATAGTAGGGAAAGCGTTGGCTAGTGTAGGGGTTAAAAATAAAATACTTATAAATTAAATATTTTTTCATTAAATAATTATTTATTAATAAATTAACAATAAATTAGTTAAAAATACCAATCAAATAAAATTAATAATTTCTTTAATAACATTAAATTACTTCCTACCCTATTCCCCAATAAACACACAACCGACTCCGCATAAAATTTCACACACTTAATTTAATTATCAAATAATGAATTAATAATATTAATAAAAAGTCATTACTAATTAATAATTAATTAACAATACATGTATTCTCAATACCACAAAATAATAATGAATGAAGAATAATTACCAATTAATAATTAATTAACAATAAATTAATGATCAATACCCAAAAATAATAATTAATAATTACTTAATTACAATGACATTACTTCCCACCCTATTCCCCTATAAACCCACAACCCACTCCAATAATAAATTAATACAATTAATATAATTAATCAATTAATAAAAATTAATTACCAATTAATAATTCATTTACATTAAATGAATTATCAATACCAATAAAATAAAAATTTACTTAATTACAATTAAATTACTTGCCGCCCTACTCCCCTATAAACCCACAACCCGCTACAGAACTAAAATGCTAAATTGAATTAAAAATAATTAATAATTCCTAAAAATCATTATTTAATTTACTATAATAAATTACTTCCCAACCTATTCCCCTATAAACCCACAACCCGCTATGGTACTAAAACACATAATTTACTTTAAAAAAAATTACTAACTTCTAAAGATTTTATATATATATTTAAAAAAACAGTACAATACTTTACAAAAATATAGAACACATACATATAAAATACATACTAAAATACATAACACTAATATAAACATCGATGTTATTAACATCAATATTTTTGCTGGCGATATTACTAACTTCGATATTAACAAAAACGATATTTCTTACCTTCAGGTTGATATTCTGGTCGTCGATATTCTTGAATGTCGATATTCTGTCCCTGCATTATTAAAAACTCAATATTATGTCTGTGCACCCATATGAAAATAAACAATAGCTTATGACTAGAGCTTATGACTAGGGCTTCTGGTTTTATGGTATTTATTTTTTTAACATTTCCATCTGTATTTATCCATATTTCTTTTTTGGTCATTTTTTCAGTATTTATCCATATTTATTTTGTCGTAAGCAAAAAAAAGAAGCTGTAGCTAGTATTTAGTCACATTTATTTAAAAAGGCAATGCGTGCTTGGTTGTTATAGGTTCAAATAGATTTATGCAGATGGGTAAATGGGTTGCTGCTTTTACCAAGAGATCCTTTTGTTACTTGCTTTTAATAAATTGCAAACCTTCTAATATAAGACAGTGAGCCATGAAGGGCCTTGTAAGCCTCGCTGTCTTATGTAACGCATCCTATGCATTGATTTACACATGATTTATTTTATTGTATTGTAATTGCATTTATATGGCGCTTACTACCCTTTACGAGGCTTTGAAGCACTTGAAGTGCTTTTTTATCCAGTAGCACGCTACTTCAGAACTAACTCACAAAATCCGTATAACCCCGCAGGACGAGCACAGGCATTGACCAGTAAAGGTTAACGCCGTCCTCACTTCTTATGTCCCCACCGCTTCTTGCTCCGTGATGAGCCTCCCAGACCGAAAATGCTGCGGTACTCTGCAGTAAATACGGTGCTGTGCAGAGCTCCCTGTGGAAGTTGCACTGGTCCTGCAATCACCCACCACAGTCTTAAAGAGGACCTTAACAACGTTGCCAAATTATGAAAATATCACATACAAGAATGAGAAACCTTGGCAGGTATATGTAGCATTAACGTATACAAAATCTGTCCACAAAGAAAAAAACACGGGAAAGAAACTGGGGGGCACACTCAACTCTTCCTCTCCCCTTCCCCTCCATATGTTGTAAAATTTGTAAGGCACGGCATACACACTCTATTGACACCCTCCAACACTTACTACAGAGGCCTTTAGGCCAATATTGTGCACACTCAGAGGCACCAGGCGGAAAAAGCAGCTGCACTACAGGTCCAGCAAGCAGCTGGCTCCGAAGATCATTTCACACGAAAGTATAATGTGTGAAGTAAAGCGCATGCATATCTCTTAAATCTAGGGGCTGAACAAAGTCAAAAGCATGCCTCTCAAGTATCTGTGAAGTGATTAGCTTTGTGCATTTGTTTTCCCTCCATTTCTATTAGGTGTGCATCCCGCCGCAACTCTGCTCCCGCCAGGAATGCTCCAAGCCAAGAGACTTAAACAAAAGGAGGCCTAATGGCCCATTAACATCGACCTTTGTATTGACTCAGCTGAAATCCGATACGCCCTCTCCCCGCCTGTGCTAGGACAGACTTGTCTTCTCCTTGAAGACCACAACAAAGTTAAACCTATGTGTTTCCGTTTATATATTTAAATGCAGACAAAGGAAAAATATTTTTCCGTCTGTATTTATATGTAAAAATCCGTTTAAACGAAAACGGGGAGCCTTACTTATGACACAAGTCTTACAGAGATGAGGTGTGCGTGTCACCGTTTGTAGCAAATTAATATGATATTTACCGTTTTAACAGAGTTTATTTTGAAATGAAATGAATGTGCGTCATTTACACCAGCACGATTCTCTCAAATACTCAGCAACCAAATAGACGCTGAGCTAACAGAGACGTAAACTCCTACAGAAGCTTCATGATACCAAACAACCACAAATTGTGATATTGCCCTGGTTACTTACCAGTAATCTTCATTACTCCGAGTCCTGGTCTTCCTCGCCACAGTAGTGTTCATAAGTAATTAATGTGGTGAGGAAGACGGGCGAGGAGGTAATGAGTTGTGTGAATGGATGTGTTTGTGCGTTTGTGAATGCATGGCTGTGAGTGTGTATGTGTGCATGTGTGTCCCATCCGCCCCCTACTTCCTAAAATTAACAGCCACTCCTGCATCAGTCATTGCTGTTTGGGCTGTTCCCGCAATCACACACAGTGAAGGCCTGGATACTGTGCAGCGTAAACCGCATCCTCATGTATGCCAGAACCAGCCTGGTGATGAAGTAGGAGGTGGTGAGCATAGAAGCGTGCCACACGGTTACACGCACTCTGCTAAGAGACTATGCAGCCATGGAAAGCAAGGAGAGTGAGGAGAAGAACAGTAAAACAAAACACCTTCCCACAGAACTCCTTTAATGACCCCAAAACAAATGCAGTGTATTCAACCCTGCATAACAAAGTTACTTGAAGTCATTCCTCTTGCAAATGTGCATTGTACAAGTGAAACTGAAACATCGTTAAGGGGCAATGATCTTCGTAAACGAAGAGCTACCACTCTTTTAAGCACTTTTTAAAACTTAAAAAAACTTGGGGGCATATTCACAAGGAGTTAACTCCGATTTATCTCCACCTTAACGCAGCAAAAGTGGAGAGAGATTTAACACCCCATTCACAAGCTGGTGCAAACTGCAGACAACACCAGTATTCCCGCGATAACTGCCCCAAAATGTATCTCCACGGTGGACACCAGCAACTAACACTAATGAGATGCAAAGTAGGCGTTCCTGTGCAAAAACACATGAAATAAACACAACACCTCATTCACAACGAACTGCGAGATCTGCAAAGCGAAAATAGGGGATCTGCACTACACACTCTCGGTTACTCACTTCGCCCTTCCCCTCGCTCTTTATATCGAATGTGTTGTCTATTGTCTAAACATTGGTAACAGGCTGTGGCTATTTCAACATTGTGGGCTCCACTGACTTTTCAGAAAAATATGAAGTCGCACTATACACAGCGCCCTCCCTACTGCAATGGCTGATTTCTGGTCTGGGATTGTAGGACAGTGCCCTGGAATTGGTTGGCTACACCCCGTGTTGTGGACTGCTTCTGTTTGGGAAGAAGATTATCTGTATACTTACATCTCTGTGTCTGTGCATGATGGATGCTCATGTTGATGTATTATTGCTTTGGAAAATCAATAAAAAACAATAAAAATAAAAAAAGACTAAGAGAACCCCTTGTATGAAACATTTATTTTCACCCTTAGATGCTGTATACTTGGGGAACGTAGAAAAGGGGGGGCAGGGGGTTTGCCTGAACCTCAATTTATTCATAGGCTGAATAAGGTTATGAGAATTGGCCTATTTATTCACATTTTTTTTGTGTAAAGTTGTGTACTGTGATGTAGTTTGTCGACTTTGTCTTAATGAACACGTGGACTTTAAATGTTTTGTGTACTTTTACGTAGCAGTGTTTTTGTATGTACTGTCAAAAATCTGGATCATTTTTCCTTTTCACACTTGTTTTTCAAAAAAGGTAATGAAGATTAAATGTATGAAGAAGAAGGCATAAATAAAATACCTGGACAAACAAAAAGAAATGTGTTTGGCCATTAACCACTAAGTTTAAAAGCTTATGAATAAATTGAGGTTCAGGCAAACCCCCCCTTTTTCTACTTCAGTAGGTGTGCAGGTTGGGCGATGCCAAATGAGTGTAATTGGAGGAAATATGCAGATTCCTCACAATAAAGAGTGACTCCAAGCTGAGGGATCTGGTCGCCTTGCAGGCACGGTCAATAGTAAAAAGGGGCCTTTTGGAGACCCCTTTCTCAAGAAGCTGGGGAGGTTTGTGGCACTTTTCTCAGCCCTTGACAAAGCAGACATCCATCAGATCATTATTCCCTGGAAGGTTTTTGTTGGAAGGGTCAGGGGCTTTGAAAAGTTGTAAATAAATGTAAATGAAGATAAAGATTTAAATAAGGTTTATTCATAAGCACCCTAACCATCAGCTACAAGGTAGTAACTGAACTCCTTAGGAACACTCATCATCTTAGCATTCCAGGTTCCAAGGTACAGACATACAATATATATAAAGAGAATACTACACATCTTCTTTCTAATGACAAGATGGAACTTGCACATAAAATCTAATAAAACAGCTTCATAAGAAAAGCATCAGTATAACAGAACAAAACAGAATGCAGAGCAAAGAATCATAGCATTAGAAAGAATAAAGAAACTTTCAAGTGGTATAATCCTTGAGATAAGTTGGAACTTTCTTAACACGTGTGCTAAATCTATTTGGAGATACCACAGAGCTATTAGAAGGGACAGAAAGATGTACAACAGAATCCATATCAGATTCGGATTTTTTAACAATAGCAACACGATTTAAATTCCATATTTTTCCAGTTTCTAATTTTACTGAATTACTAAAACATTTAATAACCTTCATGGGAGAAGAGAATTTAGACCAAGACAAAGAACCCACAGGTGCTCTGACCTTTACCACATCCCCAACTGCAACTTTTCCTTCCTTAACCCTTTTTCTTTCATCAAAGCACAACTTATTCTTTAAACGCAGTTTTATCTCTCTTAGTCTCCAATCACCAATACCATTATCCTTTACCCCTTTGCCCCAGAACATCCATGCCGGACTCAAACTGGTATTAGGAGTTCTTCCTTTGAATAATTCAAATGGAGTTTTCATGGTAGACATCTGAGGAGAAAACCAATGCGCCAGAATACACTTTTGTAATTCTTCCTTCCAATCCAACGCATTAACCCTAGAAAGTTGAATATTTTCCTTTATCACCCTATTAAACCTTTCCACAGTTCTATTGGTCTCTGGGTGATAAACAGCTGATCTTTTATGCTGAATGCCACACGATAATAAAAAATCTGACATCATACCTGAGCAAAATTGAGGACCATTATCAGACAACAGGGTTTTCGGAAAACCTTCTCTTTTAAAAATTTCCTTTAAAAAGTCTATGACACATGAAGATGTTACCTCTGAAACAGAAGATATCTCAACCCACCTTGAATAAAGATCAATCACAACTATCAAATAAGGAGTTCGATGTCCACCTGAAAGTGGACCCACAATATCCATAGCTATGTCTTCCCTACTGATCTAATACAAAATGTCTTGGGGACTGAACGTTCATCAGCTAAGTGGTTAAAAGAACTGAAACTTTCTGTCTCAATGGCTATCAGATTTTACACTCAAGTTGCTTCGCTCGATTAGCGGCTGGACACCTCACCTCCCTCATTCCGCCCTGTTCTTGATCCAGCGAAAGGCCAGGAAAAACTTTTCCCAAAATCAATGCATCACTCACAATGGTCCCATATACACATTCAGATTTCCTGGCTGTTTCGCTGGGGGTCAAGTTTTATTTCTCTTTGATCTAAATTAGTCAATGCCTAACTAATCTTCACAGATTAACACTCTTCCTTTGGTCAATGGACCATTAGTCGAGTAGATGATGGTGATATTAACAAATTCATTAATATATCATATCGCTTTCAATAAAAATTATCATAGACTCCAAGTCAGACTCAATAGGTTTTATCTAATAATTCAATCAAAATGAATGCTCATTTATACAGATTCAGAGTGCAAACTCCATCAACTTTCATGGGAGCGAAAATTTGTTTATCAAAGAACATACACAAATGCATCTAACAATCTCAACGCATTAGGAGTGATAGATGAAGAGACTAAAGGACATAGTATCTCATATCTTGCAATGAAATATTAAAATTCAAGACAAGATTCGAATGACCTAATAGTGAAATGTGAAACCCAACCCCTGGCCAGAAGGGTTAGTGGAGGTCACCTGATAAAGTCAGGAGACAAAGACTGTAGGACAAGTGCAGGATAGGTTTATACTTACCAAACTTCTCTAGAACCCGACACCCCGGAGCACATCCCTCTCTTACACTCTCTCCCTCCTTGATATTCTTCCACAAATCTTCAAAAAAAATTCTATTGATTTTGACAAAATTCTGACATACGACGATTACAAGAAACACATAGGACATATAGTATAACGTCACATCTGCAAACCGTAGCTCTTAATCAAATTGTCCAATATGTCAGAGACAAACATATTAACCACTTGGCTGCTAAGGCACCTGATGAGCTTCCATTGACTTTCCATTGAAATCAATGGAAAGTCCATGACGAGTTACCCTTGTCATTAGCGCTGAAGGGGTTAAACCACAAAGGAACCAGAAGAAAAAAAAACAAACAGATAGACCCATGACTAAATCTGCAATAATCTTGTGACAAAACTGAAACAGACTGATAGCATTGCAAACAATACATGGCACATACAGTTACGTAGTTTCGGCTACATTTGAACCTTGCTGGGAAGTAGTACGTAAGTATGTCACTAAGGGCTCCCAGATATCATTTGGTCATGAGGACGGTGGTAATTCCTCAGCGTAAAGGGCTAAGTTTTCTCTATAGTGGGGGCGTGGCTACGGAGGTGACCAAGATGGCCGCATCCGACTAGAGCTCTGCCAGTCGGGCGATGTCAGCAGCCTCGATCATGCGTTGAAAGAGCCTCTTCACACGCTAATACCTCCTCCCTGTGAGCGCGGGGCTCGGCGCCTATGTTTGATGCCGCCGTAGCAGCTGAGGCGCTCCTTGGGACATCGCTGGAGCCTGATGCCGCCAGGCCCCGGCTTGGGCCTTCATGACTTCATCTCGGTGCCGCCGGAGACGGGGTGAGTCCTCGCCCTTTTCTTCCCCCTGCCCGTTTGCTTTTCCCTTCTCCCGCCTGCCCCGGGGCCTACTCCCGCGGCCCGTCACCCGGTTGTCTCTCCCCTGCCTGTCCCCCGCAGCTAGTGCGGTTCCTTTGGCCTTTGGGCCTACCGCGCTGCAGAAGCCGGGGCCTAGACTAGGTGAGCAGGCCGGACCTGGGTGCGGGCGGCGGGCGAGGTGATCAGGGGTTGGGGTGGGGAGTCGGGGTTTGGTGGTGGGCCGGTGGGGGTGGGTGTTCGTGCTTATCCCTCCATCGGTGCATGGAGGGCGCTCTGTGACCGGTTGGGCTGGGGACCTTCCTAGTCCCCCTTTCCTTCCGGTTTGGGGCCCCTCTAGGCTGCACCTGAGGGCCCGATCGTCCGGTTGTGCTGATGGCTGCCGGGATCCCCAGATTGGCGGCCGTCCCTGCCGATTGGCCCTACCTTCGCTTCTGATCCTGCCTGAGAGGTTGCTGTGCCCGAGCCCATCCTGCACATGGGTGAATATTGATAGTTTCCAGCCATTGCGGACCGCTACATGACTTTCCCCCGGCCGTTCTACCATACTCACACAGCGACGACGGTCCCACCTGGCGCAGTGCTGGCCCTTCCTGCTGCTCCATTCTAGTGGCACACCTGCTGCTACTGGCACGCTGTTCGTTTGGGGGCCTGGATTTTGCCGTTAATTCTACAGGGCCTGCATTCCTGACCACGTGGGTGGTTCTGCTCCTGCCCTAAGATCAGTGGTTCACCACCGCTCCTGCCCTCTGGCCTGGCTGCGCCTTCCACACGTGCCCTATTAGTGGAACTTGATATTGGTCATCTTCATCGCAATTTGGCTGCAACTTGCTCGCCACGATGGTCAAGAAGGACCCGAGGCAGCCCAAGCTCCAATTTGGCAAGCTTCGGCTACCACGTCGGACCCGCGGCGGACTCGGCTGCGGAAGCCGCACCCCATCAGGAAGAAACCGATTCGGCCCCCCTGACTGCTGCGATGATAGCCGAAATGAGAGCTGGCTTCAAGGCCCTTGATGCCCGTTTCGATGACCTGGATAAAAAACTGGCTGGCATGAACGCGAAGGTCCAGGGTCACGATCGCAGGCTAGTCATAGTGGAATCCAGAGTTTCGGATCTTGAAGATGGATCCTCCTCCTCTCTGTAGCGGCTGGAGAGGGTCGAGAAGATCCTTAAGAAAGTGGCTATAAAGAACGAAGATTTGGAGGCCCGGGGTCGCCGCAACAACATACGCATTCTCGGCGTTCCGGAGACGACAGCTACTGGCCGACTAGACACATTCGTGGAACAGCTTCTTTCTTTTTTTTTTTTTCTTTTTTTTTTTTTTTTTATAAACCTTTATTTGAGCAAGCAAGAAGGTACAAGGATGGGCCTACAACCACACGGGCCAGCCGCTAAAAAGGAGTAGACACATAACATATATGCCCGCAGAGGTAACAGTCAATCAACAATGCAATACTCCACATTATATACAGGACAAAAAACAGGTTTTATGTATAAAAAAGAACAAACACACAAAAAGGCGAGAGTGTATCACTGAAGGTCAGCCCAAGGGACGCAAGGGGGGGACAGCAACGGAAGTGCAGTAGCAAAATTCTAAGCACTAAGGAGCTCGGGGGGGGGGGGGGAGGGGCGCAGAGATCAGGAAGAAGGGGGGGGGGAGCCGGAAACACCAGCTCAGCCCCTATACGAAGATTCCGAGAACGCCAGCCTAAGGAGACGGGGTAATCTCGATAGTGTCCACAAGGGGAGGGGTACAAATGTCGCCACGGTATTCATTCCATTGACCCCACACCTTCACCCATGCCCTGGGTCTGCCCCTGGCCACATAGACAGTTTTCTCACGGAACATGGACCAATCCATGTTATCCTCCCATTGCGAGAGGGCAGGGGGCCTGGAGGCCCCCCAGAGTTGCGCAATATCTCGCTTCGCAATCATATAGCCTAGGGTGGCCCATCTAGTCTGTGCCACCGAATAGTCAGTGGGCTCCCAAACATTCAAAAGACAGCGACGAGGTTCCGGACGCAAGGACATCCCTGTCACCACAGTCATCAGATCAAGCACAGCCACCCAATAAGCAGCCACCATCGGGCACTCCCAAAGAATATGCAGGAAAGTAGCACGCAAACCACATCCACGCTTACACAATCCATCGGAGGAAAAGCCCATCACCATCAGTCGCGGTCCCGTCACGTACACCCGATGAAGGATCTTCAATTGGACCAGACGGAGTCGAGCCGGGATAGCCACCTCCTTCGGGGAGGAGAGGGCCGATTGCCAATCCTCATCATCAAGTTCCAAACCATCTCCCACCCACTGTTCCCGAAGTCGGGCCAATAAGTCAGTCCGATTGTTAATCAACTTTTTATAGCTCAGGGAGATAGTGCTATCAGGAAGATGTTCGTCAAGGATACGGTCTTCAAGGGGGGAAGAGTCAGGCGGAATCTCACCAGGAGCAAATACCGAAACCAAAGCGTGCCTGACCTGTAAATAACGAAAGAATTCCCGACTACTCAGGCCGTAATCAGCCTGGAGGGCCTGAAACGGGCGCACAGAACCCTTAGAGTACACATCCCCCACCTTAGAGATCCCAATCAAGTCCCAACGGTCAAAACCCTTGGAAGACCAAAGACCGCCCAGACGTTCTGAAGCATAAAGCGGCGTGGCCAACGTCAAGCGATCCTCCCAGCCCAGGCTCACATTCGCGGCACGCCACACCGTCAAAGCAGTCAAAGTAGGTCCCACAAGATGGCGCCCAGCGGAGCGAGAATAGAGCACTCTGTTAAAGTCACCTCCCGGAAGCTGAAGTTTATCCATCTTAAACGCCGGATTACGACCTGGCGAGAACATAGCGTGATTGATAGCGGACAGATGGGAAGCCCAGTAATATCTCTTAACATCGGGGAGCGCCATGCCCCCATCATACCACGGGATGGAAAGTTTCGCGAGAGCAATGCGCGGTCGCCCATCCCAAATAAGTTGCCTCTGAAGGCTCTCAATCTCCCGAAAATAGGTCTTAGGGATAGGGTCATAATAATTCTGGAGAGCGTAGAGAAACCGCGGTAGTGACATCATCTTAAACAGGGCCGCCCGACCCAGGGGAGACAAGGGAAGTTTGCGCCAACGGGCAACGTCCAAACGGAGCCTAAGCAACGGGGGAAGGAGATTACGATCAAAACGAAGGGACGGGTCCAAGGTAACAAAAACCCCCAAGTATTTGAAGCCATCCCGGACCACCTGAAGAGGAAGTCTACTCGGCAACGGAGGCAAGATACCAGATAAAACGTATACACAGGACTTAGTCCAGTTGATGACGAGGCCTGAGTTAGCGCCAAAGGACGCAAGAACGTCAAATAAAACAGATAAAGACTTGCGAGGGGAAGTAAGATACAAGAGGATGTCGTCCGCATAAAGCGAGACGCGGTCTTCGAAGTCCGGGGCCCAACGAATCCCTTTAAGGGATGGTTCCCAACGGAGCCAGGCCGCCAACGGTTCAAGAGCGAGCGCAAACAACAGAGGGGACAAGGGGCAACCCTGACGGGTACCCCTGCCCAAGGAGAAGGGAGCCGACACTCTACCGTTCACTACAACTTGCGCCAGAGGTTCCGCGTACAACAGTCTAACCCAACTAATAAACTCGCACCCGAATCCGAATTTCTCAAGAGTCGCCCATAAATAGGGCCACTCCACAGTGTCAAAGGCCATGGAGGCATCCAGGGACGCCAAAATGGCCGGTTCAGTCAAAAGCCCCGCCCTCGCCAGCACGCCGTGGAGGCGACGTAAATTGAGAGCAGTGTTGCGATGCGGGATAAAGCCAGACTGATCCGGATGGACCAAATCCCCGAGAACCGAAAGGAGACGGGTCGCCAAAAGTTTAGCCAATACCTTAGGTTCAACATTTAATAGGGATATGGGCCTATACGAGGAACAGAGGTCACGTGGTTTACCCTCTTTGGGAATGACGACGATTGTCGCCAGACGCTGATCATAAGGAAGTATGTTCCGCTCACGAGATTCTAGAAACATGGCGCGAAGATACGGCGCCACCTTATCGGGGCGTAACTTGTACAACTCAATAGGCAAACCGTTCGGGCCCAATGCTTTGCCCGAACGGAGCGAACGAACTGCAGTGGCTATCTCATCATTCGTAAAAGGGGAGTCCAAAGCAATACGGTCCAAGTCGGTGACACAGGGCAAAGTGATATCACGCAGAAGAAGGCGGGAGTCGGCAACATCCCTCACAGACACGGGAGCATATACCACACGGAAATATTCCGCAAAACGATCAACAATGGCAGTCGGATCAATCACATTCTCACCACTCGCAGACTGAATCACGGGCACCACACGATTAACTCTTTCTTTCTTGTCCAACCACGCCAGGAGTTTGCCCGCCTTGTCACCCACGTCGTACAATCTGCCCTGTTGCTCACGAAACATCACCTTTGCAGCGTCAGTGACCAGAGATTTATATGCAAACTGTTTTAGACCCAGGGCATGGAGTTTCTCAGGCGTGACACCAGACTCCAACTCGTCCTCCAAAGCAGAGATCTCCCCCTCAAGGTCCACCACCTCCCTCCTCCCAGCCTTCTTAGCTTCAACAATCAAGGAAAGGGCCTGTCCACGAATCACAGTTTTAAAGGCTTCCCACAGGGACACAGCCGAAGAGACCGACCCCTCGTTGTCCAGGAAATATGCATCCATGGACTTGAGCAAGAGGGTACGAGTCTCAGGGGAGGAAAGATACCAAGGGTTAATGGGAGCCACTCGGCCCGCCGCCTCTACCCCGACCTCGAAACGAAGCCAGAGCGGCGAGTGATCAGAAATACCCCTTGGCAAATGTAAAATCTCACGAACCGCCGACGATTGGGCCGCGGGCATCAGGAATTAATCCAGCCGAGACAGACTGCCATGAGCCCCAGAATGGAAGGTGTATTGGAGCTGAGTAGGATGCAACAGACGCCAGCAGTCCACAAGGCCAAAGGTATCCAGAAACCCACCCAACCACTGCTGAGCCTGCGGGGTATCTCTAGGGGGATGGCGATCGTGAAGGCCGGAAAGCACCGAATTAAAATCACCGGCCAGAAAGAGAGTACTATCAGGGAGATCTAACAAAACACGGCCCAAATCAGTAAAAGTAGAAGCCTGCAAACCCGGGGGAACATAAACATTGAAGAGAGATAGGGTGCGGCCTTCATATCTACCCACCAAGACAGTATATCTCCCACGATCATCTTGAATCACCTCATCGATCGCCAGGGGGAGGGAGGTTCGAACAAGAATACCCACACCCCTAGACCCGGAGGTAAACCCCGAGTGCGCCACAAGGCGGTAGCCCCATCTATTCATTGCATAACAAACATTACCAATCAAATGGGTTTCTTGCATGAAAACAATGTCCGGTGACAAACGTCGTATACATTTTAAGACCACACTGCGCTTAATACGATCTCCCAGGCCATTAACGTTCCAGGAAAGAAATTTCAACCCCCTACCCCCCATCCCAGCCGCCCGAGCCAAGACCCCTCGTCCATGAGCTAGACATCAGAAACAGCAGCAAACACAGGAGCAACTCGCCTTGAAAACAACACACAGAAAAGAAAAAACTTCCCAACCCCCCTCCCCCAAACTGAAGAGAAACACCCCCCACCCTGCACCCCTGCAAAAAGCTAAAGAGCCACCCCAACCTGCAGTGTGCCTGTCGCCCAAGAACCCCTATTCTACACAAAGACCCCGGAGGAGGAAAGGTCTCCGTTCCACCCTCCCCCCGACCTCAGCAAGAACAAAAATAACAAACGAAAGACAGAATAATCACAATGTAGAGGAACGCCGGCCAACACTCCTGATAATGTATTCAAATTAAGACATAAGAGCCGAACAGTTAGATCTCCACACCACCTTCGGCACCACCAGGGTGAGCGGCGGAGTCAGTCTCAGGAGGACGGTCAGGCAATGAGTCCAGCCAGTCATTAACAGCATCTGGTCGATCAAAGAAAAGGGTACGCTCATTGTATTCGACCCGAAGTCTGGTGGGAAAGAGCATGGCGTAACGTAGGCCCCGATCCCGAAGACGTTTCTTGGCACCACGAAACTCCATACGTTGTCTCTGAACCTGTTGGGAAAAGTCCGGGTAAAAGTTCACCGTAGCATTCTCAAAGGCCACCGGGCCCTTCACCCGCGAGGCCTGCAGGATAGCGTCCCGGTCTCTATAATGAAAAAGCTTCGCTACAATGGGTCTCGGCGGGGCTCCCGGCTTGACTTTGCCCCCTGGAACACGATGTGCGCGTTCCACCGTGAAAAATTTTGTAAGACCAGAAGGGGCCAGATGGTTCAAGACCAGATCCTCAACCAGGAGATCCACCGAGTGGGGTTCAGGGTTCTCCGGTACACCAACCAGGCGAACATTGCAGCGACGCGCCCTATTTTCAAAATCCTCCAGGCGACGGGTCATGAAGTCGTTCCCCCGACGGAGATTTCCGATCTCTGTCTGGAGCTCCGAGACGTCCGTCGTAAGGCTAGACGATTTAATATCCAATGATTGTACCCTCTCATTCGTCTTGCCGAGATCAGCACGAATCAGATTCACCTCAATAGCCACGGTGTCAAGTTTATGGGCCAAGGCCTCGTACTGTAGGCCGATGGATTCCCTCACACCCGAGATGGCGCCCATGATATCCTGTAGGGAGGGCTCCGCCGACTCTTCCAAAACTCGTTCGGACGCTGTACTGGAACCAGGCAGGGCAGCTCCGGGGGACCCCTTAGAATGGGTATAACGGTCCATGACATTTGATTGAACTGGAGCTCCGCGCAGAGGTGTTTTCGTCTTGCGCGTCTCTCTGTCCCCTCTGCCCGCCATTTTGAAGATGCGTCACAGGACAAGCCACCAGGTTCGACGGGCCCGACACCCAAAGTACAGGATCAAAAGTACACTAAAAAAGGGGGCACAACTCGGGTAGAGGTCGCCAAGCCAGCAAATAGGTCACATGAAAGCCCAACAGCCGATCTGCCTCCAAGTCTCAGCCGCAACACGATATCCACACCCGTGGCCCAAGTCGGAAGAGAATCGAAACCGAAACTTAGGAAGGGGGGACCCACAAGGCCAGATCTCCTGCCGTTGTTGTTCAATTGCAGGACGGCTACAGAACCGCACCCCGTCCCGGGCGCACCTCAAGGGCGGAGCCCAAAAGTTCAGAGCACCATATCTCAGGAATACGAGATCCAAATCAATTTCCGAAAAGCGCCAGGGTAATCAGCCAAACGTCTCCCACACGAATTCTTGCAAGAAATCAGGATTCAGCCAGGATAAAATGCCGGGAGCGGCGAGGGTCCGGAGAGCGCTGTGCTCAAGCGGCCATCTCGGATGCCCGCCAAGCTCCTCCCCCGAACAGCTTCTTTCTGACCTGTTTGGAAGAGAATCCTTCACCCAAGGCTTTGTTGTCGAGCGAGCTCATCGATCCTTAGGCCCTCGCCCCAGACCAGGCTTACCTCCTAGACCAATTGTCGCAAGACTTATGAACTTCCGTGATCGGGACAGTGCCCTCCAAGCGGCCCGCGAGAAGGGCGAGATCCAGTGGCAAGGTTGCAGTCTTTCTTTCTTTCCGGATTTCACGGTCATGGTGCAGGAAGCCAGGCGAACGTATCAGAGCCATGCTTAGAAATTTGGGGCTCCAATATGGCATGCTTTACCCAGCTCGTCTCAAGGTTGACATTGATGGCAGGCCTAGGATCTTCGACACTCCGCATGCTGCACAGGAATTCTTCCGAGACTTCAAGAATAACAAAACTGCAGACCTCACAAGCCAGCGTGGACCTCTTTTCTCAGACGGGGAACGGCTGAGTACAGTCTCGTATTGTTCATTGGCCCTGATAGTGTTTTATTGTCCTTGGCTCGTGTGCATACTTATTTGCTGTTCGATTGCTCTGTTGTTTGATTGCTGGGTTGCCCGACTGGCGTGGCGTCGCCATGCCCCATGGTGAATACCTCCATGGTTTGTTTTTTGGGATGTGATGTTAGGGTGTTCCTCTTTCTGGGTAGTGAGAGGGTGGGTGGGGGGTGGGGTTTTTTTGTTTTGTTTTTTGATGGATCCTTTAGTTTACAGACGATGAGGATTGCTTTATATGATGTGATGCATTTTTACACTGACTTCCCTTTTTTTGTATTGTATATATGGTGCAGTTAGGAAATGTGCCCGGTCCTTCCGGGCTTTTGTTATTAACGTGGAATGTGCGTGGCCTGAATAATAATAGGAAACGTCTACAGGTTTTGAACTATGTAGCACGGCATAAGACTGATATCCTCTTTATGCAAGAAACCCACTTGGCAGACACAGGCGCCAACTCTATGGCTTCCGGTTGGGGTCCACACAGGTACTTCTCTGCTTACAGTTCATATTCAAGAGGAGTCGCTATTTTTGTACATAAAAGGATCCAGTTTGCACACTATGCCACACAACGTGACATCGAGGGCCGGTTCTTGATGGTCACTGGTCAGTTGATGGGTCATAGGGTTTCACTTGTATGCGTGTATGGTCCGAACACTGACTCTCCCTCATTCTATCACTCCCTGTTGACTCGCCTCCTCGCCGTAGACGCAGGGCTCTTGATCATGGGTGGGGACTTTAACCTTCTCCTGGACCATTCTAGAGACAGCACTGCCTCTACTCGTGACTCCAAGCCCCATGCCCGTCTAGCCCTTCGTGAGATTTGCACACAGTATTCCTTAGTAGACATAGAGTTCCATCTGCACGCACACCATCCTGCCTTCACTCATTACTCTGGGTTTCACAACACCTGGACCAGAATCGATTATTGGCTGGTCTCCCCTGGAGGGGCTGGCTGGTTAGGTTCGGTCCAGACTCTCCCTCGCACTCTTTCCGACCACTGCCCGGTTCTTCTTCAGCTATTTATTCCTCGTAAGGGGGGTTATGAGAGGCAGTGGCATTTTCCCGGCCGGGCCTTAATGGACCCCGCTTTCAGTGAGGAGGTAAGACAGGCTATAGAAGAATATTTTGATTTGAACACGGGCACTGTCGACACATGGGCGGTCTAATGGAAGGGCTTTAAAGCTTACATAAGGGGTGTCTGCATTTCTAAACATGCCGGAGTCCTTCGTGATCTGCGTTCTACTTTAGATCAGATCGAAAAGAAAATCACTGCGGCGGACCGCAAACTACTCGCTTCTCCCTCTGATTCTCTTTCTGCTCACCGTTTGGAATTATGTGACGAATTTCGGGACGCGGCTGATAGGGAACTGTCGTTTCTTAAGAAACATTGCGTGGCGCGGCGGTATTGGGAAGGCGAACGTCCGGGTCGCCTTTTGGCCAACACGCTACGCCCCCCTATGGGCCCCCCATGTATCATCTCTATGGCAGGGCTAGACGGCTCCCCCATTCATTCTACCCCAGCAGTCTGTGAGTTGTTTCTTACATATTATAAGACCCTTTATGCCTCGCGCCTGTCCGGGGATCTCGGCGGTCAGGAAGATTATCTATCTGAGGTGGCTCTGGTGTATCTGGAACGCTACATGCAGGAGTTCCTTCTGACCCCCATTACCTCTGACAGCATTGTGGAAGCGATCGATGCCCTACGCGCGTCATCTGCCCCCGGGCTGGACGGCTTTTCCGCTGACTTTTATATAGCGTACAAGGACCTTCTGGTCGCGCGCCTGGTCGAGGTCTATGCAGAGGCCTTGGAGGTGGGTATCCTCCCCCCGATGTTTCGGGAAGCTGTGATCATTTTACTGCCTAAACCCGGGAAAGACCCCATGCAATGCGGCTCATACAGACCACTGTCATTGCTGAATTTGGACTAAAAGATCTTAGCCAAAGTCATTGCCATTAGACTATCGCACTTGATGGAATTTGTCATCTCCCCTGTGCAGTCGGGTTTCGTTCCAAACAGGTCCACCTCTCTCAATCTTCGTACATTATTCACTGTACTGCACCGTATTGATCTTTCCACGCCGGCTGCCGTAATTCAATTGGATGCGGAGAAGGCCTTCGACTTCCTTGAATGGCCCTTTTTTCTTTCAGTCATGAGTCGAATGGGAATGCTGGAATGTTTTGTGCCCACTGTTACTCTTCTATACACTAAACCCACACTGCCCGGTTGCGTCTTAACGGTACTTTGTCTGATCCTTTGCCTCTGTTGCGAGGCACTAGGCAGGGCTGCCCCCTTTCCCCTCTCCTTTTTATTTTAGCCATGGACCCCTTGGCTCGGCAGTTTCAGGAGAACCACCTCAATCTTCGTACATTATTCACTGTACTGCACCGTATTGATCTTTCCACGCCGGCTGCCGTAATTCAATTGGATGCGGAGAAGGCCTTCGACTCCCTTGAATGGCCCTTTTTTCTTTCAGTCATGAGTCGAATGGGAATGCTGGAATGTTTTGTGCCCACTGTTACTCTTCTATACACTAAACCCACACTGCCCGGTTGCGTCTTAACGGTACTTTGTCTGATCCTTTGCCTCTGTCACGGGGCACTAGGCAGGGATGCCCCCTTTCCCCTCTCCTTTTTATTTTAGCCATGGACCCCTTGGCTCGGCAGTTTCAGGAGAACCACCTCCAGCGTGGGTTGCAATTTCGCACTGGCCCTTTGTTGATGTCCATGTACGCGGATGACATGGTATTATACGTTCTACAGCCTCATGATAATTTGTCATCATTGATTCGGGAAATCCTACGATTCGGCAATTTTTCCGGGCTCCATATCCACTGGCACAAATCAGTAATTTTTCCGCTCACAGCCTGCACTACGCCATGGTCATTTGAGTTTCCGCTAGAATGGTGCGACGATTCCATTAAATATCTGGGTATTCACATTCATTTAGACACTGCATCGGTGATCCGTCTCAACTATGGCTCCGCTATTGGCACATTGGAATCACAAATCACCCAATGGATCCGCTTACCCCTTATCCATGGCGGGTAGAATCGCAATTATTAAAATGATAGTATTGCCCCGCTTTTTGTATTATTTCAATAATATTACAGTTCCCTTAACCAAGGTATTTTTCACACAACGTCGCTATCTTCTGCTTCGCTTGATCTGGGGTGATAAGACAACCCGGGTCAGTTGGAAAGTATTGACCATGCCACCGGACAGAGGAGGGTTGGGTGTACTAGACTTTTATTTGTATTATTTAGTTGTGCAGTGCGCCTGCGCATATGCTTGGTTCCATTCGGACGCACGCATACCATATTTACGGCCAGAGGCAGATCTGGTTTTCCCGAGACGGCTCCTTACAATTCTCCCCACTGGCTTCCCTCGTGACCCCGAGACATCCAGACTGTCTCCACCACAGGCTGGGCCTGGATTAGATTGCATAGATTTTTGGGAATAGATCTCTTATATTCCCCGTCCTTACCCCTTCCCAATGCCTCCCTTTTCCCCATTACAGGGGAGGCTTTGGTAGAACGCACCCTGGCGAAATTCAACATATGCACCCTCGGAGACTTGTTCCCAGACGGACATGTATTCTCCTTGTCGGAGGAGGCCCGGTTTAGCGATCACTCCTTTATGGACACATTCATTCTCACCCGGATTCGCTCAGCTAGGAGGGCGGGTTTCTCCTCCTTTCCTTTGGCCCCGGATGAGACGCCTCCCCTCACTTTGGTGATTCAGAACCCAAATAATGCGCACCTGATTTCCAAATTGTATAAACAGTGTGGGGCACTCAAACCAATTGATGACTCTAGGCTCAGGGCCGCTTGGGAGGAGTACCTGGGTGGGTCTATCTCTGATGATCAATGGGCATATTGCTGTAGGACCACAACAGACGTCTCTTTGAACAGTCGTCATAAGTTGCTTCAGTTTAAATTTCTTCGTCGGATGTATTTCACTCCGGCCCGCGCACACAGAATTGACAATTCCCGGCCTCACCACTGTCGGAAATGTCTTGCCCCTTCGCTGACTTTGCACACCTATCCAAAATACACCAGTATTGGCTAGAAATCCACTCCACCTTGGGTGATATATTGTCCATGCCTTTCCTTCCTACACCTGAGATTGCGCTTTTGGGGTATGTTGAGAACTTCCCTAAGAAAGTTCGTAAATTAGTGGCGCTTGGCTTCCTATTAGCCAAAAGGGAGATAGCATTGCTGTGGGGCAGTAGGCGCGCCCCTACTCTTTGCTCCTGGTTGAACAGTTTAGCGTTCTGCAAATGTGAATTGCGAACAATTCAATACCTTACTCCCCACTTCTTTCAGGCCAACCGATATCTGGGGCCCGTATAGGGACTATATTTCCTGGCACCAATTAGCCCATGATTCTCAGTTACAGTCCGGCATCACCCCTACCAGAGTGGGATAGTTCCCCACAGACTCTGGAATGGAACAACAGGGAAATTATGACGTTACATTTGTTTGGCTTTTGGTCTTTGCTTTCGATAGTATCTATTGTTTGCAGTTTTGTCACGAGGTTGATTTTTCATTAAGTATAGTATAGATTGTTGTTGTCAGTACTTATGTATCACATTGTCCTTTTTGGTCCTCATGATTTGTGTTCATATTTTATTGATGTTTTTCAGACTCTTCACAAATGTCATTTGATGTTCCCATATTGCAATTTCAGGGCACATTGTACTATCCCACACCATCGCCAGCTGTTTTTTAGCAACAAGCAATGCCACTCTCGCCAGCCTGCCCACAGCACCTTTTAGAAAAGGAACTAACCCCAGCAAGTGGAGAGCAATGCAATGTGATCCCAAGAATCTTCGATATTGTAGTGGTCACAGTCAGCAAGTATTCTGACACCTGTCTACAGGTACAGGCTAAGTGCCAGAAGTCTGCTCTCTGCGACCCGCATCGTTTGCAAGCATCCGTGTCTCTGAGCCCATATTTAAAAAGCTTATGTGCAAGTGTTTAAAATGTATAATTCGGAGATTTCCATTAGAGGTGAGGGCGCTAGTGAGTTGACAACAGCTCTCTCATTCCTTCGGAGTGAGTGGTGGGTCGAGATACACATTCCAGGCGTCCAGACTCTTGTCGTTGTTTTGAGGCCTGTCTTCCTGAGCAGCGTGATATAACCAAGTTATTAGCTTATTTAGAGTGGGGGCAATGAGAAGTGCGGCAATGTCAATGCTTCGGGAGGTTCTATAGGGAATGTGGGGTAATGAAACTGCAGCGCCTTCTTTAATCTGTATATGTAGAACTTAAAAAGAGGTGTTTTATTCTGAATGTAATCCATGTCTGCGCCAATCAGAAAAGAGCCATGCGTAATAAATTCTGCAGTTTGGATATGCCCACTTGCTCAAGTGTGCGCAGGGCACCCTGTTCATGCGTCACAGACACGCTCGAAAGGTAAGCCACGGTAAGAGCGGAGAATATAACAGAAGCTTTCCTGCCTCCCGACCCAAAGCACGCCAAGCGGCTATTGTAGTTGTAATGGTGTTAAATGTGGAGCGCGTGGACGGCCTGCGGAAGTGAGTTATTAAGGATCTCAGCAGGATAGGATGGGCAGCCCAATGTTCTACCGCCACATGGGGGATAAAGGCATGTGAGGAGAACCAAAAATGAGCATATTGTGCCTGTGCACATAGATAGTAAAGATAAAAATCCGGGACGTTGAATCCCCCGTTTGTAATTCAGTGTGAGAGGCCTCCAACCCACACGTGCCTGACGGCCACCCCACACGAGCTGAAGCAACAGCGTTCGCACCTGTTTAAAAAATTGTTGCATGAGCTGAAGTGGAATATTACTAAAAAGATATAAAAATGTGGGCAATACCACCATTTTAATCAAAGCAATACGGTCTGCAAGTGAAAGTGGGAGTTTTATCCATCTACCCACTTGCTGTTCAGCTTTTCCACTGCTGTTCCGTAATTCTCACGAATAACATTCTCTGGGTTCCGGTGAATCCACACCCCCAGGTACTTTACCGACTCTGTGGTCCACTGAAGCGGAAACTCAAGGTCATGTGGAAATGTGCTCTCTGTCAAAGACATCACCACCGACTTTGACCACTTAATATGGAGGCCTGAGAAATGGGCAAACCAGATGTATTCGCGGAGAACCGGTGCTAAATATGTGCGGGGCTTACGTATGAAAAACAGTACACAAAGGAAGGTTTTGGGTCCTACCACTGGCTAGCCTGGACCTCAACAATTATTAAACAGAACAAAGATGGCTAGTCAGGTTTGTTTTGTAGTGAATTACAGCCCCGCAACCAATTTATGTTGCATGAACCAGACGTTTTTTTTGTCACAAAATGATTTATTTTCATTTAAAATGAAGTTTCATTAATCAGTCCATATGTTTTCAAAGGAAACTCATGTCAAAACAGTGGAATCAATAACATACAAAATGTGCGCAATATATACAAATGTGCAGGGGTTCATAGTGAATACTCAAAATTCATGACACCAAAATGACTTTTTACATGACAAGTACATTCAAAGTAAATTGCAACATCAAAAACATTTCAACAAAGAAAACTGATACACATAGGAAGCCAGTCCTTTCATTCAAATACCAGTGGACAGGCGGAAGTGGGGATGGAATTGGACTGCCTGCCTATCTCACAACACCTGTGACGTGTTTATTAATTTAAGGATTAACAGCGGGTTCCACCAGAGTGGTATTAGTCAATCCTAGCTGCACCCTTCTTCCTTGTCACAGGCTGGGGGTCAACGCGTTTCGAACCATATTAAATCGTGGTATTTTCTTCAAAACGCCCACGGAATGGTGCGCAAAAGATCAATGCCACGCTGGATGTTGATGGCGGCGGTATCATGGATTGAGTCCAAGATCTATCATATGGTGTTGGTGTAGAGGAATCCTGCCCCTTGCCGAATGTAGAAGAATTCTTCCCGGTACTTCAGTTTACCAGCAGCTACATCCCATGCGCAGCCACAAGACAAGGCGAGCCATCCCATTGATCTTTTGCGCACCATTCCGTGGGCGTTTTGAAGAAAATAGTGTCTGTCACCCTGCGCCAACAATCTAGTACAGACGAACTTACTTGATGTGCAGTTAACCCTCACCCCCGCAGCCCCTGTGTGAGCTGGGCAGTGAGGAATTTATCCAGTCCCTGTCCTGAGGAGAACCACGATTTAATATGGTTCGAAACGCGTTAACCCCCAGCCTGTGACAAGGAAGAAGGGTGCAGCTAGGATTGACTAATACCACTCTGGTGGAACCCGCTGTTAATCCTTAAATTAATAAACACGTCACAGGTGTTGTGAGATAGGCAGGCAGTCCAATTCCATCCCCACTTCCGCCTGTCCACTGGTATTTGAATGAAAGGACTGGTTTCCTATGTGTATCAGTTTTCTTTGTTGAAATGTTTTTGATGTTGCAATTTACTTTGAATGTACTTGTCATGTAAAAAGTCATTTTGGTGTCATGAATTTTGAGTATTCACTATGAACCCCTGCACATTTGTATATATTGCGCACATTTTGTATGTTATTGATTCGACTGTTTTGACATGAGTTTCCTTTGAAAACATATGGACTGATTAATGAAACTTAATTTTAAATGAAAATAAATCATTTTGTGACAAAAAAAAACGTCTGGTTCACGCAACATAAATTGGTTGCGGGGCTGTAATTCACTACAAAACAAACCTGACTAGCCATCTTTGTTCTGTTTAATACGTATGAAAAACAGCATGTCACCTGCGTAGAGAGATATAATGAGGGGACGATGATGAAAGTTAAGCACCGCATATTTGTGAGATTGTCTTATGAGACAGGCTAGGGGCTCCAGTGCTAGAGCAAATAGCATTGGTGATAAGGGGCACCCCTGCCTAGTGCCTCTGGTTATCTTTATCGGGTCGGATATGTAACCTTCCACCCGAACCCGCGTCGTTGGTCCAGCATATAAAAGTCGCACCCAATTAATAAAAAGGGGCGAAAAACCCATCCTCTGTAAAATATAAACAAGCATTTGTAATGCAATAGGTCTCGCATTAGGAAAGTTTGCGCTATTGGTCTTGTAAATGACACATTTTTTATTTATGTGTTGGTTTTGAAAATAGCGAAATTAATAGCTTTGTCATTTACAATGCCAATACTTTTAACTTTTGCAAATGTGACACCTATAGCATTTGTAATGCAACATGTTTTGTATTTACGTGACTTAGATGTATTGATATTACAAATAACAATGGCTTTTAATTTTTTAAAATAATTAATACTTAAATAAAAGTTTTTTCTAATTTATAATGCCAATAGCTTAAACTTTAGTAAATTACTTTTGTGAAGATTATGTTCAGTGTATTTTATTGTGACGAAAATCCAAGAACAGAAGTGAAATATTAACATCTTTTTGTGACATTTGTAATGAAGCTTGAAACATTGAGAGAACATATTTGAACCAGTTGTTGTTGAATAGTTGCACAGATTGATGCTGTGGTGGCGCTGAGTGATGTTGTGGTGGCGACGAGTGATGTTGTGGTGGCGACGAGTGATGCTGTGGCGTTCAGTGATGCTGTAGTAGCGCTTAGTGATGTTGTGGTGCCCCTGAGTGATGCTGTGGGGCCACTGAGTGATGCTGTGGTGGTGCGATAGATAGATAGACTGAGGGAGATAGATAGCTAGAGGGAGGGCGAAAGATAGAGTGAGGGCGATAGATAGATAGATAGATAAATAGAGTGAGGGTGATAGATAGATAGAGTGAGGGCGATAGATAGATAGAGGGAGGGCGATAGACGGAGGGCGATAGATAGAGTGAGGGAGGGCGATAGATAGATAGAGTGAGGGAGGGCGATAGATAGAGTGAGTGAGGGCGATAGAGTGAGTGAGGGCGATAGAGTGAGTGAGGGCGATAGAGTGTGGTGGTGCTGAGTGATAATGTGGTGGTGCTGAGTGATAATGTGGTGGTGTCATTTACAATGCCAATAGTTTAAACTTTTGCAAATATGACACCTATAGCATTTGTAATGCAATATGTGTTGTATTTAAGTGACTTAGATGTATTGATATTACAAATAACAATGGCTTTTAATTTTTTTAAATAATTAATACTTAAATAAAAGGTATTGTAATTTATAATGGCAACAGCTTAATAGCTTAAAATTTTGTAAATAACTTTTGTGAAGATTATGTTCAGTGTATTTTATTGTGACAAAATCCAAGGACAGAAGTGAAATATCAACATCTTTTTGTGACATTTGTAATAAAGCTTGAAACATTGATAGAACGTATTTGAATCAGTTGTTGTTGAATGGTTGCACAGATTGATGCTGTGGTGGCTCTGAATGATGTTGTGGAGGCGACGAGTGATGCTGTGGTGTTCAGTGATGCTGTGGTAGCGCATAGTGATGTTGTGGTGCCCCTGAGTGATGCTGTGGTGATGCGATGGATAGTGAGGGCGATAGATAGAGGGAGGGCGAGAGATAGAGGCAGGGCGAGAGATAGAGGCAGGGCAAGAGGGCGAGGGATGGAGTGTGAGGTGGGGGAGGGATGGAGTGTGGGGCGGGGGAGGGATGGAGTGTGGGGCGGGGGAGTGATGGATGGATGAGTCGGGGGAATGGATGGATGGATGGAGTGGGGGGATGGATGGATGGAGTGGGATGGATGGAGTGGGATGGATGGATGGATGGAGTGGGGGGATGGATGGATGGAGTGGGGGGATGGATGGTTGGAGTGGGGGGATGGATTGAGGTGGGGGATGGATGGAGTGGGGGGATGGATGGATGGATGGAGTGGGTGGATGGATGGATGGATGAGTGGGGGGATGGATGGATGGAGTGGGGGATGGATGGATGGAGGGGATGGATGGATGGAGTGGGGGGATGGATGGATGGAGTGGGATGGATGGAGTGGGATGGATGGATGGATGGAGTGGGATGGATGGCTGGAGTGGAATGGATGGATGGATGGAGTGGGATGGATGGATGGATGGAGTGGGGGATGGATGGATGGAGTGGGGGGATGGATGGAGTGGGATGGATGGATGGAGTGGGGGGATAGATGGATGGAGTGGGGGGGTGGATGGTTGGAGTGGGGGGATGGATTGAGGTGGGGGGATGGATGGAGTGGGGGGATGGATGGATGGATGGAGTGGGTGGATGGATGGATGAGTGGGGGGATGGATGGATGGAGTGGGGGGATGGATGGATGGAGGGGATGGATGGATGGAGTGGGGGGATGGATGGATGGAGTGGGATGGATGGATGGATGGAGTGGGATGGATGGCTGGAGTGGGATGGATGGATGGATGGAGTGAGATGGATGGATGGATGGAGTGGGGGATGGATGGATGGAGTGGGGGGATGGATGGAGTGGGATGGATGGATGGAGTGGGGGGATGGATGGATGGAGTGGGATGGATGGATGGAGTGGGGGGATGGATGGAGTGGGGGGTGGATGGATGAAGTGGGATGGATGGATGGAGTGGGATGGATGAATGGATGGAGTGGGATGGATGGATGGATGGATTTGGATGGATGGATGGATGGATGGATGGATGGAGTGGGATAGATGGATGTAGTGGGTGGGATGGATGGATGGAGTGGGATGGATGGATGGATGGAGTGGGGGGATGGATGGATGGAGTGGGGGGATGGATGAATGGAGTGTTAATTCCTGCAAGACAGATTCCACATTGCATCCTTCAGAAATCAGTATATTGTGGAACCTTGATTAACGGTAACATGGTTCTTACCGAGCTTTGAAACAGCAGAAAAGTGGCATGAAGAGCTTTATGAGAGAAGTTATTACGTTATTACAAACATTATCCCAGAATTAATAACACACCTAGAACTACAACCTACAGAGGAACCGCAGATGTTTTTTGTCAGACAGTAAAATACATTCTTTCCCTCTTTACTCTAGCAGAGAAAGTGACACTTTACTCCTTTAAATGTAAGTGCCACACAGCAGAACGTTGACTGTTTAAAAATGCCCTCACAACAGCAGAGGTAATTTCACTAACGATATCCAATCGCAGAATTTTTCTTTTGGTACTGAACTTCAGAAAAACAGAATAGGCAAGATAATCACAAGCATTGAAGAAAAATAAGTACCAGGGAAATGTCCCATTATTCATTGAACCTACAGAACAAAAAAAAGTAAAATTGTTTTCCCAGAAACAAACATCACAATATTGGTTCTGAAAGGAAAAAGAAACTGAATGAAGTAAGTAGGATAGAATAGGCGCTGTGCAGCATTGGCAAAACAAATATGCGTTGAGGCAGCCGCTGCTGGTAGCCGTGTCATGTCACTGGCATGTGCACACATTATAAAATATGCATGCCAGTTATTTTATTATTTTCTTTTATATATATTATTATATTTTGCAATGCAGAGTGGCCTGGCAGCAAATGACCTCTGCGTGGTGCTACATAACATAGCATGAAGAACTACGGACCTGTTTAGAGAAGGGAACTTTCCAAAAATACGGCGCTTTTTAGAACAGCCTTGGAGCAAAGACGAGCACACCGACATCACTGAGGTTTCTGTGGGTCCTCCGTATTAGGTGAAGTGCGAAAGCCTTTATTCTTCCGTTCAGGAAGGAGGAGAAAGCAACAGCTGTAGCCAAATAGAGGGAGCAAGCATTAGCAAATGTAACAAACATTTGCAATGCAATACGTCTTGTATTTGTTTGACTTAACTATTGAAAATCGCGTAACATGCTGTAAAATAAAGCGGGCGCCCAGCTCTTTAAATAGAGTCCAGGGTGAAAAGTGATGTGGGGGAAGCTGGGGAGATTAAGTAAAATGTAAGCAGTGCCATGCGCTGCGGCGATAAGAGGGCGGAAAGGACGGCCGTGGGAGGTGGGAGGGGGAGTAGGAGAGTGGTGCAGGTGGGGGGCGGGGAGCGGAGCCTTTGAAGAGACAAATGGTGACACTGAGCAGACAATGTATGTCTGGGTTAACTTTACAAGCAAGCATGAGGTGAGGAAAGAGAAACGAGAGACGGCCTGGTGGCCGTCAAAGTGAAAGCCGTGGGCAGTGAATAAATTAGGGGAGGAGAAATGCCTGAGGCACAGCGCACTCTGGGGGATGCCTGTGGGAGGGGGGCAGATGGCTTTTCACGCGCTTTTCACGGGCACTGCATGGAATCGCCCTGATGGTTAAGCTCTGGTTAGGGCCTATATTCTCGCAAGCCAATGCGCATGACTATGCACGTGACCTATAGTTAGCAACTCTTTGCACATGTGTGAGACTTTTCCTCTCACATGGTTTAATCACGTGGTTATTTACGCTGGACGGGTTCGCACATGCGCAAAAGCGATTTTTGGTTTCAAGCGTGATTTCAGTTACATAGCAAATTATTCTTTGTTATTTAAGCAAGCAGAAAGCCTTTTCCCCTTGTATGAATCTGGTGTGTATATTACATTTTCTTTCAAGTTTCTATTATTTACTTGTTAATACTGGTTGATTCGAGCATGTTTCTTTTCTTTGAATCCTTGCTCCATCATTCTCCCATAAACAGCTTTGTTTATAAACCTTACTTTAATATTAATAATTGATTGGCTCGTACAGCTGTCAGTCAACATGTCATATGTTTCCACCAATCCTCTCCCATGTGGACATACACACCCATAGGTGTTAGGATACACATCTGCGAATGTTACTGATTCTCGCTTCGGTGTTTATTTTCCGTTCGCTTCTAATGCGCTCTTGTCAGGAGAACAGTAACATGTTTATATTTCTGTAATCGTATTGGTTGAAAAAGGGTCAGCCAACCGATTAATAAAATGAGTTCCTGACCTGAGTGTTAAGAGGTACAAAGACCCCGCCCCTGCGAGCTTTGGTAAATAAAGAGGTAAAATAAAATAGAGGAATGAAAAGAGAACTATTTGTCTTGGGCTGCATAAAATCTGTCGGCCATCTTGGAATGGTACCGAAGGGGCTCATCAGTGATGGTGTAGATGCTGGCCAAGATACTAAACTCATTTGATTGTTCATTTTACATGCAAAAACCGGCGCCAACTATCAATTTGTTGCACATATATAGTAACTTTTATTGTCATGTAGAATTAAAATATCGCCTATCATTATTCTGAGTTGCTGTAAGAGTCTTTCCGTAATACCATGTTGTCACTTACAAGAATGTGTCAGCATTTGTATTGAATTCAAAGTGTTACATTGTATATTATTTGGCCCTTCTTAGGGGGTGAGACACTTTAATGAAACCCCAAGAGTGTCTCTCAACGGAGAAACGTTCTATGGCAGAGGTCTCTCTTCTATTACTTCAATAGGCTTAAGTGGAAGCCAGTGGAGGAAGTGGGCGTGTCCGCCCCGTGCCCCGCCCTCTGGTTGGCTTGGCTCTTTCCCCACAGTCTGTCGCAGTCGGAGAGAAGCTGGGTTTGGGGGCTGTACCTCTCAGGAGAGCAGGTGAGCAAGGAGGGGCCTGGGGGAGGTCGAGCGCCACGGGCAGCTGTCCGAGAGCGAGGGTCACCGCCGTGGGGGGTCAGGGTACAGCAATACAGGGCTTGTGGTGCTCCGAGAACCAAGTGTTAACTTTAGAGGAATACGATCCATGCGTGACAGGTCTTGGGTCAGCTGCTGCCTGTGCTGTTTTGTACCAAGTTGCACATTAATGTTTTGAGGAGTCCCGCAACACTCTTCTTCATTATACAGCCTCTTACTTTTCCGAGCCCGCACTCTCTGGCCTGTCTGTGCCCCTTCCACCCTCTGTTTTGCCCTCCACCCTCTGTTTTGCCCTCCACCCTCTGTTTTGCCCTCCACCCTCTGTTTTGCCCTCCACCCTCTGTTCTGCCCTCCACCCTCTGTTCTGCCCTCCACCCTCTGTTCTGCCCTCCACCCTCTGTTCTGCCCTCCACCCTCTGTTCTGCCCTCCACCCTCTGTTCTGCCTTCCACCCTCTGTTCTGCCTTCCACCCTCTGTTCTGCCTTCCCCTTATTACTTGTCATCCTCCTGTCGTTTGCTCTTTTCCTGTCCTGCATCTTCCATGCCCACCTTCAGAGTCCTCTCCCCCCCACCCTTCCTGTCCTGCATCTTCCATGCCCACCTTCAGAGTCCTCTCCCCCCCCCACCCCGTGTTCACCCCAGAGGGCCCCTATTAGGCTCTATGATACAGTCAAAGCCATGGACAATTTCTTAACAAAATCAACCCATAAGGTAATGATTGCCAGTGATGCAGTCCTCGTTAAACTTCAGATGTTTACTTCTTGCAATCCCTAAGAGTGTTTGCTTTTTTCAGATGTTTTTCTGTAGTTTTTTCTCTCCCTGCAACGTATGACGCTCACATAGTGCATATTGTAATCTAGCAGGCAAACTAAAGAACAGGACGACCAACCAAGGTTTAGCACAACCAAAACACAAGTACAATTATGATTCTAACTCCGGTGCAACACACTTCCTGTCCCCGTCGTCCTAGGGTGTAATTCTGGTCATTATGTTCTTAGAAAGGCGGAAGGCGCACTTATTGAAATCCAACACAAGTTCTCTTAGTCCAAATTATATTCTTTATTTCGGTAATGTTTACCAAGAACTTCACACAGCCAACGTGTTTCGTTCCTTATAGGAACTTCGTCATGGCTCTAATGGATAAGTGCCGAATCGTCGTAGCAACCTGATACTTTAACCATCTGGCTATGGTAGCCGCAGACACAGGTTTATAGGGCTTCTGCAGAGCAATCAGCAATTGTGCCGAACCATCAGCTCGAATAGACCAAATACATTCCTCATAGGCCTTGAGGCACTGAACCACACATAGTTTTGCATTTCTTTACAATGTTTTAGTCCTGGCAGTAATGTTAAATGAAACTCCCTCGGGAGTAAATACTCTACCAGTAAGATTCAGAGCGTTCACGTTGGAGGAATGTCGACAGGCAGAGAGGCATAACAACATTGCTAACTTACACGTTAATTGCTTCTTTGATAATAAATTATTGGCTGGCCATTCATCAAATAAGGAAAGAACTAGAGAAACATCCCACAGAGAGGAGTATTTTGGCTTGGGAGGATTCACTACCCTAATACTGTTTAATAACTTTTAGATTACCGGTGCATCACCAGGGGTTTGCCATCTATCTGGGAGTGCCCAGAAGAAATGACTGAAAGGAAATTGTTAACCGAACGGTACGCCAAGCCTTCTGACGCTTTTTCACATAAGAAATTCACAACATAGGGTAGGTCTGCCCCCACGGGATCCACGTGTCGTTCCACGCACCAATGAACCCAGCCCTTCCAGGCTGAAGAATATTGCTTCCTTGTGGAGGGAGCCAAGGCCTGACTGATGAAAGCCGCAGCTTTGTCCCAAAATCCCGGCATTTCCCATCTTTACTTGAAAGCCTCCAGACCATCAGGGACATCTGCCCCAATAATTTATCGGATGCATTTCTCCATGAGGGCCCTGGAGCATAATCGAGGACCACAGGACCATCCTGGGGGAGTCGCAGCTCATCTCCAATAATATTGGGAACCCGGGTTGTGACTTCCACAGGGGGTTATTAGAATCACCTCCGCCATTTGGCGGGTGACCATGTTGTCACCCTGGGAATCAAGATGAAGGGGGGAATGGCGTAATTCAGACCCATGGACCAGTCCTGAGCATCTGTCGCCATTGCTAACCAATCTGGTCTCCAACTGATAAACTTCTGCAGCTGTCGATTCAGCCTGGACGCATAGAGGTCTATCTCGCAGCTGCTCCTTATCGCTTGTAACCAACACAATGCCTGGGGCTGGAGCTGCCAATCGCTGCAGTCCTTGAGATACTGGGAGTTCCAGTCTGCTATTATGTTTGACTACCCCGGGATGTATTAGACTATGATTGAAATCTGAAGACTCTGACAGTAATGCCAGAAGTCCTTCGCTATCTCCACAAGCAAAGACGACCTTGTGCCTCCCAACTTGTTGATATATCTCACTCCTGAGATATTGTCCATCTGAAGAAGGGTGCAACATGAGAGTTGTTTGGGGGCCAGTGTTTGGATCGCAAACGATCCCGCTAATAGCTCCAGACAGTTGATTTGAAGCTCGAGGTCGCGGAGGGACCACTCTCCCTTGTGGAGATATCCAGCGCTCCCCAGCCCCAACGGCTGGCGTCTGACTCTATAACCACCTCTGGTTGAGAGACGAAAATGGCTCTGCCAGTCCACGCCTCCACGTGGCCCAGCCACCACTAAATCTCCTCTCGCACCTCTTGGGAAAGAAGGATCAAGCCTGTGTAGGATAAGCCTTTCCAAAGGTGTTAAATCATTAACCTCTGAAGGGCTGGATAATGAAGAGGGCCCGGAAATATCGCCTGAATCGAGGATGCTAGAAGACCCACAAACCTGGCATTCGTCTGCATGGAGACTGTCTGCTTGGACAACAGAGTGGTGAGTTCTTTCTTGATGTCCCTCAATTTCGAACGGGAAGGCTCAGTTGGGCCATCAGAGAATCTATGACAAAAGTGGTTTTCACCTGCACACACCTTAGTAAGTATACCGACACCCGGTCCATACACCTTAGCGCATGTGTTAGTACTTCACCATTTCACGTGGCCTTCACTTTGCCACTCACGTTTTTAACTCTCGGTCTTGAAGAAAGCCCACCTCAATTTTTTAACGGGCTGAAACATGTAGACCACATCACCTAGACAACTACAGATCATTACTTCTTGTTAGTTGCACCACATAGCCTTTTAACAATACCCTGAGCCGCCACTAATACATTTATTTGGCAAGGATTCTCAGAGGTATTTTTAACACTCACTTCACACATTCACACCACACCCGCTACGCTGTAATCAGGTGTCGTAGCACAACCGGGCATCATTAGGCACCCCGGTTGGGACCCCAATGATGAAGCATGACACCAACCAGGTTGGTGTGTGAGGGGTCTTTTAAATACACCTAATGGGTCCTTGGACTTACCACACTTGTGATTGATCGATTCGCACTATAACAGGGTCCGTTCACATAGTATTTGTAACTTTACCCAGGGGATCGGGACTTACCCCTACATTCTCGCTCTCTCTTTTGTTTTTCGCAATCTATGACAAACCCTAGAAAAACTACGGTCTCAGAGGGGCGTAGAGCTGATTTAGGTTCGTTGATCGCAAATCCCACATTTTGAAGAATAAACATGGTTATGCGCAAGTGCTGCGCAGCTAGGGTTGGAGTTTGAGCCATGATAAGTATATCGTCTAGCTACACTATCATGCAGACGCCCTGCTCTCTTGAATGAGCTATCACAGGTTTCATCACCTTGGTGAAGCACCACAGTGCCGAGGAAATCCCGAAAGGAAGGACCAAGTATTCCAACCACCGGTTCCGCCATTGAAACTGCAGAAAACGATGGTGGGGAGGAAAAATAGAGATCGACATGTAGGCATCTTTCAGATCCAACCTGACCATCCAGTCCCCTTTTTTCAGTAAATCTGCCAAAAGATGGATGCCCTCCATCTTGAAATGTTTGTAGGTCATGTACTGGGTGAACTCCTTGAGATTCAATACTAATCTGTGACCTCCTCCTTTCTTCTGTACTAAGAAAATATTGCTGCAGAAACCGCGAGGACCATCGTCGCAATATGCAGTAGCGCGTTACTGCAGCAATTCGCTTATTTCTGGATCTATAAATTCGCCCTCTTGTTGGGAAAAAGAGAGCTGTCCGGGATGAGTGGCTTGGAATGGAGTCTTGATAAAATTCTAGTTGAAAACCCTGATTTTTTTGTAAAATCCATGCATCTTGTGAAATCGGAGCCCAATTGTGAGTGAAAAACTAAGTGCAACCCCCCAAGCGTAATAGAAATTTGTCAATAGCACCTACCGGTAGACTCTGAAGCCTGGAAGCCCCCTTGCTGCCTGCCTCTGTTTAAGCATCTCCTACTGAAATGCTGTCTCGTGGGATAGAATGTTCCACCACAAGTGGAGTCCCACTCTCCTTGGCCACGGCCGTATTCTTCTTGTTGAGGACCTTGAAAGAACTGACGGCCTGGCGAGCGTCCTCTGCCTCGCCCGGCCCAGTTAAAAAGGCCAGCTTGAAAAGCACGCATACTGCTAGTTTGGGCCTTGTCCAGGGACATGAATGTGCCCACATACATGAAGACGTTCTTGACGAAACGCTCCCCAAAGAGGTTACCCTCTGCTAGAAGAGCAGGTTCTGCAGGGGCAAGCTCAGTGAGATTCAAGTCCATCCGCATAAGGAGAGATTTGAGCCTCTCAGTGGAGCTAGCACAATTAGCATTCCCCAACAAACATATGGCCCTTTGGGTCCATCCTGCCAGCATGTCGGGATCCATGGGAGCGTTCGCCTCCAAGGCCATTTCCAGAATCTTGGCTAATGACCCGCCACGTCCAGGAGTGTGTCCTGGCAGCCTCGCCAGGCGCGATCGATTCCCTTCATGGGGTCCTTCGTGAACTTCAAGAAAGTTAGGAGGCTTGTATCTATGTCAGGGGACTCTGACAGTTTCCGCGACCTTACCCGGGATATCGGGTCTAGGGCACTGAACGCAACATGTTACGCACATCTTTGTTGAAACTTTTGCACAGGTTGTCGTGTAAGTAGGCAGCAACCTCCGGAGCCGCTGCCCAATCCGACAACCTAGGGTGTACGATGTTGGCGGCATTGAAAGTGAAGGGGGTGTTTAAACCCTGGGATAGGTCATGCTCCACATTCTTCGTCTTTCGTGACTTTTTCTTGGGGGAGTTTCCTTATCGGGGGTGTCCGTCCCTGTGGTGTCAGTGTCTGTATCCATGTCCATGCGCTCCTGGCGCTTAGCCTTACCGCCCTTGTTAGGTGGAGTAGAAGCTTTGGGTAGTCCTGACAGGGCGTTAGCATGAGGCCAAGACCCAACTTTAGGGTCACCTGCTGTGTCATCCTTTTGGGGTGCTGCTGGTTCAGTCAAACCATGTCGCTTAGCAAACCTCTTTAGTTGTTTCGTAATAGGTTTCAACACAGTCACAGGTACTGCTTTCTCAACGGCCCGATTGACAGACTCTTGGACCGAAGCGTCTAGAGCCTCAACAATGTTGTCCTCCAAAGAAGGTGTGGAAAACTCCTCCTGATATGGACCTTCATCCTCTAATCTGACCGTCATCCGTACTGTTTTATCTTAGAGGGGTAAATAATATAAGTATGTGGAGTAATATAGAGGAGTAAGGGGGGAGCCAACCCAATGCACACTAGAAGAGACAAGGTACCTAGCTCCTCAACAGATGCTGTATACACGATTATTCCAGCCCACAGGGCGTAGAGTGCCAAATAATGAATACAGGGAGTGTGTGCTCACTCCAGGGCCAGAAGGTTATTGCAGCCAATCGGGCGTAAATCGGTCTGCTCCGCATGCAAAATATCTGCAAAATAAGCCTCAGGCTAATTAGGGGCGCATGTGACGTGCATAGCCCAAATCCTTCCAATAACTAGCCCAATTGGGCTACGCACGTCGGAACGAACAAGCTCTCCAATAATTAATGCACCTGCACATTAGGGAAGCCAGGAGCGGAAGCGGGAGGGAATGCACACACATCAAAGCTTAAACACTGCCGGAGACAGTGTGGTATTTAAATCATTGCCCGAGCAGGCATAAACAACCGTAACAGTTCCCTGCTCCCAGCGGGAGCGTAATCCACACTGCGCCCCAGTGGGCGAAAAGCAATTAAGCTCGAGAACGCGCGATAATCAATTTGCATAAACAATTGCAAGCACATCAACAAGTAATGCAGTAAAGGAGAAAGTGACTTAACTCTGTGTGAGCAGCAAAGAAAGAGGCTCAGTAACAGAATATGTTGGCTCTTATAGGGTCATACAGGATATGATGTATATCTAAGCATCATGGGAAATGTAGTTTTATTTGCATACAAAACTTTTTTCATTGGCTGCTGCGAATAGCAAATAAAAGAAAGAGAAGCATAATCAGAAGCCTCCTGTCCTATAATGGAATCTCATATTAGCCAAGCGACTAGGGCACTGATGGGGGAAGGGATAGGAGAGGTAGATAGCTGTCTGCAATAAGGAGAACACACCGGAAGGGTGATAGAGCTATCGTACCAGCATTGTTCCTTGTGCCCTGCGGGTAACACCTGAATCTGGACAGAAAATGCCTGAACCTTTTGCTCGGTCTTGTGGGATTTAAATCTGTCACATGCAAATTATTGATGTGCACCTCAGAGCGCCGGTGTACTTCCTGAACTTGTTTAATTACATTAGAAACACCGATTTGCTATATACTCACTTCTACAATATGTGCCTGTCTTGCATTTACACTCCCAAATAAAAGAAATTCAGCACTCCCAAGATGAGGCACTCAGTAAAGCAGGAAAAAACACTTGGAAAGGAGACTCAGCACTCACACAACGAGGTACATCAAAAGGCAGTTACAAAATGAGCAGGCCCAACATTCCTATTTTGAAAAGCATATTTTAAAGTCAGTAACCAATGGTGGATTGTTATTACCCTGTATCAATTTCTGCAGGGAGGTATTCTGTTACGTCTCACCAATCTCTGATGTAGGCAAGGATTTTTGTCTGGCTGCCCCCTCTGGAAAACTGCGGGAATAGAAGGGTTACAATGTAATAATGCTTGTTTAACCCCTTTAGGTTACAGAGTGTTTTGCTCTGACCTATGTAATTATATATACCTTTGTAATTTTGTCCCTGTATGCCTGATTGATGCTCTGTAGGAAAGCTTGTGTTCAATATGGTAGGCCTGAATTAGTTACAGTGGAAAGGAATTAGTTACAGTGGCAAGCTAATGATAAAGACTGGTGTGTAGTTCCTAAGAATACATAGGATCTGCACATTTGTTGGACAACAAACTAAGGGATTGGTGTCTAGATTGATTCCAGGCACCTCTACAGGATATGTCAGCCTATAGACCAACTAGCTCACAGTGCCACTATAAGCCCCCGAACCCTAGCACGGAGCGAATAGTTTCTGGCAACCATTGAACAAGACAACCTCTAGTTAACCCACCGCCCCCATGTTTGCAGGTTCTCCTGTACTTTATTGTCTCTTCTGGTTAATGTGATATGTTTTACCTCTGCTCGTACACACCTCTACACCACAGGGAGGACTTGAGTGTTTGGGTTATTGTTTGCTTTCTTTTTCTTTTAAACATGTTTTTATTGCAAACACTTCAACAAGCAGTACACAGGTGATACAATTGTCACAAGTAATATTTATCCAATGAGTTTACAATTGACATTTTGCACACAGAGAGGATACAACACTAGCAATGGGCTACCGCCCGCCTGTCTGGAGCAATCTTACAGCCCTCTGTAAGCCTGTCACTGTCCCCAAATCATTTCCCATTTCTTCGGGCATCCTCTACTTTGATTTTTTTGTGTGCTCTGCAATCCAACACCAGTCTAGGTCAGTTTGCCAGTCCGCCCCTAATGGTAGTGCCTGGGCCTCCCAGCACCTTGTTATGTTGTGCTTTGCCCTCACCTCTGCCAGTGTTAACCATATTTTAGTATACCTGGGCCAATCTTCCTCTCTGGTAATCATTAACAGGAACCACTTCGGCGTCGGGGGAACTTTCACCTGCGCCATGACTCTTGATTTTTGCCCCAGTATTTCTGCGTCTCCGGGCTCCCGCATAGGTGATAGACCATACTCTCCTGTCCGCACCCCCTGTGCCATAGGGATGACTCAGTTGTGCCCAGGCAACACAGCAACCCCTGGGAGCAATATATTCTATAAAAGACCTTTAACAATCAGTCGGAAGTGGGAGCTTATTGCAACTTCACTAGGGCCCTGTAAGGCCTCTACCCAGTCTGCGTCATCTAATGTGCCCACGTCACCTTCCCATGTTCCTCTTAGCAGTCCCAGGGGGTCCGGGGCTTTATTTACCACCTTTTTGTAGACTAAGGAAATTGCCTTCCCCTCCAAGGGGTCCGCCAGGAGTCTGTCTTCCAGGCAGGCTGCTTCAATCAAGTCTTCACACTCACAGATGTGAATCCGTAGCGCGTGGCCCAGCTGCAAATATCGCAGCCATTCCCGGTACTCATTTCATAATTCTGTTAAACGACTGCAAATGTCACATATGACTGGTTCCTCCAAACATCCCCCAGTTTTCCCAAACCTAGAAGATCCCATTTACGGAAACCCATCAACTTGGTCACCTCACCAAGTTGGTCGTTGGCCCACAAGGGAGTCATTGCCGTCAGCCGGCCCTCCCAGCCCGGGTATTTTTTTGCTTCCTGCCAGACTTTAACTACTGTCTGTGTGTGTGCCGGTGGACCACAAATCTTGTTTCTGTCATAGAGTAAGAAAGGGTGGCCCATGTCCCCCATATATGACCTTTCGACTCTAAAAGCTGGAACTGTCTGGTCCCCAAAGGCACAGTCATTCACCGTGACCATCTGCGTGAGGCCCCTCCACTTCACAACAGAAATCGTAACTCGGCTTCGATCGACCGGAAGAATGATGCTGGAATCTGGTATGGGACGTTCTGCAAGACGTATATCTGGCATGAGTGTCCTCATTTTAAATAGGGTGGCACGGCCCATTAACGTTAAAGGCAGCATCCATCAACGCTGAGCATCCCTCTGTAATCTTTCCAGCAGGGGTAGTAGGTTTGATCATAAAACGCCTGAGGGTTCCTAGTTATGTTTATCCCCAGGTATTCAAACCTGTCCAGCACTATAGGGACCTTGCGCCTTGACTTCAGTTTGGGGGTCCCCTTACTAGTGGGAACAGAGGGATTTAACCCAATTAATGCGGTATCCAGAGAAGTGTCCAGAAATACGGAAAATTTGCAGAATTGTCGCTAGACTACCATGGACCTTGGACATATACCAGAATGTCATCTGTGTGTAAGGATATGTGCTCTTCCCACTCATCGCCCACTGGGATGTCCCATATCAATGTGTCTTGGCGGTCAAAAGCCATTCTGGCATCCAGGGACAGCAGAGCCGATGGCACCAAAGGATTTGACTCTGTGACATGCAGGATCCCGAATAGTCTGCGCAGGTTAAGTCTAGTACCCCTGCGCGGCATAAAGCCTGATTGATCTGCATGTACATGGGAGGAGATCACCATATTCAAGCGCATGTCAAGAACCTTTGCTAGGACCTTCACATCAATCTTACGGCTGGATATTGGTCGATATGACCTGCAACTCGTTGGGGGGGCTTGCACACTCTGGGTATCACTAGAAGACAAAAGAGGTACGGTGTTCCTGGGTGTCAAGTTGGCCACCTGGTGAGTATTCAAAATGGTGGGGAGGTGGGGAATACCTCCTTTCGGACCTAGGACCCTCACACACCCAGCAAGCTAGGTGTCATCCTTTATCATATGGGTCTGCTCCTCGTCGAGCCAGCGATGCAATGCTCGACGGGCACCCATAAAGGGGCTCTTTAGCGGAGATCTTTTTTTCCTTGCCGTATAGCTGCTGTCGGTGTGAGGGGCCTGGTAAGATGTGGTGTGTGGGTTAAAACAGGTAAGGGAATCCTCTATAATTATTTTTATTCTGCAGAGGTCACAACCTGATTAAAAAGTAAAAAGAGAGGGCGTGGCCAAGATGGCGGCGGAGTAGGACGCGTTGCGAGTCCCCTCCGGCGCCCGACCCTGCTTAGCTTTGTTCAGCGGCAGCACCTGAAGTCCCTTCAGCCGACAAATTGCTCCTGACCCCCTCCGGAGTGAGGTGCGACGCTGGGGGCGACTCTCGAGACCCCCTGAAATGGGAGACGCGATCCCCGAGACAGCGACGCTGCCTGGAGCCTAGGGCCTACACGGCGCTCCGGGCGGGGGCCGCCTACAGCGGGAGAAGGCTTGGAGCGACTCGGCGACAGGAGGCAGGAGGTGAGAGGGGAGCCCGAGCTGGCCCGAGGGCACCCTAAATTCCTTCTGGTCGCGAGCGGACACTTGCCCGACTCTGGGGCCTTGGACCTCCGGTGGGGGCGGGGCCTGTGGCCCGCGATAGCTGGAGGGGAGGCGCGGCCGGCGGACTACTCGAGGCCTGGTCCGGGAGGCGGCCGGCGCGGCTCCTGGGGCTCGGCCTTTGCTCAGTGGCCGGTCCGCTGTTACAGCAGGGGCGGTCTTGGCCCCCCGTGAGCGGAGGTGCTGCGGACAGGCTGCGGAGCGGGAGGCGGCCTTGCTTTGGCTCCGGGGGACTACCTGACCCGGCGGCAGCGACGACCTGGAGAGGGGAGCGCTTGAGCCCGGAGCCCCCTTAGGTGAACTATTGTTGGGCTGCTTTGCCAGGCTCTACAGTACTGCTGCAGTGGCGGCGTTGAGAAGTGGAGCGTCCCCCGGGCGGAGGGTCTACCTGGCGCCCGGGTCCCCAGAGGCGGAGCGGACCCGGTAAACGACTTGCGGAACGGCGGCGGGGCCTGGAGCCAGATCAAGGACGCGGAGGGTGAGACCGCTGATCGACTTATTGGGCTGTGGGCCTAGCTGAACTGCATTACTGGCGGCTCGGAATCCTTGGCGCTGCCACGTGTCTCCCCCCTGTGGCCGCTTTCGAGGTGCTGGTCGAGGGGCCTGCCTCATCAAAATTCTTTGGGATATTGGAGCTTCGAGAAGCGGCTGGTGGTGCTGTGGGCCTCGCTGGCCTGCCTGCCGTCCCGCTCCGGGACGTTCTTTCGGCCCCCTGGGGGCGAGGGTCTGGGGCAGAGATGGCTGCTAATTCACGCAAAGGGAAACCTGGGAAGGATGGGACTATCAAGAGCTCTCAGTCCCCGGCCTCCCCGGGCCAGAGTTCATCCTCGGGGAGATCTGACGATGAGGCCCCGGCAACGAAGGCATTCATGAAGGAACTCTTTACCTCCATCAAAGTCGACATATCGGAGCTCCGAACCCAGCTCACGTCGGATCTCCGCGAGGTGCGGAGGGATGTCGACAGCATAGGGGAAAGGGTGTCCACCCTGGAGGACCACGACCTCAGTATGGCCAATGATGTTCATCTGCTGCAACAGGACGTCCTCCGTCTCATGGAACAGAATATAGATTTGCAGGCCCATGCTGAAGACCTTGAGAACCGTTCCCGCCGGAACAACATTCGCATTCGGGCGGTCCCCTGGGACGGTGAAGCGGGAGATCTCCGAGAATATGTGCAGGCTCTCTTCCTTCAGATCTTGGGCGAGGAAGATTTGCAGGAGATCAGGATGGATCGGGTTCATAGAGTGGGTCTGCCCAGGCGGAACGGAGGCCCCCCCCTGACATCCTGGTGTGTGTCCACGACTTTCAAGTCAAAGAAAGGATCCTTTGGAAGGCCCGTGATGTCCCCTCCCTGCAATTTCGGGAGCATCGACCTCCGCTTTATCAGGACCTGGCCGCGTCGACACTCCAAAAGCGGCGCGAGTTCCGTCCCGTCACTACATATCTCCGAGAGCACAATATCTCCTACTCCTGGGGCCACCCTTTCCGAATAATTTTCCGTTGGCAGAACAGGCTTGCACAGATTCGTTCTCTCCGGGAAGCAAAGGAACTATTGGGGATTGGGGATGAGTCCCCGACGCCTGATCGTCGGAGTCCTTCGCCGCGGAGAAGGCGCCGTTCTTCGTCCTGGCACAGGGTGGGCCCAGAGAATCGCAGGAGGCCGGACCGCACGACTAGCCTTCAGGAGCGGGGGAATGCAGTGGCATCTGTGGCCTCCGGCACGCTTCCACCGTCACAACAGAGCTCTGGGGCTGCCTGATCTTCAGTTCGCTTGCCTTGGTGCCGGAGGGGCACGCACTCGCAGGTGACGGGGTTATGAATGTACTTTCTGAGAAGACACCCCGGTCTTTGGCCCTAGGAGACCCGTCCTTGGGTCCCCATCTACGCCCCTTGGGAGACTTTCTCACTCCGGGACTCATTTGGTTTGTATTTTGGGTTGTTGGGGAGTTGGGGAGAGGGGGGGGGTACCGGGTGGGGAGGGAGGGGGGGTTGTTGGATGAATGGGGGTAGGTGTGTGTGGGGGGGGGGGGGTGGTGATAACGAATGGACGGGTGTGCATGTGCAGGATTGTCTACTGGGCCGCTGCTACTGGGTGTGGAGGGCGCTCGTCGCTCTGTGCTGGGCCCTGTGGGCTTGTTGTCGGCTTGGGCACGAGAGCTGGGAGTGGTCTGGGGGGTGCCGGTCCTGGGAGGGGAGGGGGGGTTCCCTGGCATGAGTGCGGACTGGAGAGGTGTATTCTGGGGGGGTGGGAGCCTGCTGGATTTAGCTACTGTAGAGTCGGGGGGCCGGATTTGCTTACATGCCTATTAGCGTGGGAACTTGGAACGTGAAGGGCCTTAACTCCCCGCAGAAATGCCTGAAATTGTGGAAATATCTGCTGGATCATCATTTGGATGTGGTGGGGCTTAGGAGACCCACCTGGCCCGTAGAGATGAGCTCCGGCTCCGGCATAAGCAGTTTCCCCTCATATATAGGTCTTCTGCTTCTACAAAACATAGAGGGGTGGCCCTTTTATTTAGGTCTTCCATCCAATTCCAGCCTCTGGGAGTGAGTAGTGATAAAGATGGCAGGTGGCTGATGGTTAAAGGAATGCTTCATGGACGCCTGTGTACGTTTGTGGTCGTGTATGTGCCCAATGCCCAGCAGAATAATTTTCTTCAGGGACTGTTGGATACGGTGGGAACCTTTGTGGAGGGCCAACTAGTTGTTATGGGGGACTTTAATATGGTGTGGGACCAGGCCGTGGATAGTTCCCGTGCCCAAAGGTCAGACTCTGGCGTCTTCTCCGCTGTGACTAAAAATAGGATGGAAGAACTGGGACTCATAGATGGGTGGCGGGCGGTGAATACACAGACCAGGGATTATACGTTTTTCCCTCATGTGCATCACACCTACTCCCGCATAGACTATGTTTTTGTGAGTCAGGCCCTACGGGGAGATGTCCGGGATTCTACGATTTATTCTCTCTCTGTCTCGGATCATGGCCTGATGACGCTCCAGCTTCAGTGGTCGGTGAGGGGGGACGGTTACCGAAAGTGGTACTTCCCAGCAGCTCTAGTGCGGGACGAGGGCTCTTGTAAGGCATTGAGGATAGCCATTAGGGACTTCTTGACGCTTAACCCAAGTTCGGACACCTCGGTGTTTAACACTTGGGATGCCTGTAAGGCCTCTCTGAGGGGCACTTGCATAGGACTTAATGCGGCTCTCAACCGCTTGCGTAGGGTGGAACGGGAGACATTAGAGGCTGAACTTGCGACACTTGAGCGGGCCCACAAATTGAACCCCTCCCGCACGACTCTTCGTCCACTGTCGGCTGTTAGGGGGAAGCTGAAGGCGCATTACACCAACCGTTCTGAGCTCACCCTCCTACGGCTGCGCCGAGGGTCATATGCTCAGGGGAACAAAGTGGGCCGGCATCTGGCTCGCCAGCTTCGAGAAAAGAGGGAGAGGGAATATATAGGGGGGATCCGGGACTCGGGAGGCACGATCCGTCATCGGGACGGGGACAAAGCGGATACCTTTGGACGATTCTATGAGACGCTGTATAAGGGTGACTCTCTCGATGTGGGTGCGCAAGAAGCTTTTCTGTTAGGCCTCCCACTCCCGCAGGTCTCTGCCGTCAGCAATGACCAATTGGCGGCCCCCTTTACTTGGGAAGAGGTCCTTATGGCGATCAAGGCCTTGAAACCCAATAAAGCCCCTGGTCCAGATGGGTATACAGCTTATTTTTATCAGTCGTTTGCTTCGGAACTTGTCGACTGCCTGGTCTTACTTTTCAACAGCATGGCGACCGCCGGGGAGACCTCGGGTACTATGGCTGAGGCCTTGATCTCTGTGATCCCCAAACAGGGGAAAGATCCCTCCAGCTGCGCCTCATACCGCCCTATAGCCTTGTTGAATGTAGATGCCAAGCTGTACTCCTCTCTCATTGCCCGCCGGTTGCAGGATTTGATGCCGGCCATTATACATCCGGACCAGTCCGGTTTCATTAAGGGACGCCAGACCCATGTTAACTTGCGAAGGGTGATACACCTGATAGAGAAGGCCTCTAGATTCCGCATCCCTGCTGTACTGGTGGGTTTGGATGCGGAAAAGGCCTTTGATCGAGTCGACTGGGGTTTTTTGTTTCGCACCCTGTCTGCCTTTGGTTTTTCACGCCAATTCCTCACGATGATCCAAGCGAATTTTCATCAACCAACCTCGAGGGTGTTGGTTAACGGTCATCGGTCGGCTGCGTTTCCCCACTCTAGAGGTACGAGGCAGGGGTGTCCTCTCTCCCCTCTCCTCTTCGCCCTGAGTATCGAACCCCTGGCGCTGGCGATCCGGGAGAATGAACGCATCAAGGGCATTCCCTTCACAGGGGAACAGCACAAGATATCTCTCTTTGCAGATGACGTCCTGTTATCTTTAGTTGATCCTGCTCAATCCCTACCGCCTGTCCACGAGGAGCTCTCCCAGTTTGAGGCAGTGGCGGGCTTCCGGGTCAACCTTGACAAATCCCATGTCTTGAATTTGACCTTACCTCCTACAGAGGTGGACCGGCTGCGATTATTGACGAATCTGTCGTGGACGCACACCTCTTTGATGTACTTGGGGGTCTGCCTCACGCCCACTGTGGGCTCCCTCTTTACAGCTAACTTTCCTCCCTTGCTGGCGTCGGTGCGCTGCGACTTAGATCGGTGGAAGCCCAAATTCCTCTCGTGGCTCGGCCGAATACATGCTCTTAAAATGGTCCTCCTTCTTAGATTCCTTTATCTTTTCCAGGCCCTCCCTATTCCATTAGACGTGGATTTCTTCCGCCGCCTGAAGACGATGATGCTGAAGTTTGTTTGGCAAGGGGGCCGGGCTCGGATTCCTTTTACGACGCTCCGTCGACCGAGGGGGGAGGGGGAGGGGTTGGACTCCCGGACATGCTTCTGTATTACAAGGCTGCACAGTTGCGGGTGATAGTGGAATGGACCCAACAACTCTCAGAGAAGCACTGGCTACATATGGACCGGGCAGTGGCGGGTAGATCGATTTGGGATTTAGCTTGGAAGCCCAAAATGGATCGACCAAAGAATGCTTACATCAGCACTCCCACTAGCACGGTTCTAAAGGTGTGGGATACGGTCACTGGTGACGATCGTTGGACCACCTTTCCGTCTCCCTTCACCCCCATCCACTTTAATCCGGCCTTTCCACCGGCCGCTCAGGAGGGCCCCTATCGCCAGTGGCGTGAGGTCGGATGTCGGGCACTTACGCACTTGTTCCATGGGGATGTTCCCCTCACCTTCCACAATTGTATGCGCGATTATGACCTGCCGATCACAGAACGCTATCGCCATGCCCAGCTCCTTCACTGGGCGACCTCGGAGGGGGTTCGAGAGGCTGCTACTCGTCCGCTTTCTCTCTTCGAATCCTTCCTGCTTCGCACCTCTGCGATGCGGGGGGCGATCTCGTTCATATATAGCCTACTTCTGCGCACCGCGATCGCCCCGCGACCTCGATATATGGAGCGGTGGGAAGGTCTTTTGGAACGGGACATTTCTGATACGGAATGGAAACATCTTTGGAGGGATGTAGCAGCGTACAACCATTCTGTGAGCCTTAGGGAAGCTCATCTGAAAACCATGTATGATTGGTATCTGTATCCCTCTAGACTCCATCGCATTTTTTCTACGTCCTCGGATCGTTGCTGGAGGGGGTGTGGCTTCTTGGGCGAGTTTAGTAGCAATACGAACATAATTCATTTGTTACTTACTTGAAAGATAACGCGTGAGGCTCGCGGTATGGAAAACGCTGTATTGGACTGTATTTTGGAGAACCTATCAGTGAGGGTGTTATAGCTAAGACTGGCGGTCACGTGATTGTGATGTTCGCGGTGAATGTCAGCGTTCAAAACATAATTGATCAAATGGTGTGTGTGCACCCTTGTGGAAAACAATAAATGTTGGTTGGACAATTGCGTGTTGATTATGAATACCAGAAAAATAGACATGTAGAGGGGAACGGTCATCTGGACCTGAAGATTCGTAAGGTGTGTAGTGATTGGTCAGAAGTTTAACCACGTGATGTGGGTCAGATAAATAAACAAAAGGAATGCACCGAACGTGCAAGAGAGTGATCGAATCCGTCTTCGAGGTGCAATCGCGGAAATTTCCGATTGAGATCTAAATAGGGAAAATCTCATAAGCTAGCTGAGACACAGACGGGGAATGTCGTGAGTGTGTATAAGTCACGCGTTTATGTGACATACGTTATGATTATGCCTCAAATGACTAAACCGATAACATCGGATTCGATACTGTGGAGTGTTCACATGCTTAACGTCTAGTACAAAATTCACTATGTGTGTGTTTCAATGAAAACAAATGTGCAATATGAAAAAGAAAAAGAAAACAATTTTTTAAAGTAGTACAAGCATTATAATGCAATTTCGTAATGAAAAAATTCTGATGGGTCATATAAAGGATGGAGGAGACCTCAAAGTTCAAAGTTGTGTCTATAGTTCAAAGAAAACATGTTAGTTCAATTCTGTCATTAAGCCCCATTGGTTGTAGGGCATTAAGTTTTTTGATCCAGCGGAATTCTGCCTGTAATCGTTGTTTCATAGGATCCATGTCGCAGCGCTGTGGTAATACCTCCAGTATAGTGAACTTTAGTTGCGCTATTTGGTGATTGTTTTCCAGCCAATGAGTGGCTACCACTGATTTAGTGTTCTTTGTGCGGATGTTGCTTTTATGCTCTGATATTCTTACTTTTAGCTTCCTTTCTGTTTGGCCAATGTATATTTTGCCACATGGGCATTTGATGGCATATATAACATTTTTAGAATCACAAGTACCGTTGTATTGTAGATTGATATGATACCCTTTCGTGGGGTGCATGAATTTATTCCCTGTCATTACATTATTGCAATGTGTGCAATTGAAACATTTCGACATTCCTTTAAGTTGCAGTTTTACAGCTTTTCTGGTGGTTAGCATTTCCTTCAAGTTCCTTGACCTTTTGAAAGCGAAAGTCAGACGCTCGCTATACAAATTTGTCAAATCTGGTTCATCTTTTATGAGCATCCAGTGCTGATTGATTATTTTCTTGATTTTGTTGGCTACCGTCGAATACTTTAATACACATACTGTTTTGGGTAGATCTTCGGTTTGTCCTGATGGTGTTAACAAGCTCTCTCTAGACAGGCTTGCTATCGATCACTTTAGCATAAAGTACATTCACGCTGTCTCAACCAAGCCTGGACACGCTACCCATTTTATCGTTCGTTTATGATTTTGTTCATGAGTAGTACGAACATTGTTACATATATAGTGATTTCTAAGTATCAGAGTACTCTCGAATAATATGTCAATTTGTGATAATAACTTGTTTTCTTTCCTTCAAAACACATCAATGTCCCAAAATAGTATAGAATTATGTATTATTGTATCATGGTTTGGTTTTTGCTGACTACTAAGGTCCTGTATGTTTTCATTTGACACAGGCCCCTGATGAAGGGTTACCTAAAACCCGAAATGCAATGGGCATGAAGTAATGCTTTAAAAGGATTATATCGCAAATGGAATGATGAAAATACTTGAAAACGAATGCAAATAAAAACATTCGACAAATCCAGAATTTATTTGATTGACTTCATTAAAAGTCAATGTTGAAGTGATTTGCAAATAGTGAAGAAACCCTCGAGTTTCATGTGAAATTAACGCGTCCTTTGTGATTCATATATCACATATTCGCTTTATTACTTAAGGCACTGCCAGACACAGTGCGACAAGGATAGCGATACCCTGAGTTCATAAAAAACTTTCACAATTAAGTGATGTGCACGGAGATACAATCTTCAGTTCTTGGGCGACTTTCGCCATATTTGGTGGGATTGCCCAATCATCCGCCCTTTCTGGTCGGAGATACTCTCCCACATCAAGGAGATATTGGGGTACCCGATCTCGGACTCGATGGCTCATGTCTTACTGGGTCTCCGAGATCCACTGCTGGAACACCAGACTAAGGCAGACAAGCGCATTCAATGGCTCTGCCTAGGGGCGGCTAAGCTCACGCTGGCGGCGGCGTGGAAAAAACCACTTGCTCCTGCTGTATCACTGTGGCACTCGAGGTTATGGGGTCTTCTGAGCATGGAGAGAATGTCGGACATCTTCCTGGGAGACTTTAAAAATTTCCTGTTTAGATGGGGCCCATTAGTCCGCTTTTTGTCATCAGGCTTACCGTCTGCGGTTTGCCCGCCCACTCTACGGGCCCTGCACTTGTTTCAAGTTTGAATGGATTGTATGTCCTCCCACCGGGACGTGGTGGGGAAGGAGCTGTGTTGTCACCACCGGGGAAGGGTGGGGGGTGGGGGGAGAACCAGTTGGGGTTTTGTTTCTGTCCATAGTTGCGACTCTGCTTAGCTTGTGCACCCAGGATTTCTATGGCTTCAGGCACCTTTTTTTTTTTTTACTGCTCCAGGACAGTTTCTTGCGGACCTTTGAGGAGGCACGAGAGACGTGATTGACCTTTATCTGAGGAAGCTTGTACTGATATGGGTTGCTCTCTGCATTTCATTTCCTAGCATATTGCACTCCCCTGTGTGGGATTTGTGGCGGGGTTGTCGCCTGTCCTTTTTCTTTTCCCCCTTTCTTCCCTTCCCTCTTTCCTTTGAATAAAAACAATAAAAATGTTTTACAAAAAAAAAAAGTAAAAAGAAGGAGGGCGACTATTTTGTATTAATCTGACAAAAATTACGCTCTACCCCTTAGTGGTCAATATGTTTATCGCCTACAAAATATCTCTAATAGATCAGTTGCCGATTCCTCAGGACCTAGTGCCCAGGGCAAGTACGGTGGACCTTTATCAAGCCCTCATTGTCCCCCTTGTTGTTTACTAACTACTCTCTGGGTATTGCCACTATCTCTGCAATCCGCTGGTCCCGCTGTAGAACTTTGTCTGGTTAGCGTCTTGCAACATTGTAAGGAGATGCGGCACCGCCTTATTGAGCATGCATGTATACAGCTTCAGTGAGAGATTGTTCGGCTCTGTGGCTTTCCCCGACTGCAGACCACGGGTGGCTGTACTAATCTCTTCCATCGCCAGTTTGCCCTCCAGTCTGTCCCTGTCTATTACTGTTAGGCCCGGTAAGGCGATGTCCCGAAGGATGTCAACACAGTCTGACTCTGTATGGTCCAAGGTAGATGTGTGTAGCTTTTCATAATGGGATGCGAGCGCCTCTGCAGTCTCTCAATCGGTCACAATTCTTTCCCCTAGTTCATCCTTTATCTCCGTGACACACCATGCCGCTGTCTCACGCCTATCCAGCCATGCTAACAGTTAACTGTCCTTGTTCCCTATCTCATATATCCTGTACTGTGAGGTCCGGGCTGTGGCCTTGACATCGTTTTCTAGTAGCTCCCTCAGTTCTCTGGCGCAGGCAGAGGCAGTGCGTCACCTCCCCAGGTGCACCCTTCTCTATTTCCGCTTTGGCTACCAAGTCCAAAATCTCACTCTCATGGGCTGAGCACTTCAGTATCTTTTTTTTTTGGAGGCCCAAATCTGAGCCTAGACATGGTCCCAGAGTACTGTTTTAAATGCCTCCCATTTTTTTAACCTCAAATCCACTGTTCGCAGGTTCTCGGCAAAGAAATGGTCGGTGCATTTCCTGACGCTGGCCCTAAATTGTGGATCTCGGAGGCACCACGGGTCAATCCGCGCATGATGAAGTCCCTCGAAAGACCTTCTAACGTGGGCTCCTTCGGGAAGTGTTCAGATATCCCTCGAGATACATATTTGGCATCCTTGAACTGACCCAGGGAGAGAGCGTGTGTGAACAGGTTGTCTAGACATGTAAGGCTGCCATGTTCCGCGGACAGGTGCGTGTATTATCTAAGATCAGGATGGTGATGGCACCAGATGTCACCCAGCCCCATTGTCAAAAGGAAGTCTCCCAGAGCCTCGGTCCTCCTCCCTGGATGTCCTGCTCAACTGAAAGCATGTCATTCATATCACCTCCCAGGATCAGTCTCCCCTGCGGGAGCTCAAGTTGAAGAGATCCCAGTGCATTCAACATGGGGGGGGGGGGGAAAGGCTGCAACCTCGGCAGGGCATACACTGATCAAAGGTTAATGGTCTGGCCCTCTCATTGGCCGCTCAGAATCTCATATCTGCCCAAGGGGTCTGTCCATGTTTTCCCCCTCGGATAAAGGGGAACATTTTCCTGCATAGCACTCCTGCCCTCCAGGAGCCTGTGGCATATCTGGCATGCACCAACAGAGTGTAACCTTATCTATCTCAGGCCTTGCACTAATTTCCTCTGAGGTGTGTTTCTTGTAATAAGATGATGCCCGGGGCATGTTTCCTAATGAATTGCAAGGATACTGTGCATTTCACCTTACCATTGAGGCTGTTTACATTCCAGAACCATATCGTCATTGACTGTATTTGACTAATAGGTATTGGTATAAAATTTTAGATTGTAACCCATGGCTGCAAGGGGGTGTAGCCCCTCTCCCAGTTCCCTCCCGTTACACCATGGTCCAACAGTTCACACGTTGTTTTATCACTGAGGTGTCTGCGTGTAACCAGTACAAAACGACCCCTCATCCCCCAACACCGTCCCTCCTCCACCCCTCCCTTCTATCCTGCGTATCTGGTTGTGAAGTCCCCAACTACCCAGCCTGCAGAGCGCCTGTCGCCCATTAAATAACATAACTACACTTCAACTGGGGTGGACTCCTCCCACCAAGACAATCGGTAATCTCATTCAAATGACTAATTCCTCCCTTCCGAGCCTGCCCAACCCACCCCCTACCCCTTCCTCGAATTGTGGTCCCGGTGTGTCCCAGTGAGCTGCTATCTGACCCCTGGTTCCAGATGGTTCTCACATCATGTCCCGGCTTGATGCCACTGAAAGCATCTCTCCTCTAGATCATCCAGCAGTTCCATGCACTCTTACATTGGCGGCCCCACCTATTTAGGTCCCCACATCCACCCGCGGGCCTCCTTACGGACATTTGATTGTGCGAAGCTTAATCTTCCGTGCCGCTTTTACTTGCCTCCCGGCAGCGACCAGGGTCTCTGCCTTTGTTCCGGCCTACTGTGCGCCAACTCTCCACCCACTCCCAAGCTTCCTCCGGAGATGGAAAATGCCAGGTCATGCTATCCGCTATACCCCAAACCCTTGCAGGGAAAGCATCATGTGCTTGATGTTTCTGTCTGAGTTTCCTTTTCGCTGGTTCAAAGCTCCTCTGTTGGCGCTGTACTTGAAAAGTAAAGTCCAGAAAGAATTGGACCAGGGTTTTTCTCAAATTGTATTTCCCCTTTCACTCTGGCTGTCTGGAGAATTGCGTCTGTCACAGTAATTCAATACTTTTACAATGATTGTTCGAGGCGGCCCCTTGTTTGTGGGTTGGGAGACACTAGAGGTCTATGTACTCTTTCAATGGAAAAGAATTTCCACGGTGTTTTGGGTTGCAGCTTATTCATTATGAAGGCTTCCAGGAATCGTTCAACGCTGGGGCCCTCCGCTACCGTTCGAACCACCACCACACGTATATTGTTTCTCTTCGCTCTCCTCTCCTGGTCCTCAAGCCTCAACGCCATGTGTGAGACTTGTTACATCAATTGAAGCACCTGTGACTCCAGACATTTTGTTGTGGACTTTAGCTGGGCAATGTTTGTTTCGGCAGCCGAGACTTTGTCACTCAGTTTGGAGAGGTCCGCTCTTATCAGCGTGACTTCGACCGACACAGAGTCTATTTTGGGTTCCAGTGAGCCCTTCACGTCTGACAGCCGCCATTATTGCTTCTAGCGAGGGCTCCTTGGCCCCATCTTCCTCGTTAATTCCGATGAGCTTTGGGATGGCGTAGTTAAACCATCTTGTTAGATTGGGAGGGGCCCGCGCCCTTCGGTTTCACCAAAATCTCTCCGACTACTGCTGAGTTATACAAAAACTGCTTCATAGGTTTGTCAAACACCAATGCAAGGCTTCCAGCCAAGAACAGGGCAATGTGGTGGCATGGGCTAGTCAGCCCACTCTGCTGCTAGATGTCCTCCACCTGGGGCCCGAATTATAGCCCACCTCATGTCCTTGAAGCTGCCATCTATGGGTCAGACCTCAAGTCTTCTTGCGTCGTCTTCGCCGGTAGCATAGGCCTGTCTCATGTAAAGAGTATTTTCACAGGGCCTCACTACATACTGCCCAAGCCGTCGAATCAAGCAAGAGTGTGGCTGGCTAGAGGGCATGTGTGGCACTGCTCCTCCCTCAGTTAACTCCGTGAGCCGCTTGATATTAAGTTGGTGTTGGCGTTGATCTGATCAAGCGGGGTAGGTTCCCTTACTGCTGAGGGCGGATCCGCAGTTCCAATCTGAGCGCCGCACACCCTCTCCTGGACCGCACTGCCTTAGTTCTGTTGCAGGGGTCATGCCATTAGTCACGTCTGGACCGGTCTCCGGCAGAGTTCTCCTCTTCATGCCGATCCTCGCGGTGGCCCTACCTCTGTTCCCGCATCGCCGCCACACTCTGTTCCTCGGGTAGGGGTGGGGAGAGGAAAGAGAGCCTCTGGATCACCCTCCCTCACCTCCGACCAACACCGTAAAAAGAGATAATGTTCAGCAGGGACTCCGAGGGATGTTTCAGGTTCAGTCGGTAGCTCCTCTAAAGCGTGGCCATCTTGGTCTGCGGTCAAGCCACGCCCCCAATGTTCTTTCTTAATCGAATATTTATTCTAGGTAGATTGCAAAGTAGAGGGGTGACTACTCCTCTAAAATCATTTTAAACACTACTCTGTGGTGACAGAGACCTCCCCCCCTCCATGCTTCAATGCTATTTCAGTTGTTTATCCCTAAAATAAATGCTTGGGAGTTTTGGGGGCATAGTGAGGGTTCTGTTTGCCAGGGGACTGATATGTAGCGCTGTACAAAAAGGGCCTAGGGATTTACTGGGAAGTTGGGAATTTCACGTGGCAAACGCTGCTTTCTGCCTTCCTTATATTTCATCACCAGATGCTTATTACTGGTACTCTGTAGTCTTAAATAGATTCTTCCCGGTATGTCCAGTTTTACTGGGTCGGTCTGCTGGTGAAAGCTACCTGGCAGGATGCCTAGGAAGTTGAGCAACTAAAGTTCTAAAGGGGTGTGTGAAATTCGCGTAGTTTGCTTCTGTGAATCAGGCTGATATGTAGCGCTGATGACCTGAAATTACGTAAAATGCAAATCTGTGACACTACTTTTTAGCACGAGATACGTCCTCATCTCAATTTTTGCAACAAAAACGGACTTTGTGCAAAAACCTCCACAACCAAAAGCACTTGCAAACAGCCTGTTTTCCTGTGTATTACTGCTATTTATTTATTTTTGCCATGTAATTACGCGAAGTAGCCCAGTGGCCTAATTTCGGGGATTTTGTGTAACCAGCAGAGTGCGAAATTCCCGAATGTACGTGAATTATGCTGTCTATGGCCTGGTTCTAACCCAGTGGAGCATATTCATGAAACGGTTAGTGGTTCTTGCTTCTCGCACTGCTACCAGGCAAGCACAAGGCTGTGATTGTTTACCAGTATACATATTTACCATGCTTGTCTGTCTTATCCGTGGATCCCCCGCTTACTTTGTTTTGTAGTGCCTCACAACTCAGTCCTCTATGCCTTTTGGCTCTCTTACAACCACAATTGATCGTTTTATTTACCATGGTTAGTCTTTTGTGTAATGTTTATGTTCGAAAAGCACAAAGGTCATTGAAGCAGGTTTGTTGTTGGCAGACTCTGTGTGAATATGAGTCATTCTCTGACCAGCATTGAGTGAATTATCATGTGGCATTCCTGGCATGTGTAGTGCCATAGACCTGCCACTGATTTTTTTTTCTAAATCCACTCCGATTCTAAAAGTTGTGTCCAGGTAATGAGTAATAGGATCTGCACGGACAAAAGACTGTGCCGCCCTGCCTCTGCTATACTGATTGCGCCCTGCCTGTGTCTTTTTTATTTATTTATTTTTAGTAAATTGAACGACCTGAGAGCCCCCTCATATTTTTTCATGTTTTACTGAGTTGTTCAACTGGAGGAACCGGGCTCTGTTGGCCATGGCGTAATCCCAGAGAGGGCACTCGCTCATGGTATGGAGTGGCTGTAGGCATGGAGTGTTTGATGGTTCATGGCACCTGACCTCCCTGCAGGCACACAGTTCGAAAGTCCTGTGTCCTAAAGGGGAGAGGGCGATTGGCCTCTCCCCAGTAACGTGTGCAATCCTTCTTGATTGGTGTCTTAACCCTTGTGCTATTGTGCGTGGTAGGAGTATCGTTGTTTCAATTCGGTCTGTGTACGTGGGACACTGTGTGCAGAGGGATACTGTCAAAGATGGGCTGAGGGCCAGCACAAAATGGTGCACGTCTTCATCATTGCATTAAGATGTATTAACCTCCTGGTTCGTTCTCGTGGAGACCATGGCAAATGACCATTTCGTCAATGACAAGGATTGTGTTAGCCAACCACTTAGTAGTCGCATTTTAAATGCGACATCGAGTTGCTTTGCCAATGCTTTCTTATTGTTGAATTTGCACACTTAAAAATAATTGGTATTTTTTTAATTGGGGTGATATTGTTAGTGGCAGTGCCAGTCTTGAAAGAAATGTGATTGGAATGGTGCAACTTAGATTCCGTTCAGGGTTCCTCAGCCTTTTTTTCCCTTGGCCTCCCACCCTCGCAGTTTTTGTTTGTTTTTATTAATATTCCATCCACAGCCATTTTGCTTTTGCTTCGGTTTTTTCTTTGAGTTCTCAGCCTAGCTTTGAAATGCCGTCCGAGCAACTCCTATTTAAGTGCAGCCAGTTCACGATCGCATAGTGGGTGACCTGCAACTGGGCTTCAGTGTGGTGGATGAGCTACATTTTTTTGAAGCACAATCCAGAAAAAACAGAACTTTTCCTAGCCTCTACCATACATACCAACCGTTATCGATAATTTAATATCCTCCTCTACTATGTGTCCCAGAGTTTGAAATATATATCTTTATTAATGCCAGCCTATCCTTAAAGGGACCGGTCACTAAAGTTGACAGTTTGTTACTGGCAACTTTTAACTTTGGGGGATTTTTTACAGATTATTGAGAAGCATATTCAGTGCCTCGGTGCAATTTAGGCTTGATTATGTTGATGCAGTTTATTTAGGGGCCCCTGCGTCCCTCCTATGTCATTTCTAACTGGTCACATAACCCTAAATACTTTAATTTGTCTCCCATATTGAAACTTCTTCACTTTTTACCCATTGAAAGCCCTATTACTCTAAATGCAATGGTAACCTGCATCGAACTGTTCACCAGAAGTCACCTGATTTCTGTTTTAAAAAGTTTGATTGTTTGGTATAACGGTGGCTGGGATGATTCGACTTATTGTGCAGAGCATGCGTTGCAAGGCTCCGACAACTGATGGGCATGCTTTATGGACCCGAACTCCAGTTCTCTTCCGGATGTGTACAAGGGTGACGTCTTGCTGGAGGGTGGCGCTTGGATTATTTGGGTTGAGACTGTCGCTTTACTGAGCAGACCCCCCATTTGGCAGGGTATATGGCTGTGTCATGCAGCTGGTCTAGGTATTGCCTTCCTGGGGGACTTTTGGGTGAGTTCCCATATGAATTCATTTCAGGCACTGAGGGAACAGTCAGCTCTCCAAATCCAGTATCCTAAATATCTGCAGTTGTGACATGCCCGGACAGCCATCCTCCCTGTGAACACGCAGATATGGCCCCTTGCAAGCAAAGTTGATGACGTGGAAGATGCAGAAAGGAGCTATTGCTCTGATGTACTGTTCGCTCATCATTAATGGCTGGGCCTTTTTTCTTAGAGTGAAGCAGAAATAGGAGACCTTGGGGGAGCACCGAACAATGCAGACTGGCGTGAGGCTGGACTGGCCCCAAGGGAACTGGCGATCTCCACACATCTCGGGCTTGTTCAACTCCACTATTTGCTTGTCAAATATTTGACCCCCAGTAGCTTCATCGAGCCAACAGGTCAGCTAAGGCACACTGCCCAGATGTTCGCTGCTTGATGCAGATTTCTATCACGTTGTTTGGTCCTGCCCTGAACTGGTGTCCTCCTGGGAAGAAATCGGTAGGGAACTTTCTGAAGTGTTGGGCAGCCAACTTGCCCTCACGCCTAGTTTGGTGCTCTTGGGGTTACTGTAGATATGGAGGGGGGGGGGGGCTAGGGAGGGTGCCAGAGGATGTAATGCAGTTTTTTGAGGGTGACAATGTTGGTAGCAAAGCAAGATGATACATCGCTTACAAATGTAGGTCCCCGGGGACCCCCCTAGTATCAGAATGGCAAAGGGGGGGGGGGGGGTGAACTGGTGTGCCCAACTGGAACGACCCATATATGAAGCCCGGGGTTGCCCTCGCAAGCATGAGATGATCTGGAGAGGGTGGTGGGAGTACAACTGTCTAGATGCGGAGATTGACTGATTATTGTATTCATTCCTCTGCTTATGTGCTGACTGGATGGACTGCGTCCTGTTTTTAGGTCTCGTCTGGCGTTCGCATCGCGCATGCGCTGCTCTCGCCATGCAAGGGCTTTTGTAATCGATCCTGTTTGAGAAGGGGGCTTTAAGCCACGCCCTTCTTTTTAATTGGCTTGTGTCAGCGTTTGTTAAATGCTGGCCCGTGATTGGCAGTTAGGCTTACTTGTTACCGCCTTGTCCTCTTTTACTACGAGCCATTTTGACAGGCCAACGCCATCTTTGTACAGTGACGTATGAGGACTTCTAATACTTTCCATGAGGCCACTGAAACTAAATTGTTTACATTTGGCAGAGGCTGCTTAAATTATTTGTTTACATTTTCCACGGCAAATCGAGCGAATAGCCTAGAATCGGATGGTGAGTCGACATGGAGACTTGAATCCTGCTCTTCAGCTCCAAAGCCATGCCGCATTAGCTATTACGCCATATGGTGTTCCTTTCTCTGTGATGCAGATTTTAGCAGATGTAGGTATTTTAACTTCGGGAGTGGATTATGGTCTTCAGTAATTGACTTTTTTAAAACCATGTGATTCACAGGCTGTTAAGCTGCTCCGAGATTCGAACCGGATTGCCCAGCTCGAGAGTCGGCAGCTCTGGCCGTGACGTCACTGGACTAGTGTCTGCACCATATATATTTTACAATGGCGGCAATGAAACTACTGTTTCAGGCAGTGGAACAAGTTTTTCGGACACACCCAGTGCCAATTTCAGGGTGTCCAGGGGAGGTACCTTTCTCTGTGTGAGGTTGAGAAGGCAATACTTTAACACATAAGTAAGTGAGGTATACATATCCCTGTTTTCCTACAAGTTAAGCACATTCCAGTAAAAGTAATTTCTGCTGTGCGGTAGGCAGACTTAATTATGTGTTAAAGTATTGCCTTCTCAACCTCACACAGAGAAAGGTATGGCAGTTCCACGCCCACGACCTGCTCACGCCTGGTATTATGACAGAAACTGCGATTGTCAGCACGCGGTCAAGGATACTGGATGGAGCTGTACATCACAACAGACTTCGTCTGCTCCATTCAGCGTCAAAAAACTCCATTCTCTCTCAAGTCTCACTCCAGCAATTGTTAGAGGCTTGCTAAAGGGTAATTGCTCTCACCGACATCTTCGACGTTCTGTGCACGGCAGAAGCCTCCATATCCTATGCAGTCCTAAGATCCAGAGGCGCACAAGAGGAGACGTCAGAAATTGTAGAGCACATAGAGTACAGCTTTAGCAAAGGCTCCTTCGCTCGCTCCACAAAGAGACCTTCTTCAACAGTGGTCACACCCATTCGTTCGCTAGCCTAGATGAAAGTTGCACCTTTTGACCGAGGATGGCGGAGAATTATTTGTTAGCTGTGCGACACATATAGTAGTGAGTTTTTGTTAACCAGATAGCGAGATCTGAGAGGCGTGCAACAAAGGAACATTCTCACTAGTGCTCTGGTTAGATGGATCATGTTATCCTCGGCCCAATTGAAGGCACTAAGAGAGCATGACGTCTTGTTAGGTTATTTTGTGCATGGTGGATGGAAGCATGAATATTTTAGTAAATCACTTCTGTAATATATATCATATTGGCTTTGAATTACACAGAAGGAAACAGCACCAAACACTTGTCTCTCCTGCCACCGACATTTCATTTGGGTGTTTTTTTTCTTTTTCTATCTATCGTGATGTGAAGGGGCCAACTGCTGTTATATTCCATTACATCTGCTGTTACATTCAAGTATTGTTTTCTCAGTTAAAGTAAAACTATATCTACAGTGGTAAATTAACTAACGCACTCAAACGCATCCTTGATCTCCCGGGCGCATGCATTATACTACATACTGACTGCGAGTTGTAATGCAGCACCACAGATAAACTACTCTGCTACTGTAATCAAGCAGCGATGATATGAATTCTTATTGAATTCTTGCACATGTATCTAGATAGGTGACCTGGTACAAATGAACTGGGACATTTTAACCCGTGCTGTTCCTTATAAGCTTTCACACACTGCGTGAGAGTGATCACTCCATAAAAGTGCTGAATATTTCTTTTACCTGGGACCATTCTTTCTGGCTAATCTACATTTGTGGAAAATTACAAAATGTACATGCGAATAAAGTTTTGCTCGCTAACACACAGACTTTCATAAGCCTCGGCTGTGTAGGCAGTTAATCAATTGTTCATCAACTACATTATGCTTCATAACATTGTAAGCATCAGGCACTCAAGCCAAAGCAATCTGGTGCCTAACAGATAACAAGCATTTGCAATGCAATAGGTCTTGCCTTTGCGAGAGTTTGAGCTATTGGCATTGTAAATGACTACCTTTTTATTTATGTGTTTTGAAAACCTGCAAGCGGTGCGTAAACGCACACTTTGTACTTATAGTCATTGCTTACGAGAAGCAAGGCTGGCAGTAACTGCGTCTCATTTACTGCCAGCCTTGCTTCTCGTAAGCAAGGACTATTAGTATAAAGTGCGTGTTTACGCACCGCTTGCAGGTTTTCAAAACACATAAATGAAAGGCATTGTAATTTACAATGACAATACCTCGAACTCGCACAAAGACTAGACCTATTGCATTGCAAATGCTTGTTCTGGTTTGTCGCTTTCACTAAACATAACCGAATGTATCCGCTTTGTGCCGAATCTAATCTCGTGCAGTTCAGATGGCTTCTGAAACTTTTTTCATGCTGAGTTTTGCGGTACACTACTTTAGCACCATGTTGATTTGGTAATGAGTACTCTACAAATGCCACCTCATAGAAGAAAAAGCCTTAATTAAAAACGTGTAGGCATGTTATTGCAATTTTTATTTAAAAACTAAAGATAGCCCTTTTTACACCACCCTTTGCTCTCAGTATTGTACATCTGGAGCCACCTTCTTCCACTCAGACAAGTTACAGTAAGAATGGTGTCCTTTTTGAATCCCCAAGTACATAACCATTGAATTGCGATCTTCCCGAACTTCGCTTTTTAGCCTGATAATTTGTGCAGCACATAATAATCTATTTTGGAATGTCTGAGTAATTGTGCATTTTATGGCCGTGTATCATTTTAAATTCAATTTTGCATCTAGTATGTCAACAGAAAATCCACCATTTAACATTTTTACATTTTCCCCGAAGTTTCACGAGCCAGGCTTTGAATTAAGATTAGATATTTTATTTGGTACATTTACAGTGTTGTGTATAAACAAAAAAGTACCCAAATCTTAAGATTGTATTTTTTTTACGTAGAAGTATACATTTAATGTTCATATACTTCTCGCCTATTCCTGATTCAAGACATCTTCCATCATATGAGCTAAAATTCAGAAGTGTTGTGTGCCAAAGTGCACCTCAACTGCTTCCAAGCCAATTAAGAAGGTTATTGGAATTCGATATTGCTAAACAGGTGCACCTCGTTTCTAGATCACCAGAAGAGCGCCATCACCACTGTATACAATCAGAAACTTTTGTCAGTTTGGTTTGCAGCATTCGGATATGTGGTAACACATCATACCCATGTCAAAAGCTGTCTAAAGGGTGTCGAAAGTAATCCTATCTGCTCAGTCTGTCGTTCTACATGTTATTAACAAATGGAGATAGTTGAAGATGGTTGTCACTCTACCGATGAGTGCGTGTCAGAGCTAGTGTGTCCCAAGAACAGAACTTATGATGCGCCTAGAGATGGCAAAGAACCCCAGAACCAAATTTGGAGATTTACAGGTCACAGTTAGTAATATATTTTTTCAGTCTCCCACCGGGAAAAGATTCCACAAGTAGGACATCGTGGAGCCAGAAAAAACCTCTCCTCTGCTAAAAGAATATTGCTCCACAGCTTTTTACAAAAAATCACCTGAATTCACACCGCTTCAGGAACAAAGCTCCTTGATTAGATGCTACAAAAGTGGATTTGTTTTTCTGTGATGCACACACCGACAGGTTTGTCAAATATACACTGCATCTCACTCACTACAAAGGGATCATACTTGTCAGGATTGCTGATGGAGGAGGGATGAGTTTGGCCTGTTTTCCTGCTGCATAGCCTGGATCCTTCACATCCATTAATTGCTGCACTTTCTAGAGAAAATGAAAGACCATCTGTCCAAGACAAAAAATTCGGTCGAAATTAATTATTCAAAAATACATTAATTCGAAGCTGAATAAAGTAAATCTGTGACTGAATGGCCGAGAAGGAAAACAATGAGTATTTTGGAATGGTCAAGTCTAAGTTTGCACCTGAACATATTGAGGTTCTGGGGCAGGACCTAAAGTGAGCTGGGCACAGATGAAGTGCCAACGGTAACCCACACATTCTGATTCTACATTGAGGTAATATAATGCAGAAATATATCAAATATCATCACAACATGGATAATTGATCTGTACACAGCCATAAAGCATGTGCAGATTACAACACTTACTTCTCCTTGCTGATCTTTAAAACACGAATGAAGACACAGACACACCATTCTTAAGAGCCCTGCCTAACTGTACCCACCTTCACAACATAAACATCATGCCACTTCGCGTCACTTTTTTTTAATTACAAAACAGTTTTTTTCTCACATACCTATTTGCTAGGAAACAACTTAACCAGCCTCGTACTCTTGACCCCATCATACTGTTTTTATACTTCACTTGCTTTTTGCCAATATTATCCTTTTCCTTCAAATTCATACATTCACCTTCACGCCCCACCTACACCTGGCACACTTTTGTTGTCACATATTTTCCTCTTATCATCCTAAGCATAGCACACCCTGTAGCATTATGGTTTGTAGTACTATATTCCCACAATCACTCTTCCAAGTCCCTACACCTTGACCAGCAATTTACTTTTAAGTCGACTGCATTTTATCCATAAGTGTCTGATTAACCCTTTCCACCAGTCTGTTCACTTTCAACTTGTACAGAGCAGTTAGTCGGTGTTGCACCTTTGCCTGATTAAAACTAGTATTTCCTTTATCCTCAATTGTACACTTTTCTATCCATAAAAAAGACTCTTAAATACTCATTTTCTCAACAAAACCCTTTCACAATAGTCTTATCCTATCAAACATAGTTACTTTCAACACAAAATCCAACTTGGGTGAACTTGGACAAATCAGCCATACCCACTCCATTTCAAAAACGTCCATTGAGACACTCCAGTGACCCTGAAATAGCAACATCAACTTGTCTCTACACCGTTTCAGGAATTGGTAACAGACCTAAGGTGCACTAACTGTTTCCAAGCCCATACCGCTTTGCCATGCCCTCAATTATTCGGTCGATTTCATATGAATTGAACTTTTCCCTTACACATCTCTTGATTATGCTTCATCTCAAATACCCTTCAAGTGCTTGATTAAAAAAATTCAAACTTATCAGCCTACCCTTTCACCACATTTTTGTATTCTCAAACAACTTATCCTTCACACTTCTTTCCTACCCTCACCAGGCAAATCCTTCATTCCTACCAACTTCTCATGCCTGCTCTCTGCATCCATTCTTGTTTAGATGTAGCATTACCAACTATACTCCTGTAACCAAGCATTCTCTCGTCCATCATTTTGAAAACGTTGCTGCTACGTTGTCCTGCCCTAAAATTGTAGTTTTATTATCCAAACATCCAGCTTATTTTTGGAGAGGCATTCACTGATCGTTTAGTCATCAGCAATTTGACCAGTGAGTGCCCTGTGATCTGTATGCCTCACATATAGTATATTCCACAAAAAGTATCTAACATTATTTGAAGCCTACATACAGGAAAACGCTTTATGAGTACATTAGAGTACTTTTGTTCTGCAGCATTCAGGGCTCGAGTTGTAAATGGTGTTTTCACTTCCCTGCCATCCTGTACTTGGGATAGCAGTGCACCCAACCCTTTTGCACTTATATCCACAGTAAATAAGATTTTACAATTTAAATATGAATGATGGTGAATTATCAACCTCTACACATATCAAAAAAGGGACAGGGACTGCTGCTGTATTGGTTGAATGTGATTTGGAAACTGTGAGCTGTGATTCCGTAGACTTGTGGGAAAAGGTACATGAATGACTGTTACAGTGACAGCAAAATATAATAAATTATTCTTGCTTGAAAACAAAAAGAATAAAAAAGGGGTTTACATTACGTGGCATTCAATGGACTTAAAAGCTAATGCGTTTCTTAAGTGAAAGAAAACTATCTTGAAAAGTGTCCAGTTCGTTTAATTCTTTATTTCAACCGGAAAAGCCATAAAGCATGACCAATGTTTCTAGCCCCCATCTTTATATACATATCACTGTTTTTCTTCTTGAAATTCATTAAGCAGGTTGTTTTTCGAACACCCATACCCCCTGCTAATCGACCATTTGTAGTGCTGCCTATTATAAATAGACTGGCTCTTTAGTTATTGCGACCTAATCAGTGTGCAAATTGCACCGGACTAGTTTCCGAATGAGAATAGTAGATCAGACCCTAGCTTCCTTGCACACAGTCAGGCCGTCTTATAACATTTTGAGCTGGTGTTTAAAATGTCCTTGTCCTCTAAAGGAGGGAACAATAATATTCAATACTAAAAGGGATGGAATCATTAATCACAGATGTCCCCAAGAGCAGGAAATGCATCTTGTTTAACCCAAGTCCTATTCTTAATGCTACCTCCCTAATCAAGGAGATTTCCTTTGTTCTAATTTCATCTTATCGCTGTTTGTTTCTGCAGGGAGATGAGGAGCTGTGGGCCTGTAGGATGTTGGTATGAGAGACTCTCTTTGGAATTCACCCATTGCCCTGGTTGCTGTTGGATAGCTCAAGGTAAGGCGTGCATGCGGGTCTGGGTCTTTTGGATAACAGCCATTAGTGTACATGAACCTTTGCTGTATGCTATCTATATTAGTATATCACTTCATACTGCAAGCGGGTACGGGTCAAAAGGAAGATGTGTCCTGCCACCCATTTTCAATCAGTAAATGTCTACTTGGGGTAGATTTGCAGAAGAATCAGGAGAACTACATTTTTTGATGTCTTTAAAAGGTATAATGAAGTGTCTTTTTGTCCTGGGGTGATGCAAGGGGTCTTTGAATCCTAGTAGATCTAACTCAGAACGTTTGTTACAAGATTGATAACTAAAGTACAATCAAGTTGTGCAATCATGATTCCAGCTACTTATATCAACAAGATGCTGCAAAATTTTTTGTAGCATACACTTAATCAGACTCAAATGTGTCTTATTTTGTTGACTGCACCCCTCTTCCGCTGCCTACGGCACGTGTTTTCAGTCATTGAAGTTTGCTCTTTTTTGGACACTTTTTTGTAAATGTTGTCTAAACCTTGGATTTGTCGTTTCACCAGATTGTTCTCCTGAAGCGCCCTAGAAACATTTTGCATTGGTGACAGCTGCCTCAACTTTCTCACCTACAATACAGCGCTTGTGCTGTCTGTTGTGAGACATCTTATGGACTTGCCAAGAGCATGTAGGAGCTTGGGCCTGACGTTGCTTACCATTGGTTGGGTTTCCTGTTAATCATGTTTGCCTGCTTCTTTTTTTGTGCCACAACTTGTCAGTCTTGTGTTTTGCCCTCCCATGGAGAAATACCTCTTTACCATCACTTTTGAAGGGTTAGCTTCTATGCTTCCACTGCTGCTTTTCAAGCACTACTTTTTCGGTTAAGCACTCCGTTTTTTTTTTCTTCCATCTGTTTCCCTCATATTCTTCTCTCTTCTGTACTTCGTGTTCTTTAATCAATTTGCTTCTCCTGCCTGCTCTCTGTTGCGTTCGCTCTGTACTCCTCCTCTCCCACATTGCTTTACCTCCAGTGTTTTTTTCCCCTACCCCTCACTGTTTTTCTGACACGATGCTTACTTGCTCCCGTCCCCCGGCCTCCACACCTGTCCCTCTGTTTCCCCCCTCATATGCATTCGTCTCTTGCCGGTTGTTTCTTCTCCTACCTGTGCCCTCCATGTGGCTTCCGCCTCCTCAGTGTTGCTTCCCCCACCTTCTCTACATTTAAAGCTTTCACATTTTTTTATGTTTAGTTACCTAACCTACTCGGATCAGTAATTAAACAGGAAAAAAATGCCTATCATTATGTAGGCATGATCATGCCCTTTTTTTTTTCCCTTCAGTTTTTAAAATTCTGAAGCCATGCTGCGGACCTTCAGGGATACTGTGAAGCCTGGCCTAAAACCATTGGAGAGACCAGTAGGTCCCACGGGTCAAATGTAGTGACCTTGCTAACCACAGGAATGCTGAGTGGCACTTGAGTGTAAGCTGTCTGGATGTTATTAATTCTAATCTGATTCTGGAGATGTGTAATCATTTTTAATTCAGACCGTCCTGTTCCTCTGTTCCAACAAATATTCAGCAAGCATGCTTGATAACACAAATATATAAGCGTCTTAGAGCAGCTGCCTCCGACATCCAAATAATATGTTCCCGCTACAGAGTTTCATATTAAATCTTCAAAGCTACCGGCTGCTTATGCTGCCTTTGAAGTACTGATTTCTTTTCCCCACCGTTGTCCTTGTCGGTGTTGCTTCTGCCCCTCCCAACCCGCCCTTGTCGGTGTTGTTTCTGCCCCTCCCAACCCGCCCTTGTCGGTGTTGCTTCTGCCCCTCCCAACCCGCCCTTGTCGGTGTTGCTTCTGCCCCTCCCAACCCGCCCTTGTCGGTGTTGCTTCTGCCCCTCCCAACCCGCCCTGGTCGGTGTTGCTTCTGCCCCTCCCAACCCGCCCTGGTCGGTGTTGCTTCTGCCCCTCCCAACCCGCCCTTGTCGGTGTTGCTTCTGCCCCTCCCAACCCGCCCTTGTCTGTGTTGCTTCTGCCCCCCCTTGTCTGTGTTGCTTCTGCCCCCCCTTGACTGTGTTGCTTCTGCCCCCCCTTGACTGTGTTGCTTTTGCCCCCCTTGTCTGTGTTGCTACTGCCCCTCCCAACCCGCCCCTGTCTGTTGCTTCTGCCCCTCCCAACCCGCCCTTGTCTGTGTTGCTTCTGCACCCCTTGTCTGTGTTGCTTCTGCCCCTCCCAACCAGCCTTTGTCGGTGTTGCTTCTGCCCCTCCCAACCCACCCTTTTCTGTGTTGCTTCTGCCCCCCCAACCCACCATTGTCTGTGTTACTTCTGCCCCTCCCAACCCACCCTTTTCTGTGTTGCTTCTGCCCCTCCAAACCCTCCCTTGTCGGTGTTGCTCCTGCTCCTCCCAACCCTCCCGTGTCCGTGTTGCTTCTGCCCCTCCCAACCCACCCTTTTCTGTGTTGCTTCTGCCCCCCCAACCCACCATTGTCTGTGTTGCTTCTGCCCCTCCCAACCTGCCCTTGTCGGTGTTGCTTCTGCACCCCTTGTCTGTGTTGCTTCTGCCCCTCCCAACCCACCCTTGTCTGTGTTGCTACTGCCCCTCTTGTCTGTGTTGCTTCTGCCCCTCCCAACCCACCCTTGTCTGTGTTGCTACTGCCCCTCCCAACCCGCCCATGTCTGTTGCTTCTGCCCCTCCCAACCCGCCCTTGTCTGTGTTGCTTCTGCACCTCCCAACCCGCCCTTGTCTGTGTTGCTTCTGCACCCCTTGTCTGTGTTGCTTCTGCCCCTCCCAACTCACCCTTGTCTGTGTTGCTACTGCCCCTCCCAACCCGACCATGTCTTTTTCTTCTGCCCCTCCCAACCCACCCTTGTCTGTGTTGCTTCTGCCCCTCCCAACCTGCCCTTGTCTGTTGCTTCTGCACCTCCCAACCCACCCTTGTCTATGTTGCTTCTGTACCCCTTGTCTGTGTTGCTTCTGCCCCTCCCAACCCACCCTTGTCTGTGTTGCTACTGCCCCTCCCAACCCGCCCAAGTCTGTTGCTTCTGCCCCTCCCAACCCGCCCCTGTCTGTTGCTTCTGCCCCTCCCAACCCACCCTTGTCTGTGTTGCTTCTGCACCTCCCAACCCACCCTTGTCTGTGTTGCTTCTGCCCCCTTGTCTGTGTTGCTTCTGCCCCTCCCAACCTGCCCTTGTCGGTCTTGCTTCTGCCCCTCCCAACCTGCCCTTGTCGGTCTTGCTTCTGCCCCTCCCAACCTGCCCTTGTCGGTCTTGCTTCTGCCCCTCCCAACCTGCCCTTGTCGGTCTTGCTTCTGCCTCTCCCAACCTGCCCTTGTTGGTGTTGCTTCTGCCCCTCCCAACCTGCCCTTGTCGGTGTTGCTTCTGCCCCTCCCAACCTGCCCTTGTCGGTGTTGCTTCTGCCCCTCCCAACCCGCCCTTGTCTGTGTTGCTTCTGCCCCTCCCAACCTGCCCTTGTCTGTGTTGCTTCTGCCCCTCCCAACCCACCCTTGTCTGTGTTGCTTCTGCCCCCCTTGTCTGTGTTGCTTCTGCCCCTCCCAACCCGCCCTTGTCGGTGTTGCTTCTGCCCCTTCCAACCCACCCTTGTCTGTGTTGCTTCTGCCCCTCCCAACCCGCCCTTGTCGGTGTTGCTTCTGCCCCTCCCAACCCTCCCGTGTCCGTGTTGCTTCTGCCCCTCCCAACCCTCCCGTGTCCGTGTTGCTTCTGCCCCTACCAACCATCCCGTGTCCGTGTTGCTTCTGCCCCTACCAACTATCCCGTGTCCGTGTTGCTTCTGCCCCTACCAACCATCCCGTGTCAGTGTTGCTTCTGTCCCTACCAACCATCCTGTGTCTGTGTTGCTTCTGCCCCTCCCAACCCTCCTGTGTCTGTGTTGCTTCTGCCCCTCCCAACCCTCCCGTGTCCGTGTTGCTTCTGCCCCTCCCAACCCTCCCGTGTCCGTGTTGCTTCTGCCCCTCCCAACCCTCCCGTGTCTGTGTTGCTTCTGCCCCTCCCAACCCGCCCTTGTCCGTGTTGCTTCTGCCCCTCCCAACCCTCCCGTGTCCGTGTTGCTTCTGCCCCTCCCAACCCTCCCGTGTCCGTGTTGCTTCTGCCCCTCCCAACCCTCCCGTGTCCGTGTTGCTTCTGCCCCTCCCAACCCTCCCGTGTCCGTGTTGCTTCTGCCCCTACCAACTATCCCGTGTCCGTGTTGCTTCTGCCCCTACCAACCATCCCGTGTCAGTGTTGCTTCTGTCCCTACCAACCATCCTGTGTCTGTGTTGCTTCTGCCCCTCCCAACCCTCCTGTGTCTGTGTTGCTTCTGCCCCTCCCAACCCTCCCGTGTCCGTGTTGCTTCTGCCCCTCCCAACCCTCCCGTGTCCGTGTTGCTTCTGCCCCTCCCAACCCTCCCGTGTCCGTGTTGCTTCTGCCCCTCCCAACCCTCCCGTGTCTGTGTTGCTTCTGCCCCTCCCAACCCTCCCGTGTCTGTGTTGCTTCTGCCCCTACCAACCCTCCCGTGTCCGTGTTGCTTCTGCCCCTCCCAACCCTCCCGTGTCCGTGTTGCTTCTGCCCCTCCCAACCCTCCTGTGTCCGTGTTGCTTCTGCCCCTCCCAACCCTCCTGTGTCCGTGTTGCTTCTGCCCCTCCCAACCCTCCTGTGTCCGTGTTGCTTCTGCCCCTCCCAACCCTCCCGTGTCCGTGTTGCTTCTGCCCCTCCCAACCCTCCTGTGTCCGTGTTGCTTCTGCCCCTCCCAACCCTCCTGTGTCTCTGTTGCTTCTGCCCCTCCCAACCCTCCCGTGTCCGTGTTGCTTCTGCCCCTCCCAACCCTCCCGTGTCCGTGTTGCTTCTGCCCCTACCAACCCTCCCGTGTCCGTGTTGCTTCTGCCCCTACCAACCCTCCCGTGTCCGTGTTGCTTCTGCCCCTACCAACCCTCCTGTGTCCGTGTTGCTTCTGCCCCTCCCAACCCTCCTGTGTCCGTGTTGCTTCTGCCCCTCCCAACCCTCCTGTGTCCGTGTTGCTTCTGCCCCTCCCAACTCTCCCGTGTCCGTGTTGCTTCTGCCCCTCCCAACCCTCCTGTGTCCGTGTTGCTTCTGCCCCTCCCAACCCTCCTGTGTCTCTGTTGCTTCTGCCCCTCCCAACCCTCCTGTGTCCGTGTTGCTTCTGCCCCTCCCAACCCTCCTGTGTCCGTGTTGCTTCTGCCCCTCCCAACCCTCCTGTGTCCGTGTTGCTTCTGCCCCTCCCAACCCTCCTGTGTCCGTGTTGCTTCTGCCCCTCCCAACCCTCCCGTGTCCGTGTTGCTTCTGCCCCTCCCAACCCTCCTGTGTCCGTGTTGCTTCTGCCCCTCCCAACCCTCCTGTGTCCGTGTTGCTTCTGCCCCTCCCAACCCTCCTGTGTCTCTGTTGCTTCTGCCCCTCCCAACCCTCCTGTGTCCGTGTTGCTTCTGCCCCTCCCAACCCTCCTGTGTCCGTGTTGCTTCTGCCCCTCCCAACCCTCCTGTGTCCGTGTTGCTTCTGCCCCTCCCAACCCTCCTGTGTCCGTGTTGCTTCTGCCCCTCCCAACCCTCCTGTGTCCGTGTTGCTTCTGCCCCTCCCAACCCTCCTGTGTCCGTGTTGCTTCTGCCCCTCCCAACCCTCCTGTGTCCGTGTTGCTTCTGCCCCTCCCAACCCTCCCGTGTCTGTGTTGCTTCTGCCCCTCCCAACCCTCCTGTGTCCGTGTTGCTTCTGCCCCTCCCAACCCTCCTGTGTCCGTGTTGCTTCTGCCCCTCCCAACCCTCCTGTGTCCGTGTTGCTTCTGCTCCTCCCAACCCTCCTGTGTCCGTGTTGCTTCTGCTCCTCCCAACCCTCCTGTGTCCGTGTTGCTTCTGCTCCTCCCAACCCTCCTGTGTCCGTGTTGCTTCTGCCCCTCCCAACCCTCATGTGTCCGTGTTGCTTCTGCTCCTCCCAACCCTCCCGTGTCCGTGTTGCTTCTGCTCCTCCCAACCCTCCCGTGTCCGTGTTGCTTCTGCTCCTCCCAACCCTCCTGTGTCCGTGTTGCTTCTGCTCCTCCCAACCCTCCCGTGTCCGTGTTGCTTCTGCCCCTCCCAACCCTCCCGTGTCGCTTCTGCCCCTCCCAACCCTCCCGTGTCCGTGTTGCTTCTGCTCCTCCCAACCCTCCTGTGTCCGTGTTGCTTCTGCCCCTCCCAACCCTCCTGTGTCCGTGTTGCTTCTGCTCCTCCCAACCCTCCCGTGTCTGTGTTGCTTCTGCCCCTCCCAACCCTCCTGTGTCCGTGTTGCTTCTGCTCCTCCCAACCCTCCCGTGTCCGTGTTGCTTCTGCCCCTCCCAACCCTCCCGTGTCCGTGTTGCTTCTGCCCCTCCCAACCCTCCCGTGTCCGTGTTGCTTCTGCCCCTACCAACCCTCCTGTGTCCGTGTTGCTTCTGCTCCTCCCAACCCTCCCGTGTCCGTGTTGCTTCTGCCCCTACCAACCCTCCTGTGTCCGTGTTGCTTCTGCCCCTCCCAACCCTCCTGTGTCCGTGTTGCTTCTGCCCCTCCCAACCCTCCCGTGTCCGTGTTGCTTCTGCTCCTCCCAACCCTCCTGTGTCCGTGTTGCTTCTGCCCCTCCCAACCCTCCTGTGTCCGTGTTGCTTCTGCCCCTCCCAACCCTCCTGTGTCCGTGTTGCTTCTGCTCCTCCCAACCCTCCCGTGTCCGTGTTGCTTCTGCCCCTACCAACCCTCCTGTGTCCGTGTTGCTTCTGCCCCTCCCAACCCTCCTGTGTCCGTGTTGCTTCTGCCCCTCCCAACCCTCCCGTGTCCGTGTTGCTTCTGCCCCTCCCAACCCTCCCGTGTCCGTGTTGCTTCTGCCCCTCCCAACCCTCCTGTGTCCGTGTTGCTTCTGCCCCTCCCAACCCTCCCGTGTCCGTGTTGCTTCTGCCCCTCCCAACCCTCCCGTGTCCGTGTTGCTTCTGCTCCTCCCAACCCTCCCGTGTCCGTGTTGCTTCTGCTCCTCCCAACCCTCCTGTGTCCGTGTTGCTTCTGCCCCTCCCAACCCTCCCGTGTCCGTGTTGTTTCTGCCCCTCCCAACCCTCCCGTGTCCGTGTTGCTTCTGCCCCTCCCAACCCTCCTGTGTCCGTGTTGCTTCTGCCCCTCCCAACCCTCCCGTGTCCGTGTTGTTTCTGCCCCTCCCAACCCTCCCGTGTCCGTGTTGCTTCTGCCCCTCCCAACCCTCCCGTGTCCGTGTTGTTTCTGCCCCTCCCAACCCTCCCGTGTCCGTGTTGTTTCTGCCCCTCCCAACCCTCCCGTGTCCGTGTTGCTTCTGCCCCTCCCAACCCTCCCGTGTCCGTGTTGTTTCTGCCCCTCCCAACCCTCCCGTGTCTGTGTTGCTTCTGCCCCTACCAACCCTCCTGTGTCCGTGTTGCTTCTGCCCCTCCCAACCCTCCTGTGTCCGTGTTGCTTCTGCCCCTCCCAACCCTCCCGTGTCCGTGTTGCTTCTGCTCCTCCCAACCCTCCTGTGTCCGTGTTGCTTCTGCTCCTCCCAACCCTCCCGTGTCTGTGTTGCTTCTGCCCCTACCAACCCTCCTGTGTCCGTGTTGCTTCTGCCCCTCCCAACCCTCCCGTGTTGCTTCTGCTCCTCCCAACCCTCCCGTGTCTGTGTTGCTTCTGCCCCTACCAACCCTCCTGTGTCCGTGTTGCTTCTGCCCCTCCCAACCCTCCTGTGTCCGTGTTGCTTCTGCCCCTCCCAACCCTCCCGTGTCCGTGTTGCTTCTGCTCCTCCCAACCCTCCCGTGTCTGTGTTGCTTCTGCCCCTACCAACCCTCCTGTGTCCGTGTTGCTTCTGCCCCTCCCAACCCTCCCGTGTCCGTGTTGCTTCTGCCCCTCCCAACCCTCCCGTGTCCGTGTTGCTTCTGCTCCTCCCAACCCTCCTGTGTCCGTGTTGCTTCTGCTCCTCCCAACCCTCCTGTGTCCGTGTTGCTTCTGCCCCTCCCAACCCTTCCGTGTTGCTTCTGCCCCTCCCAACCCTCCTGTGTCCGTGTTGCTTCTGCTCCTCCCAACCCTCCCGTGTCTGTGTTGCTTCTGCCCCTACCAACCCTCCTGTGTCCGTGTTGCTTCTGCCCCTCCCAACCCTCCCGTGTTGCTTCTGCTCCTCCCAACCCTCCCGTGTCTGTGTTGCTTCTGCCCCTACCAACCCTCCTGTGTCCGTGTTGCTTCTGCCCCTCCCAACCCTCCTGTGTCCGTGTTGCTTCTGCCCCTCCCAACCCTCCTGTGTCTCTGTTGCTTCTGCCCCTCCCAACCCTCCCGTGTCCGTGTTGCTTCTGCCCCTCCCAACCCTCCCGTGTCCGTGTTGCTTCTGCCCCTACCAACCCTCCCGTGTCCGTGTTGCTTCTGCCCCTACCAACCCTCCCGTGTCCGTGTTGCTTCTGCCCCTACCAACCCTCCTGTGTCCGTGTTGCTTCTGCCCCTCCCAACCCTCCTGTGTCCGTGTTGCTTCTGCCCCTCCCAACCCTCCTGTGTCCGTGTTGCTTCTGCCCCTCCCAACTCTCCCGTGTCCGTGTTGCTTCTGCCCCTCCCAACCCTCCTGTGTCCGTGTTGCTTCTGCCCCTCCCAACCCTCCTGTGTCTCTGTTGCTTCTGCCCCTCCCAACCCTCCTGTGTCCGTGTTGCTTCTGCCCCTCCCAACCCTCCTGTGTCCGTGTTGCTTCTGCCCCTCCCAACCCTCCTGTGTCCGTGTTGCTTCTGCCCCTCCCAACCCTCCTGTGTCCGTGTTGCTTCTGCCCCTCCCAACCCTCCCGTGTCCGTGTTGCTTCTGCCCCTCCCAACCCTCCTGTGTCCGTGTTGCTTCTGCCCCTCCCAACCCTCCTGTGTCCGTGTTGCTTCTGCCCCTCCCAACCCTCCTGTGTCTCTGTTGCTTCTGCCCCTCCCAACCCTCCTGTGTCCGTGTTGCTTCTGCCCCTCCCAACCCTCCTGTGTCCGTGTTGCTTCTGCCCCTCCCAACCCTCCTGTGTCCGTGTTGCTTCTGCCCCTCCCAACCCTCCTGTGTCCGTGTTGCTTCTGCCCCTCCCAACCCTCCTGTGTCCGTGTTGCTTCTGCCCCTCCCAACCCTCCTGTGTCCGTGTTGCTTCTGCCCCTCCCAACCCTCCCGTGTCTGTGTTGCTTCTGCCCCTCCCAACCCTCCTGTGTCCGTGTTGCTTCTGCCCCTCCCAACCCTCCTGTGTCCGTGTTGCTTCTGCCCCTCCCAACCCTCCTGTGTCCGTGTTGCTTCTGCTCCTCCCAACCCTCCTGTGTCCGTGTTGCTTCTGCTCCTCCCAACCCTCCTGTGTCCGTGTTGCTTCTGCTCCTCCCAACCCTCCTGTGTCCGTGTTGCTTCTGCCCCTCCCAACCCTCATGTGTCCGTGTTGCTTCTGCTCCTCCCAACCCTCCCGTGTCCGTGTTGCTTCTGCTCCTCCCAACCCTCCCGTGTCCGTGTTGCTTCTGCTCCTCCCAACCCTCCTGTGTCCGTGTTGCTTCTGCTCCTCCCAACCCTCCCGTGTCCGTGTTGCTTCTGCCCCTCCCAACCCTCCCGTGTCGCTTCTGCCCCTCCCAACCCTCCCATGTCCGTGTTGCTTCTGCTCCTCCCAACCCTCCTGTGTCCGTGTTGCTTCTGCCCCTCCCAACCCTCCTGTGTCCGTGTTGCTTCTGCTCCTCCCAACCCTCCCGTGTCTGTGTTGCTTCTGCCCCTCCCAACCCTCCTGTGTCCGTGTTGCTTCTGCTCCTCCCAACCCTCCCGTGTCCGTGTTGCTTCTGCCCCTCCCAACCCTCCCGTGTCCGTGTTGCTTCTGCCCCTCCCAACCCTCCCGTGTCCGTGTTGCTTCTGCCCCTACCAACCCTCCTGTGTCCGTGTTGCTTCTGCTCCTCCCAACCCTCCCGTGTCCGTGTTGCTTCTGCCCCTACCAACCCTCCTGTGTCCGTGTTGCTTCTGCCCCTCCCAACCCTCCTGTGTCCGTGTTGCTTCTGCCCCTCCCAACCCTCCCGTGTCCGTGTTGCTTCTGCTCCTCCCAACCCTCCTGTGTCCGTGTTGCTTCTGCCCCTCCCAACCCTCCTGTGTCCGTGTTGCTTCTGCCCCTCCCAACCCTCCTGTGTCCGTGTTGCTTCTGCTCCTCCCAACCCTCCCGTGTCCGTGTTGCTTCTGCCCCTACCAACCCTCCTGTGTCCGTGTTGCTTCTGCCCCTCCCAACCCTCCTGTGTCCGTGTTGCTTCTGCCCCTCCCAACCCTCCCGTGTCCGTGTTGCTTCTGCCCCTCCCAACCCTCCCGTGTCCGTGTTGCTTCTGCCCCTCCCAACCCTCCTGTGTCCGTGTTGCTTCTGCCCCTCCCAACCCTCCCGTGTCCGTGTTGCTTCTGCCCCTCCCAACCCTCCCGTGTCCGTGTTGCTTCTGCTCCTCCCAACCCTCCCGTGTCCGTGTTGCTTCTGCTCCTCCCAACCCTCCCGTGTCCGTGTTGCTTCTGCTCCTCCCAACCCTCCCGTGTCTGTGTTGCTTCTGCCCCTACCAACCCTCCTGTGTCCGTGTTGCTTCTGCCCCTCCCAACCCTCCCGTGTTGCTTCTGCTCCTCCCAACCCTCCCGTGTCTGTGTTGCTTCTGCCCCTACCAACCCTCCTGTGTCCGTGTTGCTTCTGCCCCTCCCAACCCTCCTGTGTCCGTGTTGCTTCTGCCCCTCCCAACCCTCCCGTGTCCGTGTTGCTTCTGCTCCTCCCAACCCTCCCGTGTCTGTGTTGCTTCTGCCCCTACCAACCCTCCTGTGTCCGTGTTGCTTCTGCTCCTCCCAACCCTCCTGTGTCCGTGTTGCTTCTGCCCCTCCCAACCCTCCCGTGTCCGTGTTGCTTCTGCTCCTCCCAACCCTCCTGTGTCCGTGTTGCTTCTGCTCCTCCCAACCCTCCTGTGTCCGTGTTGCTTCTGCCCCTCCCAACCCTCCCGTGTCCGTGTTGCTTCTGCCCCTCCCAACCCTCCTGTGTCCGTGTTGCTTCTGCTCCTCCCAACCCTCCCGTGTCTGTGTTGCTTCTGCCCCTACCAACCCTCCTGTGTCCGTGTTGCTTCTGCCCCTCCCAACCCTCCCGTGTTGCTTCTGCTCCTCCCAACCCTCCCGTGTCTGTGTTGCTTCTGCCCCTACCAACCCTCCTGTGTCCGTGTTGCTTCTGCCCCTCCCAACCCTCCTGTGTCCGTGTTGCTTCTGCCCCTCCCAACCCTCCCGTGTCCGTGTTGCTTCTGCTCCTCCCAACCCTCCCGTGTCTGTGTTGCTTCTGCCCCTACCAACCCTCCTGTGTCCGTGTTGCTTCTGCTCCTCCCAACCCTCCTGTGTCCGTGTTGCTTCTGCCCCTCCCAACCCTCCCGTGTCCGTGTTGCTTCTGCTCCTCCCAACCCTCCTGTGTCCGTGTTGCTTCTGCTCCTCCCAACCCTCCTGTGTCCGTGTTGCTTCTGCCCCTCCCAACCCTCCCGTGTCCGTGTTGTTTCTGCCCCTCCCAACCCTCCTGTGTCCGTGTTGTTTCTGCCCCTCCAGTCTAGCACAGGACTCCTGCTTAGGGGTCGTGGCTGAGCCGCCATCTCCAAGCAAGAATCCATTGGAACGGTAAGGGTCTTTCCGTTCCAACTGTGCCTCTCCTCCGCTACTAGGTGCACGGGGAGGTACAGAGGTGAGGGGTTGTCTCCCTGACGCAGATTTACAGTTTAGCGACCATGTCTTCAGCAGAATGATTTACTGGATTCTGCATGGGAGGGGCCGGGGGCTGATGCAGGAGCTGTCCTGGGTCAGGCTGCTGTCAATTGTAAGCACCAGCCGTTTCTCGGCACCCCTATGTAGCGTGGAAGCCATAAACATTGCGACCTCCACATTAAAGTGGTTAACGAGGTGTTAGTCAAGTGTTTATGTAGTCTGCTTACCTTTGAGTTATGATATGTTTGGTCCCTTGTTGAGTATGGATGTAGTGGCATAAGTGGACGGGTTCTTGCTCTACATATTCCTTCACCTCCTGATCAGTCTGAACCAAATCTAGAGAAAGTAAGTTCTGTAGAACATCTAGAAATGTAGATGCCAGGCCATCCAGCGCCCCGCACTCTACAGCGCCCCGCACTCTACAGCGCCCCGCACTCTACAGCGCCCCGCACTCTACAGCGCCCCGCACTCTACAGCGCCCCGCATTCTACAGCGCTCTACAGCGCCCCGCACTCTACAGCGCCCCGCACTCTACAGCGCCCCGCACTCTGCAGCGCCCGCGCTCTGCAGCGCCCCGCGCTCTGCAGCGCCCCGCACTCTGCAGCGCCCCGCGCTCTACAGCGCCCCGCACTCTACAGCGCCCCGCACTCTACAGCGCCCCGCACTCTACAGCGCCCCGCACTCTACAGCGCCCCGCACTCTACAGCGCCCCGCACTCTACAGCGCCCCGCACTCTACAGCGCCCCGAACTCTACAGCGCCCCGAACTCTACAGCGCCCCGAACTCTACAGCGCCCCGCACTCTACAGCGCCCCGCACTCTACAGCGCCCCGCACTCTACAGCGCACTCTACAGCGCACTCTACAGCGCCCCGCACTCTACGGCGCCCCGCACTCTACGGCGCCCCGCACTCTACGGCGCCCCGCACTCTACGGCGCCCCGCACTCTACGGCGCCCCGCGCTCTACAGCGCCCCGCGCTCTACAGCGCCCCGCGCTCTACAGCGCAACACTCTACAGCGCAACACTCTACAGCGCAACACTCTACAGCGCAACACTCTACAGCGCAACACTCTACAGCGCAACACTCTACAGCGCAACACTCTACAGCGCAACACTCTACAGCGCAACACTCTACAGCGCAACACTCTACAGCGCAACACTCTACAGCGCAACACTCTACAGCGCCCCGCACTCTACAGCGCCCCGCGCTCTGCAGCGCCCTGCACTCTACAGCGCCCCGCAGCGCCCCGCACTCTGCAGCGCCCCGCACTCTACAGCGCCCCGCACTCTACAGCGCCCCGCACTCTACAGCGCCCCGCACTCTACAGCGCCCCGCACTCTACAGCGCCCCGCACTCTACAGCGCCCCGCACTCTACAGCGCACTCTACAGCGCACTCTACAGCGCCCCGCACTCTACAGCGCACTCTACGGCGCCCCGCACTCTACAGCGCACTCTACGGCGCCCCGCACTCTACGGCGCCCCGCACTCTACGGCGCCCCGCACTCTACGGCGCCCCGCACTCTACGGCGCCCCGCACTCTACGGCGCCCCGCATTCTACAGCGCTCTACAGCGCCCCGCACTCTACAGCGCCCCGCACTCTGCAGCGCCCGCGCTCTGCAGCGCCCCGCGCTCTGCAGCGCCCCGCACTCTGCAGCGCCCCGCACTCTACAGCGCCCCGCACTCTACAGCGCCCCGCACTCTACAGCGCCCCGCACTCTACAGCGCCCCGCACTCTACAGCGCCCCGCACTCTACAGCGCCCCGAACTCTACAGCGCCCCGAACTCTACAGCGCCCCGCACTCTACAGCGCCCCGCACTCTACAGCGCCCCGCACTCTACAGCGCACTCTACAGCGCACTCTACAGCGCCCCGCACTCTACGGCGCCCCGCACTCTACAGCGCCCCGCACTCTACAGCGCCCCGCACTCTACAGCGCCCCGCACTCTACGGCGCCCCGCACTCTACAGCGCCCCGAACTCTACAGCGCCCCGAACTCTACAGCGCCCCGCACTCTACAGCGCCCCGCACTCTACAGCGCCCCGCACTCTACAGCGCACTCTACAGCGCACTCTACAGCGCCCCGCACTCTACGGCGCCCCGCACTCTACGGCGCCCCGCACTCTACGGCGCCCCGCGCTCTACGGCGCCCCGCACTCTACGGCGCCCCGCGCTCTACGGCGCCCCGCGCTCTACAGCGCCCCGCGCTCTACAGCGCCCCGCGCTCTACAGCGCAACACTCTACAGCGCAACACTCTACAGCGCAACACTCTACAGCGCAACACTCTACAGCGCAACACTCTACAGCGCAACACTCTACAGCGCAACACTCTACAGCGCCCCGCACTCTACAGCGCCCCGCGCTCTGCAGCGCCCTGCACTCTACAGCGCCCCGCAGCGCCCCGCACTCTACAGCGCCCCGCAGCGCCCCGCACTCTACAGCGCCCCGCACTCTACAGCGCCCCGCACTCTACAGCGCCCCGCACTCTACAGCGCCCCGCACTCTACAGCGCCCCGCACTCTACAGCGCCCCGCACTCTACGGCGCCCCGCACTCTACAGCGCCCCGCACTCTACGGCGCCCCGCACTCTACAGCGCCCCGCACTCTACAGCGCCCCGCACTCTACAGCGCCCCGCACTCTACGGCGCCCCGCACTCTACAGCGCACTCTACGGCGCCCCGCACTCTACAGCGCACTCTACGGCGCCCCGCACTCTACGGCGCCCCGCACTCTACGGCGCCCCGCACTCTACGGCGCCCCGCACTCTACGGCGCCCCGCACTCTACGGCGCCCCGCACTCTACGGCGCCCCGCACTCTACGGCGCCCCGCACTCTACGGCGCCCCGCACTCTACGGCGCCCCGCACTCTACGGCGCCCCGCACTCTACGGCGCCCCGCACTCTACGGCGCCCCGCACTCTACGGCGCCCCGCACTCTACTGCGCCCCGCACTCTACTGCGCCCCGCACTCTACTGCGCCCCGCACTCTACTGCGCCCCGCACTCTACTGCGCCCCGCACTCTACAGCGCCCCGCACTCTACAGCGCCCCGCACTCTACAGCGCCCCGCACTCTACAGCGCCCCGCACTCTACAGCGCCCCGCACTCTACAGCGCCCCGCACTGCGCCCCGCACTGCGCCCCGCACTGCGCCCCGCACTGCGCCCCGCACTGCGCCCCGCACTCTACAGCGCCCCGCACTCTACAGCGCCCCGCACTCTACAGCACCACGCACTCTACAGCACCACGCACTCTACAGCGCACTCTACGGCGCCCCGCACTCTACGGCGCCCCGCACTCTACGGCGCCCCGCACTCTACGGCGCCCCGCACTCTACGGCGCCCCGCACTCTACGGCGCCCCGCACTCTACGGCGCCCCGCACTCTACGGCGCCCCGCACTCTACTGCGCCCCGCACTCTACTGCGCCCCGCACTCTACTGCGCCCCGCACTCTACTGCGCCCCGCACTCTACTGCGCCCCGCACTCTACTGCGCCCCGCACTCTACTGCGCCCCGCACTCTACTGCGCCCCGCACTCTACTGCGCCCCGCACTCTACTGCGCCCCGCACTCTACTGCGCCCCGCACTCTACTGCGCCCCGCACTCTACTGCGCCCCGCACTCTACTGCGCCCCGCACTCTACTGCGCCCCGCACTCTACAGCGCCCCGCACTCTACAGCGCCCCGCACTCTACAGCGCCCCGCACTCTACAGCGCCCCGCACTCTACAGCGCCCCGCACTCTACAGCGCCCCGCACTCTACAGCGCCCCGCACTCTACAGCGCCCCGCACTCTACAGCGCCACGCACTCTACAGCGCCACGCACTCTACAGCACCACGCACTCTACAGCACCACGCACTCTACAGCACCACGCACTCTACAGCACCACGCACTCTACAGCACCACGCACTCTACAGCACCACGCACTCTACAGCACCACGCACTCCACAGCGCCCCGCAGCGCCCTGCACTCTACAGCGCCCCGCAGCGCCCTGCACTCTACAGCGCCCCGCACTCTACAGCGCCCCGCACTCTACAGCGCCCCGCACTCTACAGCGCCCCGCACTCTACAGCGCCCCGCACTCTACAGCGCCCCGCACTCTACAGCGCCCCGCACTCTACAGCGCCCCGCAGCGCACCGCACTCTAAAGCGCCCCGCAGCGCACCGCACTCTACAGCGCACCGCAGCGCCCCATACTCTACAGCGCCCCGCACTCTACAGCGCAACGCGCTCTACAGCGCCCTGCGCTCTACAGCGCACGCACTCTACAGCGCACCACGCTCTCAGCGCCCCGCAGCGCCATGCACTCTACAGCGCCATGCGCTCTACAGTGCCCCGCGCTCTACAGCGCCCCGCACTCTACAGCGCCCGCAGCGCACCGCAGCGCACCACACTCTACAGCGCACCGCAGCGCCCCATACTCTACAGCGCCCGCACTCTACAGCGCAACGCGCTCTACAGCGCAACGCGCTCTACAGCGCCCCGCACTCTACAGCGCCCCGCGCTCTGCAGCGCCCCGCACTCTACAGCGCCCCGCACTCTACAGCGCCCCGCACTCTACAGCGCCGCGCACTCTACAGCGCACTCTACAGCGCACTCTACAGCGCACTCTACAGCGCACCGCACTCTACAGCGCACTCTACAGCGCCCCGCACTCTACAGCGCCACGCACTCTACAGCGCCCCGCACTCTACAGCGCCACGCACTCTACAGCGCCACGCACTCTACAGCGCCACGCACTCTACAGCGCCACGCACTCTACAGCGCCCCGCAGCGCCCCGCACTCTACAGCGCCCCGCACTCTACAGCGCCCCGCACTCTACAGCGCCCCGCACTCTACAGCGCCCCGCAGCGCCCCATACTCTACAGCGCACGCACTCTACAGCGCACCACGCTCTCTACAGCGCCCCGCGCTCTACAGCGCCCCGCAGCGCCCCCTACAGCGCCACGCACTCTACAGCGCCACGCACTCTACAGCGCCCCGCACTCTACAGCGCCCCGCACTCTACAGCGCCCCGCACTCTACAGCGCCCCGCACTCTACAGCGCCCCGCACTCTACAGCGCCCCGCACTCTACAGCGCCCCGCACTCTACAGCGCCCCGCACTCTACAGCGCCCCGCACTCTACAGCGCCCCGCACTCTACAGCGCCCCGCACTCTACAGCGCCCCGCAGTGCCCCGCACTCTACAGCGCCCCGCACTCTACAGCGCAACGCAGCGCCCCGCACTCTACAGCGCAACGCAGCGCCCCGCACTCTACAGCGCAACGCAGCGCCCCGCACTCTACAGTGCAACGCAGCGCCCCGCACTCTACAGTGCAACGCAGCGCCCCGCACTCTACAGTGCAACGCAGCGCCCCGCACTCTACAGTGCAACGCAGCGCCCCGCACTCTACAGCGCCCCGCACTCTACAGCGCCCCGCGCGCAGAAACTTTTACAAATCATAGAAATCCCACCATCGACAGTAGTCAATTTATCCACGAAAGTATTGACATGGGATGAGGAATCTGTCCTCAATCTAGGTTTAAAATGTGTTCCCAGTCAGCAAACATACAAGGCAGCTCCAATAATATCCTATTTGCGAGCTAGTCCTGGCAATAGTGAAGAACAAAATTGGCAGTATTTCACTATCATGACATGTAATACATACCTACACATGTCGCACCTTTAACATACACTGCACCCTGCCCCTGGGAGTGTCTTGGGCCTACCTTAGGGGTGTCCAACATGTAGTAAAAGGGAGGCTTAGGGCCTGGCAAGAGACTGCACTTGCCAGGTCGACTTGGCAGTTTAAAACTGTACTCAAAGGCACTGCAATGGTAGGCTGGAGACACGTTTACAGGGGTGCTTATATGGTTGGCACAATCACTACTGCAGGCGCACTAGATGCATTTGATTTACAGGCCTTGGGCACACACAGTGCACTTTACTAGGGACTTACCAGTAAATCAAATATGCAAATTATGGAGAACCCAGCAGAATTAAAAATGACAGAGGTAGCATTTGCACTTGAGCACTGATTAGCAGTGGTAAAGTGTACGGAGTACATAAAACAGCAAAAAAGAAGTCCAGCATAACATCAAAAATACAGGTGGTAGAGCAAAAAGACAGAGGAAAACACGTCAAGGATGCCAGGTCTTGCAACTGCTTAGAGATCTTTGAGTGATGACAGGTCACATTGCCTCTCTCTCATCGTCTCATGACCCCAAAAGACAGAGGTCAGTCGCAGGTGTCTAGGGATAATTGGTGCACCTGAGCCCACTACAAGAGAGCGCTTCGATCCACGAGAATCCACTGCAATAATCAATCTAAATTACACCGCGCTGTGTTTGTTTACACTTCCTCTCTCGGGTGGGTTCTTTTCAGATGTGATCCCATTTGTAGCTCAGCAGACAGCAGCTTACCCTGACAGAGCAAGAGAAGGATGATCCGCACTCTGCTGCTTTTGGTCCAGCTCTCTCATTTATGTGTATTTTGTTGCCTGCGAGTGTTGTTTTTGTTATCACAGGAGAGGGGCTTGGCCTGATTCTACTCCCCACTACGAGCAAGGAGCCACGTGAATATCACCTGTGTATGTCCATTACGAAGTGATGCTAGAACACGTTTTATTTTAAAAATGGATTAGGCCCCAGAAGGTGTTCAAACAATTTCGAGGCATGGTGCTCATCTTCTCAGCATGAGAAGGATGAAATGCTGAGCCGAACTTGCTTTGATTCCAAACTAGTGGCCATTAGGTTGCAGTTGCATCATTGTAACAGGTGCATCAACCAACTGAGCTAGCTTGAAAAATTCCGGAGTGCAAACATACTAGATTAATAATGTAAGGTTCCTTTTGTAACACCTGCTTAGGACAGCTGCTAAGGACAGCTGCTAATCACCAAACATCTGATGCAGAGACACGCATTTTTTCCTTGACTGAAGCAACTATAACGATGATGCATATGTCATAAGTACATAGAAAGCTCACGAAAGTAAGCATGTGATGCTGAACATTTAAAAACATGATGGAATAACAATCTAGTATTTTAGCTATTCATCTTAACAAGACCAATGCATTGAACACCGTTACGTTGGCTGATAAAAGCGCATTTTATTTACAGTAGTCTAAAAGAGCAAAACTGCAGGAAAATGACCACTATACAAAATAAAAATAGCACTACTCTGCGCGCCGCCACTCCCGTGCACCATTTTAATTATGAAGACCCGGCCCGCCTCCAGTGCGTACCACTACCAACTATTTAATTAATTTTAAAAAGGCTCAGGCCAGGCCGGTAGGGCGTGCGCACCACGGCACCATAATTAATGTTTATAGGCCGGGGCCCGTTACCATCCGTCCCTGGCGTGCGTTGCGCACTGTAACTATTATAATATAGGCTTGCCTGCTTGCTTGCTTCAGCAGCAGCCGAGGGCAAATGGAGCAGGCGAGGAAGCAACAGGGGTTGGGGGCTGGTTGAGTGCAAGGGCGAACCCATATGGAAGGAAGCGGCACACAGGCAAGAACAGAGAGCAACACTGAGTGCGGCCCCGGGAGCAAAGAAGTACAGAAGCGAGAAAGCATGTTCTATAGGAGGGACAAACACGAGTGACAAGTTGGGACATAAATAAGAAGCAGGCAAATGCGCGACAGGAATGCAACTAATTAGTGCACGCAGCAGGCCTGGAGGCAGGCAGCCAGCAGCAGCCCTGCCCCGCCGGTCGGTGACGGAGACGGAGTGACAGACTCTGAGTGACTTACTTTGGTCTTCGGACTCGATTCGGAAATCGGACAGGGCAGCTCAGCGGGGGCGGGCCTGGCCGCCTGGCTGCTTTGTCTTGGACTTGGAAGGCAGTTAAGTTCGTAGTTTTCATTGTTCTTCTCTTTTCTTCTTTGGCTATGCGCGCCGCCTGCCGCGCCCCATATGCCACGCACAGGGGCTTACTGCCTATTGGCCCGCATGATGTTGTGCGTGCCCTGGGGCTGCCTGGCATTGCTCACCACCACTCAGCAGCAACCAACCCTGCTGCCCACGCCCCCCACGCACGCGGCACGCGCATACGCGGCGGCGGAAGTGCGGAACGGAAAGTGAAAGAAAAGGATAAAGGCCTGTCCCGCGTCCCGCCGCCATTTCATAGAATCAGGCGGGCTTAGACTAAGATAACAAAAAGTGCCTTACACACTGTGTAAGGCACGGTTTGTTATCATTGTCACTTTTGCCTCATGTAATGTAACGTTTGCCTTTGTATTTTGTTCACTAGTAATGTTCTCATGTATCAGTTCTGTTTCTATTGTGAATTCGCTCTGACACCTTCGGGTGAAGTCCGCACATCCCTTCTTACTCGGCTTGCTTAGCTGGCAGAATGGTGTTGCAGCGTTGGCTAGGAGTTTATTATAGTTGAGCTTTTTTCTTTCAGTTAAACAATAAAGTGACATTCATACAACCTAAATTCAGGATGCTGCCTCCCTGCCAATGTTTTAGGCATCTCTCTTTTTAAAGTCGGGAACATTCTGTTAAAACAGCTATTTGGATTTAAGGTATTACTTCTCACGAAACAGACTGATTTTTGATAATGTCCTGAATGCAGCAAGGACCGTCTGAATCAATGTAAAGAATTGCAGTGTTCCTAATGTTCTATATGCGATTTGCCTTCAACTAGTAATTACCATTGGATCATTGTGTGCTGTCTCACTCTTAATGCCTGTTTAAAAAGAGTGCTCTTTATGCTGGACCCAAGTATGTTGCTATTTAAACAACACCAGCGATCAATGCACGCTTCCACCACACGCACACAGAACCAGACGTCGGTGCACGCTTTCACCAGGCGCACACACACACCACCAACCGTCAGTGCACACTTTCACCAGGCACACCCCATCAGCCGTCAATGCACGCTTTCACCGGGCACACACGCCACTAGCTGGCAGTGCACACTTCCACCAGGCACACACACCATTAGCCATCAGTGCACATTTTCTACAAGCACACACACACCACCAGCCATCAGTGCACGCATCAATGGTTAGCACATCCACAATTAACTATTGTAGCAATCGCAGTATGGCGCAGTTTACTTCTAAACATGTCAGTGCACGCTTTTCCACCATGCACACACACCATCAGCCATCAGTGCACACTTTCAACAGGCACACACACACCACTAGCCATCAGTACATGGTTTCATCAGGCATACACACCACCGGCCGTCAGTACACACTTTCAACAGGCACAGACACCATAAGTCATCAGTGCACGCTTTCACCAGGTACAAACACCACCAGCCGTCAGTGCACGCTTTCACCGGGCACAAACACCACCAGCCGCCAGTGCACCCTTTCACCAGGCACAAACACCAACAGCCGTCAGTGCACGCTTTCACCGGGCACAAACACCACCAGCCACCAGTGCACCCTTTCACCAGGCACAAACACCACCAGCCGTCCGTGCACACTTTCACCAGGCACAGACACCATAAGTTGTTCGTGCACGCTTTCACCGGGCACAAACACCACCATCCGTCAGTGCACGCTTTCACCGGGCACAAACACCACCAGCCAATACAGAGTTTGCAAAAGAATTCATGCAACACATTGTCATATACAATGCCAATAACTCAAACTTGAATGCTGCGAGACCTATTGCATTGCAAATGCTTGTTCTTTTCTTGGTTCCAATTTCACACTGGGGACACTATGCACCTATCTTTTAGTACTTTAGAAATTGTTTTTCTCAAATAATTGATATAAACTTTCAAAATATAAGGACGTGTACTCGGCTACCTCTTAGTCTGAAATCCACATGACCCAAACGTATTGCCATTACGCTTTTTAAGTCATCAATGTACCCAACCAATGTTTACACAAGAACCACTGTTTCTTGATCAATAATACGTACCCTGGTTCTCCGTGATTAGGGTTTCCCTTGTGCTTGTTAAACTATGATGAAACATGACACCCTGCCGTGTCTGTGAGGGCCCTAGTTGCAAAAGTAGGAGACTCCTACTTCTGGACATATAGATACACCGACTAATCCTCTTCCTCTACTTCTTCCTTAAGGAACTGCATAATATTTTGAATGTCTGTGTTCCGGGGGCTTGTATTCTGGACCTGTAAGCATTCCTTTACTTTACTTTACTTTACTTTAAACCATTTTATAACGCGCTCCATTACTGGGGAGTATCCTGGCGCGAAACAAGGGAAAAAGAAACAGACATCAAGACTTTAGGGAGTGAAAAAAACATGTCAGCTTGTACTCTTGAAGAGGTGAGTTTTCAGATGTTTTTTGAATGCAGCCACTGTTGGCATGGAACGCAGATGGAAAGGGAGAGCGTTCCAGGCCCGGGCCACAATCACAGAAATCGACTGACCACCAAGTCTGAACCGATTAAAACGTGGAAGAGTCAATTTAAATAGAGTAGAGTATCTCAGGGTACGTGTAGGAACATATCTGACAAATCTCTTTCGCAAATAGATGGGGCCTTGATCATGGGTTGCCCGGAAAGCCAGCACCAAAGATTTAAACATAATGCGCTGCCTGACCGGGAGCCAATGGAGCGTGCGCATCTCCACGCGAACGCTCTTCCATCTAGGTATGTTAAAAAGTAGACGGACGGCCGCATTCTGAATAATTTGCAGACGCTGCACCAAGTAGGCGGGTATGCCACTAAACAGTGCATTGGCATAGTCCAACCTAGCCAAGATGAGCGCCCGAGCAACCGACTCCCTCGCCTCCCTAGGAAGTAGGGGGAAGAATTTGCGTAGCATTCTCAAGGTGGCGAAGCAGGTGCCTGTCAGCTTCTTAACGTGATGCTCAAATTTCAGGTCCTCCGCAAACCAAATGCCAAGATTTTTGGCAGGTCTCCCCATCTCACTAGGGCCGGGAATGTTAGAAGGCCACAGTGAGCTCCTGAACGAAGGGGGGAAGGTACCATAAAAGAGCACCTCTGACTTGTCCTCGTTGCACTTCAGCTGGGCCTCCGTTAACCAGCGAAATACAGAGGACAGACACAGGTGGACCGTGGATGTATCCAGATCGGCATCGGGCCAGGTAAACAGCAGTTGGGTATCGTCTGCATACCCTATGATCTTAGCCCCAAACTGTTCCGCTAGATAAACCAGGGGGGTGATATAAATATTGAACAGTAAGGGGCTAAGAGTTGACCCCTGCGGGACACCTGTGCACAGAGGTTTAGGCTTCGAGGCATGGGGAGGCAGCCAGACCTGCTGGGTCCTGTTAGATAGAAAAGAGGACAGCCAGTCCAGGACTACACCCCCAATGCCTACAGCCGACAGTCGGCCGAGGAGGAGGTCATGAGGGACAGTATCGAAGGCAGCAGAGAGGTCCAATAAAATTAGGACCGCTCTGCCACCCCCGTCTAAACAGTCCCGAATAGCCTCAGTCATTTCCACCAAGGCCGTCTCGGTGCTGTAAGCAGCCCTGAAGCCCGATTGAGCGGGATGGAGAGCCTTAGAGGTTTCCACAAAGCTCTCCAATTGTTGGAATACTACCTTTTCACAAATTTTAGTAAGTGCCGGTAGCAAGGAAATCGGACGATAATTCCCCGGAGTCGCCACATCCAGTCCGGGCTTCTTCAGGAGCGGCAGAAGTTTGGCCCGTTTCCAGTCCCCCTCCTTTTGTTTTGATATATGCCATCACCTGCACCATGCACCACATTGAGTAGTGCCAGGCATTCTATCGCCCTGCACCATGCAACACACTGAGCAGTGGCAGGCATACTATCGCCCGGCACCATGCAACACACTGAGCAGTGCCAGGCATGCTACCGCCTGCACCATGCAGCACACTGAGCAGTGCCAGGCATACCATCGCCTGCACCATGCAACACACTGAGCAGTGGCAGGCATACTATCGCCCGGCACCATGCAACACACTGAGCAGTGCCAGGCATGCTACCGCCTGCACCATGCAGCACACTGAGCAGTGCCAGGCATACCATCGCCTGCACCATGCAACACACTGAGCACTATCAGGCCACTTCTAGAGGCTCATGGCAAAGTTAATATGTTAGAAAACTGCCCTAACCCACAAAATTGTGGCACCCTTCATCATTGGGCTGCTAACCAACACCCCTGCACATACCAATGCATGGGGAGCAATAGGGAGGGGGGGGGGCAAACAATACAAACCTAATAAAAAAGAGAAGGGATCAAGCAAATATGTGCAGAAAGACTCTAAAACTAGGTCCGGGATATACAATTCCCTATTTTATTCCCCGATTCCCTGGCCAGGATTAAGAATACAAAATAGTGGATGGTGTCGATGAGGTTAGTTCTAAAACATTTACCCTGCCTCTCTACATTTAAGTCGACATGTTTCTGCCTATAATTGTCTTTAACAGCTTTCGTCAGGACTGCAGGTCCACTGTATAATACCCTTCTTTCCTACTTTTATATTAGTAGATCGGGTATTTGACCATGTTATTTTCTCATATAGTATGTGTACTCACACTCCAAACATAATCGAGTTTCGCAGTTGTTAAAGCTTGAAAAGGCATGGGAGCGAGGGCGGCTCACTGTAGTCACACGTTCGTCAAGGTGTGTCCTCCGCAAAGACACTCTCTGCATACACCGTGAAGGTCATATCAATGTACCTCCGATTACATGGACATATGATCATATAGTTAAAGTGTGTGGTATTGCAGTTAGTGTTCCGTCCTAACACCCAATTTGGATTAAGAGCTAGATCAATGGTCATTGTGGAACTGGTCAGATGGCACACATTGCATGAGCCACATAGGAAATGGCCCACAATTGGTTGTAGGCCCCACATTTTTGATGCTGGTATTGTCTTTACTGGTGGTATACGTGGCCTCATGTGGAGGAGATAGTCACAAATGCTACGGCCTCTTTTGCGGGGAAATCTAGGTCTTTCAAGATGCAGTGGTCCAGAATTGATTATACGCCAATTTATGTTCCTGACCTTTTTGACTTGGAGATGATATTGTAATTGGTAACACTGGTTAAAGTGCTAGTCTATAGAGTGCTAAATGATTTATCCAAGAATCACTCTGTTTGGATCCCTACATGTTTGAAGCTCTTTTGAATGATTTACTACAAATCAACCTCTGTCCCTCAATTTGTCCAAAAGCTCACTTGGCTGTTGCTTGTAGTCCTGGATAATACTACAGTTCCTACGCATTCAGTCTGAGGTTATCTGCGAGGATCCACATGGCACAGTGTGGCTGCCTTATGCGTAGTGGCAAGTACTGCATTGAGTTAAGGTAGGGCTTTTATTGGCTTGTACCTCTTGCTGCCTCATTTTTGTTTGAGCATGTGAGACTGCAGGCAAAACTCAGGGTGTGTAGTTTGGCAGTTGACATTGTATACATGGCCTTCAAAATCGTCCAGACTGATATGATCGCGGGTGAGACTGCAGCAGAGCTTGAATACACATCTAGTTTATTACATCAACAATCTGTTGAAATGGCATAAACATAACACTAATACAAACATTAGGGATGGTTAAGGGACCTTTCTAGTAATAAATCAGTGGGGTTTGTTTTGCAAAAGTTAAATCCATAGCATTTGTATTCATGGACAACAAAATGAGGTGGGAAAACATCACAACATTTTAAGTATGAATAACTGAAAAAAAGTGTCTTTCATATTTCTTTTTCAATTCTGAAATATGTTAAAATAAATAATCCCATGTACTGTGCTCCGTTTTGTTTTACTTAAAGTGATCAAATGTTCTTTTTAAAAAAAAATTATTTCAACATATTTTTATTGATTTCTTTTTTTAACACATATAGTCAACAATGCTTTGTCGTTACAGGGTGGCAGCCCAAACTGGCTGTGATTGTCGAGGATACAGTTCTACCGTATATATGTTTGGCTGTCCCGCTAAGAGAATAAGGGTGGGAGAAAAGGGAAAGGATTTGTAGTGATTATCTGGAAGTTACATCCTAAAAGTAAGTTTTGATGGATGTACGTCTTTTATTGCAAACTATTTTCCAATGGGCAAGACTGCTGTGGTGTCGTTTTTTGGGTCTCGCATATGCAGCACAAGCATAGGAGGGGACCTTTTGGAATCTATCAGCATTTTGGCAAAAAGCGTGCACGTTTTGCATTGCTTTCTATTGTAACGCATGCACGTTTGGGTTTCCCTTGCGGGAGCGAGCAGTGGCGCCATCTTCAAAACAGATGGTGCTGCTGCTCGCTCCCGCAAAGGAAACGCTGTGTCTGTATTTTTTTATTTTATTTGTTGCTTTTCGCTCGTGCCTTTGCAGAATCGCTGCTGCTGAGTGCATGCCGTGAAGCAGTCCTGCTGACTTCCTCCTGGACAATCTCACCTTCGAAGCCTAAGTCGTCTATCTGTGCTTGATGGCATTACAGAATCATAACTTTTAAGCAACATGGCAGAATTCCATCTTGCAAACTAGAGTATACTTGTGCTGGTGCGAGTTACAGTATGTTCGCAGAGAGATGACACTTCTCCCACAGGATCTTCTTGTGTGATGTTTGGTTCTGAAGTTTAATATAGCTCTTTTTGTACCCTTTCACAAAACACACGAACATCGCCTTGCCCACACTGCACCACAACCACTCGCCCCGTCCCATGAGCCTCTATCCCCCGCTCTCAATATGCCTAAGTTTACACTTCCAGCACCAGCCCTTCTTGGTGCTAAAGCATGGAATGTCCTCCACGTGATCCGCAAAGCTCAGGACATAAAAGAAGGACTCTGATTCTCTAGAGGTGGGTGCTCTATGTTCTATTTCTGGCCCGAACCGAGTTCACAGCTTGTCTGCTCCATGCACAGGCACCACAGAGACCTCAGTCATCAGAGCGTTAGCAGTTCATTATTGTATGGGTAGTAAAAGGCATTCTCCCCATTGCTCCCCATCCTTTGCCGGAGTCAACAGTAATAACGTTTGATTATTCCATGGTGTGGTCTATAGGGAGCCTGAAAAGGCAATCCTGGGTTCCCCAGCCTTAAACTTCTTTTTTAAAATAGCACATATCTTGCAGTGAGAGCACACCCTGACCCCAAGCCCACATGCTGGGGCATAACTTAGGACCCTGCAGCCTCTGTGGTGCAGGAGGACCCCAGCCCTTCAGAGTCCCCAATCCTTCAAGGCCAATGAATACCTTTGATATATGGGAGACTCGGTTGCCCCTTATCACATGCTGTATCCTATCATTTTGCGATGCGCCACTGACCACAAGGGATCCCAAAACAACCCTATCGTAGGTCTATATTTTTTATGTTCATCGTGGGAGGTGTGGTTAAAGCTGCTGGATCTGTGGTACCCAGCAAACCCGTCCTGTGTGGTACCATGTTACAATCAGCTGCTGCGGTACCACAACATATTATAACAAGCATTGGCAAAGCCAATAGGTCTTGCCTTTCGGACCGTATATATATGGGTAGACAATGGTTCGACAACTGTCCAGTAGGATCACATTAAACTAGAAAAAAGCGTTTCAATTAATTCACGCTAGGGAGCAGAAGACATAGGGAGTTTGTACAGTATACATTTATTTAAAGTACTTTATAAAAGGGAGACAGAAAAATTTCAGGTGCTCACATAAGTGACAGTGTGCAGAACGTGACATAAGTGAACGAGGTGAAATCAGACATCACAAAGCAACAAGGTAAATCCACATAAATATATACAATTAAAACATGGAAATTTTCTTGTATGGGTCGACGACGTTTCGATCTATATAAATCAAGATCATCATCAGGACAGAGACGGAGCTTCCTGAAACTACAATGAAGTAAATGAATAAAATTAAGAAGGGTCCCTATAAGTATTTAGTATAAGTATTTAGTTATGCAGCAGGTCCCAAAGGCAAGACTTAATGGCAATGCCAATGCTTGTTTACAATTTCCGCCAACCCCATTTTTATTTCTTGGGCATCTCTTGGTTATCTCTGGTGCCACTTTTGTGTTGCCGGGTTGCTGCACTCTATCTTGGATGATGCAGTGGACCAAGTTAGTCTGCTGGCCAGTGGGAGACTTAAAGGCTTCCTCACACAATCTGGTCATTTGATAGTCATTATGCATGTTCCTGGCTGAAGAAGTTGGGAACAGAATCTGCATGTGCTGTGGAACATGAAGAGTGCAGGAGGGGAAGGTATTCTGACTTGAGGGCTGCAGGGTGCCATTGGAGGTGACTGCAGGGCTGGACAAAGAAACGTTTTGTGGCCAGAAGATAAACTTCAGGAGTGGAGGCCCTAAAAGTTCCATCAATTAATGATGAGCAAAGAACAAAAATAGTTCCTAGAATAGTAATGGAATTGTAGAGTCCAGGAGTTCAAAACGTCTCAAGACCACCACCAGGAGTAAGTAATCCCACGATCAGTGAAGTAAGCCCCACAGGACGAGAGGAACAATACATTTGGTCCCCTAAGGGTGGAGTTACTGGCCAGGATCCAGTGTGTGTGGAGTCCAGTTTTCCAACCTTCCTGGAGGGCCAAGACCCTATGAGGAAAATGGCCTGAGGAGGACGCTCTTGGCATCCACCTTTTCTTCTGTAAAAATGTCTTGAGTGGGGCAGGCGCACCACACCCCCACGCCGAGGACTGACCCAGAGGAGAAGAACAAGGACTGAGCTCAGTTGTGCTTTGACTGCTCAGATGTTCCCAGGGTCACCGATCTCTTAATGGACAGAGTGCTTTGTGAAGGCACCTGTCGATTGCCAGACTCCCGGGAGCTATGTAGTGTGCCCAGCCCCCTGCTTTTCGTACTGGGTGGGGTTAGAGGGGGGAAAATGTGAGTACACATATTGGTATCCCTGCCCAGTGGAAGAGAGAGGAGAAACCAGTTGCTCCTGAACTGGTTCCAGCATGGAATGTGCTGGCATGGGAAGCAACTGGGACTTTGAAGGCTCTGGGGCAACCACACAGCCTCAAAAGAGGACAAGCATTTGAAATACAGTAGTTCTCGTATTTACGCGAGTTTATGCTATTGGCATTGTAAATTACAATGCATTTTATTTATGTTTTAGCGTAAATTCGAGACCGATTGCATTGCAAATGCTAGTTTTAAATTTATTTTTAAGGATTTCATTGTTAGGTCAACCTACTGTAAAATGAGTGATCAGTCATTCTGAATTGTTCCTTTCATTGCTGTATTTCTTACTTATAACTCCCTTAATTATGTTAATTATGAAATACTAACTAGTCTAGGTACCACTGGTGAATGACGGTGTTGCAAGGCCCTCCTATAAGCAGGCTACGCACTATAAAAATGTCTACAAAATATAGTATTGGACGTTTTAATCGGAGGCGATGCTATAAATGAGCCAGAGCAGAGTACCAACATTTCTTCACATTTGTGGGATGTACATCACTGGAAAGGGTCCCGATAGGGGCAGAGTGCCAGGACAATAACAGTTTAAAATACGACTTTCGATAATTTCGATGTGTTCAACGCTACACAGGGATATCTTGTTTCCAAAGCCCGCATTTACTCCGTTACCTGTGATTCTTGTCACTCCTTCACAGGAAAGGGTATGTATGGTTTGTTCTCTGGGTTCTATCCCAGCGCCGCCCCATCGCACAATGTGATCATAGACATGGCTGTGGCGTAGGCTTCTCGGCTCATCCGTGGGGCCTCCCCCCACAGTGTAGGGCTGGCCAAGTCTCCCAGAGAGTACAATTATGGCTTGGGAATCTCGCTGGCCCGTGAACCTGATAACCTCCTGTTTGCACACGTCACAGGCCGGGGGACTTGAAGGTTTCCGAGTTACTGCGCTTCTGAAAAGCAGCCACTGATAGGCAGCGCATGCAAAACCCATGCAAGCAAAATAAAACACAACAAGCATTTACAATGCAATGGTTTTGCCTTTGTTAAAGTTAGAGCTATTGGCATTGCTCTTGACATTATTTTTATTTGTGTTTTTTTAAAACATAAATAAATGGCATTGTCATTTACAATGCAACTAGCTTTATCTCTCGCAAATGACACACACAAACACCCACAGAGAGCCCCCCACACACACACAGAGCCCCCCCCACACACACAGAGCCCCCCCACACACACAGCCCCCCCACACACACACACAGAGCCCCCCACACACACACCCACACAGAGCCCCCCACACACACAGCCACACAAAGCCCCCCCACACACACACCCACACGGAGCCCTCCACACACACCCACACAGAGCCCCCCCACACACTGCGACCCCCCCCACACACTGCAAGCCCTACACACTGCGACCCCCATTTCAATAGATGTGTGATGCTTACCTGGGTACTAAATTGGTCCATGCATGGCTGAAAGGTTGAAATGGTGTAGGAGGCAAGGGGACAAATGTGAGCATGGAGAGAAAGGAGTATAAGTTTGAGATTAGTGACTGGGTGAAAATAAAATCAGGAAGGACACAGGGTGGTCTTTCCAAATTAGATGGTCTATTTCAGGTAGAAAATGTCAGTAGGTTCTTTGTGTTCTTGAGGGGGGGATAGGTCCAACCGGCACCATAATCGGACGTTTATTGTTTATACCCATTCACAACAGGTAACTAGGCAGGATGGTCGTCTCAGAGCCCAATCAGCAGTGAAGCAACAAGGTCCCTAAACCTCCGTAGAAGCATGTGAAACACTGAGGGGCCCTCCTCACCACACACAGGGCTGAATCTGCACTCTGAATCTGCACTCTGAATCTGCACTCTGAATCTGCACTCTGAATCTGCACTCTGAATCTGCACTCTGAATCTGCACTCTGAATCTGCACTCTGAATCTGCACTCTGAATCTGCACTCTGCACTCTGAATCTGCACTCTGCACTCTGAATCTGCACTCTGAATCTGCACTCTGCACTCTGAATCTGCACTCTGCACTCTCAATCTGCACTCTGCACTCTCAATCTGCACTCTGCACTCTCAATCTGCACTCTGCACTCTCAATCTGCACTCTGAATCTGCACTCTCAATCTGCACTCTACACTCTGAATCTGCACTCTGAATCTGCACTCTGAATCTGCACTCTGAATCTGCACTCTGAATCTGCACTCTGAATCTGCACTCTGAATCTGCACTCTGAATCTGCACTCTGAATCTGCACTCTGAATCTGCACTCTGAATCTGCACTCTGAATCTGCACTCTGAATCTGCACTCTGAATCTGCACTCTGAATCTGCACTCTGAATCTGCACTCTGAATCTGCACTCTGCACTCTGAATCTGCACTCTGCACTCTGAATCTGCACTCTGAATCTGCACTCTGCACTCTGAATCTGCACTCTGCACTCTCAATCTGCACTCTGCACTCTCAATCTGCACTCTGCACTCTCAATCTGCACTCTGCACTCTCAATCTGCACTCTGAATCTGCACTCTCAATCTGCACTCTACACTCTGAATCTGCACTCTGAATCTGCACTCTGAATCTGCACTCTGAATCTGCACTCTGAATCTGCACTCTGCACTCTGAATCTGCACTCTGAATCTGCACTCTGAATCTGCACTCTGAATCTGCACTCTGCATCTGCACTCTGCATCTGCACTCTGCATCTGCACTCTGCATCTGCACTCTGCATCTGCACTCTGCATCTGCACTCTGCATCTGCACTCTGCATCTGCACTCTGAATCTGCACTCTGAATCTGCACTCTGCATCTGCACTCTGCATCTGCACTCTGCATCTGCACTCTGCATCTGCACTCTGCATCTGCACTCTGCATCTGCACTCTGCATCTGCACTCTGCATCTGCACTCTGCATCTGCACTCTGCATCTGCACTCTGCACTCTGCATCTGCACTCTGCACTCTGCACTCTGCATCTGCACTCTGCATCTGCACTCTGCATCTGCACTCTGCATCTGCACTCTGCATCTGCACTCTGCATCTGCACTCTGCATCTGCACTCTGCACTCTGCACTCTGCACTCTGCACTCTGCACTCTGCACTCTGCACTCTGCACTCTGCACTCTGCACTCTGCACTCTGCACTCTGCACTCTGAATCTGCACTCTGAATCTGCACGCCTTAAAATCCACTCTCGGTTCCTTTGTTTGCCTGATGTTCGTTCCGAAATTTTATTAAAAGGTGAGCAGGAAGTTTCAAAGTGCGACAGCATAAACATTTTTTTTAACTATCAGCTTACGATTCCTACCTTATTTGGAAGTTTATCTACTTGAAATATTCCCTTTGTTCTGTAGTAAGCAGACCTTTTTATTCCTCGTGTTAATACGCATGCAATGTTTGTCAATGCCCAGCGGGTCAGGCAGTGTTCAGTAGCACAATATTGCTGCCTCGTGGCCTTTCGCTGCCGCGGGAAGTGCACAATTAGGCGATGCTGTGATCCCGGGTGCACTTTTCTGGTCGGAAAGTGGAAAGTTAGTGGTTTCACAGTGGGGGGTCGGTGCCCTATAATAGGTAACACATGGGAAGCTCTAAATAAATAACTTCATCTAATGAGGCTGTCATTAAATTAAAAAAAGTAGCATGCTCGCCGCTGGGACATTTATCACCGCACAAATTAGTCTGTTTTCGCCTCATTAAAATAAAGAGAAACCAGCGTGAATTCGGTATACTTTACTCCCATGAAATAAAACACATCCAGCAAAGGACCTAACTCTAAAACGGATATTCACATATATGTACATCATTTCAGTCCTTTTTAATGTCCACAACGCTAAAACGTATAAAATAAACAAGCTTATAGTAACAATGAAAATGCTGCATCGGAAGGCGGGTGCCGGCTCAATGCCGGGACAGATTCGGGGGCGTTCCCGGCTTTTGGCTGACGTCGCGTGACGTCGGCAAAAGCCAAAGAATCTCGGGAACGCCCCCGAATCTGGTCCGGCATTGACGGACAGGCCCCTCGTCCAATGGCTAGCCTTCATTTATGGAGCTAGCCAATCGGAGGAGGGGGCGTATCCCGACCCACACACACAACTCAAGAGGTTTTTTTGGCACATGCGCAAAGCGCATGGCCAGTCAAAACCTAAAAATGGCTTCCACGTAACAGGGACCGGACAGCTTCCGCAGCACCCTCCCCCACACCATGTAACTGAAGAGCAAACACTGCTGTGCCCAGAAGTTCGTTATAGAATATAGTGCCAAAATGGTGGACTTTTTAGAAAGTCGATGTTTACTGGTGGTGATCCCAGTACCTGCTCCCCAACTTAACTTAATGATGTGATCTGGGGCAAATCACTTTCTCCATGTGCTTCAGTTCGCCCTCTGTCAGTGCTGACCATTGCAGTGTTAAGGGCTACTACATAAAACCGGCCCGAATTAGTGCAGTGCCTGCCATGGCACGGACAACAGGCAGTAGAGAGGGTGGGGGGGGGGGGGGGTAAAGATAGCACGGACTGAGGGAGGGCAGGGCTGTAAAGAAGGCACCAAAGCGCGTTGTGCCTGCAGTAAGAGAAACTGGCTAAAGAAAATAGTGCTCGCAGTCTAAATAACACGTACTGTGTAACAACCGAAGTAAAGGGGCCAGGCGACATGGGAGGTGACAGATGAAGAGGAGGCGGTACTTAGGAGGGACTAACAAGCCTATTTACAAGTCAGAGGCCAGCATTTAGGACGGACAATGGCACAAGCAAATGGCAAATGTGGGCGGGGCTTTTAGTCACTTTTCCACTACAAGTCTCACAGAGCAGCGCATGTGTGCTGGCTCTAGATTCGACCTAATAATGGCATTGAGTGCCGCATTAGGGGAATATGCATCCTTTAAGTAGTTTTTTTTATGGGAAAACTTAAGCCATTTCTTTCTGTCATGAGGCCCCAGAATAAAGAAATCACCTCTGGCCTACAGAACGCCCCAGGACTTTGGGATGCTGGACAAAACATGCATATTCTGCTTCTATGGTGCTCCAGAGAAGGAAGTGGCACCACAAATGTTAATCGAAAAGGCACCTTATAACTCCCAGGGAGTTATAATAATGACCACATGCAATGTTTATATGGTTTACAAGCCTCCTGGAGCAGGGCTTTTTACCATTATGAGTCTAGAGTACAGTGAATCATTACATGGATTAAAGAATATCATTGTAAGATGATGCCAGTGTTGCTGATTTTAATGATGATCTAGTTGATCATGACACATTTCTGCATTTATGAATGTGTTGACATACTTACTAAGCCAGTAGGCCTGACTTTTATTAATTACACCCCATTATATTGTGTCTAGTATATGTAGGAGAGGATACACTCATTTTTGGGTACATGTATAGTATTGAGTAGTGTGTGCATAATAAAGTACTTTTCATAAGATCACTATTAAATCTTCCAATAAATACACCACTGGTGCCAGTTCGGGTAGATCTTGGGTTAAAGAGGATTATACATATTGCTGCACTGGAGGTTTTAGTGTTCTGGGTAAGACTATGGACCAGCAAAATGCAGATTCCAGTTAAGGAAGCAATAGCTGAAGTACAAATCCTTGACAAAGCAGCTGGGCGAGTAGCGTGCTTTTGCAGCGTGAATCTTTCTGGATTCACTATGCTGTGCATTATTCCGCGGTCTTGTGGTTGGGTCCGGATTCGTAGTCTTTTCTTTGTGTTTTTTTTTTTTTTTTCTTTGCCCAGGTGGGCGTCGGCGTCACACCCCCTTTGGGTGTATTTCCGGTGACGTCGGCATGCTTCCTGCGGAAGCTCCCACTCTTGGGCGCCATCTTCAGATTCTTTTTTTCCGCGGTCGGGTCTGGATCGTTCCCGTTTGGGCTCCAGACATTTTTGGAGAAAGAAGAAAGAAAATACAGAAAAGACGAGGAGAAGTCATCTGAAGACTCCAGGGGACTTCACCGACGAAAGACAAGCAAAGATAAGGCGTTTTCCATCCAGATCTTCGACGACCGTCGACGAACACGCGACCAGAGAGGCCCTGGACGCTCGAGGATGGACAACACGCCGTTCAAGTTCTGCCGTAACTGCCACCACAAGTACGCGCAGAAGGACCAGCACCCGGTATGCAACCTTTGCCTACCGGTGGACCACGAAAGCGGAGACTGCAACGCCTGTTCCGCCTTCACCCCGAAGACCCTTCGTGTGAGAGAGAGGCAGAGGGTAGCACACGCCGCCCTGCAGGGGAAGGCCCCGACCCCGTCGCTCTACGAGCTGGGGATGTCCTCCGAGGAAGAAGACAACGCTGCCGCCGAAGACGACAGCTACACGGTCGTAGAGACCGATTACACGAAGACTTCTGACAAGGTAGGAGACTCTTCGGCCCCCAAGAACCCGAGAGACTCTGAGTCTCGAAAAATCGAGGGCAAGACCCCGAAAGCGCCGACGCCAAAAAAGGCGGCGTCCGCGACTACTCCCAGGCCCAGCGGATCCTCAGAGAAGGAGTCCCCGGCGCCGAGAGCTGCTGATCAGCAGAAGACGTCGAAAATCGTCCCCGAAAAGGATCGATCGACGAGGGAGAAAGACCCGAAACTGTCGACGACGACCAGAGACCCGATATCCGGTTCGACGTCGAAAACTTCGACTCCGAGAGGCACGGCGACGAGCCATCCGTCGAAGAGAGCGGCGGAACCATCCGACGCGGAACACGCGGCCGAGATGGAAAAGAAAAGAAGGCGCCTCGAGGCAGAAATGGAGAACTTCATGCAGCGGAAAAAAGATTTCGACGCAAGGATGAAGGCCTTCACGATCCCTCACAAGACCAAGCCACCAGCGCTGGAGGCGGTCGAGGAGGAAGAAGAAGAGGTCGCCGAAGTCACCGAGCAAGACCAGGACGTCGAGGTGTTCGACGACCAGGAGGAGTACGAGAATCCCCACGAGAGCTACAGCTATGGGGAGGAAGATGAGGGCAGGACAGACACAGAGTCGGCGCCCTATGACCTTCAGGAGGTAGATTACATCGATGTCGACACCGACAGCCCGGAGGAGGTGGTCGACACCTACCCCTCGAGGCCCTCGCCGCCGGACGACATCGGGGCCTACAACGCGGTGATACAATCTGCCGCAGCAGCTTTCAAGCTCAAGCTCGACGAAGAGAAGCAGAAAGCAGACTTCCTTCTGGAAACATTGCTCCCAACACAAACGAGGAGCCAGTTCCTCCCGATGCTCGAGAGCGTCTTGGCTCAGGGGAAGGAAGCTTTCAGGGAGCCCGCAACATGCAAGGCAGTAACTCCCAGAACTGAGAAGAAGTACAAGCATGCCGCAAAGGACCCGGCCTACATTCAGGGCACAGTCTCCGCAGACTCCATTATCACGGCCACAGCAAGGAGGAGGGCTAACGTACCCACTACCTCGGGCCCGCCACCGGATAAAGAGAGCAAAAGGATGGATCTGGTGGGCAGAAGGATCGAACGGAATGCCGCGACCCACTGGCGCATGGCTAATTCCAACGCCCTGGTAAACAGACACATGTACCAAATCATGGAGGGACTGGGGCAGTTGGTGAAGGACTTGCCCCAGGATGCCAAGCAGAAAGCCGAAAAGCTAATTGAAGAGGGGAAGAATGCTGCAAATTCTTGCCTTAAGACGGCCCTGGATGGGGCAGACACCGCCAGCAGGCTCATGATGATGGGCGTCACGGAAAGGAGACACGCCTGGCTCAGGATATCCGGTTTCAAACCGGAGGTGCAACACAGCATCCTGAACACACCGTTCAACGGCAGTACGCTTTTCGGACAAACAGTTGATGAGCAACTCAGCCAACTTAAGAAGGATAACGAAACAGCAAGATCCAGGGGAGCATTGCAGTTCAGAGGGAACAAGAGGGGCACCCCGTCACGGAGGCCCGGCGGAAGAGGCGGAAACCAGCCAGGTACATCACACCAGGCTTTCCAGCAAACGCACCAGGCAGACTCGCAGGGTCAGCAGGGCCATCAGAAACAGCCCTGGCAGTACCAACAAAGAGGCCAGTCCTTTCGAGGGAGAAATGGACGGGGACAAAATAGAAGAGGGGGCCAGCAGCCCACCTCCAAGTGACTTCAAAAAAATCTGTGTGCCCACCCACAAAAAAGATCCCAGGGGGCAGCACGTACAGATGGGTCAAGACAAACTAGACACCTACGACCACAGGACACCAGTGGGAGGAAGATTAAGATTCCACCTCCAGGAGTGGAGAGGAATCACATCAGACAAATGGATCCTCAACATTATCCAATTCGGATACTGCATAGAGTTGGAGGCGAGGCCAACAAGCAGAAAACCAAGAAGAAAGCCGCTAGCAAGCAAGCAGCTGCAGTGCCTTCAGGAAGAAGCAAAAGAACTCCTGCGGAAGCAGGCCATAGAAAGGGTACCCTTCAAGGAAAGAAACACAGGAGTATACTCAACATACTTCCTGGTACCAAAAGTAGACGAGACAATGAGGCCCATTCTCGATTTACGGTTCGTGAACAAATTCATAAGAACGCAAAAATTCAAAATGACCTCCCTGCAAGAGGTGCTCCCACAGTTGCAGACCGGGGACTTCATGGTCACTATAGACCTCAAAGACGCATACCTGCACATCCCAATGAACAGGAAGCACAAGCACATGCTCAGGTTCACCGTCGGAGAAAGCCACTACCAGTTCACGACACTGGCCTTCGGTCTAAAATCGGCACCAAGAGTTTTCACAAAGTGCCTCGCAGCAGTCGCAGCGCACCTAAGAAGGCAGGGAATACATGTATACCCTTACCTGGACGACTGGCTGGTGAAAGCAAACTCATACCAGAAATGCAAGCTGCACGCACATACAGTGACCAGCACGCTCATAAACCTGGGGTTCTCCATCCATTGGAAGAAATCATCAATGGAGCCGGAACAAGTGAAGATCTTCCTGGGAGCACAGATCAACACCTTACAGGGCAAGGTGTTCCCCAGCGAGAAGAGGGCGAGGGCGCTGGTGAAGGAAACTCGCCTCTACCGGAAGGGACAAGCTCGGACAGTGAGGACGGCGAGCAAGATCATGGGGATGATGGCATCATGCATCCACCTGGTACCGAATGTACGACTCCACATGAGACCCATTCAAGAATGGCTACAGGAGCAATGGTCACAAGCTACAGGCAGTTGGGAGGATCTAGTGGTTGTAACGCACGCAGTGCAGAAGGAGATGACATGGTGGACCATGGAGAACATAGCAAGGGGAAAGCCTCTAACGCCCCCAACGCCAACAGTGACCATCACCACAGACGCATCCCTGAAGGGATGGGGCGCTCACATGGAGGAGCTCAAGGTGAGGGGACTGTGGACACCGACGGATGCCACAAAGCACATCAATTACTTAGAATTGAAGACAATCTTCCTTGCACTGAAGGCCTTTCAAACAAGACTGTACAAGCACAAGGTATTGATACAAACAGACAACACCACTGCGATGTTCTACATCAACAAGCAGGGGGGCACACAGTCCGCACCGCTTTCAACGCTGGCGCAGGAGATATGGAGATGGGCCATCCCTCTCAAGATAGACCTGCTAGCCATACACCTACCAGGGAAGGACAACATACAAGCCGATTGGCTCAGCAGGCAGACATCGGCATCCCACGAGTGGGAGCTCAATGCTCAGGAGACAAGATACCTGTTCGACAGGTGGGGGACACCATCGGTGGACCTGTTTGCCACACGCCAGAATGCAAAATGCCAAAACTTCGCATCCAGGCAGCCCGAGGAGGGGACACTGGGGAATGCCCTATGGATAGATTGGTCAAGGACATTTGCCTACGCCTTTCCCCCGATACCACTGATGCACAGAGTACTGAGCAAGTGCAGAGCGAGCAACATGACACTGATACTGGTCGCACCGCAGTGGGCGAGGCAGACCTGGTACTCGCAGATCATGGAGATGACACAGTGTGCACCCCACAGATTCAGCAGGAGGAAAGATCTACTGTCCATGCAGAACGGAGAGGTACTGCATCCAGAGCCAGAGAGCATGAGCCTAGTAGCGTGGCTCCTGAGGACATAGAGTTCGCACATTTGAGACTACCAGAAAGCACCCTGAGGGTACTTCGGGAGGCACGAAGGCCCAGCACTCGAAAGTGCTACGTTGCGAAATGGAAAAGATTCACAATATGGTGCAGACAGGAAAGACTCCACAATAAGATGAAGAGGGACTCCACAGTGCTAAGGTACCTGACGCACTTACTGGAGAAGAACCTTAGCTCATCCTCGTTAAGAGTTCACTTGGCAGCGATAGTAGCCTACACAAGGGGAGAAACGTGCAGGAGCTTCTTCACATCACAGGTGGTGAAGAGATTCCTAGAAGGAGCGAAAAGGATCGCACCACCCAAGCGGGTGCCGCCACCTGCATGGAACTTGAACACAGTCCTAACGGAACTCATGAAAGAGCCCTTTGAACCACTTCACAAGGCCTCCCTAAAGATGCTAACTATGAAAACAGCCTTCCTGGTTGCGATAACGTCCTTACGCAGAGTAAGCGAGCTTCAAGCGCTGACGCTACAAGAACCATACATACAAATACACAACGATAGAGTTGTGATGAGGACTGACCCACACTTCATGCCGAAGGTGGTATCCAATTTTCACATGAACCAGTCTATACAGATACCGAGTTTTTTCCAAAAACCCACAACCAGCGCAGAGAGAGCTCTGCACACCCTGGACGCCAGAAGGGCAGTCATGCACTACATTGAAAGGACAAAGGGGCACAGGAAAACGAAACAGTTTTTTGTGTCCTTCGCAAACAGCTTCATGGGCAAAGCAGTAACCAAAAGGACCATTGCACGATGGATCGCACAAACAATCCAACTCTGCCACAAACGGGCAGGACAGGAACTGGCTGAGGGGACACGTGCCCACTCCACCAGGAAGAAGGGCGCTACAATAGCCTTCCTGGCTAACACACCCATAGAGGACATATGCCTGGCGGCAACATGGGCTTCGGTGCACACGTTCACGAAGCACTACTGTGTGGACATACAAATGAACAAGGAAGCTCAAGTGGGACAGAAGGTGCTACAGCACATATTCAACACCCAACGCTCATCTTCCACCCAGCCGCCACAGAGATGAGAAACCGCTACAAAATCTATGCACAGCATAGTGAATCCAGAAAGATTCACGCTGCAAAACGAATAGTTTTCTTACCTGTCGGTGTAGTTTTGCAGCTTGAAGATCTTTCTGGATTCACTAGCGAACCCACCCACCTCTGCCAGAAAGATGAGGCTGGAGAGAGAAGAGGTGGTTAACTAAAGAATAGACTTTGAAAGTACAAAGCGGTAAATACAAACTAAGAAGAACATTGCCATTACTTCGGAAACGAAAGAAACACGGAAAAAAAGAACCCGAAGATGGCGCCCAAGAGTGGGAGCTTCCGCAGGAAGCATGCCGACGTCACCGGAAATACACCCAAAGGGGGTGTGACGCCGACGCCCACCTGGGCAAAGAAAAAAAAAAAAAAAAACACAAAGAAAAGACTACGAATCCGGACCCAACCACAAGACCGCGGAATAATGCACAGCATAGTGAATCCAGAAAGATCTTCAAGCTGCAAAACTACACCGACAGGTAAGAAAACTATTCGTTCCAGGAGGTCAGACAGTGGTTGGTTAGACTGGCGTGTGGGGATTTGTGGGAGGATCCCAAATCCATGTCGAAAGACGTATTACCCATCTTAAAACAAGATTTTGGAATCCTATTCAGGTTTCTTGTTTGGATGCTGTAGTACATGGTTCTTTAACTGATAGGTTTTTAGATTTTAAAAATTCCTTCTTGTTTAAATTTTCGTGGATGAAATTGAACCTCCACATGCAGGTTTGGGATTTTGCCTCTGAAGCTCAACCAAAGTAAATGGTAGCACTCTACTGTAACCCCATTGTGTCCTGTGTGCAGCTTTATCTCTGAATCTGTAGATCACTTCATGGTTATTTTCCCCGGTTATGCACACATCAGTTAAGGTTGAAAATACCGGCATGTCAATTTTTGACATTTACACGACCAGTAGAGGCTCTACGAGTGTTTAGATCTGACACTAGCTAGTGTTTACTTTAATGAGATACTATATGCCTGACTTATTTGGATTGAGATTTAACTACTATTAAGTAATATGGCTATGATATGAGTGTTTCCTGGAGTGGCTCTTTTTAAATTAGAAATCCTAATATAAATTGAGCTTAATACAATTGGATGATCTAGGTCCAGGGCCTTGAAGCCTAGCTGGCACCTGGATTTAATTAGGCCATTTTAATAGCTATTTTAGTATTGATAAGCATGACATGTTTTTTATACTATACTAATTTTTATAATTATGATGTTTTTATGTCTGTTATACAATGGAAGTGATTAGGTTTCGCCTATTATCATTCGCTTGCGAATGTAGTAGGCGAAAATTCAAGTGCTCAATCGACTAGTGAAACCACTGCGGTTTCTTCACAGTGCATGTGAGTCACGTGACCACAAAAGCGGGTCACGTGACCACACAAGCACGAACATCTCCCTAATCCTTTTACCACACTTCTCCTCCCCTCGCTCGCATTTCCGCCCCCCCCCACCAGGCTCTCCCGCCCCCATCCGGCTTCCCTCCGCGCATCACAAGCTCCTCTCTGTCTCCTGCATCGCCACAAGTCTTGCGATATCATTCGCTAAACAGAGCCTGAATCTGCCTTGAAGAGTAAGCTGGTTGCCTCTCTTTCGCCTTTTGATTATTTTAAAAATTAATCCATAGCAGATTTTAAACAAACTTCCAAGTCCATGTCCAGGCCAAGCAGTAATCTTTTTAGTTGTTGTTTGCCCACTAAAATGTTGCTTTAGGTTGTGTGGTGCACTGGCTTGTACACGTGCACGTTTCCCTCTTGGTGTACAAATCTTGAGGCTTTCTCGAGGCTACAAATTAAATTGGAATTACTCGTATGTTATTTTATTTTTTTTTTTTAAAGAGAAAAATTTCCTAATGTGAAATACTGCAAACCGTGAACCGTTCATTTAAATAAGCATTAAAATATTAGTACCCCTCGTTGGTTTTTGAACGCCTATTTCTAACAGTGAAAGCATGTTGAAACTTGAGAGGTAATTTTAATGTGTGCGTATCAGCTTTCAAGCACAGGCAATTCATTATTTATGTGAGTTTAGAAACCATAAGATAACAACATGTGTTTGTCACATAACACATTTATACTTTCTCGCTAGGCAGGGTCACGTATCTGTCTGGGGAAATCTATATTTTTAAAGTTTTTCACTGGTATAAACAAATTCGGCAACAAAAACAAAGCCGGAGGCATGGTTAGCAGTGTTTGCTGCGTCCAGCTGGGATGTGGTTTGTGGCTGAGTGAAGGTGTGTGTGCTCTGCATGCAGAGAAGATGTGTTTGTCATGGGCAGGGACATTTGGGGCCCATTCTCTCCTCATTCACCCGCCCACATTCCACATTTGCCGCACATTCTTCCCAGCATGCATCTGTCCTCGTTCCACAGTACCAATATGTGGCCCAGAGGCAGCAAGGGCTATCCTGAAAGTGTTGAGCAAAGCACTTAGAAACCAAAGTCATCGGTGACGCCTGGCTTTTTAGCCTATACCAACTTGCATTCCCGGATTTCCAGGCCGCTATTGCGAATGGGAAAATAAAACTACATGCTGCAGACTGTTGACTAAAACGCCAAATCTTTGGAAAACTGTCACACACGCTACAGGGCACGTTGCACACTTTTATAAATATATGTTAAGGCTCTCGGGGGCCCAAGCACTATCCAGCTGCCTGCCTCTCAACTCCAGCGGCGGCGTGTGGAGGTCGTTAACCCTTTCCCCTGTGTTTGGTGAGTGTGTGAAAGGCCCCGGATGTCCTGCGCTCCTCCAGCAATTGGACACTCATGTGAGAGATGTAATGTTTTAAAACAACATACTGCACCCTTTTAAATGCTGTACTCAATGTATTATCAGCGTAAGCAAGTAAGACATCTCGCATCACTAGTTGCGGTCACAAAGAGGCAAACAGTACATAAGCAAAAAGTAGGAACCCCACCGGCTAACTCTCTCTCTATCCCCTCCCACTTCCCTCTTTTCCCCTTTCATCGTTATCGTATCCCTTCAACTCCGATCTTATCACCTACACATTCCAAAAGGACAGGCCCTCCCTCCCACTCGCTGGCTCCCTCGCCAGGCTCTCAATGCTTGTCTTTCTCTTTCGCATGTATCTGCACTCTGCTGATTGCCAGTACCAGCGGCACCGGTCCTCAAGGAGATATTAAGTCAGGCTGGGGGCAGCCGACACGGCAGACCTGAAAGCTCTACTGATCACAATACATGCGTTTGTCGTTTACTAGGCTGACTCATGGTTATAGGATTAGTTAAATAAAAAATTGTATCTGAATAAAAATCACATCTGAAGCTTTAGTAAGATTACTCATCTACGCGTCTCTAAATTCATCAGTCCCACAGCGGATCAAAGGTCGAGTACGGATAGGAGATTCGGAAAGACAACACATATTGCATTACAAATGCTATAGGTGTCACATTTCCAAAAGTTAACACTATTAGCATTGTAAATGACAACGTTATTAATTTCCAAAAATTAAAAACAAAAACATAATTAATACATTTGTCATTTACAATAATAATCCCTCAAACTTTACTAATGCAAGCCCTCTTGCATTGCAAATGCTTGTTTTCTCTCTTGTGCCCTGTCCCTCTGCTCCACACTCTGCTTTACCACTTGACTATATTTTCACTGCAGCCCTCATTTCATCTCCTTCTTTAATGTAGTCAATAATATTTCCAACTACCACTGAGACACGAGGCAGGACATACCTCTCCGTTAGCTGTGCAACACCCATTATTCCCCAAACAAACTGTTATTTGTTTACAAACCCGCTTCAGAGTACAATCTGCGGGATAGAGGACAAGCACTGGCGTTGCCAATAGGTTTCGCATTTGGAAAGTTGGAGCTATTGGTTTTGTAAATGACATTTTAAATTTATATATTGTTATTGACAATGCCAATAACAATATATAAATATAAAATGTCATTTACAAAACCAATAGCTCCAACTTTCCAAATGCGAAACCTATTGGCAACGCCAGTGCTTGTTTTTATTGAAACTGTGCATATTATGTGAATGATCATCAATTGATCAAATAAAGTTACTATTACTTCTACTAGGGATACAAGGTTATCACGAAACAGAAGATTGCAGAATTACTTTTGAAGGACTCCTCACTCCCAACTAGTAACCCACTTTCTTACAGGGGTGTTCCAGGTTCATGTGTAGGCACTAGTTCGATGACAGCTGGTCGTAGAGAAGGCCAAATCATTCCAGTGATGAAAGCTATAAGATAAAGGCAAATGAACTGTATATTCTCGGGTCCCAGATGTGTCCATACTTGTTTTAGCAGCATTGCATATTCCAAACTGGAACCAAAGGATTTGAAGAGATACACAAAGTATTTTTGTGAAGTCCTGGGATAGCAGCGAATGAGGAAAGTACTGCAAATGTTTCCCAGAGGTGTCTGTCTCACTACGAAATGAACTCTGACTGCCTGACCGCTTGGAACCCATGACATCCTTGTTTATTCAGGTGCCCTGATCTGTTTGCCTGACTCTCCTGTTGCTCAGTAGTGCAATTTGGAAGAAGTCCAAACATACATTAAACCTTGAATGACGTTTCCAGAGCTGTTCTGTAAAAGAAAAAGTTCATTATTGACTTTATCAAAATGGTTTCTTGAGCTTTTTAATGCTAAGCAGCTGTAATATGTTTCAGCTTGAATAAACGATGCATGCTTTTTCCAACTTCGTTGCTCTTCGGGTCCTGCTGAAAATGCTGAAAGCGACATGGACGAATTCACTAGCTGTGATAAAGGGACCATTGACGTCTTTGCAATGCACAGACAGCCGCTTATTTGTTTCTGAGCATAAGCGGTCTGTCCTCTGAGGTAGATTAACGTTTCATGTCGCATGAACATTCCAGCTGATCACCCTCTTACAAAATCATCATAATCATCTAGATGTGGAAAAGTGAAATTCTTACAGCAGTTGCTGCCTTTGTGAATGTTGCAAAACTGCATACCTTACGTGAGTTTGGCTCTAGACTGAAGTCCCTATGCAGTGATTTTCAACAGTGCCTACTTCTGATTTTGAGAATCTCCAGCAGGTGCTTTCTCACTTTAACTACAAGCCATTTTTTGTCTTCATGTACAGCAATTAGCTAATTTCATATGTTTGCAACATAAAAATGAAAATCCGTTTTTGCAATGGATACCAATGAACTCCACAGCATTACATAACTTGATGCTCCCTATTACACTGTCTGAAAGGAGGGTGTCTTGGCAATGGTCTTGCATTGCACAAGGTCTATACATCGCCCGATCGCACTGCAGTAAATTCAGATAGTTGAATTAAATGAACGTTTTTATACAAAATCAACTTTTCTCTGCACCTCCTCCAAGGATATTTGCCCAGCCATTTTAGGATCACCATAGCTTGCTGTCTCGCCTAAAGAAACTTCAGTATCAAAGCAACATCCGCAAGACCTTTTAATCACCTGTACTTTAGCAGCCTCCAGGAAGTTTTGGGCTGCAGATTCCTTTGTGAAAAAATACAGGTTTAATTTTAGGTTAGTTATTATGTAGCTGTGTGCTTAATTTAGCTAGTCTTTTCTCTACTCAGTAATTTACCTAGTCAAGGCCTTCATGTTGGCTAGAACTGCCTACTTTATGTTGTTTTTGTCTTAAAACTGCTTTTACAGGTATTTATAGATTTTTAATATGACCCTCTTCGGATAAAACATGCCTTTGCCCGCAATATTAGTATACCCTACCTAGTGCAAATGCCTGAGATATTGCTTTACTTCTGCACTAGTAAATGTGGTCACTGCTAGAGCACCTGCTCGAGATTATTCTTCTCAAATACGGGTACTGCTTCACAACCTCAAGTTTACTTTTCCCAAGAAACCATCACAGATTCTTTCTAACCTTACATTCCGAGACCTGAAAACCATGATTTTATTTTGTACAATATGTGATCATCAGAAAAATGAACTAACTCATTAAGTCACCTTTGCAAGCCTATTGGAGTCAAATCCAGTAGGATAGCGTCATCTGCATAAAGAAGACAACCCAATTCCAATGGCCCTAATTTAGGCTAATCTCCTTTGCACTGCCCTACCTGGCTTGGCAGATCATTGATATACAAAGAAAAAAGGAGAGGTGCCAATAGGCACCCTTGCTTCAGCCCATTATAAGTTACCACTTTACTTGACAGGCCTTTGTTACCTCCAATCAATACCTGTGTCCATGTAGCGGTATGTAATGCGATGATCAATCTTAGTAGTTTTCCCGGAATCCCCATATCAGCCAGTTTCCTCCACAGCGTCCCCCGGTCAACCAGGTCAAATGCCCTGGAGAATCTATTAAGGCTGGTGTAAGGTCATCCCTTTACCTGTTGGATAATCTTTAATTAGAGTTTGTAAAACGGTGATATTATCCAAAGTGCGACTATGCTTACGGAATCTTGCTTGTTCTGCAGGTACAAGACCATTACCAAACACCCAATCCTGCAGGTGAAGAAGTATGATCTTGGCAAACCGTTTTCCCGTTAATAAGGAAATCTCCCTAAAACTGGCCGGAGAAATAGTCGTGCTCTTTTTGTGTAGTGGGACCACAATACCTTCTCTCCAGGAGGGCGGAATAATTCTGTAAGAATAGCAGTAAGAAAAAACCTGGGAAAGGAAATGAGCCCATGATTGAAATATGGACCTCTTCCCCTTTGGTCGTCCCAGCTCACCATTTGAATCTTCAAAGTTGACCTGGCATGATATGTTTCCATTTACCTTCCATTCAGTGTGATGAATACACCATGCTTTCCAACCTGGGAAAGATCGTCGGGTGTAGTGTGTCCAGTTTCCCAGTATGATTGACACAACAGGAAAGTCTTTGAAGTAATTTAATTTTCCAAGTCGTGCTTCAGAGTTTATTAACAAACATTTTCAAATCTGGGTAGGAACGTGCTGTCCCATCAAGTGCTCTCACCCATATGCCCAGCAGACTTTGTAATATGTATAAGAGATCAGTCTGGCTCATGTAATTTGGAATCCATTTCACCAGTGTCCAATTATCAAAATAATGATGTCTTGACTGCATTCTATACTTGCTAACCTGCAGGATATCCTTGTCACTGAAGTGTAAACGTTATGTATGTCTGTGCAGTGTTTTGACACTCAAACCTCTGTGCACGTGCATTGCTTACCTGCGTCCTGGAAATCAATTGGTCAAGGTTGGTATGTGGTGTCCAGATATGATGACAACCAAGCACCAAATCCTTCTTGTAAATGATGTTTTTAGGGCTTGATGGCTTTAAAAAAAGACAAACATTTCTTTTCCATTCTTAAGTGGCAGCAGATCCTGGTGCAAAGCCTTGGAATTTAGCAGAGCCGCTTCCACCTGCCACCGCTGTTGGAACTAGCATTGACAATGTATTTCTTTAAATTAATGTTGTATGGTAATGTATTTGTGTTGAACCTACGAACTGTGGAATAACATAGGTGAAAGGTCAGGTGACTGTTTCACTGCCAAGCTAGACCTAAAAATGTATGTAGGTAAATGACTGCCATCCTCCTATCTGAGCGACCGCCAGAGAAAGGCAGCACCATAAATGACCAACTCATCTAAGACACTTTTACCGTATTGCAATGTCCTGTGGGTGCCCCTTAAAGTTCAAACTCAGCCCGCTGGATAAAGAAACCAAATTATCACAGCTGGGGCAGGGCAAGCACTTTTTCCTGTGGAAGGACACAACTGCTGCCTAATCAAATATTTTATAATTTGTGTATTTGTTTAATTAATGCATGTCTGCATTTTTGTGAAATGTTTTGCAGTTTAAATAATTGACATTGCTTAGGCGTGGGTCCCCGGCTACTTGTAATGACTCAGTGGGGGTCCTTGAATCCAGATAATTCAGTGGAGGTCGCTGTGTTCCAGCAATGATTAAGTTGGGGGATCTACAAAAGCCACTCAATTAGATCATTCTGGGAGATGACAAAGTAAAACTAAATGAACCAGCAAGCGTTGCTCGGTGACCATATTCCTTCTTGGCCGCGCACATAGCTTGCCCATGCTTTGGTTCTGGAGTGATTACTGTTAACCATGGACTGCTGTGGGGCTTGGGTGATGATTGAGAACAGTACATTTCTGCTGCTTAGCGATGCTCTCTTCTGCACCCTGTTTGTAACAGACGTACAGTAAGAATCTGCTGTGTACAAATATATGAATTTATTGCTATGTATAGGGTACAAGCGAAGCTAGAGGGCAATGGAGCACTGTACTGCACGGTGTTGAGACGTTTTGATAGCCGCTAAAACAAGCACTGCCAAAGCCAACAAGCCTAGCTTTAATGTGCTAATGGATGCAGACACAAGCATTCACAGTTGGTCTTTAGCACATTAAAGCCAGACCTATTACACTGGGGGGAAACATTAAAAAAGGATTGACTTCTGTATAGAATTAATATAAGGGTTGAAGAACCGAATTTGACAAACGGGGTGTTTTTAAAGCATAAAATATTCCCTCTTGCATTCACTTAGCAGTTACTAAAAAGCAGGGCAACTCATCAAACTCTACATACATCTAAAATCCTTGGTGGCAATATGGCTGTGCTGATGAGTCAGACCTAAGAAGCTCGCCAGCTTCCGAGTGTGTATGCCAGTGTAGTGGGCCGCTGATGGGAGGATCTTGTGGTCCTCGCAATGTGTCACTAAAAGTCTGATGGTTTCTGGGCTGTGCGCCCACTTCCTCAGAGTGGTGGAATTACCTAACCGAGGACTATAAATATTTTAAATATAACTAGCATCAAGACTGATGCTTCCTAGTTTGTATCGCTAGCCTATTAAAGACATCGCTGGATCAGACTGGGGACAAGGTTTTCTTGCAGCCCGGTGTCTGATAAAGTGTATATTCTTAAACAGAAGTGTTTAAACATATATAATTGTCCATATATAATTTGCAAAATAGATGTTACGCAGACACAAACATTACACTTTTCAATAAGATGTGCTTCAAATGGAGTTGTAAAATAATTAGCAGCATTGTAGGCATGTAGGAAAACAAGCGAGTGCATCTACACTCCTCCAACAAAACGTAGCAAGCTCTTGTGTTGAGAAAAGAGTGGAAACGAGTGAAACAGTACTCTATAGCAGGGTCGGCTCCTCCACGAAGGTGCAGGAGCGTCGCCCTACTGCTGTATGAGCAATAATTATAGGAAAACGAACATGCTAACCAGCTTCATCATTTTAGTTTTCTGTTTCTTGGTGTGGGCGGCGCTGGACTGCCAGGGCAGGGCAGGGCAGGGCCGAGGAGTAGGAGTGACTGCTCCACTCTAAAGAGCGCATAACTGTTTGGTTGGCTCTCTCGGGCGACCATTACAGTCATGTGCACTTTGCATGCTCTGCACTCATGCTGCATTACAGTCTGGGTGCAAAACATGCCCTGGCCCCCATACCCGTCTGAGCGCCGATCCACTGCGCTCAGACCAATCAAAACGCTGCTTTGCAGCGTTGTGATTGGTTAGGGGAGTCAGGTGCCTGGGTGCTTCCTTGTTTCTGCTTCCAGCAAGGGGCATGAGCGGACTGAAAGGCGGTGGCCGGTCGGAAGGTGTTTTAATTATTAATTTTAATTTACACCCTGCCACCCCCGGTAAATAGCGGACACCCCTGCTGTATAGTTCGTGTAGGGACCATATGATATAAGGATGCACGGGCAGCCGTTCAGGAGTTAACTCTCTTAATTAAATACCTTGGTGCCTTGAACCTCTTTTTGGTCGGTCCATGAAGAAAGCCAATCCAAGCCAGTAGTGTCTGATCAGTTAAAGTCTTGTTCAATGCAGCTTATGTATGTACAAAGACGTTCAAGGCGCAAAGGCCTTTAATTAAGACAGCTTTGTAAGTGTGGGAACCCTACAATTCTTACACCCCAAATTGACACCTCAATAACACACTCCGCATGTGGTATTAAACCTCAGTTTCCTGAGGCAATGTGCCCCGAGAAAAAGCACCGCAATGTATATGAAAAATAATGACAAAGTTAGTAAGGACACACTCAACAAGTGAGCTCTGGGTTTCAATGAAAACTTTAAATCTAGTATTACAACAAAAAAAGCAAGATACAGTACAGAATCTCTAATAAGCTAATGCAAAAAGCTTGTCGAATAGAGCAATACAGAATAAGGTGCAGAATCGGGGGAAATGTTTTAAGCCCTAAATGAGCAGCAAAACCCACAAGAAATCGGACAGCATCCCTAGTAGGATCGGAAAGTTATCTTGCTTTATACTATATGAATATTCATTCTTTCCGCTCTATGCTAATGTTATCTGGAAATAGCAGGACAATCTAGTTACAGTACAGTGGGGTAGCGGAAGAGCCATGGCAATCTGCAACATTACTGTGTTTATGTTGTTAAGCTTTTCTTCAAGAACAGCAAAAACTATGTCAATGGAAATAAACAAGTATGCGTGACTGTGTGCTGCAGAAATACTGAACTGTGAACATGCAAGAGGAGGCATCCATTTTTACAAGATGGCGACTCTGGCTTAGTGAGGCCTATTAAGCCTAAGCCAGAATAAGACACCCTAACTAGTCATGGCAGATTTGTTTCAAACGTAATAGCACTCGGTCAGTGTGTATCTATGTAAATTCAAGAGTAAATCCATTTCCGCAATTTGTAAATCATGCACAAATTCATAAAAGCGTGAAACATTTAAAGCATCCCTAGACAAATTGTACAATATTGTTGTTTTTGTCTTTTTCCAATCCTTTCCCAGCTCTTGGCGTAGCAGGAGTGTTGACTATGTTTTGGTGGAGGTGTGTGGATTCACCTTTTCACATTTTCTCTCATGCCTCCAATCTTGCTAATTATTTTACAACTTAATTTTTTGCGTTCCCTGTTCTAAAGTGTAATGTTTGTACCTGCTCTATATTTGTTGTTTAGAGAATGATACATTTTAAAACAGGATTGTTGAGATATATATATATATATATATATATATATATATATATATATATATATATATATATATATATAAAATGTATCCTGCATCATGCCACAACAAATCACAGGTCCCTGTTTTACCAATCGTTTTTAAGGTCGAGCCTGGGCAGCGCATGCGCTGCCCTGCGAGGCATGCAGTATTCAGGAATGGACTTGAAGCTCGGACCATTCCCCCCCACCCCCCACCCCTCCACCCCTCCACCCCTCCATCTTTTCAATTGGCTCCTGTTAGTCTTTTCTAAATCGTTGCTTTGGATTTATGAATAGAATTATTAGACTCCCCTTAGTACAGCCTTGTCTGCATTTGTATCCTCCCATGAGGACTGGATTTTTTTTACTTGTGTTGTTACACGGTCTGTTAAATCTACAGTCTGCGAGCATTATTTTCTTTAATGATTTTCCCCTATTCCATCCATGACGTGCTTTCCTACAACGCAGCACGCTGCCCTCTTTTATATTTTTTTTCGTAATTTAATTTCGAGTGGTCTGCTTTAACCTCTTGAGCGCTCATGACAAGGTCAGCTCGTCATGAGCCTCGGCGCTCAGGTGCTCATGCGAGCTGAGCTCGTCATGACCGCGCCCGTTAGATGGAACGTTCACACGCTGGGCTGATTCCCCTGCTGTGCTGAACGTTCTATTGGAACGGGTGCGGTCATGACGAGGTCAGCTCGTCATGAGCACCGGAGCGCCGTGGCTCATGACGAGCTGACCTCGTCATGAGCATGGGGGCGCTGTACGTGCCGGCCCCCAGCACAGCGGGGGAATCCCGCCAGCGGCGAAGGGGTTAACTATAGCTGCCGCACACTAGAACTTGTTTTTTTGGGTGAAACTGCCCCATACATGCTTTCACTCTAATCGTGGCCGCACACCTTTCTTTAGACGCTGCTTGCCATATTCCCTTTACAGCAAGTCACGTCTAAAGAAAGGGCCACAGCCACCATTGAAGTGATCTCCCATTTTCGATAGTTTGAGCTATTGCCATTATAAAAAACAATGCCTTTTTATTTGTGTTGGCTTTCAAAACACATAAATAAAAGCACTTGTCACTTTCAATGTCAATAGCTTAAACTCTCTCAAATACAAGACCTATTGCATTGCAAATGCTTGTTCTTATTTATGATCAATGTGGTGTCTTTAGTAGGCTATATATAGTTAGAGCCAGAACACCCCACTGGTATCTAAAAGGAACCCAGTCTACTCTATCTTTCAGTTAGTGGAGAGCTGGTTTCAAATGCTATAACTTGGCTTCTTGTTTTTACTTTCTAGCATCCGACCAAAACAAAAGGACGTTTCCAAGACCCTAAAGATGTGAACTCCCACCCTTCCAAAAGGCAAATATTTTCCGGTTTGTGGGACAATGGATCGGAATAAACGAAATTCAATTGCCGGTTTTCCGCCTCGTATAGACCGTATCGAAGACTTCGATGGTGGGTCTGGTGGCGGTGATGGTAATGCCGCCCAGATAGGCAGGGTCCCTTCTTCATCCTACAAAGCCCTGATAAGTGCCTTCTCTAGACTGACGCGGCTGGATGACTTCTCCTGTGAAAAGATCGGGTCCGGTTTCTTCTCTGATGTATACAAGGTCAGTGTGCATATTGTGTCTAAGCACTATCCGGCAACGCCATGTTCATTTTAGTCCAGTTGGTATTGATTTGATTAGTAACGTTTATTGGAGACATCTAATGACATCCTATTTTCCTGAATTCAGTGTAAAAAGGGTGTTAACATTTTTTTGAGATTGATGAATTGATTAAGTAACTGAACATTCAATGTTTCCAAGAAATCTAGAGAATGATGGTTCCATTTGAATGGTTCTGGAAAGGTTTTGAGTTTTGGGCCTGTTTAGACTGTCAAGATGACTGCTGGTAATGACTTATCTTTGTATTGTCTCATACCCCTCCTTAGAAGATCTAGAAGTATCTCATTTATACACACTGCTTAATGTTGGGTGGCTTTCGGTTTGTCAGGCAAAGGCTGTGCATCATGACTTTCTGTACTGTAACACATTGTGCAAGGGAGGCATTTGTGACTGGGTGGAGCTGAAAGATTGGGAAAGAATTAACTGAGCTTGCAAGAGGATGTAGGTGTGGTAGTGGGAGAAGTTAGACATGCACAAGAATGCTTTGCATGTGGTCCTCAGAGGTCACTTGTAGTCAATCCCATGTGAAACCTGGCGATCCCTTGACCACTCACTGGTGTTTACTGAAATCCACCACTATGCATATGTTGAATAACAATTGATCACATTTTGTTCTTGTTTATCATTTGCATGCCCAGTTCTAGATCTTGTATGCAGCAAGTGTGTAAGTGATTAAACCTCTTCTGGACAGTTGGCTTCCCCCTCCTCTGCCCTGTTATTTTCATGGCAGCCATAGTGAGACGCAGCCTTAGATTATTGTAATGTCTCAGAATTTTTACTGGACTTTTAGAAATAAATATCCACTCTTTGTATCAACGTGTACACAGAAATCCTCAGTCGAATAATGTATTGTAAGAATGAGCTTTAGTTTTCGCATATGTTTTTTAGTTAAAGGACTTAAAAGAACAATCTATTTAACAGGTACGTTTGCAACTCACACTGCTTGTGTTTGGTCTCTAACTTTCTTAAAGAAAGTACTGCTTTCACATAACTTCGTAGGTAAAGTGTGTAATAAACAACATGTTCGAGGCATATGAGCTGCAGATTGTACACTTAGCATTAGATCGCCACCTGGTGTTGGGCTCGGATGATTGCACGTTGTTGTTGTCTTGGAAGAAGTCTTTGTAGTCACGAGATAGGTGACTCCTCCCTTGGACAATACTGCGCATGGGCATCGGCTCCATCCTTAGATTGTTTTTTTCCGCTGCTGGGTTCGGATGAAAGTTTCTCCGCTCCGGCTAGAAAAACACTTTTCAAGCACCTCGAAGCGCAAAACTTCCTCAAACTTCTGAAAACTACCTTCGACATAGACTACAATAGTTTTGACGGCATCAGTTCGATTCCGTTCATCGATGCGGGCCGTTGGGCCTATCGACGCCGTGCGGCCTACACCTCATGGACAGAACTCCGTTCAAAAGATGCCCGGTATGTCGAGCAAAGTTTCCACATAGCGATCACCACGAGGTCTGCAACCTCTGTCTATCGCCAGAAACGATGAATCGACCTGCACAGCTTGTGCATCCTTCCGATCAAAGAAAACCATCCGGGATCGGAGGGCCCGTCGACACGAAATGAGGAGATCAGCTCCGGAACCGGACGATATCTTCGATGAAGAGGTTCCGCTCGTTCCCGAAGAAGATTCACCTGATCTCCAGATCGTATCGGAGGCAGACTACTCATATGACTCCAATCCATCGGGTCAGCGCGTGAGTACTAATGCCCCTGCACCACATACAGTTCCCAAACCGAAGGCAAAGGTCAGCACTCCGCCCGCTGGGCCCAGTCGAGACCGAACACCCGCTTCGAAAGCCCCGCCTTCGAGCCTGGCTCCGAAGAAAACAACTAAGCCTTCTAGTGCCTCGGCACCGAGCAAGCCGCTTGTGCCGATTACACCTCTTCCATCGGCACCAAAACCCAAAGCTAGCTCAACACCAAAACCAAAGGATGGCTCGGCACCGAAACAGAAAGACCTCTCGGCACCGAAGCCTAAAGAAGTATCGGCACTGAAAACAAAAGAAGTACCGGCTCCGAAGCCGTGCACTTCTAAACATAAAAGTGTGATGCAATCGTCCGACGCCTCGAAGCCGACGACACCAGCTCCCACACCGAAAACACCTTCTTTAGTGCCGAAGCCCACAAGGTCTGATTCTGATGTGCCCGAGCCCTCAAACCTGCCTACCAAGCCGAAAACAACACCTTAGGACGTTATAGCACCTCCCAAGGCTAAATACACAAAACAACCTCGGCTGAAACCGAAAAAATGGACGCCCAAGAAGGTTGTACATGAGGAGGAACTTTTCTTGCCAGATCCTCGACAAAAGAAGATCTACATCGACCCAAAAACAGGTCATGTAGAAGCTACACCTCACAAAGAGACCAGCAGATGCACTGCCCACACCTGTGGTTCCTGCCAAGAAAAAGGACTGTGCAACATCCCCTATGCACTTTTCCTTTCCTATACCTCCTCCTCCTCCTTCTTCTCCTGTTCCTCTTCACTTATCACCTCAAATTTCTCCTTCACATTCTCCACCTTTATCATCACATTCACCTCAACATGATGATGATGAATATAGTCTGGGTGGAGGGGATGATATAGAGGAGCCTTTCCCATACCCCGTGGATGACGTTATATGGGACTTGCCAAACCCACAAAATGCGCCTGATATTTCTGACCCGCAGTTATACCCTTCAAACCCTTCCCCTCCAGAGAATAACATTGGTTTTGGTCATTTGTTAAACAGAGCTGCTGCTTACCATAAAGTCGCTATGCATTCTGATGAGGCTGAGGAGGATTTTCTCTTAGATACCTTTGAACAGTCTCAACGGTCTGTTCAAATTCTTCCCATGATTAAAGGGGTCATCAAACATGCTCCAGAGGTATTTAAAGACCCTATACGCACTAGAATTTTGAACCCCAGAATTGAGAAAAAATATAGGCCTGCACCCACAGACCCAGTCTACATTAAAGGACACCTACCATTAGATTCTTTAGTTGTGTCCAATGCTAGGAAAAGGGCAAATTCTCAAACTTCTGGCGCAGCACCCCCACCTGACAAAGAATCCAAAGTAATTGATGCGTTAGGTAAAAGAATAGCTGCACAAGCCACTAACATATGGCGTATAGCTAATACACAAGCCCTCCTCTCTCGTTACGATAGGGCTCATTATGATCAATTAGAAAAACTACTTGAGCACCTACCAGATCAATATAAAGCTCAGGCAACTGACCTCATACAGGAAGGCAAGTTAATTTCAAATGCCTCAATAACACGTGCACTAGATGCGGCAGACACCGCATCTAGAGCCGTAAATACCAGTGTCATACTTAAGAGACATGCGTGGCTACCCATTTCCGGGTATAAACAGGAAGTACAAACTACCATTTTAAACCAACCATTTAATCAGAACCAATTATTTGTCCCAGAAGTGGACACTGCACTCAAAGATGAAGAAAGATACGGACACCGCCAAGTCTATGGGGGCTTTACAGTCCACACCAGCTAGAGGTTCCTTTCGCCACTCCTTCTACAGGGGAAACATCCTTTACAACGCAACTTTTACCACGCAGTGCCTTTACGACGCAACTTTTACAACGCAAACCATTACAACGCATTGCGCTGGGGGGCGCTCTAGGATAGGGAATGTGTTTAATGTACTATCTAACACCTTCCCTACTATCCACGGGGACTGGAGTTGGAATAGTAAATTAAACAATTCACTATCAGCGCCTAAAAGCACTATGCGTTGTAATGGTATGCGTTGTAAAAACAGCGTTGTAAAAGCATGCAATGTAAAAGCATGCGTTGTAATGTCATACATCCCTCCAATCAAACTGGAGCAGACACTACAACATCTTTCAAATCTCACTCCCAAGCATCCTCTAACAAGGGATATTTTAGAGGAGATACAGAGGCAATAATAACAAAGGAAGAGGTCACGGTAACAACAGCAATCGATCCTCTTCCGCCACAAGACAGTGACTTCCCTCTGCTCCCCCAACAGCATTCCACTCCTGTAGGGGGCAGATTAACACAGTTTCTGCCTGTCTGGAACTCCATTACAACAGACAAGTGGGTTAGACAGATTATCCAACATGGCTACTGCCTAGAACTTACAGCAACCCCTCCACACATACCTCCCAGGCAGCGTCCAATGTCTACAGACCACCTGACTCTGCTCCAACAAGAAGTTCTGTCACTTTTACAAAAGGATGCCATTCAATTAGTTCCTTTAGAAGAACGGGGAACAGGGGTTTACTCGCTGTATTTTCTAATTCCCAAAAAGGACGGGACACTAAGACCAATTCTCGACCTCAGGCCCCTCAATCAGTACATACAATCAGATCATTTTCATATGATCACTCTGCAACAAGTCCTCCCACTACTGCAACAAGGCGATTTCCTTTCAACACTAGACCTAAAGGACACCTACTTTCACATTCCTATACACCCTGCTCACAGGAAGTACCTAAGGTTTGTAATACAAGGACAACACTATCAGTTCAAAGTCCTTCCATTTGGGGTAACAACAGCACCACGCGTGTTCACAAAGTGCTTAGCAGTAGTAGCAGCACATCTCAGAAGGCAGCAGATACATGTCTTCTCCTATCTAGACGATTGGCTCATAAAAGCCAAGTTATTCAATCAATGTGTCCAACACACACATCAAATAATTCAAACGTTGCACAACTTGGGGTTCACGATCAACTACACCAAGTCGCACCTGCAGCCTTCTCATGTACACCAGTATCTAGTGGCTACAATAGACTCATCTACAGCTCTAGCGTATCCCAGTCCAGCAAGGATACAGAGCATTCAAGCCTTAGTCACAGTCTTCCAACAACAACAATCTCTGCAAGCCAGAGTGTTCATGAGACTAATAGGCATGATGGCATCTTGCATCTTCATAGTACCACACTCAAGATTGCAAATGTGCCCCTTACAAGAGTGCCCAGCACAACAGTGGAACCAGGCTCAAGGTCAACTAACAGACCTGGTGTTGGTGGCAGCCGCACGCATCGCTCTCTGCAATGGTGGAACACCAAAAACTTGACAAAGGGGCGGCCGTTCCCCGAATCTGTTCCACAGTTCGTGCTCACAACAGACGCATCTCTCACAGGATGGGGAGCCCATCTCTTACATCATACAACTCAAGGTCAATGGAACAATCAACAAAAACTGTTCCATATCAACCATCTAGAGCTGCTAGCCATATTCTTAGCACTCAGGACTTTTCAACTACAAGTACAAAACAAAGCTGTCTTAATCCGGACGGACAATATGACAGCCATGTACTATATACAAAAACAGGGGGGGGGGGACACACTCTGCAACTGTTCCAGCTCCCACAGAACATTTGGAGATGGGCTATTCCTCAAAATATACATCTGTTGGCAGAACACCTTCCAGGAGTTCACAATCAGTTAGCAGATCTGTTAAGTCGGCAGTCACAACAGATTCACGAATGGGAACTACATCCACAAGTTCTTCAGCCATTCTTCCAGAGGTGGGGTCATCCACAAATAGATATGTTTGCCACCCACGAAAATAAAAAATGCCCAACCTTCGCCGCCAGGTTTCCACACCCATTGTCCAAGGGCAATGCGATATGGATGTACTGGTCAGGCAGATTTGCATACGCTTTTCCGCCTCTCCCACTGATTCCATTAGTAGTGTGCAAGCTCAGACAACAGTCGCTCAAACTGATCCTGGTAGCTCTCACATGGGCACGCCAACCGTGGTTCACCACACTGCTCTATCTCTCTCTGGTTCCACATCAAAAGTTACAGCTCACACCCTCCCTGTTAACACAGAACCATGGAGAAATCAGACACCCAGACCCAAAACAACTGAATTTAGCTATCTGGCTCCTGAAGTCTTAGAGTTTGGTTATCTAAACGTACAACCAGACTGTATCAACATCATTAAAGAGCCTAGGAAACCCACTACCAGAGCGTGTTATGCCACTAAATGGAAAAGATTCGCAATATATTGCAGAAATAATCTAATTGATCCCCTGGATGCTTCCATCCAGAATATCATTTGTTACCTTTTACAGCTACAAAGGTCTAATTTAGCATATTCTTCAATACGCCTGCACCTTGCAGCAATTGCAGCGTATTTACAAAGCAGACATCTGTCTCTCTTCAGAGTGCCTGCAATCAAAGCATTCATGGAAGGATTAAAAAGAATAATCCCACCCAGGTTGCCACCTTCTCCTGTGTGGAACCTGAACATTGCCCTTACAAGACTCCTGGGACCCCCTTTCGAGCCTCTACATAAATGTGAACTGCAATTCCTAACATGGAAAACAGCTTTCCTTGTTGCTATTACCTCTCTTAGAAGAGTAAGTGAGATACAAGCTTTCACTATACAAGAACCATTTTTTCAAATACATTCTAACAAAGTGGTTCTTAGATCTAATCCAAAATTTCTTCCAAAAGTCATCACTCCTTTTCACTTAAATCAATCCGTAGAGTTACCTGTGTTTTTCCAAAACCCAGATTCTGTAGCGGAAAGGGCTTTACACACTCTAGATGTTAGAAGAGCTGTTCTATACTATATAGATAGAACTTAATCTTTTAGAAAAACAAAACAACTGTTTGTATCTTTCTCTCCTCCACACAAAGGCAATCCCATCTCTAAAGGTGGGATCGCAAGGGGGATTGTAAAGTGTATACAAATATGCTATCTAAAGGCTAAACGTACATTAACAGTTCCTCCTAGAGCGCACTCCACTCGCAAGCTAGGAGCCTCTATGGCTTTCTTAGGAAACATACCCCTAGAGGACATATGCAAGGCAGCAACATGGTCTACACCACACACCTTCACAAAACACTATTGTGTTGATGTGCAAGCCAAGCAGCCAGCTGCAATAGGCCAGGCTGTCCTTAAAACTCTTACAAACCACAGCAACGGATACAAGCGACCACCGCTAGGGGAGATACTGCTGTACAATCAATGCTAAGTGTACAATCTGCAACTCCTATGCCTCGAACGGAAAATGCTACTTACCAGTATGAATCTGTTCTTGGCATGTAGAGCTGCAGAGTTGTACACGCCTTCCCGGGACTTGTATCCATTCCAGTTTTCATCTTACTTAGATACACACGCATGGACATCCTTTTTTCTTTACTTATACTAACTCCATCATTTTCCCATCATGGCGAAAAACAATCTAAGGATGGAGCCGATGCCCATGCGCAGTATTGTCCAAGGGAGGAGTCACCTATCTCGTGACTACAAAGACTACTTCCAAGACAACAACAACCTTCAATCATCCGAGCCCAACACCAGGTGGCGATCTAATGCTAAGTGTACAACTCTGCAGCTCTACATGCCAAGAACAGATGCATATTGGTAAGTAGCATTTTCCTTATCGTAGTGAATGAGACTTATTAATGAACAGTAAGTTGGACGATATCATTGGTGATGTAATTTAACATTTCATGAGTGATTTCTCATGTCAGAGCACTGGTCTATACGGTTCTAAGTCTAAGGGCTTCCCACTTATGTCCACCAAAGCGGTAGTTTAACATTTAAAAAAAAAATGTTATCATAAAACTTAATGCAAACAATTGCGCGCACCGTTGCATCGCTTCAAGGCATTGTAATACAAATCCATCTTATTATTCAAGAACATGAATCGGACACATAGGGAATACCATCAGGACAATGTCTTCTATGGGACAAATCTGGGCTAGTGCTGGTAAAGTGCTCTATGCAACCAATCTGTGTCTTACATGGGTCTCGGCTCCAATGTAGTGGCCCTGCCATAGGTGTTGTATATGCACCTGTGACCTCCCTAGTCTTCTATGTTCCCACCACCTGTGGCGACGTTTCAATGGGAGTAGTCTGTGGGTCTGATACTGCATCAGCAGGCAGCTGTATTTGAAAGGTATGTTTGGTATGGTCTCCAATAATTCCTAAGGCGCCTTCTGGGGGGGGGGGGAGTAACTCATTGTATATATATCGGCCTGTGTGTTACAATATAACGTGTCAGCATGCCATTCTTTAATCAGCGGCACCGGTCCGCCCATTCAGCGCAATCCCACCTGGTGTTTAGCTAGGAGAAGTCCACCAAAGCTATATTACTCTCCTATGCCTCTTAACACTCTTTTAAATATTGGGTTGGTTCTAATCTCCCCAACGTGTTCTCCCCACAGCACAGTACTCAGGGGGGCAGCATCTCCCCCAATTCTGTTAGAGTACTACCCGCCACACACCCCACCACTTCCAAAATCCGTCACTTCTCAATAAGACAATGCCAGCACCCCTCTCTTCCAATCCTCGCCCCTTTCCCACATCCATAGTGGCAAGCACACAAGTCATTCATAGTTCACTGGTTACCCCCCCAAATGGGCCTTTGGCCACCCTGTTGAGCACACCTAGCCCTTTGCACACCTCTCCGCTCAGAAACCCAGTATCGGGGTGGTCTAACTCCTCTACCATGTTCAGAGTATGCTATCAGACCAAGCCCTTATCCACAGGTCCCCTTGCCGCAAGTGTAACCATCACTAACGGACCTTGAAGCTCTGAATCTTAGAGCAGCCAACATATCTCGGAGTATCCAGAAATCTATCCTTGAAATGAAGAGCATCCTACACCTCACTGAACACTCTCTCTCGAAAATCAAGCTCCCTCATAAACCATTATATTCCCACAAACAAAGCTTTGCCTTCAACCCATGTCACTGGCCAATAGACACCTTCGCAAACATCTCCAATACCTCTCGGAGGATGAAACACTAGCTCTCCTCTTATTCTGTGAGGCAACTTCTGAGGCTCCTAATCCTCCAGACAAGAAAGATGAATACATAATTTATACGGTGTCAATCAACACTAACAGAATGTCAACTCTCCGAAACAGAGGAGTAAACAGCAATAACTTAGTGCGAGTACCTTTTTATCCTCCCTACCTCACAAAACAAGCTCCGACCCACACTCTCTGGCCTCCTACTTAACTGCCCATCAACAGCGAAGCATGCCTCTGACATCGCCGCTCTCATCCTGAGACAAGAAACTGACGTATCAGTCTTAACCGAATCATGGCTCAACGAAGCATCATCACCTTGCCTAGATTTATTGGTCCCTCCAAACTACAACTTGACCTGCAAATAAAACAAGCACTGGCGTTGCCAATAGGTCTCGCAGTAGGAAAGTTGGAGCTATTGGTTTTGTAAATGACAAAGCCCTTTATGTTTTTAAAATGAAAAGAAAAATAAAAGGCATTGTTATTTGCAATTGTAATAGCTCCAACTTTCCTACTGCGAGACCTATTGGCAACGCTTGTTCCTTCTTAAAGTGAGGTTGCGGCCTGCCACACCGTCCGCTGTGTCAAATTGTGCAGGCTGACGTCACTCCCTCCCCCCTCGAGTATACAGACCCCTCCCCATGGAGATTGGTTAGAAATACAATACTTTTAGCTGGAAAACAAAGGTGCGTTTCTCGGAAGTTTTAGGAAGCGAAATTGCCACAGCCCATTACAAAACTGTCACCTTTGTGAATTCTAAAGCTGAACAAGATGATGAAACAACTTGCTATAGAAAGTAACTTTAAAAACGTGGTTGAAAACAATTAGAATAAAAAAAAATAGAAGGGAAAAATGTATCTAAAAGAACATATTTCACGGGCAGGGCTGGCGCAGAGGCTGCGAGTTTGGATCCGCTATCTGGAGTCTGGGTGGGTTGTGTTATGCGGCATTGGAGTGGGTGTGTTATTATGCAGAGTCTGGCTTCGATGTGTTATCTGGGGTCTGGGTGGCAAATGATATGTGACATTGGAGTGGGTGTGTTGTTATGCAGAGTCTGGTTTGGATGTGTTATGTGGCATCTCTGCAGAATTCGAAGGGGGGAAACGGAGACGTCGGAGAGTGACTAAGAAAGAGGCAGAGGAAGTGAGACAGGATGGAGATTCGAAGGGGGGAAACGGAGACGTCGGAGAGTGACTAAGAAAGAGGCAGAAGAAGTGAGACAGGATGGAGAGAGGGTCAAGGCCGAGGAATGGGAAAGATAGGCACATGACGAAAGAGAAATTAGGGTAGACTGAAAGGAAAGAGGGGGGAGAAGGTCACAAAAGAAAGACTGGCAGTGAAACAGAGGCGGAGGAAACTGAGGAGGCAGAGTGCGAACACAGAGTAGAAAGGCTTGTGGGAAAAGGCAGATTGCGATAAAGCAGAGACGTATAGACAGACGGACGGAGGTGCGAAAATGTTAACAATGGGATAAGACGGGTAGGAGATGATAGGCAAGAACAAAAAAATGTGAACAAATGCATGCGCCGGGAAACTGAGCCATGAATAATTAGGGGAGGAGAAGCCGAGAAGCCGCAGAGTGCACGCTGGGCGAAGCCCTTTGATGTGCTGTGCGGCCGTTAAAAAAAATGCAATTAGGAGGGAGGGAGGCTGATGCGCGTGCTTGTTTGGTCACGTGATTCACGTGAACTTAAAGAAAACCGCAGCAAGAAGCCCTTGGTTTGACGAGGATTTTGAGGACATGAATTCTCGCTCCGCTCAATGCGCTTGCACGCATTGATAGGCCGCGAGACCTAAAAACGGGGAGGTTTTCTTAGATCTACTGCTCCAACCTCTCCGTTACCGAACTTGACTCTGATCCCACTGACTCCTGCAAATATCTCGCACTCTCCATATGCAACTACTCTAACCAATTGTGCAAACTGCACATCTTCTACCACCCACCAGGTAAGAATTACACATTCATCGACCACCTCATGGAAATCATTACAGCAAAGGTCTGCTCCCTGCTCAACCCCCTGCCCCCCCATGACATCTTCCTCAGACTTTAATCCTCACTGGAACGACCTCAATGACCTTCAGGTCAATGCCCTCAAAGAATTCGTAGCTGACCAATCACTTTCTCAAGCCTGCACTCTACCAACTCACACGAAGGCTCCACACTGGATTGGATCATATCTAAGGCAACGTCGGTTAGGCTAAACTCAATAGCTCCCTGCGACTGGTCAGATCACCACCCTATTGCCTTCCTATTACCGGGCGTACTCAAGAAAAGACCCGCGCAACCAGTGAAACCGAAACTCTGGCTTAGGGACACTAAGAACCTAGACTTGAGAAGCTGGCTGCACACTGCGAGAATGATCACCCCCAAAGTTATCAAAGGTTAACGAACTTAGAGCACTACATCTCAACAATGTCTGAAATAATTGACTCTCTAAGTCCCGTTAAAACTAAAAAGATCTCAGATCAAAGACGAAAATCCCTGGTTCAACCGGTCCATTAACAATGAAAGGAGAATTCTTCAGCTTACAGAAAAAATTGTAGATGGCACCCCTCTGCCTCCCAACTAAACCTTCTCTGAAAAACCAGAATCGCATACAAGAGCATCCTCAAATCAAAAAAGGAGTTCTTTAGATCGTAACTGGAAAAACTAATAACAGACCTCGCAAAGTCTTTAAAATGGTTAAACAGCAATCAACCAAACTGGCTAAAACCTCTAAAGAAGATACACATTTCCTGATAACCTGTCAGGAGTTCTCCTCCTGTACAGCCAAAATTAACTCCTTGGGAAACCAGCTTAATTCCGCTGCCATCATCAGATCTCCTCTTTCTGAGACCCATCTCACGACACATCCCCTCCAAGCAACACCAAAAAAACAAGTGCTCTGGTCCACTTTCAAGCTATACGATGACTATTCCATCTCGAAAATTCTATCCTCCATAAAACCGAACAACCACTTTAATGATCCGCTCTCCTCTAACTGCTTGGCCGCAACCAACCAATTTATCACTCCTATTTGGACTAAAATAATCAACGCTTCCCAGTCCATACCTGCCTCTCTAAAAGCTGGTAAATTCATCCCCATTGTAGGAGAGTAGGGTCTGCTATCCTATGGTCACCCCAAATTTTTGCTTTTTGCTTCACTGGTTTTCGACTACTGAGGCTGTGGGCCTGCTGATCAGACCCCCAGCCTGCTGTTCTCTCACTAAATTAATGATACATGTGCTATAGGCACATACCACAATTGGAAATGGACTCCTTGTCAGCCCCTGTATAATGCACTATAGGTGCCCAGGGCATAGGGGCCACCAAGGCCTACCAGGGGCTGCAGCATATATTTTGCCACCCCTGGCTGGTTCTTAAATTGACACAACTGGCTGATCACTCAGCTGGGGTAAGGTGGTGTAATCACCCCTTACTTAGATATAGTATACCTATATCTAAACCTATATCTGGACACATATAAACCTGTGAGCCACTCCTATGGAAGGCCTCATCAATCCTGGAGGCAGAGTGCGTGGTTTAATGTGAGATGGAGCTCTAGCATGAGCTGAGCCTGTCTGCAGCTGTCGGGAACAACTCCCTAAGCTGTTTCAGGATAATGCCATACCATATACTCTTAAGTGCCTTATAATCCTCGCGGTTATATAGCAACTCTGGTTTGGCTTTATCAAAACATGTCGTGTAAGGTGTCATACGATTTGGAATACTATCCCCTCGCCAGTTCTGGCGACGGGGATAGCATTCCACCCCTCTAGAGGGGTAAGACATGTTCCTTTACTTTAATGCGGTTAATTTCTAAAAGGGCCTTAGATCCACAAAATGGATGCCTCTGCCACAGACAAGAGTCTGGACCCCTGCAGCTGACCGAAACTCAGCAAATGGGGCCTGGACAAAGGGTTTCCTGCCACAGGAGGGTGTCACCACCCTCCAGACAGGAGATAGTGGATTGTAGCAGGAAGGTCTGAAAGAAACCAGACACTGCCTGGGGCGCACAAGGCTGCCCCTTGCATAATCCGGCCAAACCGGTTCTGGGGCACTCCAGCCCTCGTGCCAGGGCGGCCTGGATCAAAGGAAAGGGGTGTATCCACCCCCTTCCTGGGTCCCACCCATAGGGGGGGACCTAGCAGGTAATCACGCCCCCCAGATTCGAATAAGAGTGGGAGCAGTGCCAATGCACATCAGATTTCCTGGAAGAAACATTAGAAACGAAACTCTGGACCCTTGGACCTCCATCTCAACGTGGAAGCCCGAAGAATCTCCCTTGTGGTCAAGGAGTGACCACCCTGCAGCAGCAGGCACCATCCAGCCCTCGACGTCTACTTGGTTGCAGTTCCCGCCGGAACTCGAGCGACTGAGATCGACGAGATCAAGCTTGCCTGCCTTCCAACAGCCCGATCCACAGTCCCTGCAGAGCTGAGACCCGTGGAGGCGACCGGAAGCGTGGGGCACGCCATCTTGAATTGACCACGAGACGCTGACCGTGCAGCCCACGAGTGACCCTCGAAGCTGTGCACCGGGGTTTGAGAAGCCCCAACCCTGAGCCACTCTTGCACCGAAGCTCACCCCTCTACACTCATCGAGTGCTGCGTGGGGCCCTTCTGCTACTTTTGGCTCAACGCGTTGGCCCGGTCACTTGCCAGTCGGCTAGTGGCCCCTGTGCCGACGAAAACTTGAAACCGACTTGTGAATCTGGTTGCTCCAGATCTGCACCAGCTCCCCTGAAAAGGAGCCCCCACTCTGACCTTCCTGGTTCGAGTAAGAAGCAATCTCCCGGTTCCGCGTGGATTGCTTTTGCCAAGTGTTGTTTGCTCCAATCTTGAAGCCGACAGCGCCGACGGTGAGAGCCTGCGTGGGACAGATCGTGACCTGCTCCTGGACGTCGTAGATGCCCCAGAGCCTACGTGACAGCGGAGAGAAGCACCGCGACAGCGACCTGATTGCGCCCGACATTGCCTGTTTCCGTCCTGGTTCCACCCTGGTCACTGCTGAGTGACCCAGACTCTGTCCCCTCTGCTTTCAGGTACTTTTCGACTCGAGTCCACCCTTGGACTCCACCGGACATTTCTCTTCCACCCCGCCTGCAGCCCTTTCAGCTCCAAGCACCAAGAGCCTGCGTGACGAAACCCGACTCAACTTCGACCCTGTGCACCCGCTTCCTGTGGGTGAGGTAACTTTGCTCCGCCGGTGTTCCCACACTGGTGCACACCTCTAGGGTCTGTGTCTTAAGTTTTGTTCCTCTAGGTTCAGCGGAAGTGTCCTTAAACTCTAACTTTGTCATTTTTACGCACCATTGGTTAACATTGGTGCATGCGTGCGCTTTCCGCACTGCTCCCGAATCCCGTGGGCCTCTCCCGACTTCAGCACTGCTTGTCCTGACTGCTCCCAGCGATTCCCTAGGCCCTAGGCCTAACCACTGTTCGATTGGTATCTCTTATACCACTTGTTTAGTATATGGTTTGAGTGGCCACCCGCCCTCATCCATAATTGTGCAACTTTGTATGTTTAAACTGTGCTTTTGATTTAACGCTTGTGCCCCTTTATTCATAAAGAATACTGGGGATTGTTTTTAGTAATAAACACATATATTTTTATAATATATACTTGTGTGGTGTCCTTTCGTTTGATATTACAGGATTGTATGTGGTAAAACAGCTCGCTTAACACGACCTCTTAAGTTAAGCCTTTAGGCTGCTTAGTCCATGCTACCCCTAGGATAGCTTGTCTAACAAGGTTGACTTACAACCTGACACCATAAGGGATTGTTTGGTCTGATAATAGGTGGTTCCAGAATTGGAAACATCACCTATCAGGCCAACTTCTCACATTGGTGGCAGCGGTGGGATTTGAGCTTGCTGTTGTTTTACCATTGCAATCGTTTTATCAAATTGAAAGATCACATCAAGTACCTCTAGGTACATATAAATCAAAAGCTTAGCATATTAAGTTCTACTGAACTTAGTAGTTGTAGATTAAAGGGATTAGCACACCCTGACTACAACTCACTAGCAAGGTACAGTAGGAAAACACTTAGTGTAGGTAAGTGCACCACTTACACCTCACTAGTAGTCATGTCTGACACAGGAAGAGCCTCAGGGTCTACTCCTGTGACAGTTGACCTTACCAAGGCAACTTCCAGCTATGACAAGTTAACCCGAAAGGACTTGATTGCCTTGTGCATTTCAAGAGGGTTAAAAAGGGGCAGAAGTCCCACCTGTCCTATCCTGATAGCCATTCTAGAGCAGGATGACTTAGAGAGGGCGAATGGTATTCCCCTACAGTCAGGAGAAGGAGAGAAACCCCCTGTAACTGATCCCCCTCAGGAGGAAGAGGAAGAAGAAGAGGAGGAGGAGGACTCAGAAGTAGAGGACCCAGAAGATCAGGATCAGAGGGGTAGCCAGGTCCAAGTTGCCAGGCTTAACCAGGCCAACTTAGACCTACTGGGGAATGGAGAGGGCCAGCACCTCCCCAGATCCCACCATGTCATTCTCCCAGGCAACAGAAGAGTGAGATCTCCCTCAGGGGACTCTCATATTTCTAGTGCCTCAAGGGAATCACAGAGAGGCATGACTGCTTCTCAAAAGCTAGAGCATAGGGCCAGAATGAGGGCTGTCAAACTCCAGATAGAGAGGGAGGAGGTAGCCTTGGCTCAAGCTAGACTTGCCTTGGCAAGAGAGCAGAACTTAAGTGGCTTAGATGCCACTGGTGGCAGCAATTTTCCAAGAGAAAAAGACAGGGGCTATGACAATAGAAACCTGACAAAAATTGTGCCCCCCTTCAAAGAAGGGGGTGACATCCACAAATGGATGACTGCTCTGGAGAGAGCCTGCATGGTACAGCAGGTTCCTCAGGATCAGTGGGCTGCAATTTTATGGTACTCCTTTTCTGAGAAAGGGAGGGACAGGCTCCTCACAGTTAGACCTGAGGATGCCAAAAACGACACTGTTTTGAAGAGTGCTCTTATTGAAGGGTTTGGCCTAACCACTGAGCAATACAGGTTGTTGTTCAGAGACACCCAAAAAGCACAGACTCAAGACTGGACTGATTTCGTTGAGTGTGCCACTAAGGCTTTGGAGGGTTGGTTGCAGGGAAGTAAAGTTTCAGACTATACAGGATTGTACAATCTTATGATGAGAGAGCAGATCCTTAATAACTGTACAAACCAGCTGTTGCATCAATACCTTATTGACTCTGATCTGACCTCTCCCCAAGAATTGGAAAGAAGGCGGACAAATGGGTCAGAACAAGGATTAAGCAGAAACCCCAGAACCAAGGTGGTGACCAGAAGAAAACAGACCAGAAGGGTGGTAATCAGAAAGATAAAGAAAAAGACCAGAAGTCTTCAGGCCCCCAAACTAGTAGTAAGGAGGGTGGTTCCCAAAATGGAAACAAGAAGAAGAAGAATAAAGGTCCAAAGACACCTTGGTGTAATACCTGCAAATCAGTTTCACACTGGGGCAGTGAATGCACTAAGGCAAATCCAGTCTCCACCACTCCAGCTCCTAAAGCAACTGCAACCCCTAGTACAGTAAGCAGTGGTGGAACACAGTCCAAGGGTGTAGCTGGGTTGACCCTGGGTATTGAAGTAGGATCTGGCCTAGTCAGAACCCCTACACAGGCAGTTCTCTTATATGATGTGGACATAGATTTGCCCACTGCAGTAAGCCCCAGTAACCTGGGCAAATATAGGCAGACTCCCTTAATTAATGAGAAACTGGCTCAAGCCTACAGGGACACATGTGCCAGTGTCACAATGGTGTCACCTGACTTTGTGGACCCTGGACAGATTGTACTAGGTGAGAGTTACCTAGTGACCAATGCAAGCAACTCCACTACGTCCCATAGTGTGGCAGTTGTGAACTTCTCCTGGGGAGGGGTAGATGGCCTAAAGAAAGTTGTTGTGAGTGCAGACCTACCAGTAGACTGTCTGTTAGGCAATGATCTTGAAAGCTCAGCTTGGTCAGAAGTGGAGTACAGGACTCATGCAGAAATGCTAGGGATTTCAGAGCATGTCCTTGCCATGACAAGGGCTCAGGCTAAGAAGTGCCTTCCTGAACCAGTGGTGGATCTTGGAACAATAGACCAACCACAACCCAAGAGAAGGAGCAAGAGAGGAAAGGCTGAGCCTTCCACCTTGCCCCAGGTTGAGGATCAAGTTTCAGAGGAAACTGATTCTGCAGTCCAAGAGGAGACTGTCTCTGAGGAACTTGAACCTGACCAGGTTGAGTTTCTGGGGACAGGGGGACCCTCAAGGGCAGACCTGAGGCAGGCTCAATTAGATTGCCCTTCCCTTGAACCCCTCAGACAGCAGGCTGCTGCTGAGGCTGCTGGGGATGCCCAAGGTACCCATACTGTGTATTGGGATGATGGACTCCTTTACTCAGAGGCTAGAGACCCCAAGCCTGGCATGACCAGGAGGTTGGTTATACCTCTGAAGTTTAGGGGGTTCCTCCTTACCTTGGCCCATGATATTCCCCTTGCAGGACACTTAGGCCAGAACAAGACGTGGGACAGGCTTGTTTCACACTTTCACTGGCCTCATATGTCAGAAAATGTCAAGGAGTTTTGTCGCTCCTGTGTCACTTGCCAAGCCAGTGGTAAGTCAGGTGGCACAACAAAGGCCCCCCTAATACCACTACCTGTGGTGGGGGTTCCCTTTGAAAGAGTTGGAATTGATATTGTGGGTCCAATGGACCCCCAAACAGCATCTGGGAACAGGTTTATACTGGTGGTAGTGGATCATGCCACCAGGTATCCAGAGGCTATTCCCCTGAGGACCACCACAGCACCTGTGGTGGCAAAAGCCCTCATTGCAGTTTTCTCAAGAGTGGGCTTCCCAAAGGAGGTGTTATCAGATAGGGGCACAAATTTTATGTCCAGCTATCTGAAAGCAATGTGGAAGGAGTGTGGAGTAAACTACAAGTTTACCACCCCCTACCATCCACAGTGCAATGGGCTTGTGGAGAGATTTAACAAGACCCTAAAAGGCATGATAAAAGGATTACCAGAGAAGCTCAGGCGGAAATGGGACATTCTTTTACCTTGCCTGCTCTTTGCTTACAGAGAGGTCCCACAGAAGGGGGTTGGCTACAGCCCTTTTGAACTTTTGTTTGGCCACCCTGTGAGGGGTCCATTGTGTTTGGTGAAGGAAGGATGGGAGTTACCTCTCAAAAAGCCCAAACTAGACATAGTGGACTATGTACTTGGTCTCCGCTCCAGGATGGCTGAATACATGGAAAGAGCATCCAAAAACCTGGAGGCCAGCCAAGAATTACAAAAAGCTTGGCATGACCAAAAGGCTGTACTGGTAGAGTTCCAACCAGGACAGAAGGTGTGGGTACTGGAGCCAGTGGCCCCAGCAGCACTCCAGGACAAATGGAGTGGACCCTATCCTATCATTGAGAAGAAGGGAGAAGTCACTTACTTGGTTGACTTTGGAACACCCAGGAGCCCTCACAGGGTAATCCATGTGAATCGTTTGAAAGCATTTGTGGACAGGGAGGACATGAGCTTGCTCATGGCCACAGATGGGGATCAGGAGGAAGAGAGTGACCCTCTCCCAGACCTGCTCTCTCAGAACCCTGATGATGGTTCAGTTGATGGAGTAGCCTTGGCAGGCAGCCTCACTGACCAGCAACAGGTGGACTGCAGACAGGTTTTGCAGGCCCACAGGCATTTGTTTTCACTCACACCCAGCCAGACTGACTGGTGTACCCATGTAGTGGACACTGGTGACAGTCTGCCTGTGAAGAATAAGATCTACAGGCAACCTGACCATGTCAGGGATTGCATCAAGGCTGAGGTGCAAAAGATGTTAGAGCTTGGAGTGATTGAGCCATCAGAGAGCCCATGGGCCAGCCCAGTAGTCCTTGTGCCAAAACCTCATACCCAAGATGGAAAGAGAGAAATGAGATTTTGCGTGGACTACAGGGGTCTCAATGCTGTCACTAGGACAGATGCTCACCCCATTCCAAGAGCAGATGAGCTCATTGACAGATTGGCTTCTGCCAAGTTTCTGAGCACATTTGATCTGACAGCTGGCTACTGGCAAATCAGATTAGCTGAGGAGTCAAAAGCCAAAACAGCATTCTCTACCCCTAGTGGACATTATCAGTTTGTGGTAATGCCCTTTGGTTTGAAGAATGCACCTGCCACTTTCCAAAGGTTGGTGAACCAAGTCCTTGCTGGGTTGGATGACTTCTGTGCAGCATATCTAGATGATATTGCTGTCTTTAGCTCCACCTGGTAGGATCACCTGATCCACCTGAAGAAAGTTTTGGAGGCCCTGCAAAAGGCAGGCCTGACTATCAAGGCCACCAAGTGCCAGATAGGGCAGAGTAAGGTTGTATACCTGGGCCACCTAGTAGGTGGAGGTCAGGTTCAGCCACTGGAGAGCAAAATCCAGGCCATACAGGACTGGGCTCCTCCAGTTACCCAGACACAAGTCAGAGCCTTCTTGGGCCTGACTGGGTATTACAGAAAGTTTGTGAAAAACTATGGGTCTATAGTGACACAATTAAATGACTTGACATCCAAGAAGATGCCAAAAAAGGTTCAGTGGACAGTTAGCTGTCAAAAGGCATTTGATGACCTGAAGAAGGCCATGTGCTCTGCACCTATCCTGAAGAGTCCTGACTACTCCAAACAGTTCATTGTACAGACAGATGCTTCTGAGTTGGGGGTGGGAGCTGTGCTCTCACAACTTAATCAAGATGGTCAAGATCAGCCTATTGCTTTCATTAGCAGGAGGCTGACCCCTAGAGAGAAACGTTGGTCAGCCATTGAGAGGGAGGCCTTTGCTGTGGTTTGGGCCCTGAAGAAGTTGAGGTCCTACTTGTTTGGAACTCACTTCCTAGTTCAGACAGACCATAAGCCCCTCTTATGGCTCAATCAGATGAAGGGTGAAATTCCCAAACTGCTCAGGTGGTCCATTTCCCTACAGGGGATGGACTTTACAGTGGAGCACCGCCCAGTGACTGACCATGGTAATGCAGATGGTCTCTCCAGGTACTTCCACTTAGAACATGAAGACTTATCTGGTCAAGGTTAGTTTAATGTCCCTGCGTTTGGGGGGGGGGTTGTGTAGGAGAGTAGGGTCTGCTATCCTATGGTCACTCCAAATTTTAGCTTTTTGCTTCACTGGTTTTCGACTACTGAGGCTGTGGGCCTGCTGATCAGACCCCCAGCCTGCTGTTCTCTCACTAAATTAATGATACATGTGCTATAGGCACATACCACAATTGGAAATGGACTCCTTGTCAGCCCCTGTATAATGCACTATAGGTGCCCAGGGCATAGGGGCCACCAAGGCCTACCAGGGGCTGCAGCATATCTTTTGCCACCCCTGGCTGGTTCTTAAATTGACACAACTGGCTGATCACTCAGCTGGGGTAAGGTGGTGTAATCACCCCTTACTTAGATATAGTATACCTATATCTAAACCTATATCTGGACACATATAAACCTGTGAGCCACTCCTATGGAAGGCCTCATCAATCCTGGAGGCAGAGTGCGTGGTTTAATGTGAGATGGAGCTCTAGCATGAGCTGAGCCTGTCTGCAGCTGTCGGGAACAACTCCCTAAGCTGTTTCAGGATAATGCCATACCATATACTCTTAAGTGCCTTATAATCCTCGCGGTTATATAGCAACTCTGGTTTGGCTTTATCAAAACATGTCGTGTAAGGTGTCATACGATTTGGAATACTATCCCCTCGCCAGTTCTGGCGACGGGGATAGCATTCCACCCCTCTAGAGGGGTAAGACATGTTCCTTTACTTTAATGCGGTTAATTTCTAAAAGGGCCTTAGATCCACAAAATGGATGCCTCTGCCACCGACAAGAGTCTGGACCCCTGCAGCTGACCGAAACTCAGCAAATGGGGCCTGGACAAAGGGTTTCCTGCCACAGGAGGGTGTCACCACCCTCCAGACAGGAGATAGTGGATTGTAGCAGGGAGGTCTGAAAGAAACCAGACACTGCCTGGGGCGCACAAGGCTGCCCCTTGCATAATCCGGCCAAACCGGTTCTGGGGCACTCCAGCCCTCGTGCCAGGGCGGCCTGGATCAAAGGAAAGGGGTGTATCCACCCCCTTCCTGGGTCCCACCCATAGGGGGGGACCTAGCAGGTAATCACGCCCCCCAGATTCGAATAAGAGTGGGAGCAGTGCCAATGCACATCAGATTTCCTGGAAGAAACATTCGAAACGAAACTCTGGACCCTTGGACCTCCATCTCAACGTGGAAGCCCGAAGAATCTCCCTTGTGGTCAAGGAGTGACCACCCTGCAGCAGCAGGCACCATCCAGCCCTCGACGTCTACTTGGTTGCAGTTCCCGCCAGAACTCGAGCGACTGAGATCGACGAGATCAAGCTTGCCTGCCTTCCAACAGCCCGATCCACACTCCCTGCAGAGCTGAAACCCGTGGAGGCGACCGGAAGCGTGGGGCACGCCATCTTGAATTGACCACGAGACGCTGACCGTGCAGCCCACGAGTGACCCTCGAAGCTGTGCACCGGGGTTTGAGAAGCCCCAACCCTGAGCCACTCTTGCACCGAAGCTCACCCCTCTACACTCATCGAGTGCTGCGTGGGGCCCTTCTGCTACTTTTGGCTCAACGCGTTGGCCCGGTCACTTGCCAGTCGGCTAGTGGCCCCTGTGCCGACGAAAACTTGAAACCGACTTGTGAATCTGGTTGCTCCAGATCTGCACCAGCTCCCCTGAAAAGGAGCCCCCACTCTGACCTTCCTGGTTCGAGTAAGAAGCAATCTCCCGGTTCCGCGTGGATTGCTTTTGCCAAGTGTTGTTTGCTCCAATCTTGAAGCCGACAGCGCCGACGGTGAGAGCCTGCGTGGGACAGATCGTGACCTGCTCCTGGACGTCGTAGATGCCCCAGAGCCCACGTGACAGCGGAGAGAAGCACCGCGACAGCGACCTGATTGCGCCCGACATTGCCTGGTTCCATCCTGGTTCCACCCTGGTCACTGCTGAGTGACCCAGACTCTGTCCCCTCTGCTTTCAGGTACTTTTCGACTCGAGTCCACCCTTGGACTCCACCGGACATTTCTCTTCCACCCCGCCTGCAGCCCTTTCAGCTCCAAGCACCAAGAGCCTGCGTGACGAAACCCGACTCAACTTCGACCCTGTGCACCCGCTTCCTGTGGGTGAGGTAACTTTGCTCCGCCGGTGTTCCCACACTGGTGCACACCTCTAGGGTCTGTGTCTTAAGTTTTGTTCCTCTAGGTTCAGCGGAAGTGTCCTTAAACTCTAACTTTGTCATTTTTACGCACCATTGGTTAACATTGGTGCATGCGTGCGCTTTCCGCACTGCTCCCGAATCCCGTGGGCCTCTCCCGACTTCAGCACTGCTTGTCCTGACTGCTCCCAGCGATTCCCTAGGCCCTAGGCCTAACCACTGTTCGATTGGTATCTCTTATACCACTTGTTTAGTATATGGTTTGAGTGGCCACCCGCCCTCATCCATAATTGTGCAACTTTGTATGTTTAAACTGTGCTTTTGATTTAACGCTTGTGCCCCTTTATTCATAAAGAATACTGGGGATTGTTTTTAGTAATAAACACATATATTTTTATAATATATACTTGTGTGGTGTCCTTTCATTTGATATTACAGGATTGTATGTGGTAAAACAGCTCGCTTAACACGACCTCTTAAGTTAAGCCTTTAGGCTGCTTAGTCCATGCTACCCCTAGGATAGCTTGTCTAACAAGGTTGACTTACAACCTGACACCATAAGGGATTGTTTGGTCTGATAATAGGTGGTTCCAGAATTGGAAACATCACCTATCAGGCCAACTTCTCACACCCATCTTAAAAAAAAAAAACTACTTTAAATCCAGCTAATCCAGATAGTTTCTGACCAATATCCAATATTCCACTTCTAGGGAAAGTACTTGAAAAATCTGTGCAACCTGAATTGAGCCGACAATGTTGCTAATTTCAACCTGCCAGACTAATGCCAATCTGGTTTCAGGCCAGGTCACAGCACTGAAACTACTATTCTCCATATTGTAGATCACGCTCTTCAGACTCTTGACAAAGGCAAAACTTCTCTTAATTCAGTTGGACCTACTATTGTCATTCGACACAGTCCACCACAAGAAACTAATTGAATGGCTCAAATACTTGATGGGAGTAGGGGGAAACCGTTCTAGAATGGTTTAGATCCTTCCTTCAGAACCGCTCCCAGAGATTCTTAGTCAACCGTAATCTATCTGCTCCTTCTCAGATATTGATTGTAGTCCACCAAGGCTCAAATCTCCCCCCTACCCTCTTCAACCTTTACCTTGAACCGTTAGCTGAAATATTGTGTATCACCAACATTTCTATCCACATGTATGCTGATGATTCTCGGATCTACATCAAAATCTCATCCCTAGAGGAGATTACCTCTATGAATGAGGCCCTTAAACTGACTGTTCAATGGTTCGCCAGAAACCAGCTCAAACTAAATGCGCAAAAAACTGAGTTCCTTCTAATCTCCCCTCCTGAAAGTACCAATGACCCAATGGAATGGATCACTCTTTGCACACAAAGCACAGTGGCCTAGTGATTTGTAATAGCTGGCTACCGCTACAAAATGCTCTCTTGATCGCCTGTTCCGAATGTTCTAGTAGGCCATGACTACTTTTAGTTCTGTCTCCCATTCGGTCATACTAGTGCGCCTCAGGATTTTACTAAAGTGATGGGTCGTCGCTGCCCACCTTTTGGAGGTTGGGACTACCAGTCTCCTCATACCTGAACAACTGATTACTGAAGGCAGGCTTGACTCGGACAGTTGTGTGCCACCTCCAGACTTGAGCCAACTTGTCGACACCCCAGATGTTTTCCATTGAGATTTCAACTTTTGACCTGGGTCTCGGTGAGAGTGGCACTGAGGATTCTTTGCCTGCTGTAGTTTGCTTGTGGGAAAGGGGAAACTGCAACAAATGATGGACGGAATGCTGAATGATTCAAATATTTTCCCCCACTCAAGAGATCTGGGTTAAATCCATCGTTCTTTTGCCCACTACGCCACCCCAGTTTAGACAGTCATATGCAAATCAGTCTTGACCCTGCGTCTCATGGGAACAGTCCAGACCGAACTGCTTGTGGCGCATGCGGACTCCATAGTGGATTCTGAAGTCTGAGTGGTCTCGGCACCAAGGGAACCTTTCATATTTCATCGATGTATTGGAGAAGACTGCGAAAGATCTGTGATGGTGGCTGCTGGACCGTTGGCAAACCTGTCATCCTACCACACACAGATCTAACAGCTGTGACGGAGCCCTCGTTGCTGTAATCTCACCTGGGAGAGGTGCAGAGCGGAGGTCTCTGTCCCCGGTGGATACTCTCCTTCACATCAATTTGCTTGAGTTGCAGGCGGCTTGCCAGGCATTAAAAGACGGGGGATAACAGGTACAGGTTCTCCTAGGCAACCCCACCACCATCTGGTACTGTAACAACCACTTCGGAGTGGGATCCTGTACCTTGATACTATGTGACTCTGGAAGTGGCTGAATCATCAGGGCAACTCCCTCGTTATGCAGCGCTTAGCAAGATCTTTAGCTGGTACGCAGACCGACTCAGCCAATGTTGGCTTGCAGGTCACGAATGATGGCTGCACTCAGAGGTGTTATAGGCCATATTCCTGCAATGGTGAGATCCCTAGCTCAATCTTTTCACCTTCGCACAGAATGTGCTGTGTCCAGGTTTTTTGTACATAGGCTTTGCGAAAGCGGCTCTCACTCAGACTCCTCTTGCTTGCATTGGAGTTCAGGGCTCTTGTACACTTTCCTTCTACTACCTCTTCTGCCCAACATTCTCAATATCTGGAACAATCGGGCCCTAGGCATCCTAGTGGATCCGGGCTGGGCGAGCGGAGTGCGATCCCCAAAACGTTTGGCCATCAGCAACTATACTCTGATTCAGCAACTCCTTTGGGATAGGATATCCTGTCACAGCAGCAAAGAGTGCTACACACAAGGCTACACAACCTCCACTGAGGGGTTTGGAGATTGAGCTGCTGTAGTTGACCGCTTTGAAGTAGTGGATGTCGTATTAGCAGCCAGGCATCCCTTGACAAAAACGATCTATACAGAACGCTGTAAGAAATTAGTTGTCCGTTGTTCTTCCCCAAAAGCCGAACTTTGACAGGCATAGCTATTTGATATATTATTCTTTTGTTTATCTTTATTGCAGCAAAATCTTTCTGTGGCAACAGATAAAGGCTCCTTATATGCGGTTTCAGCTTTTATGCAGTTACCTCATCTGGACAGCTGTTGCCTTCCCTTGATCACCTTGAAGACAGACCGTAAGTGAGCTTGAGGCACTATCTGTCCCAACAACCGTAAACCAGCTTCTTGCTGGAGAAGTTTGTGCTCAGGACTAAGGCAGTCCTCATAAGACTGTCCACATAGGACAGTCCATTATTCTGCTAGGTTTCTTTGCTCCACCTCATCCAAGGAGAACAAGCATTTGCAATGCAATAGGTCTTGCATTATTAAAGTTTGAGTTATTGGTGTTGCATTATTTAGCAATGCGAATAGCTCAAACTTTATTAATGCGAGACCTATTTCATTGCAAATGCTTGTTTTCCTCTGGCTTAAGTTAATCAGATCATTATCTCTCGCCCTTTTTTTCAGCTCACTGACATAAGAACATGAGTTAGAACAAGAATATACTTTAAGCGAGGAGTCCACAGCGTATTCCCCCCATTTCTTTTAAAAGCTGTGGTGTTGTTTTACAGACAGATGAGCCTGTCATTCTCCGGCCTCTAAGCCCGGCGATCTGTGTCCTCTGAGCAGGGCTGAGAGCCAGGAAAACAATGCGCGGAGAAAACCTCCCCAAACCGCACAAACCCCATAACACCTGCAGGCAAAGGGGCGTGTTAGAGAAATGTCCCCCAAACACACGCATCCATTAACCGAGATGCAGGAAGGGGGGCAGACGAGGGAAATGTCCACAACCCCCAACCCCCAGAACAGGTACAAGGGAAATGTCCCCCAAACCCCACAAGGGCTCAGATTTAATAAAGATGCAGCGGGTGCAGTGGCACCGGGGTCCAGCGGTTTGAAGGGCCCTATTGGGGGGTGGGTGGGCGTCTATTTTCCATATGTGCGTCAAGGCATACTTAAGCTTGGTTTTCTACTGCCAACCCGCCCCCCCCCAACCCCCCAAAAAAAGAGGTACCTCGTGCAAGCGAACTATCTTAAGACCACACTACACCCCTTCACTCACAGATGTATGAAAGGACCACGCATGGGAAACGCTAACCTCCCCCCTCCTCCCCCCCAAACAGTTGTTGGCTAGGCGAAGCAATATACAGGGATAATATCCCCAACCACCACCAACACCCCCCCCACAAACAAAAACACACCCACAAGTACGTAGGTGGCCTTGCAAGAGATGCATAGAAGAACAATGTGTGTGGGGCGGAAATAACCCCCAACCTTATTATTTTTCTAGACTGGGGACAGGCAAGATCATATAGAGAAACAGAATATCCCCAACCCACACTGAGGCCCCACCCTCAGAAAGATACAGGCATAAGTAGGAAATACCGCCCCCCACACACATACTACACAATCAGAGGTAAAGTGGGTATCTTTGGAAAAAGAACTCGCTGAGACCCCCAGGAAAGGGGAATAACATAGAAATGTCCCCAAAACGGACTTACAACCCAAAGGTGTGCAGGAGAAAGCACTGTCTAAAGAAAATATGCTCAATTGACAGTAACACCCAATAAATGGTACAAAGTGTGTTCAAACCCTCCTCCCCAACCAGTGGCCATGATGACTTTACCTCGTAGGCAGCTACAAGTACACCGTATGTTATAGCCCCCAGTCGATCCTGACTGATTTATCTCTGAAAGATAGGCTAAATCATTGAAAAAGATATCGGATAGTTTTTAGCTAGTGAGGTATGGGGCCCTGTGGAAGGGAGAATTCCCCAGCCCCTTTAGGTGCTAGCTGAAAGAGGATCGTTGTTAGTGTGCAGAGCAGGGGGGCAATGTTCAGGTGCTCACTTTTACCTCTCAAGTATCAGTTCGGGCAATATGTACCACAAGCCTCTGGTCCTCGAGGCTGTTGAGCTTCGCCAATTAGTGCCTTGATGCTCTGGGCCAGTCACTGGCATTCAGTTTCTCTAGAAGGGCCTAGGTGAAAGCTAGTGTCCCTGTCTTCTAAGCCATCCACCCAGTGTACAGCATCGAGATAAAACATCCAATGTGAAAGGGCCCAGTCTATATAGTGGCACAAGTCTCCGGAAAAGCCTTGATAGCGCAGTATGAGAATGGAGAGCAAAGGCTTTTATCTGAGTTCCGAGAGGGTTGGTGGATTCAAACTGCCGCAAAAGATCAGTTTCGCTCTGAGCTCTCTTCCTTTCAAAGCCCTGTTACCTGTAGGGCTGCCACTAGAAGGGCGACCACTCTATCGATCAAGGACCCAGAGCAGGGTCTATCACCACTGAGTATTGGGACACAGACTCCCCCGTCTCTCCTGGAACAGGCCTAGTTTCCTTCCAAACCAACCAGGTGGGGTGCCTAGTAATCAAAGGATCAGGAGTTGCCCCCGGTCTGCAGCCCCAGAACCTCCAAAGACAGGGCCAGTTCTGGCCCACGATGACTATTTTCCTGGGGGCCCTGACGGTGCAACAAGGATCCAGCATCAAAGCCTGCCCAGGGCCGCTCCACGAGATCCAGCTTCCTCTCCGCTCAGCCATGTATTTCTCTGCAGCTGCCAAAGCACCACAACCACAGGGCTGCAGGCCCAGCAGAAAGCCGCTCCAGAGGTACCGCTAGATGTCCAGGACAGAGCACCACCCACCTGGATAGGCAGCACGACTCGTTCACTTAGGACGGATACTCAACAGTGGTCTGGGTGTGGCCTCAGATGTTGTAGTCAGGCTCAGAGTTAGGGTCCCGACGGCCGCACGCTCCAGCACAGTCAGGCCGCCATTCTGTAAAGTGATTAGTTCAACTGAACATCACTAGTGTATCGCAGTTGTGGTGTTGCAGGCCGAAATAACCTGCTACGCAAGTGCTCCGTTAGATACCAGTGCTGGTCCGGCTGAGATCAAGTCATTATACCACAGCTGGGAGACTAGGCGAGAGGGCCCTGTGGCAGGAGACTGAGAGACCTAGAAACACGTCTCAGCTGCCTACCATCTTGGCCACACCCAAGAGCTTTTTAAGCAATTGTAAGTAACTTAACCAGGGATTGCAAAAAGCCACTGGCAGGTCGCTGAATAAAAATGAAAAGCATGCAGAGCATAAGAAAGTGATTATTTTCAACACATTTTTGAAAATGCTTAACTTGTAAGAAAGAAAAAAACAGCGTCTAGAGGAGGGGCAGTGGTGCGCGCCACTGCAAGGCATATTTTTTCAATTATCTCGCCTGTGTCTGGGCATGATAATTGAAAACATATGGGCTTTGGTGCGCATAACAGACACCAGTAGGCCATGGGCGGAGCAATGCGCCCGCCTTTGGCCTATTGCGTGTTCTGTTTTTAAAAAAATACGCACGCAAATCCTAATAGTGGAACCCAAAAGGAAAAGCACAAGCGTGTGCGATTCCAGGGTCCGTTTTCAAACCCCGGACAAAAAGGCTCTCGCCTGCGCGACACTGCTGCGCAGTGCAATGCAGGGTGTGAGCCCTAAAAAGTGACTTCATCACCTAGACCCAAAGGGGGGTATGTGAGCTTTTATATTGATCATTGAGTGGATAGTTAGCCCCTTGAGGGGTTGTCTGGAGCAAAGAAGGGAAAGGTCGTGCAGAAGCAGACATCTTTCAATGGATTGTCCTGCACATCAAAATTTGGTACTGCTTGGCCAAGAAACAGCCTCCGTGAAGTCTGAGTGCTCATTTTACTGGAGCAAAGAATGCTACCACTGTGCTGGTGTGCCAGTCTCTAGCTCCTGTCAGATGGCCACATGGGTGGGTGCCATTTCACACTTTCACGAAGAATTATTGCCTAGACAGTCGGGTCCCACGGGAGGGGCACTTTGACTGTTCTGCCCTGCAGGATTTCCTGGTCTGAACCATTCCACAGACCCTCCATCTGGAGAGGTACTGCTTTGGTATATATGTGCAGGGTGTGGAATCTACGGTTGGAAGTATCCATCACAAGAACAAGTAAATGTCCTTCGGTAACGCTCTTTCTGGTGGATACACTATTTAACTGCAAATTCTTCAACAACCACCTTCCTCCCCTCTGTGTGAAATGGACTCTTTTGGTCCACGTTAATAACTTTGTACACTGGCACAATCTGATGACTTCTTTCCCTTCAATTGTCGGCTTTAGGGTCTGTTTCAGCTCTGAGCTGAAATACTTAGTGGACCCCTAGCAGGCCTTCTCCATTTTGAAATAGCACCACAGTGCTTCCCAGTTACCCAATGGACCCTGTTCCACCCTCCACTGATACATTTGTGCAGTGCAGTGCAGCCTACCTCGAGGCATACTAAAGATCCCGATGAAGGTGGAGTTTTATTGAAGTGCCTACGCCAGACCAACCCACATCTCTCTCATTAAAGAGAAGTGGTCCTCTGTGCCTCCCGTAGCGCCCACCCCTTACCATCATCCACCCAATGAAATAGAAGTGGGCCCTTGTACCTCTTCTTGGACATCGTTTGTCTCTCCATGAAAAAAAAACGAGACTCCTGTAATTTTCCTGGGACCTACCCAAGACCTCCATTAAAGAGACGTGGACAACTGGCCTGTATCCAAGTTCCAGCCACACTGCCCCTGGCATGTCACATAGCCCCTACCCCCAACAGCCCCATCCAATTAAAGAGGATTTGGACCTCTGCACCTGGTATGGAGCTTGTTTAAAATTTCCTCAGAAATGTGTTTCCTAGATGGGCCCTGCTGTGCACTGAAATAAACAAACCACCGCCTCTGAAGCGCACGGGGCTGTCTGGGCTCTCTTTACAAGAAATTGCCTAAGGTAGTAAGGGATTCCCGAACTCTTTATTGAAATATATTATTGCTGCAGTGTGGCTAGTTTGGGGGCCTGCCCCATCTCACTGCTAGAATGCATTGGAGCTCCTGTTTGTTCTGTTATTCTTTGAAGACCAGGGTTGTTCGCCACAAAGGTGCTCTTCGTGGACCCCCAGACCCTTAAGAAAGTACCTGGAGAGCTTCCTGGCCCAGATCGACCTAGAGTCCTAGCATGGGATGCTTTATTAATGGCATGTCTCACCTTTCTCTTCACACTCTGGGTGGTGAGGAGAGTTGGTGTTTGTCACACTTATTACATATTAATTTCTAACCTCATTCTCAAAGAGTTGTATTTATGATCATTGATAAATCACATTTCCCAATTTGGGGTTAGTCTGCGAAACTGCATGGTCCTGACAGACATGTAACTTGTGGCCTGCAGGGGAGAGGGCGAGAGCGTGCAGGGGAGAGGGCGAGAGGGCTCAGGGGTGAGGGCGCATGTAGGCTGTGTGAGATCTCAGGCTGACACCTCTAATGTTTATTGCCCTGTATAAAGATACTGTGTGAAAGGATTTTTTCTCTCTGGCCTATATGCAGCCTGCAAATGCCATAGCTCGGCCGGGGGTGGGGGGGGGGGATTCAGGGTTCATAGCCTGGCAGTGAGGGGTGGGGGTTTCATAGCCCAGCAGTGGAGGGTTGTGGGGAATACGTAGTCTGGCAAGTAGGGGGGAGGTAATAAATAGCTTGGCAATGGGGGGAGGGAATATGTATCCTGGCAGTGGGGGGGGGTGGGGGGGGGGGAAATACGCAGCCTGGGGGCTAGGCAAAATATGCGACCCGACATTGGAGGTTTGGGGGGACGCATATGAAGCCCGGCATGGGGGATGGTGGGGGGGGGGGAGAATATGTAGCCCGGCAGTGGGGAGGGAGGGAGAATATGTAGCCCGGCAGTGGGGAGGGAGGGAGAATATGTAGCCCGGCAGTGGGGAGGGGGTGGGGGAGAATATGTAGCCCAGCAGTGGGGGGGGGAGAATATGTAGCCCAGTAGTGGGGAGGGGGAGAATATGTAGCCCAGCAGTGGGGAGGGGAGAGAATATGTAGCCCAGCAGTGGGGATGGGAGAGAATATGTAGCCCGGCAGTGGGGAGGGGGAGAGAATATGTAGCCCGGCAGTGGGGAGGGGGAGAGAATATGTAGCCCGGCAGTGGGGAGGGGGAGAGAATATGTAGCCCGGCAGTGGGGAGGGGGAGAGAATATGTAGCCCGGCAGTGGGGAGGGGGAGAGAATATGTAGCCCAGCAGTGGGGAGGGGGGAGAATATGTAGCCCAGCAGTGGGGAGGGGGGAGAATATGTAGCCCAGCAGTGAAAAGGGGGAGGGGGGAATATGTAGCCCGGCAGTGGGGAGGGGGGGGGGGGAGAGAATATGTAGCCCGGCAGTTGGGAGGGCGGGAGAATATGTAGCCCGGCAGTGGGGAGGGGGGGGAATATGTAGCCCGGCAGTGGGGAGGGGGGGGACAATATGTAGCCCGGCAGTGGGGAGGGGGGGGACAATATGTAGCCCGGCAGTGGGGGAGGGGGGAGATGTAGCCCGGCAGTGAGAAGGGGGAGGGGGGGAATATGTAGCCCGGCAGTGAGAAGGGGGAGGGGGGGGGAATATGTAGCCCGGCAGTGGGGAGGGAGGAATATGTAGCCCGGCAGTGGGGAGGAGGGGAGAATATGTAGCCCGGCAGTGGGGAGGAGGGGAGAATATGTAGCCCGGCAGTGGGGAGGAGGGGAGAATATGTAGCCCAGCAGTGAGAAGGGGGAGGGGGAATATGTAGCCCAGCAGTGAGAAGGGGGAGGGGGGATATGTAGCCCAGCAGTGGGGAGGGGGGAGAATATGTAGCCCGGCAGTCGGGAGGGGGAGAGAATATGTAGCCCGGTAGTGAGAAGAGGGGGAATATGTAGCCTGACAAGTAGGAGGGGGAATATGTGACCCAGCAAGTGGGATGGGGGGGATATGTAGCCCGGCAAGTGGGAGGGGGGGATATGTAGCCCGGCAAGTGGGGGGATGTAATATGTAGCCTGGCAAGTGGGGGGGATGTAATATGTAGCCCGGCAAGTGGGGTTGATGTAATATATAGCCCGGCAAGTGGGGGGGATGTAATATATAGCCCGGCAAGTGGGGAGGATGTAATATATAGCCCGGCAAGTGGGGAGGATGTAATATGTAGCCCGGCAGTGGCCGTGCGCGGGAGGAGGGAATACAGAGCCAGTCAGTAGTGGGGGGGGGGGTGTATAGCCCGGCAGTGGTGGGGCGGGATTCGTAGCCCGGCAGTGAGGAGGGGTTCTTAACCCAGTAGTGAGAGGGTTTCTAAACCCAGCAGTGAGGGGGTGGGTGGTCTTAACCCAGCAGTTGGGGAGTCATAGCACAAGTACATTTCTGCCTGTTTCTACTTAGGTTTGCTTGTTGTCCCCATATCTGTCCCTACACGCTGCTTTTAAGTTGCACATCTTTGGAATTTGCCTAATATTCAGAGACTTCCAAGAGTAGTACTGCTGCTGTTGGTCTGTTCATTAAAGAGGTTGAAGTCCGTCTGTATTCTTATGCTTTGAGTTGAGTGCATTCTGCCCCTGCTGTTTACATGTTGCTTCACTGTAGTGTTTCAATAGAGAAAACGGTGGCTACATGCCGGTGCTTTGGGTTGAGGAGGGATCCAGCTTCTGGGTGTTACAAGATGCTCCTCATACTGTGTGTTTGCTGAGGTAGTGTTGGCTGTCTGCTGGCTGACTGGCTGTCAGCCCTTGGGGTTTACAAATTGCATTGCTCTCTGTGCTGTTTGGTTGGTGATGGTAGCTTTAAGGAGCATTGAAGGATTTCAGTGGGGTTTTCTAGAAAAGTTATTACTGGGTGGAATGATGAATCTCAAAGGAACACAGTGTACGGGGTGGATTCTAGCGGAATGGTTCCATAGCCATGATGTAGACGTAGCAACCAGTGCGGAGTGCGTGTGGTTGCAGAGGATTGTGGGATGCATGATTCACCACAAGCGCATGTAGGAATGTGTTAACAGTAGACAATTACTGCAACTAATGGCTGTTTGGGCATCAAGTGTGTCCAACTCTACCTCAGCTACATGCACACATCCCACACACACACACACACACACACACACACCATACCCAGCACACATGCATGCACAGCACCAGAACCCTCACACACCACACAGGCAGGCAGGCAGGCATGCAGGCATGCATGCATATCTACTTGATGTACTGCACCTTCCCACGTGCATGTCCACCACTCCTTGAGTGTGGCTTCCAGTACATCCATTTGGACATGCATCACACACACTCTATACAGATGTTCGCACATGCACACAGTTCTGACTCACGCCATGAGATTGGTTCTGAATTTGCAGATGGTACAGTTTGATTTCTGTGTTGTCTGATAGCGAAGGATGGATGTAAATATGGTATGGTAATTTAGGAAAGGATGAGGAATACCCTCTTTTTCACATTCTATGGGTTTGAGATGCGTGTCTGTGCATTCTTTTAGTTTTCCATGCACATACAAAGCTAGCTAGTGTAGTAAGCTCTCCTCCATTGACCATGTCCGTGGAGGGAAGATCCCATGTTGCACCGTGTCCACAGCTGACTTTTCAGTGGGGTGGTGAATTGCATCTGAGCTATTTCCGTCCTCACGTTGTAAGACGCAGCATCCTCTGATGGACTAAATTAGATTAGGATGTATAAAGCAGGAGCACCTGTCGGTCTCTGCCCACGTGAGCGCTGGCAGCAGCAGAGCACCAGGTTCAACCAGCACTAGCAAACCACACTGACGGAGAGAACTCGAACCCATGCTTGTGATGCCAGGTGCAATTCGATTCCTAAAGTGGGTTCAATATTTTGCTTTGCAAATGCTGAAAACTGTTAGAATATCCCAACTTCACTACACTTGTTAGCAAATATTGAGTTGATGTGGGCAATCCTATATCTAGTCTGTTTATAAAGCAGTAAACGAGTAACCTTCTCCTACTAGCCGTACTTGATTTGAGCTCTGCATGAAACTGAATTCTTTCCAGCAGAGAACGTGGCACTCCATCTGTTGAGACTCCTTGTCTTTCCATGTCCTAGATCCTCTACTGAGCTTGTGGACATTACACACACATGCACACTATAATACCCATAGTTATAGTCACCCTGCTTGCTAACCTCATGTCAAAGATTCATCAAAGATGCTGGAAAAAACACATGTGATGTTATGAAGATTTGTGTAGCGCTCAATCACCCTGGAGGGGTTTCCTGTCACAGAGCAGGTGTGAATCTAGACACGCATAGGTCTGGCGGAGAGCTGTTCGACGAGCTAGGTTTACAGTTTTTTGCAGAAGTCTAGATTCTCAGACGAGGCTCTGATGTATAGTGGCCGGTCATTCCTGGCTTTAACAGTGATGTAGGTAAACACCTGTCAGCTGGATCTGGTTTTGAGAATCTGTGGGATGTGTGCAGATAGGAGTCTGACTGAGCGGAATCTTTACGCTTGCGTAAAAATGTGTAGACTATTGCTACATTGGTAAATGAACCAATTCCCCCGGAATCCCACTCCCCTCTCCCTCAAGGGGAGCTTTGAAATCCAGCTCTGGGAGCCATGGAGCTAGGTGCAATCTCAAATGATTTGAATCCTCGTTCGAAGACATGAAAGGAGCAATAGAGTCCCAGAGAAATGTGAGAAAGTTGGGGTGTAGAAAAGAGACTGATGCAAACTAATCTCCCTTAAAAATCTGAGTATCTATTTTGAGATTGTGTTTATGAAATGATTGTCAAAAGTATTCTACTTTCATCTCTTGGCTTGTTACCCTATTGGCCAGTGAGTAAAGTATCCATGCCTTAGGACGTGTGATACTGGCAGATGATGACATTTAAATGATCATGCAGTGGGAAGGAACTTAGGGTGTATAAAATGAGCACTGAAGAGGCAAAGTATGTTGCTCACATTTTGTAGTGCACGGTCTGCCAGTGGTATGGCATCAGAACACTTTTGGTAGTCTGGAGTGGCTTTCTGAAAAGTTCTGAAGTTCCCATCCCAGACCGGAATTCGATTCAGCTTGATAAGATGGCACTGCCATTTGAATGACCATGTATGTTCCTGTGTAGGATGAATGTTTCACTTCCAACGAGCTGGTGAATAGTCTCGCTGTTTCATAGGTGAGACAGAAGGGATACTCCAAATTGTGTGTCCCTCTTAAAGGTTGGTTGGCATTGCCCCTCGCCTGGCACAAATATGTGTGTAGGGCATTTGGGGATCGAGGGAGCTGTTTAATATTAGCTTCATTTTATTTTTGGTGTATTGGCCGTAATTTAGGAGCTATGTCTTAATGTGGTCTCTTGAATAATATAACATGTGTCGTGTTGGAAACTGCTTTTGTGCGTTTTCAGTGATTCCCAACTAAATGATCTATCTCTGCTTTTTTGAATGTATGTTCAACTGAAGTGACTTGTTGGATGTCCCGTATGTGGAGTATGGTTAGAGACATGCTGTTGTCATCATGGTGGTACCGGTCTACATGGTCCTGGATATACGCAGCATACTGTCGAGAAATATTATGTGTTGTTCATACCTGGGATAGTTCTGAAAAAGAGTTAAGAAAAAGGATAAATTTAGCATGAGGACGTGAAGCCAGCGCCCCCATTAACTATAAATTGCACACTGATTTGGGAGAAATCACCTGGGAGGTCTTCTCAGTAGGTTGTCATTGTAAGCTCAGGATGTAGATGAGTTTTATCCAAGGAAGAGAACTAAGGAGTCAAACTCTTAAAGCGGTGACCCCCAAGTCCAAAAACGTTCGCGCTATTCAGATTTAAAAAAAATGTATTTGCTGCACCATGTCACCTGTGCTGTTGGGCTGATCGCTGTGGCCTTTGCCTCCTTGTTGCAGCAAAACCTTTAATGAGACACCAATTGCCAGTTAAGACTATCGCATTAGAAGAAAGAATTTGACATTGCTGTATTTGAACAGTAAGTCTGAACAGCAGAGGCTGCATCCTTCTTATCAACATTCCCTCTTACTTGGTGAACAAGCATTTGCAATGCAATAGGTCTCGCATTTGCGAGAGTTTGAGCTATTGGCATTGTAAATAACAATGCCTTTTATCTGTTTTGCTAATTAACCCACAAATAAATGGCATTGTCATTTACAATGCCAATCGCTGAAACTCTTGTAAATGCGAGACCTTGGCCACCATTGTCCCAGGCTGCTCCGAAAGTAAATGCACGCATGGCGCATTGAATGTTGCAGGAAAGCATGTCATGCCTGCAGTAGGAGAAACTCTTTAAAGAAAATAGTGCTTACAGACTAAAAAAGACGGACTGTGTAACAACCAAAGTAAAAGGGCCAGTCCTCATGGGAGGTTACAAATGAAGACCAGGCGGTACTAAGGAGGGACTAATAAGCCTATTAACGAATCAGAAGCCAGCATTTACTAAGGGCAATGTCATAAGCCCATGACGGATATGGCTGGAGAGTGGGCTGGGCTTCAAGTCCATACTCCAATACAGCATGCCGCCGGACAGCGAATGCGCTGCTCGGGCTCGACCTAAACACTAAAAGAAATGACAGAACTCTTCTATCCAGACAAAAAACAACCAGTGTAGATTTGCAGGGAAAAATGTTGCGGAAATAGTTTCCATATGGTACTTCTCATAAATGTACTCTCCCGAAAAACGCTACTATTTGCAGACGTAAAAATGTAAATTTAGTATTTCTCCCACTGAAATGTGCACACCATAAAGCAAATGCGATATTAGCTTAAACAAAAGATTTAAGAAAAAAACATTGGAAGCGAGTATACAAGTTTAAGCTTTATATGGGAACAATAGGTCATTAAGAGGATGAGGGGAGGGGTCCCACCTGTCTGCCCTTCTCAGTTAATTATCCATATTCAGGTCGGTAGGCAAGAATCCCATCTACTCCAAAAAGAAAATAAATGCAAACATGGAAAATTGTTAACTACAGATTATTTTTTTTAACTACCGAAATTACTAATGAGAGTTTAGAAGTTCTTTCTAACCTGCCCTCATGGCATTCGGTGCAGAATTGTGGATGGTAAAAAAAAAAAAAATAGATGGGTGTGCCATGTATGTATGATTTTACCAGAAATTCTGTCATTCGGTACAATGATATTAAGGAAAAGAAAATCAAAGTTGTGACTATGAGTGGTTGTTACTTTGACAATGTACACTTGTTGTAGGTCTGAGGTAGAGGTCAGCGCTTGAAAGGTAATTCTAAGTATTGAGCTGAGGTTGTGCCATGTACTGGTAGAAAATGTGCGTCCACCATGGTGATGTCTGTCTCTCATGAATGGCCAGCTTCCCTGGACTAGTTGCAAAGAAACCTTCTCCATAAGTCCCTCCAACTTTTTCATCCAGATTATACTGCCGGTATTGTAGAGCATGCTTTTGGTTTATCAGGGAGCTATGAATATTAAGATCTTGAATGGCTAAGGTGCCTGTTTACTGTCCCCATTGTGTTCCTCTTTTATTCTATACTCACTGACTTTAACAGTGCTTTCTCAATGTAGGCTAAGAATCACTGTAAGTTTAGCTAACTGGATAATTTTTAACTTTTCATATTGTAAAAGTTTCATCATGATAGTGCCATCACAGCTGCCATGAGAGATTATAGGACACAAAACTAGCAAGCTCTTGGATTGAAACACATATTGGTTTGATTAAAGATTTATTTAGTAGATGGTAAGATTGATACAGTTTTTATCAGAAGATGTGTTTTCAAGACTTACTCAATGGAGGCCTTGCTTCGCCTTAAGTTTTGAGGGTGTGGCTCGATAATAGTTGGCAGTGGTACATACTTAGATTGGTGGCTATGTTATTGACATACGGTTGATTGTGTAATTCTTGTTTAATCCTGGAATGCCCGGATTGTCTGGCTGCCCTGCCCAGTACCAGACATGTTATATTCACAATTAAAACAATCAGACTGCCAGGTTTGCAGATCTGCAGGTCTGTTTTTCATGACTTGAATGTTAATTTATTGATAGTTAACAGAACTTTTACATTTGCATCGCATTCAGAAGCTTAAATTGCATTTGACTGAATAAATTAACTATGACTATTAGGGGTCTGGAACTTAATAAAATATCTACTTGTCCGTGGGGCAGGTTGCTTCATAAATCTACTTGTCCTGTAACAAAATCCACTTGTCCCTTTTGTGCCATGTGGTGCAGCGACAAATTATGACTGCAATCTCATTCCTCTCTGCTTATGCCGGGCCTCATATCATAGTAATGTTTGCATCCTTGCAGTCCCCTTATATTGCTAAATTTCCGCAGATAAGCAATAGTTTCCAGGGTTAGAATGCCTTTTGAGTTTGTGCAAACCTACTGTTTTGCATGTTTTAAGGGTTTTCAACAACTCTTCTGTAATTTTTTCACATACTGAGAAATGTTGGAAATTTACTCCTGACCATGGCAGATGTAAACCTTCCAGTTTTAGGAAAAAAGTGGTTGGAAGGTAGTGAACTTGCAAACACTCATATTTTCGCATGAGCAAATCTGCACATGCATATTTGCTCTTGGTAAAATGCAGCTCCCAAATACTTTCTAGGAGTACTATTTCTTGTCCTACTTCTGTAATTCTTGGGAATTCACGAAAGCTGTATAGCTGCACGTAATGCAAGGACATATACCATGGGTTCGTTCACTTTTGAGTCTGTCTTTTATAATTGGGCCCCCAATTTGGTCTGGCATTGACAGTGACCGTTTGTCAATATTAAAATGCTGTCTCTCTCTCTCTCTTTCTGTATCGGCTGGCTTCACTGTGAGTGACTGCATTCTGCTCTTCAACAAGAAGCATATCCGCACACAAAGTAGTTTAGTTCAGTGCCAGTAGATACTGTGCTTTTTTTTTAAAGCAAAAACAATTTTTGGTTTTTGCCAATGTTTCTTATAATAGTGAGGGCCCGGCAGCTCCCACACCAATAAGGTTCTATAAAAACCATGCCAAAACAAGTCACACATTGTCTAAACTAAAAAGCTGACCACCAATTTCAGACCTACCAGTTTTGCCAATGCTTGTTTATTTTTGTTTCCCATAATCTTATTGAAACTGGTTACACTGATTTTCCATTATGAATATTTTTGGGAAATGCTAGCATGCATCAACATTTTCTAAATGATGCTGCAAAGAAATGGTACGTGAAATGTTATGGTTTTTAAGTCATTTTATTGAATTTTGTTGCAAATAAATAATAAACATTACGCCCACCATCAACCACTTGCCGGCGGGGAACAGCATAGCTTCTATTCAAAATTTTAAAAGGGAGGGATAGGCGAGAGAGAGTAAAGAAAGATGGAGAAGGAACGAAGGATAGGCAGACAGAGGCGAGACAAGGGTCTACCCATTGCCCTGTGCTCGACATGGTAGGGTTCTAGGCCACTTGTAGCGTTACCACCTCCGGGGGGGGGGGCAGCTTGTCACAAAGTGGAGTAGTGGGAAACCACAGGACCCATAAGTACCGTGGGCAGGTGAGCTCAACAAACTCAGAGGACAGGTAAGCCACAGTGGATCCCCAAGTCTTATCAAATTTGGGCAGCGTGTGGTTAATCCCTGCAATAATCCTTTCCATCCCCATCACCTACCAAAGTCTATGACGCCAGTCTTGTTTTGTCGGGGTGTCTTCCATGCCCCACTTTGCTAGAAGAACCTGTTTAGCCACCCCCAGAGCCAGTTCTCCCTCTGCAGGACCTAAAAGGGTATGTATGCGGGTTAGGAAGTCCCAACAGTATGTAGCTAGGGAATCTGGGAAGTTCCGTCTGATATATATGTCAACAACCGAATGTATGGTGTACCAGAAGGTTTGGATCTTAGGACAGTGCCATAATATGTGGGTCCGTGTGCCCAGCTGTCCACATCTGCGCCAGCAAAGGTCGTTGCTGCGGGGTTTCCACCGGGCAATACGTGCCGGGGTATGGTACCAGTAGTGCGCAATTTTTAGAAGCATTTCCTTCCCTGAGGTACTGCATGAGGAAGCCCATGCCCTGTAGATAATGCCTGCCCATTCCTTCAGAGAGAATTCTCGACTCTGCTCCTATTTCCACCTAAGTTGTACTGGAGACTTAGCATGATTCTTGGCCTTGTTGAGAAAATTATAGACATCTGACAAGAGGCGTTTATTGGAGGTGCGGGTAATAAACCAAAGCTCGAATTTGGTAAGGGGCCGACCTGCATGTGCACGGACCTGTGGTTGTGTGACCCAGTAGCGCAACACTTCGTACTTCCAGTACGCCCCGTGGGGATCCCATAGCCGGCCACCAGTTGGGGAAGTCCAGAACTCCCTTTGTGTCAACGAGGTCACCAGCCACCCTCCTATCAATGAAACATCAGTGTTTTTCAGATTCTAGCTGGTACCAGTACCATTCTAGCATCCAACGCAATTGTGCTGCTTTGTGATAACGCCTTAAGTGTGGGACCTTGATTCTCCCATCGTCCTGCCTTAGTTACGTGAGGTGGCGAGTAATACGCGCTTTCTTCCTCTCCAAATGAAGCCATCTACCAGTTGCTGCAGTTGGACCAATATCTTGGACGGCGGACATAGGGGAGTGAATGCATTATGTAAAGAAGGCGGGGCAAAATAGTCATCTTAATGGCTGCTATTTTGCCCAGCCATGAGGGGGCGTGCTTCTTCCAACTGTGCAGCTCCTGTTGAACCCTGGCCAATATCTCTGAGTAATTCACCTGGGCAATCTTCGCGGTCGTTGGTAAGACCTGGATCCCCAGATATGTGATACCCCTAGAGGCCCATGCGAATGAAAATTGCGCCACTGTCTGGTGTTGATCTATGCCAGGCAGCGTGAGGCTGAGAGCCCGAGTCTTTTTTTCAGGTTGATTTTAAATTCCGACGTTGCGCTAACCACACCAATCTCTGCCAACAGGGGAGGGTAGAGATAGTAACTGACGGGTTAAAAAGAGCACCACTTCATCCGCATATAGCAAAATCTTGTGCTCCCTATCCCCCATCTGGATCCCTGTGACTGTGGACCCTTTCTGCAAATGGCTCCAAATAGAGCGCGAACAGGAGAGGGGACACCCCTGCCTCGTACCCTGCCCGATTTGAAAGGGACGGGAGACCAGCCCCACCCGGATGCGAGCTTGCGGACTATGGTAGGCACAATTCACCCACACCCTGAATCTCTCCCCTATACCAAACCTGCAGAAGACCTGTCGCAGGTAAGGCCAATTGAAACCGGTTGAAGGCCTTCTCGGCATCCACCGATAGAAGTATCGCCGGGGTCTGGGTGTGTTGAGTCTTATCCAAGAGCTGACAATCTCGGGTCCTGTTGCTGCAATTGCATTCTGGGATAAAACCCGACTGGTCCGGGTCGATCAGGCCCTGCATATGGGGGACGAGCTTTGACGCTAAAATGCTTGTGAATATGTTCAGGTCAACATTGAGCAATGAATATGGGGTGGTATGAAGCGCATTCTTGGGGGTCCTTCCCCGCCTTGGGAATGACCACCACCTCGGCGATGGACATCGATGGGGCTAGCCTCCCGGTTGTGCTACAGGAGTTGAACAGGTGCGCCAGAAGGGGGGGCAAGATCCGAAGCAAAGATTTTATAGAAGCCTACTGGGAAACCGTCCTCGCCCGGGGCCTTCCCGGTAGAGAGCCCCTGAATGGCCCACAGAACCTCCTCAGGTCTGACATCCGATTCTAAGCGGGTCGCCTCTACTTCCAATATAGGGGTCACCGGCGCTGCTTGCGTGTAATCCTCGGCCACTACAGGGTCCAGGTCGTCCGCTGTATAGAGAGCGGTGTAAAATGCCTCAAACTCAGCCGCAATGTCCCTGTCCGACCTCAATCTCTCCTCGGTCGTTCTTAAGTTCTGCGACCCGTTGAGTCGCAGTCTCAGCCTGGAGAGCGTGTGCCAGTAGCCCTCCTAGCCTTGTTCTCTCATCCTCCCCTCCCCCACCCCACTTCATAGTAGCATTGCCTAGTGCGAAGCAAAGCATACTCAGCCTGGTCAAGGGCCCTCAATTGCTTCCTCGCCTTAGTTAGCAACCGCCATATTTGGACCACCCCAGTGCGGCGATAAACTCCCCCGAGGTCTTTAATTTGGTCTTCTAGTTCCTCCTTTTTGGCTTTATGGTCTTTATTCAGGCCTGCTGTGATAGCGATAGAGTGCCCTCGGAGGACAGCCTTCAGGGCGTCCCAGGGCGTGGCTTTACCGACAGAGCCCACATCATTCACTTCCAAATATGCTTTGATAGCTCCCCTTATTTCCGCAATATTGGCTTCCTATATGAGCAGTTTATGAGCCACAAACACTGCCGAGGGGAGCCTCCAGGGAGGAGCAATGTTAAAACGATCGGGGAGTGGTCTGAAAGCGCCGCCACCCCAATAGATTCCCCCTCAGTGGCCTCCGTGACCCTAGGCGAGGTCCAAAAGAGATCTAAATGGGCATACCTTTGGTGCGCTGCCAAAAAGGTGTATTCCCAGGCGGACTGATAGTGGTGACGCCAGGCGTCCTTAAGCCCAATCTCCCCCAGCCTCTGTAGCATCGTGTCTGAGATAGATCCAGAGTGTCCCACCCTGAGCGTCGACCCGTCCATTCGGGCATCGGGGACCAAATTGAAATCCCTTCCAATTACCAAGTCTTCATCGGGGGACTCCAGGATCGCGTGTATCTTATCTTGGAGAAAGGCTTCCTGGTGCTTGTTGAGACTGTAAACCAAAGCTATTGTGTGTACGTGCTCCCCAAGCAACACTCGCAGTGCCAGTAGTCTACCTGCTATGTCCGAGGTACGTGAAATTGTACAGTAGTTTAGCAACATTTTTTTTTCCTGTTCATTTTTTTTCCTGTTTTCATTTTTTATGAACCTTGTATTTTGAAAGCAAAGAATCATGACTTGCTATAAGCTTCTGCAAATATTTGCATCAAATCTGAGCATTCTGGGAGCATTATATATAGCCTCATGTTGCTAAACTTTGAAAACATGTGTACACATTTTTATACTGAAACCACAGTCTGTAGTGCAGTCTGAACTTACAACATTTACTGTGAGCGCTCACCCTAATAATAAAGGCTTTGCATTAATGAACCATAAATAAAAGTTTGAACAGCATTAACATGGGCAAATATATTACCTTAACTGCAGACAGTGCCCTGCCCTGACCCTGATTATAATTTAATCACTAAGTAATGTCGTGTAAGTAGACGGTGAAAAGTTCTGCACCTTCCTACCCTTCCTTGCATCAATTTCTCCAGTGTTGCAGTTGTCTGCGCTGTTGCAATAGTAACTGCCAGAACATCTTTGACCTGGTGAGTCGTTGGTGTGCAGGCTTTCTTCTTGATGGTGAACCCTGTGGTCGCAGTTGCATAAGTTACAAGTTCCTCTTCAAATGCTTCTAATTTTCCTAAATTCACTGAGTACACTTTTCACAGCTATCTAGTCCCCCCCCTCTCTAATCGGGAGTCTTCCTCAAGTTCTCATGTTTTAGAATCCTCCTTAATAGTATGTATGTGTTTCAACTCATTTGTACTCCCCAGTAATAGTGTTTCTGAAATCATATCCAATGGCACAGTATTTATTTTCATGTTACAGTTTTAGATTTTGTGACGTTTTCAATAGTATTACTGTACTGCTCCTTTATGCCAGAGTTGGTCTATCATAGGCCATTTACATTTGGGCCTCAGTAGTCTGACAATGCCATTTTGGAGCTGATCAAATCATCCTCTCTGTCTTAATAACGGCAGCTCTTTGATCTTCTCAATGATGTCCCGGCATGGCCTTGAATCGCTAGGACCGGAAGGTTTACATAATTTCAACTGTAGGAACACTGCATCTTCTGCAGTAAATGGAATCCAGATAAACATGTGGGGCAGATTATTCCTGTGGACATGGGACAAAGGCTTGAGACTCAACAGGGCCTACTCTTGCTTGATTACACTGGGAAACAGGAAATACAAATGAATGGGATAAACATGCCCATGAAAAGCTAGATTACTAACTGAAAAGTTATCTCTAGCTATAGGATGCTCTAATCTATATTTTAATGGACAGATTTTGAACTCATCCCAATTTAACTTTTGCATTTCATTTTGCTGTGATTAGATGTTGGAAGTAAAGGGAAGAGAATATATATAAATGTCACTTTTTTTTTTTTTCCACTGAAACTCTTTTATTAACCAAGACAGACTTTCAGTCTAGGATGTTAGAAAACAGTGCTTTATGAGATATGAACAGTCAGGAATTAACTTTTAAAAATGTTTGTTTGGTGTAAGATCTTTTTTTGAAAAAAGAATTTATTGAGAGTTTTTTCCCCTATTTTATTGTAACATGAGCAGGACACAATAAATGCAATACCTTAAAACATAAGCTTATTCATACATATACAAACCAACAAACAATGTTTAAACAATTTCATAATCTTTTAGGAGTCTACTCCAAACTTCCATCGTATGAACGGTTCCCAAATTTGCATACCCAACTTCTTCCCCTTTTTTCCCTTCCCAGCATATATGGCTGTTTCCAATTTTTGTATTGACATTACTTTTACTAACCATTGGTGGTATGATGGTGGGCTAGGGTCTAACCAGATAGAAGCTACTAACAATCTCAAAATCGCCATTGACACAAATATGAAATTTTTACAACTCGTTTGTTCTGCACTTATCCCCAATAGCATAGTGGCTGGTGTTAGCTCTATTGTTGTTGACATTGCCATTTGAAAGAATTTCACAATATCCTGTTTCAATTTATCTAGGTGTGGGCAGGTTGTGAAGATATGTATCAAGTCAGCATCTGTACTGCCGCATCTAAAACAAGTGATACCTGATGTACCGCCCCACTGAGCAATCTTCGCAGGCGTATAGTATGGATGATATAGCATCTTATAATGCTGAGCCTGGAGGGATGATGAACATAACACTTTTTTCCCCATTTCCAATGACTCAGTAAAGATATCCCCGCCCGTTTCCAGATCTAGCGACCATCTATCTATCCATTTCTCTAGGTCGTCTTTCTTTAAAGTTGTCATTTCTAAATAATATCTTTTAATAGTACAGTCAGAGCCACTCTATAAGATCCAACAATATGCTTCTTCCAAAGCCCAATGTGCCCCCTTGTTTTTTCAAAAGGTAATTTCTTATTTGGAGATATTTAAAAAAGTGTTTTGTGCCTCACGAAAAACTGTTTTGCAAATCCACGAATTGCAAAATACCTTGAGGACCCATCAAGTCACCCACTTTTCTTATCCCCCGACTATATTGAAAACTGCTCCCGAAAAAACCTCGCTAGGTAAGGAAGGGTTATCCTTTAATCTGGTGTAAAAATTAAACTTCCCAATTCCCACCTTCTTTGAGAACCCTTTCCAAATATTATGTGCAGCTATTACTGTCTTAAAGCGTGTTCTTTTGAAATAGCTGCCCTCTGTAAATCTTAAAAAAACGTTTTCAGCATTCATACCGAGAACCAAACCATATATTGCCAGTGACCCAAACTTATCCCAACCCTCCATTTCAGCCCCTCCAATCAAACCTACCATATATTGCAGTGCTGCAGCCCAATAATATAGCTTTAAATCTGGTAATGACCAACCTCCTCTTTCCCTTGGGAGTGACATGAATCTCAACGCCCTCCGCGTCTTGCCTTTTGCCCAAATAAAGCGGTTAATCATTTGCTCACAAGTTTTGAACCACTTATTATCTATTGCTAATGGAATTGCTCTAAATATATACAAAAATTTCGGCAAGACCAACATTTTAATAATATTGACACGTCCCACTAGTGATAAATGGAGGTTCTCATATCGGTCAAAGTCTTTTTTTACCTTATCTATAATTGGAGCTATGTTTTTTTCGACGAGGTTATCGAGGTCGGCTGAGATATTGATACCTAAGTAAAGTCCTTCCTGGACCACTCGATTATCCCCGCAGACTGTCATAGAGTTCTTAATAATCTGTGTCTTTGTAGTATTCAGGGCGTAGCCCGATATATGCCCAAATTTGCGGGCTTCCGCCTCTAACACCTCTATCCGTGGGGTTTGATGTTGTCACCGCCACATCGTCAGCGTAAGCTAGAACCCAGTAATGTGTTTAGTGGGGAGATATCTGGGCATAGCTCTATCCTACGGATTAAAGGATCCATATACATGGCATATAAAAGGGGCGAGCAGGGGCACCCCTGTCGTGTACCTCTCTTGATGTGAAATTGATCCGTAGTCCCCCCGTTAACTCTCAGAGCTGCAACCGGATCCTTATACAGAGTCTGTAAGGCTTTCACAAAGCCCCCCTTTATGCCCGCTCTTGTTAAGATGTGCCATAAATAGTCCCAGGAGACCCGATCGAACGCTTTCTCTGCGTCTAACATTACGGCCATCGGATCTCCTGTGACCTCGGCAGCATCGAACAGGGTTATAACTTTCCTGGTATGATGTGTCGTCCCTCTACCGGGGATAAAGCCATGTTGGTTGTTGCTAACTAAAGCACCAATTACCCCTGCAAATCTTATTGCTAGTATTTTCGAGTATATTTTTGTGTCATTGTTTATCAATGTAATAGGTCTATAAGACCCTGGCTCTGTCGCTTTTTTCCCTTTTTTAATATTAAAACAATATCTGCAGCACCCCAAGATTTGGGGATCGACTCCCCAGTTTGTGCAGTTTGAAACGTACTAATTAGATCCTGACCTAAGCTCCCCCAAAATGTTTTATAAAACTCCAGAGGGAGTATGTCACTTCTAAGAAAATGTTTCAGGGGGATGTTAAGAAACCAGGTTTGAGCCTTGTTTTGCATGTAATTTTTGGTACTTAAAGATTTAGTAAAATATATGTAAAACACGCTCTTGACAATGCGTTGAGTGCCTCAAAGTGGCCTATTTATTTGCTAAGGTTTCTGCATTGGTAACCGCCAATTACTCCAGGCATGGTGTTTAGGTGGGGCTTCTGGTGTCAATAGTATAGATTCTGCTGGTATGGTTCAAAGATGGTGGCAACTAGGTGGATGGTAGTAGCCAACCACTTGGAATGGAAGACGACATAGGGCTATCCAGAGCCATTTGACGGACACAAGTTACTTTGACTTCCTGTTCTGGCCCCAGTCAGTGTGAAAATGCTCAGGGAACCCAGTCTGTCTTGCTGGAGCCAGTTGTACAAAGCTGTTCTTTAATTCCTAGTTCTTGTTTATGCTGCCTTGTTTCCTGCTGTTTAACTCTGACTTGCCTGCAGTTCTGCCCATTTTTATGTCAGTCCAGTCAGCGATACCCCGGTTGCACGCAGAAAATCTACTCTATCGTTTTTGAATAATGTGAACATTTAGTTTACAGAGCTGGTGTGCATATGCCACTACCTTACAAAGGCCAATCAATACCTCACATTATGGAAATTACTGTGGACCATAGCCTTATTTTTTTATTTATTTTGAGAGTTTTATACAGCGCGAACAAGATCTTTGCAGATATCAGAGCGCTTTACAAGTAAAAATACAAAGTAAAAATACAAGGTAAGAAGCGTATATACAAAGTAATATATGAGGTAGTTAGGTACAAGGTGCTAGTTACATGGGTAGGTCAAAGGACATGAGGTAGGTCACAGGTGTGGTAGTGTAGGTACACTGAGTATAGACAAACAATTGTGTCAATAGCATAAAGTGCAATAACAAGGAGCATATACTTGCTTAAGCGTGTTTAGAGTATTTAGAGCTTAAAGGTGGGCCTAGTTGAGGTGGGTGTGTGCAGGATGTATAGTCCCACAGGTGCGACAGTAGAAGGGAAGTAAGGATCGTTGAGGTGGAGAGGGTAAAGTGTGCAAAGTCAACCAGGTGCGTCAACAATATAACAATATACATAATCAACCAGGTGCATCAAACATAACAAAATACAAAGATTGAGCGTATACAATTACGTAATTCGATAATACAGGGTACAGATTCATGTGATACTCATGTGACATTCATAGTGATACGTAGAATAGGTCATGTGTATTTTGCCATGAGGATCGCTTTAACTTCATTCTTAAAGATTGTGTTGGAGGAGATGAGCCTTGTTTCAGGAGGGAGTGAGTTCCAGATCCTGGGTGCCATACCTGAAAAGGAGCGTTTATACGTTTTTTCCTTCCGAAATCTTCTAGGTTTCAGCAGAAGATTGCTTGTGCTCCTAGTAGTTCGGGAGCCACCCGAAATTGTCAACTTTTGAGTGAGGTAGGCGGGTGAATTCAGATGCACAGCCTTGTGTGTCATGCATGCGATTTTCAGTTGAATTCTGGCTTCAAAAGTTAGCCAGTTCAGTGATTTAAAGTCCGGGGAGATATGCGAGTGTTTTTTTGAGCCTGTGACGAGTCTCGCTGCGGCGTTAAGGGACGCTCTTAGTGGTGCCGTTGTAGTTAGGGGGAGCCCGCAGAGGGCGGTGCTACCGTATTCTATGTGCGGGATGACTATAGATTGTACTGCAGTTTGGAAGTCTTTGGCCGGAAGGAAGGGTTTAAGTTTTCTCAGGGTATTGATTTGGAAGTTCGCTCCTTTGGTTGCCTTGCTGATGTGCTGCTGCATGTTGAGATTGGTGTCAAGTGTTATGCCTAAAGATTTTGCTGAGTCTACTACGATGGGCTGTACATTTAGAGCCGTTAATTGCTTAAGCCATGTTTGAGCCGTGGATATTTTAGCGGGAGGTGAGATCAGGAGGAACTCGGTCTTCAGAGCATTGAGTTTGAGGTGATTCTCTGCAAGCCAGGATTGGGTGTTTTTGATCGTGGTGTTCAGCAGCATGATGTCCTTGGGAGATTGTATTTTGAGATAAAGTTGGGTGTCGTCGGCATACATGTGAAAGTGCACATTAGAAGCCTGTAGCAACGTGGTGAGAGGTTCCATAACTAGGTTGAACAGTGTTGGGGAGAGGGAGGATCCTTGAGGGACGCCTAGCGATACCGGTACCGGAGAGGACAGCAGGTTGTTGCTTTTGATTCTTTGTGTCCGGTTGTGTAGAAATGAGGTGAACCACTTTAGAACAGTCCCAGATATGCCCATTCTTGTGTTTAACAGTTCGAGTAAGTTCTCATGTTTAACTGTATCGAATGCTGAGGAGAGATCCAGAAGGATGAGGAGACAGGTATCGTTTTGGTCTAGGATTTGGAGGGCATCGTCCACTATGTGAGTCATGGCAGTTTCGGTACTGTGCCCTGCTCGGAAGCCTGACTGATGAGCGTTTAGGAGATCAAACTTATCTGTGTGTTTAGTCAGTTGTAGTTGTACGCATTTTTCCAACAGTTTAGCGAGAGTGGGAATGTTTGTAATAGGGCGGTAATTGTTTAGATCAGTGGGGTCTGCTGTTGTTTTTTTTAGTAGCGGTGTGACTTGCCCTACTTTGAGGGCGTTGGGGATGGATCCTTGTTGAAGAGAGCTATTGATAATCTTAGACCAGAGTGGGAGAAGCCAAGGGGAAAAGTCTTTTACAGCGTTAGCAGGAAGGGGGTCAGAGAGGTGATTGGAGGGTTTCAAGGCGCTGAGCAGTCTGCCAATTTCTTCTACGGAGTAAGTGTCAAAGGATGACCAAGTGGCATTGTTCTTTGGTTGAGGTATTGCTGTGTGTCGGGGGTTGGAGTACAGGATAGCGTCATTGAGGAGATCGCTTCTTATTCTCTCAGTTTTTTGGATAAAGAAGGCAGAGAAGTCTTCGCAGGAAGGAGAAACGACCATGGAGCTGATTGTCTGGGGATGCTCTTTGGATTGTGTTCTGACCAACTCAAACAGCCTTCTTGGACGGTTTTTAGCCTGGGCGAGCTGGAGGCTGAAGAAGTCTCTTTTTGAGCGTTTTATTTTCCTGAAGTAGGCGTTTCTCTGTTTCTTTAGACTTTTTAGGTGCACTGCAGAAGGGGCTGACCTCCAGGTGCGCTCTGCCATTCGCATCGCCCGTCTATCCTCATTGAGGCTTCCGTCATACCATGGGTTGGAGGTCTTCTTGGACGAGACTCTTTTCAGTTGCATGGGCGCCACCTCATCGATTATTGTGGACATAGTATTGAGATAGAAGTCAGTCAGAAGTTGAACGTCTGTATCGCCGGGAGGGGGAAGTAGCCTATTGCAGCTGTTAGGTGGTAGGGTGTTTGGGTTGAGTTTCTTCCAGTCTCTTTTCCACACTTTGTGCTTAGGTGGTTGAACTGAGTTAAGTCTGGTTTTTTCCTTGATGATGAAGGAGACAATATGGTGATCTGACCAGTCACAAGGTTGGATTGACTCCAGTTGAATAGCGCCCTCTTTGGAGATGATGAGGTCAAGGGTAGAACCTCTCTTATGGGTCGGGCTGTTGCATATTTGGTTGAGATCAAGTGCGTTGAGAAAGCTTTTGAGGCTGTTTACCACTGTGTCACTGTTGTCATTCCAGTGGAGATTGAAGTCGCCAAGGAAAATTTGGGTGTGCTGTCGTCCTGAGTTGGCTGTAATTGTATCCATGAGTTGTTGGACGAAGGAGAGATTGTCCCCAGGTGGGTGGTATATAATGTGTAGTGAGCATACCGGTTTGCTTTCGCTGTTGATATCAAGGCAGAGGTATTCACAGGAAGTAAGAGAGGAGACGGTCACTTTGGAGACTGAGAGGTTGCTTCTGTAGATGCAGGCAATTCCACCGCCTATCTTTTTGTCCCTGTCAAGTCTAATGATACAGTAGTTGGGAGGGACTAGGATATCCAGTATAGGTGTGGAGGAATCAGACAGCCATGTTTCAGTCAGAATGGCTAGGTCCAGTTCCAGGGACATGATGAGGTCGGCGACCTCCATGGAATGTCTTTGGGCCGATCTGCAGTTGAGAAGTATGCATTTAAGGCTAGGGGTGCAAAGGGTGGAGGATGATTCCAAAACGAGGGGTACATTAGTGAGGTTGTTGGGGACAGTGCCTCTGTTGTTATCCTTTTGGTGCCTGAGGTGGTTGGATATAATCGTTGGGATGGGCATGTTGTTGGTAGCTAGTGGCTTTTGGGGAGCCGGGTCGTAAGAGTGGAGAAGGGTGTGTACGTCAAGGTCAGAGATCGTGTTGGTGGTGCGTCTGGGGCGATTGGTGGTATTGCAAGCGGGGGTAGAAGTCCAATGTGGGGAAAGATGTGTGATGAGGCGAGTAGGAGGTGTGGAGGACGTGTTGTTAGGTGTAAAAGAAGGAGTATTGCGCTTGATAGTACTGAGGTTGCAATTGTTATTGCGATTGTTGGTGTTGCGAGGGGGGATAGAGGTCCGGTGTGTGGAGTGTTGTGTGGTAGGGCGGGTAGGCGGTGAGGGGGACGTGGTGTTAGGTGCGGTAGGGGTGGTGATGGGGGGGGGTGTCTGATGGGGTGTGTGAAGAGCAACTCTTTAATGGAGTGAAATTCTTCTTTCAATTGGAGAAGAGTGGACATAATAATGTCCAAGGTGATGATGGGCGCGGTGTTGGGGGAGGGTACTGGCGCTGAGCCGGCGAGTACGTTGACAGGGGGCAGTCCGGGTGGAGAGGCGGAGCTGATGTGGGTGTTGGGGGCGTTAGCGAGAGGATAGGTGTTATTGGGAAGCGCATCCGTGCTAGGGGGGGAAGGGAATAAGGGGGCGATGTGAAGGCTGGCTGTTGTGGGGGAGGAGGTGGAATATTGAGGAGTGAGCGAGGGGGGTGGGAGGTTGAGGGAGGGATGCAGGCTAGGCGTGGCGGGAGTGCTAAGTGTGGGGGGGGGGGAAGTCGGAGAGAGAGTCATGTTGTGTGGGGTGCCATTGGGGGAGGAAGGGTGCTCTGAGAAGAAATGTGCGGGGGAAGGTACGGGGGTGCAGAGTGTGGGGGGGGGAGACAGGAGGATGTGCGGAGGTACGGGGGTTAGTAGGGGGGCTGGGAAAGCGAGTGGTGTGTGGAGGGACCAGGTCTATGTCTGTGTATGAGGGGCGGGGAGGGTTAGCTGAGACGGGCAGGTGATTGATTGTGGAGCAGGGTGTGAAGGTGAGGTGCGTGTCTTCTTGCTGCTGACCTGGGTTAGGAGAGTTAAGGGTGGGAGCTGTGACTTTAGGAGAGGTAGGATAGGGGGTGATATGCGTGTAAGTCCGAGTATTGGAAAGGTGCTCTTTGAGAGAGGGGAACATGTTGTCGAGTAGTTCCAGGTTCCTGTCTGTCGCTTGAATTAAGACAATCCCGTTGTTGTATATAGTGACGGTGGTTCTGCCTGGGAGGAGTTGGGACGATGTGATGGAGAGTGTTAGGCCATGTGCGGATTTCCTGGAGTTTGAGACGGTGAATAGGGTGAGGAACACTTTTTTCCATTGCGCTCTACGTGTGGTGTGGAAAATGATGTCGGTGTTCAAGGGTCCATTGACCGTTGAGAAGTAGGTGTCGGCAAAGGGTGTTTCTGGGTGAGACCTAAGGAAGTTGTGTTTAAAGCGTTTAGTAGCTTTTTTGGTGAGCACGGGAGGGTAGTTTATTTTATATGTGTGTTTGCCGCTGAGCTCCATGTTGGTATGGTGGCCGTATAGCGCAGGGGTTGGTGAACCCTAGTGATATGCCGGAGCAAGATGCCTTGATTCTCAATGCTCCTTGTCCCCTATTCAAAGGTGAATGAATGTTTCCAGTAGGCTTTTCTTACCTATTATTGCATCACTTAAGCGTTCTAGGATAGTTAAACTTTCTATGCTGGTAAGTCAATTGGGTAAATAATCAGGGTGTGGTTTAGTCGGAGTATTTTGTGTTGTACCTTCTGCATGCAGAGGCTTGAACGCATAGTCAGTCAGCATCACTAGGCTCTATTCTCTCCTGCATGGAGGGGCACTAAGCAGCAGGCCTCACCCAACTGGCTTGTGTCTCTTGCATACATAGGAAGAGCCTCATTCTGTTGGGCTGTATCAAGAGGCACGAGGCAGTAATCCTCCTATGATGGATTGTATTTACTTATATACAGAAGCACTAGGCATTAAACCACCTATGTTTGCTTGTAACTCCTGCGCACAGACTCAGTAACCTCACTAGAACGTGTTGCATCTGTGGAATGAGTATGTACTATGCCTTATATTTTGTTTTTTGCAAATAGTTTTATTGGTTTTTATAATTACAGAGTCCATTTCTAATGTCACAAGGCAAATTACCGCATTAGTTGTAAAGATAACTAGAAATAAAGTGCATGTGTCTTCCGTTCCACCCCTCCCCAGATCCCCATAATCCGCCTGACCACTCTGCAGAGAGATCTCCACAATCATAACCTTACTCACAGCAGTTACCCAGGCTATCTACAACCAGTGCACCAATCTACGAGGCATACTATTGTCGGACACCTGCAGGGTGTACCCGAGTCTCCGTCCTCCTTCACACATCTGCTAGAGGTCAGAGTCTACATTCACGGGGTCGTTGGTCTGACTTTGGGTCTAACTTTACAGGTAAGCATCCCAGTGGATCCTCCCCCACCCCGCCTGGCACACAAAGCCCTATGCAGAGCTAGCTTTACACTGGCCCACTTCACCACATCAGTGGGCCGTAGGTAGGGCCACAACGCATTTCAAGCCAGAGCTATATATCTTTTTGCCAAGATCAGTGCCACGCTCTAGAAATGCAGGAGCCCCCTCGCTTTTGTGGTAGTGGGTCTGGCATCCAGCAAACATCTGAGGGGATCTAGTGGGAGGAGACAATCAGTTGCCTCTGATATGCTTGGTCACCTGCATCCAGCACTAGGAATATCACCGATCACGAACAAACCATATGTAGAAAATCTGCATTGCCTGTCACACATCTGGAATAAGTGCCCCTCACCCCTGGATATATTCTCTGAATCCTCTCTGGGGGTTAGGTAAGTGTGGTGAAGATAATTGAAGTGGACAAGTCCGAATCTAGTATCCCGAGACACTTGTTGAACGGATTGTAGGCAACACCCCCAAAAACTTGTCCAATGTATCAGTAGCCAGTGCAGAACTCCACCACTGTTTAAGTTCTCTATATCCCCCCCGGCTTAGTGTTGTTGCAACTCCACATAAAGGCGGTTAATTACCTTCTTTTGCCACCGCTCTTCGGTAGCACCTCCAACGGAGTTGCCTTACGACCCACACTTCGATCAGTGTGCCACAGCACCCACATCACTCTCTTTAGTGCATAATAGAGCAAGTCCTCAAAGGACCTCAGATTACCATCTGCCATTACTTATGACCATATCTGAATCCCCGCTTCAATCCAGTCACTAGTCCAATATGATGTACAGAGTTGAGCGCTTTCCGGCATCGCCCATATGGAAAGGCTTGCGGCATAGGGTGTTGCCTTGGCACCCCCATGGACATACCGTCCCGGATGTGCATTGCCACACACATTGATGCACCCTCCGTGCCTCTGGGCAGGTGGCTACTAGTAACCGATGTAAGAGGGGCCACCCACCCAATTTGTCCAACACTCATCTGTATTCCAGTGATGGCGACTGAGCCAGCGCATCGGCTATTGCATCTGCACCACGACATAGTACAGTTCAGAGTTAGGAGCCCCCAAACCATCCTCTTCTAATGGGTTGTAAAGCTCACTGAGTGCGACCCAGTACCTGTCGTCCCCAGCACTAGCTCAGTCAGTAATCGCTGTAACTCCTTTGGGGGTGGGATGGGAGGCCTCTGCAGGCCCATCGGGATGGCTGTGAAATAATAAAGGAGCCTGGAGACCTTAAGCATTTTTGCCTTTCCCATATGTGACAGTGGTAAACTCGTCCAGAAGAGGAGCGAATGGCAAATTAAGGCCACGGCCCTGCCTAGATCACCGTACACCAAATCGGCTTCTGCATGGTACTCCTGGGCCCCTAAATATTTGGTGGTAAACACCTATTACAGTCCTTCTCTGAGGTGGGCTGCTCATTGGATCTTTATTTAACTTTTAATTAGTAAAACAATTAACAAATATCCACCTTTGACCATCAAGCTTTGCAGCAATCCATTTAAGTGAAATTTTTTATACCTTCGTATTTCTGTCCTCTGCAACAGTCCATTCGTGGTATCTCTCTCTCACAGGCTTGTATGTGCGGGTCCTATAGTCACTGCCAAGGTATTGCTGTGGGTCGTTTGGCCAATAGGAGCTCCAGCTGCCCAAATCTATATCTAGGATAGATTCCCTTGTGCACACCAGGGAGTCAAGCTTCATTAGGCTGGGTGGTATTTTCCTGTAATCGAGACAGTAAGCCTCATTGTGCTGGGCTTTATTTCGGCATGTGTAGGCTGTAGGCAGAATACCTCCTATGGTGGGTTGTAATATACATATAATGGCAGTAAGTCTCACTAGACTGCCTGGTATGTTCTGCATGCAGAAGTCGTAAGCCTCTCTAATGGCTGTTTTGTGTTTTCTGTATACAGATGCCATACGGATAACAGGGGCCTGGCTTATATCGCCTGCATACAGAATGAGTACTTTTCACTAGGGGCTGGATTGTCAAGGGAGGAAATAGCTGTAAAATCTCACTAGGCTACTACAATGTAAATGAAAAAAGAGCAGCATTGAGTAGAATTGTTGCACCGTGTGATGGTCATGGCCTAAATGATACTCAAGTCTCCTGGAGAATTCTTAAAGCTGGAGTTAAAACGCATAGATCCCAGTTTTTGCCATCTCCATGCACTGGAGCAAGCCAGGTCAGTGTCTGCTATACTAGGAGACTCTTGTGGAATGGTTCTTGAAATTTAGCAACTATGGATATCTTCCAGTTGAGGGGGGTGCCCAATTGTATATCAGCGTAGCTCTTTCTGAGATAATGTGGCTTAGTTTAGGGGCTATTCACTTGTTTTAAACTTGGATTTCTTACTTAGAGGCAGTGCTCAATTTTAGCTGGTTGGGACCCGGCACTTTTTTTTGGGGACCGCCAAATCAACACTCCATTTTCCTCATGTCGTAGTTACTGCAAGCAAGAGAGCAGAGCATATAAATGGGAAAGAATTAAGAGAAATGCGGAAAAACGACCCATGGGTAGACAGCAGGGACTGGCAAGAGGAAAGCGGTAAAAGGGAAGCAGTGTCTGGTAGTGGATTGAAGATGCTGGAGGTCAGTTCAACACTATGCAGCCTTGGTATTCAGGGCGCTCATATTTGTAATAACCCACATTTATATTGTTTTCATGTGAACACAAAAAATACATGTGTTCCAGGTCACAACCTCAACCCCTAACCCCCACCTCGACAAAGCAATTAGGCCCCCATTGTAAGACATAACAGTCCCGCCATCTGTCCAAAATCCATTGGTTCTTTTGCAGACAAACACGGACATGTATATGCGGTTCTTGTTGGGCGCACCAGTCCACCCCAATTCGCCACTCCACCAGGGTAGGGTTTTGTGCTTTGTGCATATTCGCTACCAATAAAGCCACACCCACAAACACAGGGGCAACCAAGATTATCAGTGAACCCCAGCAAGGCAATCTGAGGGGTAAGCTGAAGGGATTTGCCAAATACCCTTTTCTCCTCCCCCCCCAAAATATTGGACCAGGCAGGGCAAGACTACATCACATGAAAAAAATCCACCTTGGGGGGGGTTGAACAACAAAAGCCTGTTGAGTGGACCCTCCTGCGAGCCAGAATCAACCTGACAGGGGTCAGATATATAATGTGTAAATAGTTGAGCTGAACCAGACGTAGGTGTGCGGCTATAGCTAGCTCCCTTGGTGCCGAGCAGGCCTCCATCCAATCTTCCTCATTCAGCTCACCCATTTCTGCTTTAACATAGTAAAATGATTGGGGGCATGAATGACCAAAGAACAGTACAACTGTAAAATGGCACCCCTCCCAATGTCCCGTCCCCCTGTGCCCCAAGCTGTGCCTCAAGAAGGTTGAATTAGAGAATCTTTGTGTAAGGTGGAATGTTTGCTTCAAGGGTGTGCTGCAATTGAAGGTACCTGTAACCAATCCTGTAGTTCCTGAAATGACATCAGGTGAGCATTCACCCAAACATTTCCTAAGTGGGGTGATCCCAATCTTATCCCATTGAGAGAACTCCACCAAGCCCGCCATGTGGTGATGCCAGGTAAAAGGGAGGTCAATTCGGTCAGTCCCCGATCCCATCCCGTAAGATGCAACAATGCTCTCCAGGCCAAAAACACCCCTCTGGTGCACTATGGGAAAGAGCACAAAGGGAGCCCCATAAAGTGTATCCATCACCCTATCAAGACCCAGCAGTCCCAGCTCTGGCCGATACACAAGGTCATGAAAATCACGTGGTGTCCCACTCTACAAGTCCCAATGCTGAGCTTATGGACTACTGTATAAATGTTGTGAATCTGACAGTGCAACACAAACGAACCTATCTAAGACTACTCTGGTACAGAAAGGGCAAGAGGTAAGAGATTCTGGTACATCAAAGTTATAAATCCCCACAGGTTATTATATCGTTTTTACACAATGCAAGCATGAAGGATGGATTAATGGGGCTGTTCTCAAATAGTTTTTTGTAAAAGGCGTATACAAGTTTTTATTATCATCACATACAGTTTGATTTGGCAGTACATTAAAAACCTAGATGAGTACACATCTCAATTTAATACATAATTTATAAAAAGCAAAACATAATACATAAAACAAGAATCAGAAAAATGTCGACGTGGCGTTTCGGCTTTTTTCTTATAAAAACACCTTCTTCAGGACAGATTCTAGGTTAAAAGAACACAGAATTACCAAACATTGCTAATCATAGTGTTGTCTTTGTATGCACATTGTCACAATTTTCTTCATTACCAATGCAGCTATTGAGTTCACATGCCCTCATTCTTTTGTATATGTATACACAGTTGATATAATTAACCATTTGTAGTCTGTTACCTCTCCCTTTATCCTAGTCTTTTTTGGTATATGTCTGTGTAGACTGACACCTATCCTAATATTGTAATTATAGTAACCCCAAGGTGTCACATACCTCGAAATTAAGATAAAATAAAGTGGATTATTCTGAACTCAATGGTATGTTGGAGTTCGTGCTGCTTCAGGATCCCTTTAGTTATGTGGGTCTGTTGGCTATCAGTGCTTCTTATGAGGATAATGGCAACTGACTTAAGCGATAGTAAGTACGGTGATACACACTGTCCATGGGAGCCACCTATATGAGAGAAAATACTTCTTAATGGTATGTCTCATTCATTAAGTAAGCGGATCACTGAAAACGCAGACCTTCTTCTGCTGCATTCACTGGCACATAAGGACTCGGGGGTTGACCTCCTCGTCTTTATGGAGTTTCACACTCACTTCTTAATAGTATACACCGGTCTCCCTGCTCCTTGCTCGGACAGCGTCGCCTATTTCGTCTTCTTGCCGTCGGAGAAACAAAATGATGGTGCACTATGGGAAAGAGCACAAAGGTAACCCCATAAAGTGTATCCAGCACCCTATCAAGACCCAGCAGTCCCAGCTCTGGCTGATATTCAAGGTCATCCCACCACACGTGAGCTAGTCATTCAGAACTATCACCTGTGAAGCAAGTTAATAGCAGTAGAGATCAACTGATCCCAGACGGCGGCACATAAGAGTCCCAGGTGGGCAATTCAAACAGTCAGATCTGTAGAACCCTTTGGAATTCCGGTAGTGAGTTGATGGTCTGGAGCAACGTGGGTAGGCTGTTGCAGTTCTTTGCTACGATGAAGGCGCGTCCTCCACTTCGGTGGAGTCTAATCTTCTCGACGGTTTGTGGCGGTGGTTTATGTAGGAAGGCCCTTGATTGTGTAGGGCTTTGTGTGCATGGATCAGCAGCTTGAATTAGCGTTTCTTCAGTACTGGGAGCCTATGGAATTTTGAGGTGATGTGTGATGGGGTTTTGTCGGGGGAGGTAGAGGATGAGTCTGGCTGCGGCATTCTGTATGGTTCGAAGTCTCTATGGGAGGTGTATGGTGATTCCTACAGAGAGTATTGCCATAGTCCTCTCGATTGGTGATGAGGGCCTGTGTCACACTGCGTCTCGTGTGCAGGGAAAGCCATATGCCAATCCTCAATAGCATACGCAGTGTGAGGAAGCAGGCAGTGAAGATGGCATTGATTTATGAATTCATGGTGAGCTTGTTATTATTGATGATTCCGTGGTTTCTGGCATGGTAGACGGGGGAAGGTGCGGGCCCTATGTTTGGGGTCCACCAAAAGTAGTTTCAGGGGTTGCTGTTGCCAAAGATCAATACTTCCTTCTTGTTTGTGTTAATCTTCAGGCTGTTCTTCTTCCAATCTGCTATGCTTGTCATGCATCTGTGGAAGCCGGTCCTGGTGGTGGTAGGGTCATTGGTGACCATTGCGTAGGATATTAAGTTGAGACCGTCTACTCTTGAGAATGTTGGCCAGTAGGGTCATGCAGGTGGTGAAGAGGGTAGGACTGAGGGGTGAGCCCTGGGGCACACTGCAGATTACCTCTTATGGTTCGGAGGTAAACAGTGGTAGACTAACCCTCTCTGTCCTTCCAGTGAGGAAGGAGGTGATCCATCGGAGTGAGTCTCTTTAGATGCCAATGTGGTGGAGTCTTTTGATCAGCGTATGGTGGGATATGGTGAAGAAGGCTGCCGAGAGGTTGAGGAGGATCAGAGCCGCTGTATCTCCTCTGTTGAGGAGGGTTTGGATGTCATCTGTGGCTGCGATCAGGGCTGGATACTGTCATTGCTGCAGAAACCAGACTGAGGCATTGAGTAGCTGATTCTGCTCTTGGTGTTTCTTGAGCTGCCTGTTGATAGTCCTTTCCAGAAACTTGGCCTGGAACAGGAGTAGAGAGATTGGCTTGTAGTGTTTGAGTTTGCTGAGATCGGCGGAGGTTTTTTTTAAGTAGTGGTCTGACTTCAGCATGTTTCAGGAAATGTTGTGGTGGTGATTGTTTCGTTTATTATATTTGTATTTGGCATACATAGCCATAAAAAGGGAGAGCTACAATACATACAATTAAAATCTGATTTGTACAAACCCTATAACGTTAAAACAGTATAAAACACAATAAAATCCTGATAAAATCAAACAAAGAAACTCTAGCAGTCTATAAGGAATACCTAATTCATCATCAGCGAGGGGAAGGAATCATTTTTAGGGCTCGTCCTATTCCATTCCGCAAGGAATGAATAGGACGAGACTATTGGGGCTAAACTAAGCTCTGAAAAAAATGCAGATTTCCAGAAGTGCATGTGGTCTCGTGAACGCGCTTCACACTTCTTTCACAGCTTCACTTCAAAGGGCTCCGCTCCCCCGCCCACTTCTTCACACTTCACGGCCGCTAGGCCGTGTCTCGCATTTCTCCTCCCCCCCCCCGCCCCCCCCTGCCAGCACACTAAATAAAGGGGGCAGCGAGTGACCTCAGACTTACAATGTGCTATATCACCGCAAAGCGCTTCAAACAGGGTTTATTTCTCATGATAGAGCTGAAGCGGTAGAATCGGGTGAAAAGTGCAAATTTGACACACTTAAAAAGAAGGAACAGCTCTTATACACGCCACATCTAATTCCACCTAGACTATGCATCTAAACTGCCTATGCTGCTTTTCTGAAAACCCACATTTCCAGAGTAAGAGTATCTTGGCAACCGCACTCCTGCAGTCACTGGTGGCTAGAGGTTGCTTCATCACTGGGATGGCCAGTGTGAAAGCCAAATGTGGTGGTTTGTGCAGGGTGGTCACTTTCCAACCACAATCACACCGACCTAGGTGGCTTGCCTCTTAAACATCATTTTCATCATCACTGGCCTAAAGTTGGAAATCTCCAGTGGTAAAACATGCTGAATGGTCTTCAAGTTTACATTTTATGTGTCAAATCTTTGGACGGATGATTGTCACATGTATTGAGGATAGAGGAATGTACCTGATAAACATTCATGGCCTCGATTCTTTTTACAAATCCCGTGGCAACGGTAAGCAGCCCTACCCCCTTCATATCTGGTTATCATCTCACCACGAGGATGTGTGTGTGTGTGTGTGTGTGTGTGTGTGTGGTAGTTAGGGGGGATGCTTTCACTTAACGACTTTGCTTCTTCCGTCCACAATGTTCCTGAGCGCTTATATAGGGCTAAATTATGAGGGGCTATTTTTAAATCACGGGGGGGCATTCTTATACTCTACAGAGTTACAGCACGCCAACCAGGAACCACAAACTCCTTCCACATTGTCTCAAAAGTTCTCACGCATTCACCCCGTTTCACCCCACATCCCCATTACTCATTCTGCAGCCTAATTGTCACGCCTTTGTCTTGCGGGCCGTCGTCACGCTGTGGAAGGGAGCTGTCCGCCTTTGTTAGCCATTGCTCAGGGCAACCGTGGGATTTTACATTAATGAGCGAGCGTGGCAAACATCGCAGTGATGGGGAATAGCTTTAAATGTAACTGTACACACAGTTCACCAAGTTATACAAGAAACCGACCAAGTTGGAATACACAAGCTCAGTGAAACGAGCAGAATATAAACTGGAAACCAGCATTGGCATAGCCAATAGGTCTCGCCTTTTTATTGAGGAAGCGCTCATTGCGTTTCAACGTTCTCCTATCCCTCCCCTAGCCATTGCCACAGTATCTGTAACACAACAGTTGCATCCACGAATTTTCCAAACTTGGCCCTGCCAAGTCTTCTGGCTTCTCCATGCCTGACAAAGTATTTTGCTAACTGCCCACATTTACAAAGCTGACAGTTTTCATGAAATGGACAGTTCTGCAAAGCACGTGGTTTGCGACTTCACACACACACACACACACACACACACACACACACACGGTGGCCAATTTCAGTTGTAAAAATGGCATTTTAAGTTAACAAATACTGAAAATGTCTGTCCAACTTGTCCCGGAGCCTCTAGGCCGAGGTGGTGCAAGAGGTGCCTCTTCCGCTTGCCAGCGGGAGCATGAAATTGCAGTTTTGCCATGCAAACTGATGTGCATTCACGTAACCATCCACATCATTCCTAATTATATAATAATCTACAAACTAAGCTAAATAGAGCATGACAATAACATTCATTATCTTCTAATTCTTTTTATGTAGTATGCCCTTCCCCACCACATATCGCGGCCGCTCGTGTGCGCGCGGCCAATGCTTGTCTCAATTGTCACAAAGCAGTGTGCAATAAACATCAGCTGGTACCTTGGGGGAGTGACGTGCGCTGTGAGCCTGCCCCCATCCTGGCCATTTGTTACCACATAGAAAGACTCCTCTGACCCCCCACCCATGGGAATGATAACATCGGGGCTTCTTCCGAGTTAAGACTGCACCTCCTGTAACTTAAGTGTGCTGAGGGAGGGACCCACTTACACAATGGAAGCTTTCGAGGATGCTAAAGAGCTCTTAAACTGTACGTGTGTTTTGTCACTCACACTTATTCACCGACTTACACGAGTCTACAACTTTCACTTTTTAGTGGTGCATTGACATATGTGCAGAATACACTGTGGCTAAAGGCACGGGTCTGTGACATCCTCTGCAAACATTCCCAGAGGGCCAGCAATTTAAAACAAGCATTGGCATAGCCAATAGGTCTTGCTGGTTTTACTCATGGTCCTATAATTATAATATGCTGATTATCAGGAAATCAGAGCCATTCTCTAAGCTAACCTGTGTGGATGAGTAAGCTCTCCCCTTTTTAGGTCGAGCCTAGGGCAGCGCATTCGCTGCTTGCTCCACACCACACCCACAGCCACACACATACACCCACAACCACCCACAGCCACAACCACACACACACACAACCACACACACACACAACCACACACACACACACAACCACACACACACACAACCACACACACACACAACCACACACACACACAACCACACACACACACAACCACACACACACACAACCACACACACACACACAACCACACACACAACCACACACAAAACCACAACCACACATACAACCATACATACAACCACACACACACAACCACACACACACACAACCACACACACATACAACCACACACACAACCACACACACACAACCACACACACACAACCACACACACACAACCACACACACACAACCACACACACACAACCACACACACACAACCACACACACACAACCACACACAACCACACACACACAACCACACACACAACCACACATACAACCACACATACAACCACATACTCAACTACACACACACACAGCCACACACACACAGCCACACACACACAGCCACAGCCACAGCCACACACAACTACACAGTCACAGCCACACACACACACAGCCACACACACACAGCCACACACACACAGCCACACACACACAGCCACACACACACAACCCCCCCACACAACCCCCCCCACACAACCCCCCCACACAACCCCCCCACACAACCCCCCCACACAACCCCCCCACACACAACCCCCCCACACACAACCCCCACACACAACCCCCACACACAACCCCCCACACACAACCCCCCACACACAACCCCCCACACACAACCCCCCACACACAACCCCCACACACAACCCCCCCCCACAACCCCCCCCACAACCCCCCCCACAACCCCCCCCCACAACCCCCCCCCACAACCCCCCCCACAACCCCCCCACAACCCCCCACACACAACCCCCCACACACAACCCCCCACACACAACCACGACCACACCCATACACAACCACACACGCAACCACACCCATACACACAACCACACACACCTAACCACAACCACACACGCAACCACATACACCTAACCACACCCATACACACAACCACACACACACAACGACACCGTCAGTGCCACTTTCACCAGGCACAGACGGCATCAGTCGTCAGTGCACGCTTTCACCAGCACACACCACCAGACGTCAGTGCACTCTTTCACCAGCACACACCACCATCCGTCAGTGTACGCTTCCACCAGGCACATAACACCAGACGTCCGTGCACGCTTTCACCAGGCACACACACACACACCACCAGACGTCCGTGCACGCTTTTACCAGGCACACACTCACCACCAGCCGTCAGTACATGCTTTCACCAGGCACACACTCACCACCAGCCGTCAGTGCATGCTTTCACCAGGCACACACTCACCACCAGCCGTCAGTGCATGCTTCCACCAGGCACACACACCACCAACCGTCACCACCCCAGCATCACTCCGCATCACCACTCAGCACCGCCACAGCACCACCACAGCATCACTCAGCGCCACCCCAGCATCAATCTGCGCAACCATTCAACAACAACTGGTTCAAATATGTTCTCTCAATGTTTCAAGCTTTATTACAAATGTCACAAAAAGATGTTAATATTTCACTTCTGTTCTTGGATTTTCGTCACAATAAAATAGACTGAACATAATCTTCACAAACGTTATTTACAAAAGTTTAAGCTATTGCCAATATAAATTACAATCACTTTTATTTAAGTATTAATTATTTAAAAAAATTAAAAGCCATTGTAATTTGTAATATCAATACATCCAAGTCATGTAAATACAAAACATGTTGCATTACAAATGCTATAGGTGTCACATTTGCGAAAGTTATAACTATTGGCATTGTAAATGACAAAGCTATTAATTTAGCTATTTTCAAAACCAACACATAAATAAAAAAATTGTCATTTACAAGACCAATAGCTCAAACTTTCCTAATGCGAGACCTATTGCATTGCAAATGCTTGTTATATTAGGTATACATTTGTACAACCACTGTAAATCACAGGGGCCCGGGGTATCCCCAAGCATGGGTAACATCACATTTCTTCTCCACCCCTTATAAATTATATAACCAATTCCTTCAATGACTCCTGTATAGCAATTAAAAATCTTCCCATTGAACCTGCCACATTTTAAAATATCATATTTATCAGCAAGCTAAGCTCTTGCTCCCTTTTGGAAATTTCATAGGCAAGGGGTTTCAAAAATGTTTTCTGTTCTTCTAAGAACCACAGGCATTTTACTTGCAATCCACATGTACAGAGACCTTGTTCATTCATCATAGCGGATTTTATCATCCGATCCATGTTACATGGGTTCAGGCCCACTCTAAATTTCAAGATTGTATTTCTAAGTTTTGGATTAGGCATAGCCTCAATATAGGGGAATATTTGGTCATTGGTCCACCCATTTATCAAGAACCGGGAGGGCGATTTACTCCTCAAATAACCTAATCTTCTTCTCTGGCCTTCGAGTTAATAATAGCACGCACCGCCGACTTGGGGATCTGCCGCTCGACCTCCATTGGTCTGCTTCTAAGGATAGTTTGACACATAACTTGTCTAGCCTGATTCTAGCTTGGGACGCCCAATTTAGTTCACTAGCCTCTATTTCATTTTTGCAGAGTTTTGCTATTTTGGTAGGTCCCTCTCCATTCATTCTCTGCCAAAAATGTAATACTGCTTGGATACCCCGGACATTCCACTCGTACGGGCTGAATCATTGTTGCCGAGGGGAGCGCTAGCAGCTGAATGACGCTTTTACCCTCTTCTAAGTTCCAATTTTTTACGGCCCCATACTGAAGAGAGCGCCTTTGATTTGAGTGCCTGTATGTGATCCTTCCAGTTTAACTTCTTGTCGAACCACATACCCAAACATTTATATCTATCCACTTCTTACACTCTGACCTCTTCAATTTCCAGTACAGGGAGGACTTCTTTTTTTCTCAATACCATTATTTTGGTCTTTTCTAAGTTGACCGTGAGCCGTTTTTAGGCAATATTCATGAAAAATATCCAGGTTTTTTTGCAAGCCCAGCTCTGTCTTGTCCATTATCAACACTAAGTCATCTGCATATAACAGGCAAGACATATGAGTTCCTCCCATCTTAGTACTTACCCCACCTGCACTACTCTATGTGTTGGGTAAATCTGATAAAAATAAGGAATATAACAGTAGGCTAGGACACAGCCCTGCCGCAAACCATTCATTATCTTAATTTTGTTAGATAGGGTTCCCAGGGTATCCAAGATAACCCTGGCCCAGTTACTCGAGTGCATTTCGTGGATTAGAGCGAGTACTGCCTTGTTGATTCCCAGCTCTGTTAACATACTCCACAATAGACTACGGTCCACTGAATCAAAAGCAGCTCAGAAATCTACGAAGCCGCAAAACAGGTTTCCTCGCACCTTAATTGCCTTCTTTGCTATTGCCCAAAGACTGAGGCAATGGTCAATGGTTGAATGGCCCTCCTGGAACCCACCTGGCTCTAATGGTATTAGGTTATACTGCTCTGCCCAGGATTTCACTACGCCTAGTCGTATTTTAGAAAAGACATTCCTCCCGTACATCCAGCAAGCTTATTAGGCGGTAATTCTGGGGTGGTGATTGAAGTGTTGAGCTGGGTGGTGAGTTCCTAGCCGATTCTATGGCTTCCGAGTTTGAAGATGTGCGGGCATGGATCTGTGGGCGCTCCAGAGTGAATGAATTTCATGATGGAGGTGGTGTTCTGGGTGGAGAGCTGGTTCCAGGCGATCAGTCTGTGGTTCATATTGGTTGTAGTGAGGGCGTATCGGTTGATTGAATACGTAGTTTGTGGGTTGGAGGGGTCGAAAATTCTGTATATAGTTGCATTCTTATCATGCAAGAAGTCGGCGAGGTAGTCGCAGAGATCTTGTGAGGGCATGATGTTGTTTTTGCTACCTGAATGGTTGGTGAACTCTTTAATGATGTTTAATCGTTCTTTTCTGTTGTTGGTGCTGGTTTCGATGTGTGAAGCTAGGGCCATCTTCGTTGGTCTCAGCAGGCAGTGGTAGAGGTTGAGAGAGGTCTGTTCTATCAGACGAGTCCTTGCTGACACGTCATCTCCTCTTGACTGGGCAATGCTGTCTGTGCAGTTGGTGATTCAAGTGTTGAAGTTCTTAATTCTTTGGTCCACGTTGGCGGCGGCAGCTGAGTTGGAGGTGTTGAGAGCCTCCGTCCAGCAGGTCTCTTGAATTTTGCTCCAGCTGCAGTGGAGGGGGGGTGGTAGCTGGGGGGGGGGGGGTGCTGGCCATCTAGGAGGCAGTGGTGCGGGGGCTGGAAATGCTGAAGTGGATGATGGAGTGGTCGGTCCATGTGAGCTCTGTGACGTGGCTGTACTTTATGCTGTTGCTGGAGGTGAAGATTGGGTCCAGCGTGTGTCCTACAGTAGTGTGCGGGAGGTCAGACAATTTGGGTCAGTCCGAGGCTGTTCATACTGTCCTGAATTTTTGTCCTGAATTTTGATCCTCTGTCCTGAATTTTTACACTTACCGTCCTGAATTTGCACCCATGCCAGTTGGTCAATCTAGTTCTTATGTATATATACTCTTTACCCAGTGTGGTAGAGTGATGCAGGGCTGCTCAAAAACTCAGAAGTGCGAAGAATAGGCTGCTCACAGCCTGTGTGTACTACACTCCATTCGCCCTCCCCCCACCAACTGCTTTTCTTTTCTCCTCCCCTAAGTGCTGTGCTCCTAAAGTTCCCACCACTTGGGAAATAATTGTGTTTTTGCAAAGCTGCTCAAGGGGCCTTATGACCGTTCATATGTGGAGAAGTGTGGCTCAGGGGTTAGAGGCAGCAGACCCGGAAGCTGAGATCGGTCCTGGACCAGGGTTCAATTCCCCGCCTCGGCGGGTCTTGGGCTAAAAATTCCACGGACTCGATAATTCTCGCCCCGGTGCCTCCTCGACTCACGGGTTCACACTCTGCGACTCTGGGCAATAGCTTGCTTAATCTCCACAACGGCCCCTCGCGGCGGGATGCCTGACTTTCACCTTGTGGATACCCTGCTATCTCACAGGGGAATACCAGGAAGGGTTCCCTAAGCAAGCGCCGGGAAACCCACTGCGGGTAGCTGTGCGCTATATAAGCTCAACTACATTTACATTTACATTCATCCTGATTGCTGTCCTGTTTGGCGACTGTGTGGGCCATCGTGGTGATGAGTCCTTTACTTTCATTATGGCAAGAGTAAGGCAGGAGGACTACCAGTTCCTTTTCTTGTAAGGGTTTCCTGATTTGAGGTTGACTGACGTAGTGTAACCCCTGCCTTCCGTGTGACTCTTGTAAGATTATAGTCTTCCGGGCCTTAACTTCTTGTTTACTTGCTAGCTGCTCCGCTGCTCTTCATTGTGTTGCTCTTACTCGGTGTCTCACAAAAGCAATCTGCTGGCTTGTTTGGAAGGGTAACCAGAGCTGCCCAGCATTGAAGGGCCTTCTTCGAGACAATGCTCTGCTTAGGTGGTAATCTCGCTTATACTACAATGTGCTCGACGACTTTCTTTTCAACTTTCGGAAATGCAATGACCTGTAACATTGTTAGTCTCGATTTTCCAGAATCCTTTGTCACATCTTTGATCGAATCTATTGAAGTAGGATAATTAGAGGTGGACTGGAAGTCACTGGCAAACAGACGAACACATTTCACTTTCTGAAAACCAAACCTTGTTTGTGTCTTACACTTTCTTAAAATGGAGGAGAAAGGATAGCGCTGTAACTTTACCTGCATCTTCGGTGAGGCTGGCTGGGCTGCAGCAGCGGAATTGGCTTGGTGCCTTGGTTCAATGTGTGTTAAGCTGGTGGTTTTATGTATGCTTACTATTTTACTCTGATCAATAGATCTGTGGTTTTGAAGGTGAATCTGTGCCCATTCTCTCAATGATCTTGTCTTGACACAGGTGTACCTTGATCCTTTTCGTTACTTGTGGCATTGACACACTGAATTAGCAAATAAAGAATACATGTAGTAGATAGCTGTTCAAGAGTTACAGTTCGTGTTTTTAGGACTTTTTGTTGGAAATGACTCTAACAGTTGAACAAGTGTTCAGCACATGGTCTGTCTTTATCGATTATTTGGATTCTTTCTTGTTGGAGGACAGATTTGTTAGCACAATATTCTAATTTAAAATGTGTGCACCAGACACTAAGACAATCTGAGTTTACGATGAAAGGGACACATTGTACCTGTTGGCAGCTGGTTCGTGGCTGCTGCGGCGCTTGCTGGCTCACTGTTAATTTTAAATTTTGCCTTTTGCTGAATTTTAAAACTGCTAATTTTTGTTACCTTCTCACCTGGCTGCTGCTTCCTCATCTACCATCACCGCTCCCCTAGCCCCGGTCCGGCACGGCTGAGTGCCGCTTGTTCCGGAGGGCTGACGGGGTTGCGGTCACCATCTTGGAGGGGCAGACCAGTTCCTCGGGTAGCGTTCTACCTTTCACGCTCCCAGGACTCTTAAGCAGCGTCCCATGCGCACGCGCAGCGGACACATTGTACCTGGTGGCAGCTGGTTCGTGGCTGCTGCGGCGCTCGCTGGCTCACTGTTAATTTTAAATTTTGCCTTTTGCTGAATTTTAAAACTGCTAATTTTTGTTACCTTCTCACCTGGCTGCTGCTTCCTCATCTACCATCACCGCTCCCCTAGCCCCGGTCCGGCACGGCTGAGTGCCGCTTGTTCCGGAGGGCTGACGGGGTTGCGGTCACCATCTTGGAGGGGCAGACCAGTTCCTCGGGTAGCGTTCTAGCTTTCACGCTCCCAGGACTCTTAAGCAGCGTCCCATGCGCACGCGCAGCGGACACATTGTACCTGGTGGCAGCTGGTTCGTGGCTGCTGCGGCGCTTGCTGGCTCACTGTTAATTTTAAATTTTGCCTTTTGCTGAATTTTAAAACTGCTAATTTTTGTTACCTTCTCACCTGGCTGCTGCTTCCTCATCTACCATCACCGCTCCCCTAGCCCCGGTCCGGCACGGCTGAGTGCAGCTTGTTCCGGAGGGCTGACGGGGTTGCGGTCACCATCTTGGAGGGGCAGAGCAGTTCCTCTGGTAGCGTTTTAGCTTTCACGCTCCCAGGACTCTTAAGCAGCGCCCCATGCGCACGAGCAGCGGACACATTGTACCTGGTGGCAGCTGGTTCGTGGCTGCTGCGGCGCTCGCTGGCTCACTGTTAATTTTAAATTTTGCCTTTTGCTGAATTTTAAAACTGCTAATTTTTGTTACCTTCTCACCTGGCTGCTGCTTCCTCATCTACCATCACCGCTCCCCTAGCCCCGGTCCGGCACGGCTGAGTGCCGCTTGTTCCGGAGGGCTGACGGGGTTGCAGTCACCATCTTGGAGGGGCAGACCAGGTCCTCGGGTAGCGTTCTAGCTTTCACGCTCCCAGGACTCTTAAGCAGTGTCCCATGCGCACGCGCAGCGGACGTGCGCTGCGGGCGCGCCGAAGGCGCGCAAAAGGCAAGCCCGTCTGCGCCCGGCCGGGGCTAGGGGCACCTTGTTATGCCCAATTTTTAACCTATTCCCCAGACGAGCTCTATGCCCATCAAAGCTTCGGCTCTCTTAGTGCCACCTCCGTGTCCACCATTCGCAATCTTGGCCTTGCTCGACCCAAGTTGACTCCCTCCATGGCCCCTACCTGTCCTCCCACTGTGTCCCCGCCTCACCGCTCGCTGGAACCTGCCCAGACTTCCAGCCCAGGAGACACCATTTCGGCTTGTCTCCTAAACACCAGATCAGCGGTGAAGCACCAATTGGAACTTTATGACCTTTTGGATAGCCAGAAGCCCGATTTGCTATTCTTGACGGAAACCTGGTTCTGCCCCGATTCCCTCCTAATATTCTCGCACTACTCCCGTCCACTTACTACGCACTGCGGGCGGACCGGCCGCCGGGCAGGGCAGGCGGAGGAGTTGCTTTGATCGTCCGGTCGGACTTTCACTTCCAAACCCTCTCCTGCCCGGCCATTAAAGGAACCGAATGCTTGGTAATGCGCTCAGCATCTTTTCAAACCCCTGTGACTTGTGTGCTTGTCTATCGCCCTCCCGGTCCTGCCCCTCACTTTTTAGTTGAGTTTGAAGAGCTACTAGCCACATTGATAGTCAATAACTCCTCTGTTTTAGTCCTCGGTGACTTCAATTTTTGGCCCTCTGCCCCTGCAGAAGACACAGCGTCTAGGAATTTCACTGACTCCCTTCTCAGTCTTAACTTCACTCCTCATGTATCCACCCCAACACACTGTAAGGGCCACACCTTTGATCAAATATGGTCTCTGAATACTTCAGTTTCCCCCCCATTATTGCTCCTTGTTCATGGTCCGATCATTTTCTAATATCGTTCACTTTAAACCTGCTTCAACTCAAACGTCCAGCCCTCCCCAGGAACATCTGGGCCCGCAATTGGAACAAGGCAGATATCCCTGCCTTCTGTTCCACCCTTCACAATTCCGCCCCGTCCCTGGAGAAACTTTCCCCAGCATCGCAGGTTGTCACTATCAACGAATGGCTATCCAGGTCCTGTAATCTGGTTGCTCCCCTGAAACGCGTTGCTGTGAAACGCGCCCACAGTGTAAATAAATGGTTCTCTGACGAACTTAAGGCTAAGAAGCTTGCTGCTCACCAGGCTGAACGTGCATGGAGGCGCTCGTACTGTCCCATACTAAAAACCCAGTATTCACTATTGCTCAACGCATACAAAAGGGCAATTCTTTCAGCCAAGACTGACTATTTCTCCGACAAAATCCTCTCAGCAGGAAACCAGTCCAGAGAAATTTTTTCCACCGTACAGGAGCTGGCTATGTCTGACAGAACCATTCTAAAACCAGTGCCCTCAAGTTCTCTGTGACTCCCTGAATAACGTTTTTGTGGAGAAAATCAGAGTCATTAAAGCCAACATTCCCCTACCTCCCCCATTCCCTCCGGCCCCCGATCCCCCTCCCAATAGGTTTCACCTTGATCGTATCCCTCTGTTGACTGGAGAGACGCTGTCCTCCCTGGCGGCGAAAGTTAAATCTGGCTCCCCCTCAGATATATGCCCAGCGCCCATCCTGAGAGAAATCTTTCAGGCCTGCCCTGCTCCTCCTCTGACATTCTTGAATGACTCGTTGGAGATTGGTGTAGTTCCAGAGCTCCACAAATCAGCAATAATTATCCCTCTCCTAAAAAAACCCGGTGCTGACCCCGCTTCCCTAACAAATTACCGCCCCATTTCCCTTCTCCCTTACCTGGGAAAAATCTTGGAGTGCCACGTCGCCGCTGCTCTCAGTTCATTTATGGAGGACAGCGGCTACCTGGCCCCCCGCCAGGCCGGATTCCGCCCCCGCCACTCCACCGAGAAGGTTGTGATTTCGGTCCTGGACAGTCTAAGGGAAGGAATGGATGTGGGCCAACCTCAGGCTTTGGTCCTCCTTGATTTGTCCGCTGCTTTTGACACGGTTGACCATTCCATCCTTCTCACCCGTGTCAGGGCGGCGGGCATTAGGGGGGCCCCCCTGGCGTGGCTCACCTCCTTCCTGGGGGACCGCACCCAGGCCGTCCGTCTAGATGGGTTTTCCTCTTCTCCACTTAAGGTGCACTGTGGTGGTCCCCAGGGTTCTTCCCTGTCCCCTCTTTTATTCAACCTTTATATCCTCTCACTTTTCTCTGCTCTCCAACAGCTGGAGGTCACCGTCTTCAACTATGCGGATGACCTTCAATTGATCTTTAACCTTTCGCACTCCTCTGAATCCATCTCCAATTTCCAATCAATTATGATTTTCATCAGGGACTGGATGAACTTTAACCACCTCAAACTCAACCCAGATAAAACTGAGCTGGTTTTGACGGGTGGGGCATCCAGTCCCTGGTCCCCTTCGTTTTGGCCCCCTGCACTTGGTTCCCCCCCTTCACCTTCTTTTTCTGTTAAGACACTTGGGATCACGCTAAATCAAAATTTAACTTTGCACTCCCAAATTAGTATGGTGGTGTCCTCATGCTTCTACACCCTCCGCACCATCAGGAAAATCTCTAGATATTTCTCTGTGTCTGCTCTCAAACTCATTATGATGGCTATGGTCCTGTCCCGGCTGGATTCCGGTAATATCCTGTACAACGGCGTCCCAGCTTATGCCCTCCGTCGCCTTCAGCTGGTACAGAACCAAGCGGCACGCCTTATATTCGGCCTCCCCAAGTTCCATCATGCCACAGCTGCACTTAAAAACTTGCACTGGCTCCCCATCAGGGAGAGGGCCCTTTTTAAACTGGGTTGTACTGCGTTCCAGGCCCGAGCTGGTACCGCCCCAGCCTTCATAAATTCGGCAATCTCCAGTTACACACCTGCCAGAGAGCTTCGTTCCTCCTCTCAATCTCTCCTCTCTGTCCCACGTTTCAGGAAGACGAGGATGGGGGGGGGGCGAAGTTTGCGGTTCTTGGCCCCATTTTTTGGAACTCTCTTCCCCCCAACGTCCGCTCCATTCCACTCTATCATGATTTCCGCAAAACCTTAAAAACTCATCTTTTCCTGCAAGCCTTCCCCGCCTAGTCCCCTCTTGCTGCTATCTGGTGTTCAACCGTCCTAGCGCCATGAAACCGCATGGTAAAAGTGAGCTTTATAAGTGTTTTTAAATTCAAATTCAAATGGACCCTCTCGCCTGGATGAGGGAATCCTATTTCCCAAAATCCAGAGTAAGTGTAGATTGATAACCAGTTGAACAGTTGCAAATTGTTTACCTCTGTGGATGATTTATTAGTTTTCCTTTGTGGTACTGGATTGTGACTAATTTGTAAAAAAGCGATAGGGTTGAAAGAATTAGACATTTTCTGTTTCATTGACATTTCTTTTTGTACTCGATCACTATAAATTTTACCCCTTTTAACTGTTCGCTTATATTCCTAGTTTTCCTTTTCCTACTCAGTTGGAAAAGATTTTCTAAGTTACAGTACTAAAATTTTTTATTTTTTTATTTTTTTTTAAAAGACCTTTATTGCACACTGCAGCAAGAACACAGCTTAAGGCCTACAACCCAAAGGGTCCGGCCGCGAAGTTCACAACTACTCGGTATACCAGTCACCATGACACAGCCCTTTAGCCGACAACCAATGGTCCGGCAGCGTAGCGGCAAAGAAGGAGCGTGCTCAGATTCTGTAACATGCAAGCGGAGACAATGCCAGCCCTTCATTTTACATACATAAAAAAAAACAACGTATACCTGTTGGAACTGGCCCTTCTTGCAGGGTCATCCCCAAACTTTTTGCTTCTTCCTCCCTTATTTTTCCTGACCCGTGGCTGTTGGCAATAGGACTCTGCGCACTTTATCACTGCTGATCAGTGCTAAAGTGCATATGCTCTCTGTGTAAATTGTTATTCTGATTGAATATACATGTTTGGCATATTTGTTTCACCATGAAGTCCCTAGTAAAGTGCACGGGGTGTGCCAGGGCTGGTGATGACAAATGCTACTAGTGGGCCTGCAGCACTGATTGTGCCACCCACAGGAGTAGCTCTAAAATGATGTCTCGGGCCTGACACTGCAGTGCCTGTGTGCAGTTTAGAACTGCCATGTCCTCCTGGTCAGTGTCCCCACTGACCAGGCCTAACCCTTCCCTTTTGGTGCACATCAGTCACCCCTATGGAAGGCCCAAGGTACCCCCCTGGGCAGGGTGCAGTGTATGTAAAAGGTAGAGCATGGACTGGTGCAGGTAACATGTTCTGGTAGTGAATTACAGCCATTTTCGTTTTTCACTACTGTAAGGCTATCTTGCTCCATAGGTTAACATGGGGGATGCTGGCTACAGTGGTTAACAGCATTTCTTCCCATAGGAACAAGATAGGACATAAGTATCTAGTATCCCTGAACTCAGAATTTAATAACACATCTTTTAGGAAAGGTTGTTTTTAAATCCTGTGTTTGAGAACAGCACTTTTAGAAAGCTGTTGTTCTCTTGTCTGACTCTTCTGTGTGCCTGGGCCTGTTTGTGTATTGACTGTCTGGTTTGTGAGTGACAGGGGCTGGGGAATTCCCCAGCAGGATGGATGAGTCAGCACTAGGCTGAATGACTGCAGTTGCAACTGGAGTGGTGGGAGGAGTTAGCACCTGGGCTGAATAGGGCTGTGCCGGCCTTCCACAATGCTGGCTCCACCCCCCTGCTGGGCGGCTGAGGACCCTGCCCCTCACTCTGAAAGGAAGTCAGAAGCCAGCAAAACAAAGTACTCAGGAAACACCCAGAACTGGTTCAGACTGGGCTCAGGGCCCACATGCACAGAGAGAACAAAGACTTTAGGGGTATAAGTACAGGACCCCTGACAACAGAAAATTAGATCATCCTGGAAATCAAGAAGGAACCTCTGCCAAGGAGAAAGCTGAAACTGAAGAAGGAAGATTGTCCTGCTGTTGCTCTGCTGGACTGACCTGTTGCTTTGCTGCCAAGGAGAGGGGAAGGACTTTGCTGCTGAGCTGTGTCCCCTGTCTTGAAGGAATCTCCAAGGGCCTGAGAAGAGCTGGCTCCCTGTTTTGAAGTCCCAGGAACAAAAGGACTTCACCCCCAGCTTCCCTGAGCTCTGCTGAGAGTTCTGTCCTTCCTAGAGTGCTTGATCCAGTTGTGGGGCCTCTGGAAGTTGTACCTGAGCTGGGAAGCTTGAAACTAAGCTTGAGTGACTTTTGAATCTGAAAAGTGTCGCATCGCTCGCTTGCGGAGCGCATCCCCGACAGTGCGAGAAGTTTCCCGCCGCTACGGAGGTCGAGATCGTCGCAGCGCCTGACGCCGCTGCCAGAGACGTCGCATCCTCCGTTTGCGGGACGCACCAGACCGGTGCGGGAGAATCGAACATCGCTGCGAGTATCGTCGCAGAGCCTGTCGTCGCTGGGTGAGAACGCCGCACCGCTTGCTTGCGGACCGCATCACGTCGCTGCGAGCATCATCGCAGAATCAACGCATCGGGGAGCTGCGAGAGAGAGGATCCCCGCTGGACCGCGCATCGTCGCCCCGGAGATCGTCGCAGCCCCTACGAGATCGTCGCATCGTGCCTTTGCGAGAACAGACTTCCTACGGAACCTACGCATCGGAATCCATACAAGTGGCCTTCCTCCCCATACAGACCGGATTCGTCGCAACACGCCCGCTGCTGCAGCGGGGCTGTCGCATCGCCTCCCCAGGGTCTCAGGAGCAACGCATCGCTTGTTTTCCACCGCACCAGCTTCTGCTTTTGGAACTTTGTTGCAACTAAAAGGTACTGTGAGTAAACGTGACGCAACTGTGAACTTTTCACGCATCAGTAGAGAATTCTATCGCAACGTAGAGAATTCTAAAGCAACCTTAAGAACTCTTTTTGAAACCATATTCTTGAACTGTGTATGTTGGATTTTTGTCGTTTTGGTCTTGTGTAGTTTAGATTAAAAATACCTTTATTTTTCTAAACTGTTGTGGAGTCAGTTTGTGGTGTTTTCACTGTGTTACTGTGAGTGTTGGTACAAATACTTTACGCATTGCCTCTGATTAGCCTAGACTGCTCGTGCCAAGCTACCTAGAGGGTGAGCAGGGGTTATCTCAGAGGGTTATCTCCTTGCCCTGACTAGAAGCAAGGGTCCCTATTTGGACAGTGGTACCTACCTCTGCCAACTAGAGACCCCCAGATCTAACAATACCCAAATATCCCCCCCCCCCCTTCCCCTAGAGACCCCGGGATCCTAGCATGGCGATGCCCAAGCGCAAATAGTACCAAGTACCACTGTCAAGCAAAGCATATTATCCACGCAGTTCCACGTAGAGCCAGAACAGCGCCATCATGCTGTTCATATACAAACCAGCATTCAACAAGAAAAGGCGGAGTATAGGTGCAATGAAGTGGCATCAACAGACATCGGGGGACCAGGAGCAGCTCTTCGCGCCACCCCAGGACCAAGCACCAACCGTAATCCTGCAGATACTTGGGTAAGACCACTCCAACCAGGAGGTGTCCAGTAAATTCCAATGCAACAGTAGGCAGAGACCAAAGACAGGGCAATACTGGCATAAGTAGCGCTAAGCACTAGTCATCAGGGAGTTTGGACAGCATGTAAGTCGTATATGGGCCCCAAATATCCCTCGGGCGCGAGGCAGCAGGTAATTCTTCATAATAGCAGGTCAACTGATCACGACAGTACGCTAGCTCCTGTAACCAGGCTTTAGCAGCTGGTGCATGTCCCCCCCCCCCCGTCCCCCCCCCCCCCAGCAGACTGCCACCCTTCGCTTGGCTAGTTGTAAGGCTATTACTACTAAGCGCCTCACTCCAACCGGCACTCCAGAAACAATCCCTAGCAAACACACACGCGGGTCAGCAGCAATTTCCACCGATGTCATTTCAGACAATACCGACGTCACCGTGGTCCAAAACTCAAACACCCGAGAGCACCCCCAGGACAGATGCATAAAGTCAGCCCCATCCAGTCCACACCGCAGGCAAGCATCCGATTCTCGAAGACCATATTTCGTAAGTTGAACCGGTGTATAGTACCACTGGTGCAAGAATTTGTAGTGTATGAGTCTAAAGTTACCGTTCACCGTAAAATTGCCAGTCATAGTACAGCGCTCATTCCATTCATCATCCGTCAGTGGGTCCAGCAGACACCTATCCCAACGGGCTCTCGCTACCCCACTCTGACCTCCCTCATCTTCCTGCGATGCGTGGTATAACCGCGAGATCAACTTCACTCGAGACGTCGCCGTATACATCAACTGTAGAGCTCTCAGCACAGGTGGTTCAAGGGGATAAGAGGGATAGAGGTCACGTATCGCCGCACGCAATCTAGCATAAATAAAAGTAGCCATAGTACTGTTAGACGCACGATCCAGTAAGGTCTGTAATGCAATAAAGTGGCCCGCCGGGAACACATCGCCCATAGTTAGTATCCCAGCGTCTCTCAACACCTGTAAAGCTCCCACCTCAGACGACACCGAGACGTTGGCATGATGCAATAAAGGTAGGGCTGGGGCATATAGTGGCAGTCTGTCGGAGCGCCTCCCCAATTCCTTCCAAGCTGTAGCAGTACATTGCACCGTATCCACCTCACCTTGTTCATACACCGAATGAGGGTTCACCACCATCGCCTTTAAGGGTAGCGGAAACACCACTCCAGCCTCAACTGCCACGTGAGGACTGTATGGCGGCGCTGTAATCCAGTAGGAGGCAAAGTGTGCCTGGGCGCATAGGAAGTACAAACGCATGTCCGGTACTGCAAAACCTCCCAAATTATAAGGCTTGGTCAGTGTGTCCCACTTCACACTTGGCTTCTTTCCCCCCCACACCAGGGTGATTAAAAGAGATTGGAGCGTGGCAAAAAAATGCGATTTCAAGACAATGGGGATGTTAACAAAATAATATAGGAATTTAGGGAGTACCACCATCTTGATTAATGCAACCCTATCAGCAAATGAAAGGGGGAGACGTATCCAACGACCCACCTGGTCTTCCAGCTTTGAAATCGCCACTCCGTAATTAGCACGGATCACTTCATGGGTGTCCCTATGCACCCAGATCCCCAAGTACCGAACAGGGTCAGTGGCCCATTCCAAGGGGAATTCTAACTGAAACAGCCGTGTAATGTTAGTCAGAGGCAACACTATGGATTTATCCCAGTTTATCGCTAAACCAGAGAAGCGCTCAAACCTTATATACTCTCGAATCACCCCATCCAGATATCTATCAGGCTCCCGCACATACAACACCATGTCACCGGCATACATGGATACCGCAAGCGATCGGAGATGAAACCGTAATGCCGATGCCGCGTGACGTTGTCTCAAGATACAGGCCAAGGGCTCTAACACGATGGCAAAAAGTAAGGGCGAGAGGGGGCACCCCTGCCTCGTACCTCTACTTATAGAAAAAGGTGCCGACACTCGACCATTCACCCGCACTCGCGCCATTGGCTCAGTATAAAGTAAGGAAATCCAGGATGTATAAATATAAGGCACCCCCATGCGATGTAATACTGCTATCCTATATCGCCAGGCTACCGAATCAAACGCTTTGGCAGCGTCCAGAAGGACCGCCACCGCAGCAAGTTCTGGCTTTAAAAGATGAAGAACCGCGGACAAGGTCCTCAAGTTATGTGTCGTGGAACGCATGGGCACAAAGCCCGATTGGTCTGGCAATATCATAACTGGCAATAACAATCGCAGGCGCGTAGCCAATACTTTGGCGAAGATCTTTACATCGGTATTCATCAGAGATAAGGGACGATACGACTCACACCGGTCCTGAGGCTTACCGGGTTTCGGAAGGGCCACCAGGAGGGCCTCTCTCATCGTCGCTGGAAGTTTCCCCTGATCTAGTGCCTCCTCCCACACTGTAGCCAGATGAGGCAGAAGCAAGTCCACATACTCTTTATAAAATTCAGACGGCAATCCATCAGTGCCTGCCGCCTTAGCCTCCCTGAGTTCCCCCTCTGTTATATGATGCATTGAAAAATCCTGTTGCTCCTTCGAGAGCCAAACTAACGCTATATCGTCCAAATATTGCGCTATCTCGTCTTCACCCGCCGTGTCCCTGTGCTCATACATTTGTGCATAATATTGTACAAAACAGTTTAACATACCATCCGCGTCAGTCACTACTCCATCCCTATCCTTAATTTCTTGCACACCGCAATGTCTGGCCCACGGGGTTTTGATTCTGTCTGCAAGCCTGCGCCCCGGTCGGCCGCCCTCCCCATAGAACCGCGCTCTAGAGCGTTTAGATAGAAACTTGACCTCCTGCTCCGCCAATTGGTTATATTCCGAAACTTTCAAGCGTATGTCAGCTAACAGGGAGTCCACCGGTTGTTGTTCATATTGACGTTCCAGACCCAATATCTCCCGCTCCAATTTGTCCATGGAGCCCTTCAGTGACTTGAGTACCCAGCCTGCATACCAATACACGCACTGCGTATCGTCACCTTGAAGGCTTCCCATACAACACACATCATCCACTGACCCCACATTCCTGACAAAATAGTCCTCAACCACCTCTCACAAACTTTCACGCGTCACCTGATTCAGCAAAGCCCCAGGCGGTAGGCGCCACGTAAAAGGTGCAGGTACATGCGATGGCAACCACATCTCCATATGCACTGGTGCATGGTCCGAGAGTGTGCGGGGCAGATGATCCACCCCCTGGACCCAGTCACTCACCTCCCTCGTCACTAGTCAGTAATCCAATCGCGACCAGGTGTCATGCGCAGATGTGTAACAAGTGCCCTCCTTCTTTCCTGGATGTCCAAGCCTCCACACATCCACCAGACCTAGCCCAGCCATACCGTCCCGTACTGCACCCACCGCTCTCTTAGCCATACATTGCCGGTCACCTTCTTATCCAAGGCTCGCTCCAATGTCACGTTCAAGTCACCACCACAGACCATGGCAGATGGAGGCAAGACATACACCTTATTCTATAAATTGACATAAAACTCAGGATCGTCGACATTCGGACCATAAACATTGATCATCGTTATGAGCGTGCCACACAGTTTCCCATGCAAAATAATATAGCGACCCTCCTTATCAATTTCCTCATGAAGACTCACAAATGGAATATTTTTCTTTATCAATATCATGACTCTACGAGCAGTACGCAGTTGCCAATCTCGTTCCCGCCCATTGTCTAGCCACGGTCTCAGCTGCCTGCCCCCCAAGATGCGTCTCCTGCAGAAACGCCACCTGCACATTATGTCTATTTAAATACGCCAGCACCTGCCTAGTTTTTTGTGGTTTATTTAGCCCCCTCACATTCCAAGTGATCCAAGAGACCTTACCTCCCTTAGTCATAGGGACCTCCTGGGTATAGGACCGGACACATAATTAACAACTTGCATCCTAACCTAGGACAATGGTACAAGGCACTCGTCCCCCACCACCGACAGTGAAGTTGGGAGATGCACACGAAGAAGGTGCAGCCTGAAAACCCCCGTAGGTCAAGAAGCGTGGCCACCCGTAATGCTTGATCCCGCAGTCCACCCACCCCATCCCCCACCCACTTCAGCACCCCCAACCTGCCAAAGCCAAGCTCCACCCCCCGCCCCTCCCGTCCCACAACAGTCATGGACACCGAACACTCCTGAACTCTCCCATCCAGACCCCTCCACCCCCCCACCCACTTCAGCTTCCCCAACCTGCCGAAGCCAGCACCCACCCCCCAGATCCCTCCCCACCCCCTCCATTCCAATTGCCAGTAGTTTGTGGGATACTCCCATATGTGGGGGCATAGAGGTGCAATTCTCCCGTATGAGGAAAAAACAACGGGAGGTGACCAAGACTCAATCAATAACATCCTACGTCTACCAATAGGACCAGCATCCGGTCATTGCCATAGAGCCTAAACATCACAATTGAATAGGTGGACGCCAGTCCCAAAACCATATAGCGTCCTCCAACACATCTCATTCGCAAAGAATATGATGCCAACCTATAGATCACAACAGCGCCTACCCAGCATAATGACCTAAAGAGAGCAATGGAAACAATACAAGTAATGATGATAGTCACATTTTGGAAAGGTTCCAGTGAACAGCAGCACCATTCCCAACCCAAAGGATAGTCAATGTGTCCAACCACCTCACACTTCATTCCACCAGCGCATCATCGTCCTCCAGTCCCGCAGCAGAAGCTCGCTTGCGCTTCTTCTGTTTCTTCGCATATTCCAGTGCAGCTTTCGGTGACGTAAATATTTTATTGTCCGATGGTGCACCTATCCGTAGCCGGGCAGGATACAACATGGCGTATGGGATCTCTTCACAGCGGTGAATTCTTTCCGTGCTGCCTGCACTGCGACTGTAAAATCCGGAAATAACTCTAGCCTGCTACCTTGATAGTCAATAGTGCCCTTCTCCCGTGCCAAGCGGAGCAAGACGTCCCTGTCCCTATAATTTAAAATGCGGGCAATTATTGAGCATGGCGGCGCACCAAGCACTGGTCTCTTAGCTAATGAACGATGGGCGCGTTCCACAATGAACATCCGGGACAGCTGGTCAGATCCAAAGATATCCACAAATAACCGCTCCATGAAGTCTTCCATCCTTCCCACATTTGTCGATTCCGGCAGCCCCGTGACGCGGATGTTGTTGCGCCGGGACCGCCCCTCCAACTCCTCATTTTTTGCTTGAATAACGGACAACACCCGCTCCATGTTGAACACCTTGTCCGTGACTGTGGTCAGGCCATCTTCCGCAGTAGATATCCTCTGCTCCGCTTCCCCCATTCTCTCATTCTGCCTGTCAAACTGCGTAGCCATGTGGTCCAATCTATGGTTCACAGCCTCCATCGTGCCCTCTATAGACTACAGAGTTCACGGCATAGCCAGAAGCGTGGCCTCCATGTTCGGTGCCGCCCCCGATGCCCCTGCAGATTCAGTGTCAGGAGCAGACTGGGAGGAGGTTGTCGCAGTTTTGCGCGTGTCGAAGCTGAGATTCGGTTGGTTCCGCTCCGGCCTGCCCATGTCGTCGGCTCTCTAATGTCTCCAAAACTCAGCAGCAATAGGACATCAGCAACAGAGCCCAAGGGAGCAGCCGAAGTCCAGGCCAGGCAGCACTCAACAGCACACACAGCAGCGCAGCTCCGCAAAAGCACACTATGGCTTACCGCCAATGCCAGGCCCAGCACGCCAGATATATCAGCAGGCCATGATCCGGCTTCAGGAATCCACGTCTCTCACCCAAGCTCCTGCGCTCCCACGATGTGGAAAGTCAGTATGGGAGCAGGCCGTCTCACACCGCGCTGACCCCAGTAGCCCGGCAGCGTACCTCAGCAAATGCCAATGCCTGCGGCTCCCGTGCACCAGCACACCACAAATCCCCGGGGTCCGCAGCAGCAGACGATCAGTCCGGAGGGAGAGGGTACAGCTAGTCACCCAGGCCAGGCTCCCTATCCCCAGCAGCACTCTCAGCAATAAAGCTCTTCCTAAGGCCTCAGCGTCGTTCCACCCGATCCAGCAGCCTCAGGCCAGAGATCAGGGCAGAGTATGTCCTATCACTAGGGGCAGTCACCACTCGTAGAACCTCTGCCGATCCACGTTGTATAAGGCCGTAACTATCAGGCCTCCTTGATCTCTGCCGTCCCCAGCCACCCGGCAGTCGGCAACAGGCCCAAGCTAATCCAGACTCTCCAATACTCTCCGGGAGCGATCCAAGTCACGAGTCCCGCTGCCCGCCTGCACACAATACCCTCCAGGGTCCGCTAGCTCAATTAATCTCTCCGGGCCCCCCCCCCCTACCCTCGCCTGCCTCAGCTCGCACAGCCGGGCCCAGCGAGTCCGTACGCCACCTCTGCAGCCCCGGCCTCGCCTAGGCCACAGCCCCACTCACCGCAGCCGGCTCAGGCAGAGTCGGAGACCCCCGCTGGTAGCCGATGCCTTCCTGGAATCCCGGGCAGACGTCCACAGTATCGCCGTGTGCAGCCCCCGCTCCGACAATCTCCGCTGTTCAACGTGCAGCCCCGCCCGCCGGGGGCCGCTCTTAGTCCACCAGGCTACCAGTGTGCTCCGGTCGCCGCAGGCCGCGCCAGCCACCATGCGGTGTCCGTTGCCGTCAGACAACTCCTGCGCACGAATCCGGAGGCCACAGCCACTCGAACGGCTCAGTTCTACTCCACAGAGTGCTGGACACTCGGTACCATCATTAAATGCTGTAGCAGACGCTGGATGTAGCAGATATTAAGCGGATTTTAGCTCGATCCGGCGGTGCCTCACATAGGTGCGGCCATCTTGCCGTGCGCCCTCTAGCGCCCACCGGGCAGGTGTCATACTTGGGTGGGTAAGAGTAGTTATTTTAGGAACAGATTCGTTTGTTCAGCACATTTGTCTGATGCTTGATGTGTTCTTTCCAGATCCTGTTTCTACAGTGCTGCTGTACTAAAAGAAAAGATTGCAGTCGCTGCAGTGTTGATTAAGCCCAAGCCTTAGCCACTCTCAACATTGATCATACTTCACTTTACTCTATTCTTCAGGCTCCTGCACAGGTTTTTTTCACTGTAGCGGATTTTATGTTTTTATGCTCATGAAAGCCATGCACTAGCACTCATGATGGCTTGAGGAGACATTTTCATCCCTGTACCAGGGACCATAATACAGTGCAAACCGGCCTGTGTTGCTCTGGGCTGGTGCAAAGTAGGTAGGAGATGAACAATGATCTCTTGGATCTTCAAGTTTGGAACAGAGGTTAATTCCATCCTGGTTCAAATACTGATGATGATTGGCATTGCAGGCACAACTTGATGTCATTCAGATCCTTACTAGATGGTCGGTCTCTGTCCATTTTGCTCTCCTCCTTTCCATCAAAGTAACCTGTCCAAAGTAGGGTTTGACAGCATTTGTTTCTTTTGGATAATTTATTTAATGTTTAGTACACCCTCTGTCTAATCTTATTAGATCCATCACCTTCCATTTTCTGTCCTACGTTGCCAATACACAACTGGTTTCTCAGCTGCATAGGTATTCCCAAAAATTTGCTTCCAGTCTGTGTGACTGTGTAACAAGTATCCTTTAGGTGAGGAGCTACAATTACTTTTTTTCACATATGTCTTTATTGATTTTAAGATTACAGGTATTTTGTGAAATGCTATTGGGGACAGCCATCTCCAACATCCAAACATCTTGTACCAATGAATATTTACCTGTGAACAGGTTTAGAGGGTGCCACACACACACAAGGTTACAACTGTGAGGAATATCCCATTACACCTCTGTAGGATCTGGAATATAGAAACAGACCTACGAATGTGGAGATAAACATATCAAGAAAAAAAACACTCCATTACTGTTTGGCAGCTTACTATAGACTGCAGTCATCAGTCCTGGTGGGGTTTACTAATGGGAGGGAGGGAGGAGCACATGGTGAAGTGGTGTACATTTCAGCCAATTGATGTATATAAAAGGCAGGCACTCCGGTGGAGTGGTGGGTAGGAGCATAAATCGAGCAGATAACGTCACATTGTCATCAGTGTATGTGATCCCACCATGCTCAGGGTAGTTTCTCGTCTGAAGTTGCCTCCACTGCAGAGTGATCCCCTCCCAATCAGGAAGTGCAACAGCCCTCCCTATAATTGTGCTACCTTGCTGAAGTGTATCTAATACTGGGAGTATTCCCGTTTTCTAGACCCTGAGCCAGAACGATAAGGTAGAGGGGGAGGGCTGATTTCAAGGACATTGCTACTCGCGGGCCAAATCAATACTTTATTCTGGGATTTAGTTTTTTTTTATGTGCTTTGGTGCATTGTGACCCAGCAAACAATGCGTGACTTTCCTGTCTGTCTACCTATTATGGTTGATATTTGCGGCAACATCCCATCCCAATAGGCACTGAAAGTCTGACAATCCAATGCAATAGGGAGGAAATTGGCTGCCTCATGAGAGCAGCATAGGCAGGAATCATCGTCACCTGGGAGCATATGGCCTGTCTGTTCGGTGGTTACACAAGTATAGTGCAAATAGTTAAATTGGACATACGTGTGTCAGGAATTGGTTGAGATGTGTTTAACAATGCTGAAACACTGCTGTTACTGCCCGTTCGAAAAAACTCTCCAAAGCGTGGTCTCTTAGTGTGTTTAATGCCGTAATTTGTCTCTTATCAGAACATATGGCATTATAAAGGGCAAGCGACTGTAGGTCTTCTCTGCCTGTGTGTAAGAACTGTCAGAAGAGGAAGACATGTTGCAGGTTCATCATTGGTCCTGTTCCAGATCAAATACATTTGATGGGTAAGAACAGCAAAGGGGAGGAAGGATGTGGGCGGTATGCCATAATTTTACATCAAATCCTCAAAGGGACAAAGCATCTTATCAGTAAAAAGATCATCCACCCTACCCTCCCACAAATGTACAAAGGCCCCCTTTTTCCCTTTGCCCACATCATACGTTGAGCGGAGAGCTGTACTGCAAGGTAACGGAGTTAGGCATGTAACATCTGTTGCATAAGATTATGTAGGTACCTCATCACGCCTCAGCAATCCTTATGCTCACCCTTGGGTACCACTTTGCTAGAACCCCGCAGCCACCCTAAAACATGTGTCGGGGGAGATCCTACAAACCAATGTCCCAGTTGCAGTGTACCGTCCCCACTTAACCATATTGGTTTTTTTTCAATCTTTTTTTTTTTTCACAACAAAATTTTTATTATTCAATTGAAGGGAGGCAGAGCAAGAGCCGTGGTTCCCCACAATCAGGAGAGTGCCACCAAACATTGTAACACATTGTATGTTTGTCATTGTAATGCTAAGTAAATTGAGAATAAAGCAAAGTAGGCTACCCTTCCCTTTACCCCTATCCCTCCCAACATCCCCAAAGGCCCAACTACCCCACTACCCACCCCTTATCCCACCCTAACCCCATGCACGTGTAGAATGAAAACACAGTTGTTAACGGTCGTGAGGTATGACACAGTAATGAGGCCCCCTCAGAACCTCTGCCTAGAACTCCTCCTCATTCGCCGCAGGGGGATAAAGCGGCAACCCCCTATATTCCGCCCACCTCTTCCAGATCTTAAAATGTTTACGGGGGCAGCCTCTCGCTTCAAAAATCGGCCGCTCCAGTCCCATATAGTAATCCAGGGCAGCCTTCCATGCACACAGGGGGGGGGCTCGGACTCCTTTCCATGCTCTGGCCAGGTCTCTCTTGGCCACCACCAGTCCTAGTAGCAACAGGTGGCGCTTGTATATGTTCCCACCAACTCCTTCGAGTACGTGGAGTAAGCCCAGACGGTGAGTGCGTGGGAGGTCCCAACCCAAAACCTCAGACAAGCAATTCCATACACCCCTCCAGAATCCAAACTATTGTTTCAATCTTTTTATTAACATTTTTTTGTATACTCTTTCTGAACAAGAACATTAGTGCAGTGGCATCATACATCATTATAGCATTAGGAAAATACAGCTCATAGTACAGCAATCTGTAATACATTATTAGAATTTCACTACGTTAGCAATAATGTCTTTGGTGAGACATTGTGGTACAAAATGTATCTAGGCTCTGAACGTGATGCCTCACTTGTTTGAACTATGGAAGCAGGATACAATAACATGAGGACAATGCAATCAAATCAGGGGTAGGGTAATTTCCTGAGACCTGTTGCCTGGTATGCTGTCAAGTGAAATCCCTGCCAGTTGTAGCTGTCGTTGGAGCCTAGCCTATGTCAGTAAAGCTCTGTTCTTCCTGGGCCTCTCCGAATGTACTCCGAACCCAAGTGTTGGTTAGCCGGTGACACGTCCCACTTAACCATCTTGTTGGCCACTTGATCTGAGCAGCTGCATCGTAATGTTCGTATTTCAGGGCTCCCAAGCCACCTCCATGAACGAAGCATACAATTTAGTGACTGCTGCTCTGTCTCTCCCGGAACCCCATGTTAGTGCTATCAGTAATGTACGAAGCCCTCTGAAAAACCTTCTAGAATGTATGACGGGGGATGGCAGAAAATAAACCTAGTTGCTGTTGGAGTATGAGCATCTTAGAGACAGCCATACGACCCATAGGGGCTAGTGGTAGACCCATCCAAAATGGGAGAGAAGTTCTTTTGGTCAACAGTACCAGTTCTATATTGCCATCTATCAAATCCTTCTCGGTGTGATACACAGATTCCCAAATATTTAAGTGTCCTAACTCCAAAGAAGGGGAGTGTGGGGCAGAGCTGATCGTTGTGTGCTGGACAACGCTGTCAAGGGGTATAAGCTGGACTTATCCCAATTTACTCTGAGGGCTGAGGCCGTACTAAAGTGTGGGAGGAGGTCAATTAAGCATTGTATATTACGTCCCTCCTCTCTGAGGTAAATCAAGGCATTGTCGGTGTAGAGGCAGATTGTGTGCCACCAACCAGCTACCAGTATCCTCCAGTCTGGGCCTTTGGCGTGCATGGTGCAAGCTTGAACTCCATAGCGAGGGCAAAAAGAATTGGTGATTAGGGGCAACTCTACCGCATGTCCTTTTTTTAATTGTATGCCCGTTTTCACCTTGGCTGTCCGACTATATTCTATAATTGCAATATCCAGGAGAGGACCTTTGGTCCCATCCCCAGTCTGTGGTGGAATACATTAAAGTGTAGGCCTAACCCAAGGTGTCAGAAGCCTTTTCTGTATGCAGTGAAGCCACCCCAGGGGTTAGTGCCAGATACCGGTGCCCAGTCCGTTGCCATGAACATGCGGTGCATATGAAGGAAGGTGTTTCTTTCAGGGATGTAGCCATTCTGATCCGAGACCATTAGCCTTTGCACTATTGGCACCATTCGGTCAGTCAAGACCTTCCTGAGAATATTGTAGTCCGGATTTAGTAACAATAGTAGGTGATCTGACCAGTAGAGTATCCTTGTCAGCTGTGGGTAGGAGGACCAGTACAGCTTCTTTCCTTGATTATGGGGTAGAGGACACCCCAAGCTCATACATTTGCTCTAATCTCTGGGGAGGGGGGTGCAAATTATCCAGGGAGGCCTGTATTGCAGTAGGCATCTGCAGCTTCCTACGTATCTTACATTGCAGCATAATAGGACCGGATCGTGGGATTGATTGCCTCCTGGGTATTAACTATGTCTCCAGTCGGGTATGTATTGCTGTGAAGGGGTTTCTGGGGACTCAATCCGAACAAGCTAGGAAAGGGGTCTCCTTGCCCTATTCCCCTCTGCATGTTAGCAGGCATTATATTCTCAGTAATCTAAAGAACCTAGATTAGTGAGGCTGGTCATATAAACTATTTTCACTTGCACTAGTGGAACTACAGCACAGGGGTCTGTGAGCACTGAGTAATATGAATATTCCCTTGAAACTTGGTGGAGGAGCCATCAAAATCTGCCACATGTGTATGGATCACCCAACGCTGTAGGTGTTTTGTTAACGTTATAGATTGTGCACCTGGCACTACTTGGTGAGAGTGACCCAGTGAAATGTCTGGCATACAGTTATAAATACCTCCCCAAATACAAGTTTCTAGAGAATTATTTATTAGTGCTGGTGTAAGGATATTGAGGAGTGCTGCTTGGTTTGAGTTAGGCATAGAGTGATATCAGGGACAGTGGAAGCTCATCTAATAGACCCTCCACCACTTGCACACTCCACCACCACAATTATGCTCTCCGGGTTTATTCGCGAATGCTGCACGGAAAAAGGCACCCCAGGGGCGACCAAAATCAAGGCATGCCTGGGATATCGCCAGTATGTTTTCCCCACAATCGTGCCCCTCCACCTCTTACGCAGAAGCTGTAGGTCACACAAGGACAGATGCTTCTATTGAAGGCATGCTATGTGTATGCCGCAGCACTTCAAATGCTGATAGACTATGTATTCTTGACCTAGTTAGCCATGCTCCAAACATTCCAGCTCTGGAGGACGTAGGGTAGTTTAGTATGTCTGCCTTTGTCTCCTTTTCTGCACTTCAGCAGTTTAGTCAGGAAATAAGTTGACTTTTCAGTTCTCCATACGTCAGGGATCCTTAGCTTGTGCCACTTGTAAGATAAGATCCCGATCACAGCAATTAAAGAGGCGGGCAACCACCTGTCTTGGTGGGGCGAATAGGGTCTGCCCGGCACCAGACAGGCATGTTCCAGTGCGAAAAAAAGTTGATAGTCTGCACCCTAGCTCAGTGAGCCAGCTATTCCTCCAAAAGAAATGCGCTCTAGAAAACCCAAAATCCTAACATTGTGGCTGTGTGAACAGCCCTCTGCTTCTTCCACCTTTTTCCTAAAGAAATATACATCCACCTGGAGCACTCTGATGTGCAGAATCTGCATCCACAACTGAGGGCTTAGGGCTGCCATTGTAGATTCCTCATTGTCAACAGGCGCCCCAGGAGCCTTCCTCTACAGCATGGGAGCCAGTGGGCAGAGGTGCTGCACTTGCAGTGATGCAGAAGGGTGCAAAAGTCTGTACGGATATTGTATTGTGTGCTGAGCTAGCGGTCCTCAGATCAATAGGACTTCCTGGTTGCCATGTTGGCCACGCCCCCATCCTGGGCCCCAATTATTTTAGGCTTAGTGACATTAAATCTGAACTTATTTATAAAAAAACTATAAATATGTATCGGACAAGGCAATGTTGCCTACCTGGCTAGAAGACCCTCCAGCTCCCACATGCAATGTTAACTGGTTGTGGTTATTGACCATCATACAGTGCAGTATCTAGGGCTTATTGTTGTGTGCTCCACTCCCTACAGATGATTCTGGTGTACCTCCTAACCTAAAGAGTAGCATGTCACAGTTGTTTCTCCATGTATTCTATCTAGACTGGATTCTTGCAACCTTCTCTACCCAAGTCTACTGACATATGCCATGGGTCTCTAACCTTTTCTGTACTAAAAGCACTCCTGTTTAATGAAACTCATTGAGAGCCAGTGGCTAAGTAATCACAAATCCAAAACTATGCAGCCTAATTGTGATCATGATGTCAGATGGCCATGAAATGAAAAGTAATTTTCTAAAGCGCGAACTGCCTCTCCTAACGAAGTCTCCTGGTGCTGTAACTAACAGCAGATCAAATGTGTAACGTAAACCTAAATTAGCTTTAGGCAACAAGCATCCGATAACCCGAATATCCACGTCTTTAACAGTTTCCTAAACTGCCCCTCCTGTTCACCAACTCTGAGCTCCTTAGGCATACTATTCCAGGCTTTTGCTCCAAAAAAGGTTGCTGATCTTCCGCCTCTAGTGGCTAATTTAAATGCTGGAACCCTGAGCAGAATTGCAATAGTAGACCTTAATGTTCTTACCGTGGTATGAGGCCTAAATCTTGCTGAAAGATATCTTGGACCCAGCTGGCGATGGGGTCTAAAAGTTGTCAATAAGAGTTTGAATAGAACTCTTTTGTTGACCGGGAGCCAATGAAGGTCCATCCATGCAGCAGAGGCCGTTGCCCTACGTGGTAGTCCTAAAACCAATCTGACCGCTGCGTGCTGAACCACCTGTGGTCTCCTCAGGATAGTTTTATTAATTCCATCAAGGAGACTATTACAGTAGTCTAGCCTCGATAGTATAAGAGCCACCGCTACTGTCTACTTGGCGGCCAGAGGGATCGAAAAACTTTCTCACGGTTTTTATAAGCCCAAAGCAGGTCCCGGTCAATTTCAGAACATGGGGTTTGAATGAGAGGGCAGAGTCAAACCACACGCCTAAATTCTTAGCCACTTCCACCATTGATGGCCGTGCTGTGGTAGTGTCTGGCCACCAATAATTTGGTTGAAAAAGGTTATCTTTACCAATTTGTAAGATTTCTGTTTTGTCGGTATTACAGCATAGATGATTTTCCCTCATCCATTGTAATACCGCTGTAAGACAGATTTTAAAGTTTTCCTCTACATTGGTAGCGGTCTTTTTTTTTTTTTTTTGGTAGAGTTTTATATAGCGCGAACTAGACCCGAACCGAATCAGGTATCAGAGCGCTTTACATAGCACAAGTTACGTTTTTTTTAATTTTATTTTTTTACATGATTTTATTTATTTATTCAAAGTTTTATATAGCGCGAACAAGATCCTTACAGATATCAGAGCGCTTCACAATGACAGGGTAGGGGACGTAGGAGTGAACAGCGATAATGGAAGCAGTATAATAGTCACTGACATAGTAGGATAAAAATAACATACATCAAGCATATCAATATACAAACCAATGACTTAGTGTAGAGAGAACACTGAGAGGGGGCATCGGGAGAGTGAATCAGTATACCAAAGTGTATCATATATTGGTCAGTATTAAGAGAGTAGCGTAATAATGTCCCCCATCAAGTAGGAGTATAGTGCCAAAGGACCAGGTGGACAGAGATACAGAGCAATGCAGAGTCTCTAATCCTGCACCTATAAAGTTCAGGAGATCTTGGCCAGAAGGATGGTTTTCACCTCTTTCTTGAAGAGCGCAGTGGAGGAGATAAGCCTGATTTCAGGAGGGAGCGCATTCCAGATCCTGGGTGCCATTCCTGAGAAGGAGCGCTTGTATGATGACAGCTTTTGCTAAAGTCAATTGGAAGAAACCTTGGGATATGTTGGGTGGAGAGATCAACCATACCTGATTAGCTCAGATAGCCTTCAATGGTAAAACCTGGCAATTTACATACACACATACATTTATTTTTCGGAAGGTGGCTCTGTATATGGTATGCCACTAGGTAGGGTACCGTGCACATAGTGTAGGGGTTCCGCAAAAGTGTACAGGGCTCAATGTAAAACCTAAAGTGCTCTATTAGTGGTAGTGCGGGCTAGCAGCCTTAGACCCAACAGAGGGGAGTGTAAGACATTTATTGCACAGCATTGACCAATAATGGACACAACTCGAAAAGGAAATCCACACCAATTCTAGACAAATAAGTTTGGTTTGTACTTTATTTTAGGACCAGGATCTTCGCAGTAAGGGAAGTATGTTTTTAAATAGAAATACTTTTCACTTTCAAAAAAATCGACTCTTTGAACAATGTTGGAGCAGTTTAATGGTATATGTAGGAAAATGCGGTTACATGGTGAAGTATTACCCTTACAGTTCCAGTCTTCTGAGCCAAACGCCAAGGGGCAGGTGAGTACCAAAACTGCACCACCAGCGGCACTGGGACGGCCGGGTGAGAGGTCAAAAACAGAGTTCAGACCAATGGAGACTTGGGGTGCTTGAAGCCACACTGCTTGCAGGTAACTATCTTGGTTGCAGGGGCCAAGCTTTGGGGGTTATGTCAAGCATTTGGAGGGGGGGGGGGGGGGGGGAGACGACGACAGGAAAGCAGCAAAAAACGTACGTACACCAGTGGCACAGGGGCAGCCGGGTGCCGTATGCAAATTCAGCATCGGTCTTATCCAGGGACAGGAGACCTCGACCCTGGTTAACTATAGAATAGTCTTTTCTGGAGTTTATGATTAGTGCATACATCCTTTCTTGAGCATCAGCTTCTTGCTTTCTCCTTACAGTCTATGTAGATCTTTGTGATCATAGAATCGACTGCTCCAGCTTCTTCCACAGACGCAAGGGAGGACGCCCCTTGTGCAGTAGGCCAGAGTTGTGGAACAATAAGCCCTCACAGCATGGAAAATAGTGAACTCTTTAGCCTTAATGAAAGCCTTTGAGAGAATTGTGTTGGCTATTATTTTCCTTTTGCTTGTACATTGGGTAAAGTTGTTGATTTGATATTTGTCTGTAGCTTCAAGAAGCCAACTTGTGGTGCATGCCAAATTCTTCAATTAATAGTCAGTCCATCAATATATGCAATAAAGCATGTAATAAAGTAGGTTCTGTCCACTGGCAGGCAATATCTACTAGGAGAATGGCTAAAGAAACCTCAAAGCATGAGACAAGATCCCAGTTGTACGTACTTTAAAATAATAAAATATCTGTTATCTTTCACCATTAAGGCATTTCAGTAGTCCCTACTGTACCATTGACAGCTGTGTCTTCACTAACATTGAAGTACTCTTCCATCCTCTATAGGTAGTTTGTTAGCACAAGCATTGAATTAAAATAAAAACACAGGCAGCCTTCAAAATCTGAGGCATCTTCTTCCAAAATAATTATATTTTGTTTAAAAGTAATTTGCCGCCTCTTTCTTTGGCCATGGTTGTACTAATTTCAGAGCACTAGAGTTTCCCACCCTGCCCATTTTCAAGAAACCAGCCTACACATGCTGTGTGTGTACAGCTTTATTGACCACTATGTCCTTCTGATGCTCTGATTACTAAAATGACTCCTGGGTTCGTCTTAAAAATGCAATGCTTAAAAAGACTGGGGCAGGAATGTCTTCTTGCTGGACAAGTCTTTTAACCACAATGTCATGCATCAACTACTTTACAGTGCGATTGCGCTCCAGGTCCTTCCGTGCCTCTGATTGCATCCTTGGAAGCAATGTTTGTTTGCACTTTCTTTGGAACGTAGTCTTACAAGGAATAAGGATTTCGCATGGTTAGAACCACATTTAATATGGAGGTTTTACCAGTTGGACTGCTTGCATTTTCCCAGTTAAACTGGTTGTGTCGTGTATTTCTATAGGTTCTGAATCAATCCCCCTATTCCTGACCCTATTCTGGTTAAACTAACTATCAAGTTAACTAACAGTCAGCCCATGAGGCAAGACGAGCCCCCATGATGCAGATACCGTTATCTGACGCAGTCACACTACGGCACAGGAACGTGTTATCTGATTAGGTCATAACGCTTGAGATCTAATTAGACAAGCGACATTCCTCCAGCCCCTGATAAGGCATACGACGTTCTCATAACAAATCAAACCTATGACAACTTGGGAAAAACCCTGCGGCCATTGTTTTGATTTCACCGAGAACTTTAGTAAAGAATGTGCTAACGAGCAAGTCGTATGACATCTTTATTGACGTATCTATGTCCATCCTTACGTCAATCTCGGCACCTTTAAGGTATAAATATTACCGATCTTGCCCTATGCAAACACACGCGTGGTGACAAGACGGAGCAGCCATACTTGCCGAAGCCGAGAGCAGAAGCAGACCCCGCTGGCAGCAGCCCCGCCTTCCTGACGCGCTGAGAGACGCGCTGCTATCTCAAGCCGAGAGACCCAGCACCGGCGCTTCTGGGCAGCCCTCGCAGGCAGCCTGGAATATCGAGAGCAGAGAAAGAGATACCATTCCTCATTCATCCTAACTTCCAGGTACAGAACTGAATAACCCCTCACAGAGAATTCCTTAGTTATTCACTTGGCAAAAACAAACTTAACTTAAACTGTAACTTTCTATTCCCGCCCACGCATTAGACTTAGGTCAGGTACACGGGGTAGGCGTATTTAGAAACACCAGTTGAGCACGTTTAGTCAAATGTATATGTGTATGTAAATATATTTTAATCATTTTAAACATCATATGGCTCAGAAACCATATCAATGTTTTTACAGTATTATTTTATACTATTGCTTTTAATGTATGCACTTAACTTAACTATAAGTATTGCAATAATATCGATCCATTTCTCTTGTACGAGAAAAGAGACTGATCAATAAATAACACCTTTTTATTGAACACGCCCGTCTCTTCCTTTTCTCTACAATCTGATGAGACTAAGAATGCACGTACTGACTGAGTAAAATAATTGCCTTGTGCTCACACGACTCTCGAGATTGACTCTTGATTAGGGGAGAGCAAAGTTGTCATGTTCTATGGTTGTCAGAAACTAAATCCCTTCTTGTCTAATCAGGGAAGTTAATCCTTCCTTGAACATTCGAGAAAGTTTCTAGCGAACTCTGAGCTTAGCTGGCAAACCCAAAAATTAAGTCTAGTATCGACAGTAGTAGACCTAGTTAACGTCTGGCCTAGGCCTTTACTGCTGTAGGTACTATTCCAATGCGCAGAGCCTATTGGGAAAATAGGAGCTACACTACATGGCGCCCAACGCGTTTGGAAAGGGCGATAAAACTAACGTAAGACATTTAGAGTAACTCAGTCGTGCTTTCTCACTCAGACCCCTTTTCCCAAATACTCCAAAGACGTCTGGAGTGGGTGAAAGGTAATATCCTCCAAAACCTCGCAGGAGGGAACTCCTATGTATGGTTCTTGGTATAGTCAACGTTGAAGGATAAACAGTTCCAAAATATTGTGCATCTAATCTTTGTTCCATAAAGAAACCTGATCTGCAAATAGACATAATACCATCCTGTCAGTAAAATGTCTGACAATGAGGATGAAAGAGAGGCAGTTAGATTAGCAACTGAACTCGCAGATGCTGATGCTACCATGCAAGCAGCAGACGCGGATATAATACTCATTCCGGTCATTAAAAGGAGATCTATAACCTTAAAACTTATAGAAAATGGACTGACACCTAGAGGTGGCACAGTCATATTCATAATCGAGGCACACGAATATCGGCAGACAGAGGTATACTATTCATGGATACATTTTCCAGCAGCAAATGCTGTAACAAAGTACTTCCACTATTACAAAGTAGAGGAACCTCCTGAAACGTACACTCCTTTTGAGGAGGTGGAAGTACCACTCAAATTCCAAGAGCATTTGCTCTTATTTGATGGCGCCCTAAAACATAACAATCACATTACAAGGCTCGGTCCTTTAGGAAGACCAGGAGCAACGTGGCCGGTCTTAGCCGGATACACACCACATCCAGACATCGAAAGAATGCCTGCAGCAGAGCTATTAATACAGCTAAAACAACTACTAAAAATTCATAGACAATTAGTTCAGTATGTAATGCGGACTTCAACAATTCAGCCAGCGATTAAACTTCCACAGCTGACCCCTCACCAGGGGAACACAAATAAAATCACACCACAGAACATCCAATCCTGCCTAGGTAAAGTTCCAGCTAAACGGGAACAAATACCATTCTGGTTGGCACAGAAAATCACCCAAATAGAGGCGGTGTTTCCTGACACCACCCCGCTGGAAAAACACAGGATTCTGACTATATGTCTCCCAATGGGAATCGCACCACACATTGAGGACTGTGACACTTGGGGTACAGTCTTTGCTTCCATCTACACAAAAACGCACGGTGTTCCATCCATTTCGGTAATACCAGATGTGCTAAAACAAATTCAAGATGAATACGGTCCAGAACCTGCTTTAACTCTTGGTATGAAATTACTGAAAGACTTCAAGCAGGTCTCGGCTATATTACTAGCCAACATAAAAGGTGAAGCAGCAAACGTGGCGATCCGCCAGAGGTTAAAAGAGACAGATATAGCAGACCAACCAGCTGAAATTGCTAGAATCATAGAAAAATCCTATGAAGAACTAGGCAGAGATAGTCTAGGTGGAATACCAGTAAAACCGCAACTGACTACAAGTCCAGAAAAAATATTTTTTAATAATAATAATTCACCAAAAAAGAACTGGGATGGAAATAAACAATCCAATCCTAAAGAAAAGAAATTCCAGTCCAGAGGAAGGTCTCCGAGGCGAAGAGAGAAATCTCCAAACGAAAGACAGAGGTCACCACAGAGTGACCCCTCTGGGAATAGATATAACCTTAGAAATAGGGATAATATTAAAAAACCTGATAGATATCAAGACATTGATACACGTCCCTCTCAATCTTTTCAGAATTCCTCGCAGAAATCGGAAAGAAGAGGACGATCAGAAGAGCACGCCAAGTCCAAAGACAAGGAACCTGCTCAGCTAAAAAATAAATTACAATTTCCAAAAAAGAAGGTAGCCAGTATCAAGGTAGTTAACAATGCCGAGAATACTGAGGACACAACTGAAAAACGGAGAATGGGCTCAGACAATGCTAGACAGCGCAGCAGAAGTGAGCATAGCTCGCAAAGTCCTTATGAATCATCTGGAGACAGTGGACACGAATGAATACCTTCAAGTGGAAACTGCAGACACCAGAGTTAGCAAGCCCCACAAGATATACGAGATAACATTACGTATGGAGGGAGATAAGACTAGGAAAATAAGGGGACTATTTTGGGATAACCTCTCCAAAGGCTATGACATCCTTCTAGCTGAAAAAGACTGGCCACCAGAGTTTGTCAGGGAGTGCCCTCATGGCGAAGAAGTAATTATGCCTGCCTTCTCGAATCAAATACCGATTCATAAAAAATACACACTTGCTAGAAAGTGGGCAGTGGCCTTAGCACCTGCTTTATATAAAAATCATGTAGGATGGGATGAGGATTCTCCTCCTCACAAAATCCAGTTAAAATCACAACCAACTGCACAAAGGCAGTACCCAATTAAGCAAGAAGCTAAAAAACAAGTAAATGAAATACTAGATCAGCTAGAATACCAGGGGGTGATTGAAACTTGCACCTCACAAATGAACAATCCTTTGTTTCCGGTCTCCAAACCAGACAATTCGTACCGTCTAGTTTTGGATTACCGACACCTTAACACATGTTGCAAAACCTTTGCAGTACAAAACTCACACAGTGCTGCACTAATGAATAACATAGTGCGCAAAAAATACAAAACAACCTTGGACATCTCCAATGGATTCTTTTGTCAAAACATAGCACCAGAGAGCAGATATTTAACTGCATTCTCAGTAAATGGCACTCAAAAACAATTCTGTCGGTTAGCCCAGGGGTACAAGAACAGCCCGGGGGTATTCTCAGCGAGAGTAACAGAATTACTACAACTATATGATGATGAAGCATTATCTTATGTTGATGACATTTACCTAACAGATGATGACTTGGAGACTCACTTGAAAAGAGTGAACACCATAATACTTGGGTTCGCTGCAGAGGGTTACAAATTCAACTTCAAAAAGTCCAGAATTGCCCATCTGACGGTCCTATTCTTAGGATATGAGTTATCAAGTGAAGGTAAAAGCCTGGCAGACAATTTCCTAGAGAAATGTGCCGTAATCCAAGCTCCTAAAACACTAAAAAACCTACAGTCAATTCTAGGCTTCCTAAATTTCGGAAGAACATACATTGCAAATTACGCAGAAAGGGTCAAACCCCTTTATGATCTAATTAAACCAGACTTTAAAAGATCCAGTTGGACTCAAACACACACAGAAATTTTGAGATCCTTACAAACAGACATGCTAATTAAAACAAAATTAGAAACACGTGATAACACACGCAATCTTGTGATTCGAGTCATCCCAGGGAGATGCGGATTCACATACCTGACTTCTAATGAAGGAGAAAAGGTACCAATTGCATTCAAATCACACTTGTACACAGAAGCTGAACAGAAATTCAGTAATACAGAAAAAATCATTCGTGCAGTTCAAACCGCAATAGCTAGAGAAAAAGACATAGCTGATGGTAGACATATCACAGTCAGAACCGCAGAATCAGCCTTTGAGGCACTAACAGCACCGTGTAATTTACCAACAACAACATTGAATCCGGAATGGATACAATGGGTGAATTCAATCACAATGGACAAAGTATACTACTTCTTTGATCCAGAACTAGAAGAATTAAAAAATCTAAAATATGAAAAGACGTATCCTCTGCCAATCGACATTCTGCCTCTACGACATTACGCCTGTGTAATCTATACAGACGGACATGCTCAACCCTCCGTTTGGGGAGAACATGCATACAACCCCACATGTGAGATTACAAAAGAAGAGTGGCGCGGAGGTAAACTAAGACCTCTATTAACAAAATCACACTCAGTAGAAACTAATTCAGAACTACAAACTGAAATAATAGCTTTGAAAATGGCGCTAGATAATGCGGATCGCGAATTCCCGACGCTTATAGTGTCAGATTCATATTACTGCGTCAAAGCATATAACAAGGATTTGCAGACATGGATTCAGAACGGTTACAAAGATGACACAGATGCACCAATAAAGCAGAGACTGCTCTGGGAACAAGTAGCTCTTTTGAAAAAAGAACTACCAAAGACTCACGTGACTCACTCACTGAGTCATCAACGTGATGGCGTTCACGTTGTAGGGAATTCATTGGCTGAAACAGCCGCAGCGGCAGCCACTAAATCGGCTCCCGTAGATCGAAAAAAGCGTACATTAAAATACATTGACGGTGAAACAATGCTGGCGGTGAAAACGTCATCAAAAGGCGACTGCTCAGCGTTACCGATCAACTATCCACTCAATTATACATACATAATCGATGCAAACTCCGTCCCTTTTGCTCGAATCCCTGGAGTGGGGGATAGAGTGATTCCAAACATGGACAGGAGAAACTTGTTAATCGCAGACGCACACATGGGCGAGGGTCACAGACACCTTAAATTAAAAGATTCTCTGGAAGAATTACAATCACGGTACTGGTGGCCAGGCATGAGCCTGCACTACACCATGTTTGTAAAAAACTGCCCAAACTGCAACAGAGATCGCAGTGGGGAGAGAAGCAGTTTAATACCTCGTCGTATCAAGGCAGATAATATTACCAGCAAAAAGAATGGCTTGCGATTAACATATACAGGCTAGTTTCCACTTATAATGTAGATCACCAGCACTCGGCTGACGTCCGGACTATTATACAAGATTTGCGAGTCTAAATGGCATATACGCTAAGAGCATGCTACGTTCGACCATTGTTTTCACTCAGGCAATCCAGCCTGGGGGGGAAACATGGCCAAATGAGCACAGCCCAGCGGGAATCTTCTCACTTCCTTCCTGAGGGTACGAGATGGTGTAAAGAAAAAACCAAGGCAGAAAGCAATCTATAATGGAAAGGATATTAGGTTCGGGAGCTGGGGGGGTCAAACATCTAATAAGTGTCCAACGTAGTCTAAATAACTTGCCAAGAAATTCTCTGAAGGGATTCAGTCCGTACGAATTATTATTCGGAACTAGGATGTTGATCTCTGACCTTGATAGTCAGACTTCAGTGGTAATAGAAAAAAGCTTTGATGTCAAAGACCGTTTGGCTATTTTGCAGGACTTAAACAAAACAAGAAAAGACCTGAGCAACATACAGTTGAAACAACAGCCAACAACCACTGAAGAATCACCACCTGTCCCAGCAAGACCTGTCTGGATTCCAAAAGTCAGGGATCTAGTCAGGGAGAAGATCGCGGTAAAGAAGGAATTTGGGCCTTCTTACAGAAAAGCAGTTCCTGTCTTGTCTGTCAACAGGACAAGATCAGTTGTACTACCGCCACTTGCTGGAAAAAAGGAGAACCGAGTTGTATCCATCGACCTGGTAAAACCACAACATGTGGCCGACAACAAACAGTAGGCCAAGTGGACTCCCAATAAGTAGCAGAACACCAAGGTTTGCTACCAGCACAGAGGTCCTATCAAAAAGGCTCATCACATTCGAAACGCCTGCAGAAGAACAAGAAGGACTATGCAACAATGCAATAGAACTAAGACCTCTGAAAACCCAAATAAAGACATTTAGCAGAGACACACCAATCTATACTGAAGTACCAAGTGAAAATGCAAGGAACAAAAATCCTGAAGCAATTGGAACAATTGACAGAACTGCATCCGGGTACTTCATCAACTTCGATGATTCCTCTGACGGCTTCAGTGAATCAAAGACACAGCCATCATCAAAATCCTTTAAAGACAAAGCTAAGGAACTTTTGAAACATCTGAAAGAAACATATCTGGTTTCTCCATGGATTGAATTTTGGGTGGGTTTTGGTGCATTTATCCTCATACTTTGGCTCATCATGGTATTTACTTTGGGACGCTTCATTGAGGGAAAATATGCTAAAATGGACACAGCAAGTCAGAACATCAACTTGGTCCTCAAACCACACACATCTTCACACGTCGAGAAAAGAGAACTTTCTTCAGAAATTTCTTCAGCCAACTTCACAGCCAATCCGATACCTGGTGGGGTAGCCTGGGACAACACTGACTATGAAATTTATGGTCCGGTCGAGATCCTGAAATATCCACACCAAATCAAGATCTCCTTGAGTGACTTTGCAAAACCAAACTCATTTGCTGATGATTGGGACTTCGAGAGTATTAACAACATGATGTCTGACTTAGTATTGTCTGCTAAATTTACAAAACATGATTATTTGCAAGGTTCTACAAATTATGATAGTATGTATTGCTATAACCATTATGGTAACCATTTTTTGCATAAATCTGCACAACCTAGAAATGTTTTAAATTATAATCAATGGGAACATTGTGCTACACCTCCAAAAGGGAGCTCTAGAACCGTGTATGACAAATATTCATATTTTTCAGGTTTTAACACAAGTAATGCTGAAACATTTTATTTTAAATTGTCAAACAAGACAGGGATGAAAACCATGATAACCAACACAAAATTGATATATTCAGATTCATTCTTTGAAAAAATGAATACATTTGGATTTGATTATTGGGACAAAAATGTTGATTTGAAAAGTGTTTGGGGTACAAAAGAATGGCAAGTACAGGGTTTAGAAGCTTTGTTTAGAGCCTGCATGATCCCAGAACAAATGATATTTTTAAATGACACTGTTCAACAAACCACCTGTCTTGGCTTAGCCAAAATCAAAGATTTAAATAAACCGTCTATTCCAAAGCCAACAATGTTTAGCAATAGCTCTGATACAGATGAAGAGATAGACGTAAACCATATACTAAACCAAAACAGAACACATCCTGATTGGAAACAATGGTTGATCTGGCCCACAGATTCAAATAACTGTCAAGATAGATTCCTGAATAAAACACAGGGTTTCAAAATGACCAGGCCAGACCCTAGATATCCCCAAAGACATCACCCAGGGATAATAACAACCTACAGTGTGGGCAAATTATGCCTTCAATGGCTACAGACTTCCACACTGCCTGAAATTAAGCAACACCTAACTTTACTTACTGATGGTGCTGACTTGCGTGATTTCATAATGGGACCACGCAAACAGCGTCAAAAGCGTTTCATAGCAGCCTCTGTATATGCAGCATACAATGAGGCCTGGAAGGTTACTCAAATAGAAACAGCAGAAAGAATACGGGAAATTGACCGTATTAATTTGGAAAAATCACTATCTGTAGTGGACAATGGGTTAATGACTCTGTCCTCCAGAATTTTTTCATTGGACAGCATTGTGTCTTCAGCAATCGATATATTATCGCAAGACTTACTGTTATTACAACATGGTCAGTCACAATTGTGTTCCATTGTACAGCTTGGCTGGACGTTACAAAATCTGCGTTCAGGCTATGTGCCTTGGCGTTTAATCAACACAACGTCACTATTCCAAATCTTTAACCTTACTGATAGACAAATCGGTATGGCGCAAAAGGGTGCTGATTATACAATCTTGAGCATTGAAAAACTAGAAAGATTACCAATGACAATGTCAGAACGACCTGTCAGTGAATGGATAATCCACGGAATCATAAATATTCCAATCTCAACCTTCAGGTTTCAATACTGCCAAAAATATATACAGGCTGGCATGTACGAGAAATTGGGAAAGGGGTACCTTAAAACAACTTGGAACCTGCCCTATTCACATGCATGTGTCAGTAATAAAGGACAGAAAGTGTTTCTTAGTGGCAACAATTGTGCTATGTCACTAAGCGGCACGCTTCTGTGTAACGGAATTAGTTTGCATGGAGCCTGTGAAGGGAATTCATACAACCTTTCATGTCACCAGCAAGGCGCACCTGCAACTGAAATAGAACCATTCTTTCAAAGACTCTATAATGGGAGTTACATTCTTATTGTAGACCGCAGATGTTGCAGTCTTATGCCCGGGACTCCTTATCTAGTAACTACAACGGCGAAGGTCAAGTGCTGTGGACGTTCTTTATTCCCCAGCTCCTTTCCAGACAGGGAGGCAAGGGCATGGCCCAGTTTGAAAATTACTTCTATTCGAATAGACACTTTAAGCAGAATGAAAACAGTGCTTCTTCAGACGCCTACAAGGCTCACGTCATCAAAAGAAACGTATGATCTACAAGTCGCAAGGACGACTGCAGAGATACATACATTATTATCAACTAATTCCCCCGTACATTTCGCGGAAATCCTAAGCGAAATCTTAAATATTTCTGATACCACTGGGGTCTCAAAGGTATTTAAGACAGTATTTTCGATGGCATTAACACCATTCAAAGCCATACTGGGTATTTTTCCAGATTTCGTCCATTCGATTTTTGGCGGACTTCCCCTGATCCTGGGACTAATTGCAGGAATCCTATTCTTAGTCCTTATTTTTCGTTATGGCAACCCATGTCACAGATCAAACTCTCGCGACAATGGAAGATACGATCCTAGCCATTGGATACCGGGACCGGATATCAAAAATCCTGGGACTCTCCCGGCTTAGAGACCTGAACATGACTTGGTTTCTATAATTTCGACCAATGTGGCAAAGGTGTGTTTTACCTGTACTAAGGTATCTGCTATGCGGAGAAGAATGCGTGTTAGACACCTGTCTGACGCTACAATCCGATGCGCCGGTGGATGCAGATACACTGTTGGTTCCTACCAAGGTTCACGCTTTGTGCTGCCCTCAAAGGCTGCCAATCCTGATGACGGCATTCCTGGAATCTTCACCACTGCGATTGAAGAGTAGTGAAGTTCAAGATGAAAGCAGCATCGAACAGGTACGACCTTCTGTCAGTGATGCAAATCAGAATGTCAATGGAGACAATCATGCGCATGAATGCATGGTTACACCTATTTCCGACTTAGAGGAACTTTCCCATGAAGCTGTTGACAGTTTTTTCGAAAGCCTGAATGATATGATGTTCTCTCCAGAACAGAAATAGAGACTTTTGAGTAAACTCGCACACGGCGTTCCCTGAATTCGGCCTTCAACTTTAAAAATAAAGTCACATGAACAATTACAATCCAGTTCACGGACAGCAATTTTCAGCAACCCCCTAAAATATTTTTCCATATTTTTTCCGGGACACTGATCTTCTGCTTAAAGTAAGAAACTATTCCTAGAGAACTAAGATTTCTGTTTTTAGATACTTTATTTAGACTTTAGCTGCCCGCTGGTATGTTCACAAATATTTTATTATGTGATGAAATGGTCTCGACCTTCCTTTCTGTATAGCCATATTAAGAGCCATTTCATGTGTATTTCTCAAATACCAAATTAGCAATAATGCATACAAATGCGTGTTTACTTTTGCATTTAATTCGTAGCTTAAGTGCATACAATATATATGACTGCAATTTTTCAGTATATTTGAAAATTTCAAAATGCATTTATGTATTTTGGGGTGGTAAGGTATACACTATTCTCTATAGTATGTTGTACTATGTTATACTATGCATAGATTAGTAAATATGACCATAGTTAGCGTGGAGTGGGTGTCGTGTATTTCTATAGGTTCTGAATCAATCCCCCTATTCCTGACCCTATTCTGGTTAAACTAACTATCAAGTTAACTAACAGTCAGCCCATGAGGCAAGACGAGCCCCCATGATGCAGATACCGTTATCTGACGCAGTCACACTACGGCACAGGAACGTGTTATCTGATTAGGTCATAACGCTTGAGATCTAATTAGACAAGCGACATTCCTCCAGCCCCTGATAAGGCATACGACGTTCTCATAACAAATCAAACCTATGACAACCTGGGAAAAACCCTGCGGCCATTGTTTTGATTTCACCGAGAACTTTAGTAAAGAATGTGCTAACGAGCAAGTCGTATGACATCTTTATTGACGTATCTATGTCCATCCTTACGTCAATCTCGGCACCTTTAAGGTATAAATATTACCGATCTTGCCCTATGCAAACACACGCGTGGTGACAAGACGGAGCAGCCATACTTGCCGAAGCCGAGAGCAGAAGCAGACCCCGCTGGCAGCAGCCCCGCCTTCCTGACGCGCTGAGAGACGCGCTGCTATCTCAAGCCGAGAGACCCAGCACCGGCGCTTCTGGGCAGCCCTCGCAGGCAGCCTGGAATATCGAGAGCAGAGAAAGAGATACCATTCCTCATTCATCCTAACTTCCAGGTACAGAACTGAATAACCCCTCACAGAGAATTCCTTAGTTATTCACTTGGCAAAAACAAACTTAACTTAAACTGTAACTTTCTATTCCCGCCCGCGCATTAGACTTAGGTCAGATACACGGGTTAGGCGTATTTAGAAACACCAGTTGAGTACGTTTAGTCAAATGTATATGTGTATGTAAATATATTTTAATCATTTTAAACATCATATGGCTCAGAAACCATATCAATGTTTTTACAGTATTATTTTATACTATTGCTTTTAATGTATGCACTTTACTTAACTATAAGTATTGCAATAATATCGATCCATTTCTCTTGTACGAGAAAAGAGACTGATCAATAAATAACACCTTTTTATTGAACACGCCCGTCTCTTCCTTTTCTCTACAATCTGATGAGACTAAGAATGCACGTACTGACTGAGTAAAATAATTGCCTTGTGCTCACACGACTCTTGAGATTGACTCTTGATTAGGGGAGAGCAAAGTTGTCATGTTCTATGGTTGTCAGAAACTAAATCCCTTCTTGTCTAATCAGGGAAGTTAATCCTTCCTTGAACATTCGAGAAAGTTTCTAGCGAACTCTGAGCTTAGCTGGCAAACCCAAAAATTAAGTCTAGTATCGACAGTAGTAGACCTAGTTAACGTCTGGCCTAGGCCTTTACTGCTGTAGGTACTATTCCAATGCGCAGAGCCTATTGGGAAAATAGGAGCTACACTACAGTTGATACTTTCTTTCATTGATTGACAGGCAAATGGAGAAAGTAGTTAGTTCACCATTCAAATAGTTGAAAATCATAGATGCCCCCTTCATCTCATATGCGATTCATCCTGTAAATGATAAATCTCTTCCAGTCCTCCATTCTTAGCAACCCTATCACTTTGGTTATTGTGACTCGTACTTTTCAGTGCGAGCAGTATACCAAACCCTCGTGTTCATCTAGGATTTCTAAACTGTTTTTCTATAAAGCAGTAATGAAGACTGGTTCCCAATGCTGGCCTAGTTGTTCTCCACCCTTCCAGGTCTTTATTGTGGTCTGTAGAAGAGAATACAACTACTCATTGGTAATTCGGCTGTTTATGTGCATTCGTTCCATTGATCTGTTAAAATGAGAATGATATATCACCTAATCAGGAGGCTTCATTCTTTAAACCAACAAATACTTGATGCACCCTGAATTAAAATTGATCCAATGAGAGGCCCTTCCTGCTCTAGAGGTTGTAGTGCGGAGACCTCCTGCTAGTCTTCATCCAGTGGCGGTTGACTAACCAACCATAAAAAAGGTAAAGAAGCTGCTTCTGTCTGAAGTGTTATCACATGTTCCTTCAACAAATACCTAACATATAAACAACATAGCATCGTTGCTTAAAGCCTTTTCCCTACAAGGACATCATTATACCGCCAACGTGCCACAGGAGAGCTGCTATTCTGTTCCTAATTTGATATTAAATGATGGTCAAGAGTGTTCATGATCTCTCTAAACAAGTATTCTTTAAAAAGCAATTACTCATCAGGTTAAAAATTTTTAAGCCATGGCCTTTTTGGATAAAATAAAAAAGATCCACGTTGAAACTTGTCTCAGTCAACAGTGAGCCATTGTCTTGTTTATCATCCCTGCAACTGCAAAACACGACATCAAACCAACTCTAAAATAATGTGGAGTTGATCTGGCTGACACAAATAACTACTGACCAATAGACAATGTTTCTGTTCAGGCAAACTGATGAGGAATTTACATTAAAGCAAATAGTGGTATTCATAGAAGGTATCTGCTTTCTCTCAGATTATCAGAATGGATTTGTTGCAGAACATGGCACTAAAATGTCATTCATTTCATCATGGAATGGTAGCAAAACAACCATGGGCTCTAAGGGAGTAGCTTCCCTCCACCTTCAGCCTTTGACACCATTTACTGCCCTACACTCCTACAGGGACATTGTAACTTAAAAGTTCAAGGATCTGTCTAGAAATTGAGCATTTCAAACCTGAGGGACAGGATGCTCAACAATTCACTTCCTCTGAACCTTTCTTTCAAAGTCACAGCTTATGTACCTCAAGGATCACTCTTAGCCCCCCTCTTGTTCAACATCTAGCTTAACCTTTAGTTCAGTTATAGACATTTTCATCCTTTATCCTCCATTACTATAAGCCGATGACAAACAGATCATTCTGGAATGTGGCAACTGGACATATTCTCACCTCTCTACTATTTAGCCTCAGGACGCGGGACCTTCCCCAGCATACGTGACCCAAGCCTAGAACTTTGGGGGAGGGTAGTGATCATAGAATCCAGCTTATCTCTTATACCACAAGTCAATCAGGGTGGCAAATGGTGGATCCACACGTAGAAATTTTCCCATTGGGCAGACAAATCACATTTAAATCACTGTGCATAGCACATTGCATGATCAATGGAACTGGGCCAGTATTCCTTCAATAAAACCTCTATACGCAGCATAAATGTAGACTGTTGCACTCCAGGCTTTCCATACTACTTACTGTACTTTTATTCAAAAAGTAACAAACTGGTGGGACCTTCTTGACTGTCTGGTCTGCCAAACTATGGAACTCTATACCTTCTTGAGTAGGTATGATTGACAACAGTCTCCTAATCCGGAAAGGATTAAAAACATGGATCAAACCAATATTGTGATGAAATCACCCACTGTATGATGTATACAAATGACATCAGATAGTGACCACACCAAGGCTGCCTCTCTTCACGCTGCATCCTTATGTACTTAAGCACTACGATGCATGCTGCACAGTGTTTGGAGCAGGTCTCAACCACATGCATCTCAACCAAATTTCCAACATGGGACATTCTGTATCCAAATCCCATTCAGCCATAAACCCTGAAAATCCACCACGGTACTGATGCAAATCTGAGTGCTTTGTGAACTCCTCCGGGGTATGAATCTGTATCCAAATTTGACCGTACAGTCAAATGTAACCGTTTGTATTTACCCTATTCATCAAAATTTACTTCTGCCTGTGATAACCATAGCTCGGCCTCTAGCCATTGCACTCCGATCACAATATGGACATTGTTGATGTTGGGTTTGGTAAGTAGTTTTATGCTTTGTCATTAAAGGAGACTGACATATTTGGTGTTTTATTAGCGCTTTGTCTTAATTATGTCTTTATACACATAGTGAAGTAGTATTCGACTGGCACATGCCTTTAGTTAAAATCCATTGTGTACCACCCAGCCAGAGGAGTATGTGTCGCAGTTGGTTGGTAGTCGTGTCCAGACCTGGACACAACACCTTGTACTGTGTGGCCAGGTAGGACTGGGATCCGCCAGAGTGATGCTGCACATCGTAGTACAGGGTGCCAACGTGTAGGGTCGGATTGGCCTACAGGGAATCTGGCAGTGCAGACGGGCTGGTCTGGCAGGCCAGTGTTTGGGCCATTTTTGGGCAGTTTGTGGGCCTCTTTGGTCTGATGAGCCACAAACCTTACCTGCAGCGTGCACAAATTTACACGGCACATCTTTACGAGTTCAAAACGGCCCTGATTGTGAATGTTGGCACTTTTTTAAGCAATCAGATTCTCTAATATGGGACCACTTTTATGTTGGTACCCGGCCCTATTTTCTGTCCCTGTCCATTCCTGGCAACGCGTGTTGCTGCAGTTGTACCTCCACTGCTTGTAGCGATGTTGGTGACTAGTTTTCTCTTGGTGCTTTTGGCTCTGACTGGGTGCCGTTACTGGAACCTCAGTGGTGATTGAGCCACTGAGGTGTGGGACATGACTCTGGATACAGGCTTTACTCTCCACCATCTAGCTCATGCAGCTGGTGTGGCACAAGCACCCAAACTCTATACCCGGTGCTTACATCGCGGCCTCCTTCCCAGCCACCAATACAGCTGGTCTGTGGTCTGTCCTGCGACCGGGCTGCTGGGACTGCCATGTTAGTCCTATGTCAGCGCTTAATTCATAGCCTCAGTGGGGGGAGTTGTACAGATGCCTTTAATAGGAAGGGTGCCTGGTACACTGACTGTAACACCACTCTCACTGCCTATGGCTCACAGAAAGAATCTCTAAACCTCATTTGCTTTGTTATATTTCACTCCGAAGCAGGCCCTGCATGTTTTTGTGGTTGTGGGAAGCTCTTTAAAGCACCCAATATTTATGACACCTATTGGCAAAGCCAAAAGGTCTGGGCTCTAAAAGGGAGCGGTGTTCCTGCTAGCAATCTTCCAATGTGTTTTTGTTTATAGAAAACTCATTCCAACATGGTTGCCAAAGTGTACGTATGTGCATTATAACGAAAGCACATGCATCATGATGCTTGCATTAGAACACATTGCGCCATATTTATTCAGATGGCCATCTTAGCACAGTAAATAAATTAAACGATAAAACAAAGTGCATACCTGCAAAAAAATAAAATTAAAATAAAGGTGTAAGCAGCTGCCTGGCCAGTGCAAAATAGAATAAAAGACTGTTCTTACTCCCCCGTTTTCAAAGTGCTCTTGGGTCTGGAAGCACTTGGAATCTGCTGGGCCTTCATTAAATAAAGAAATAAAACCGAAAAGGAGCCAGAGAGGGAGAGCAAGGAAACTCATGCACTCCCAGGGAGTGCAGATACATGAAAGAGGAACAGCCCCTTTCAAGCAGCAGTGGAAGGATATGCCTCATCCCATTAGAACACTGAGGCCAACATGCTCCTGGCAGGGCAAACAAAGCGTAGATAGCAAAGCCAATGAATCTAACGCAGAATCCAGAGATGGACAACAAAGCTGTCCAATCATGGGCAAGGGGCTGACTTAAATACTAATCCAAGTATATGGATTTGTATAGGAAATAATCAGTCTGCCAGCAGTGAGCTACATATGTCTGTAGCCAAGACCTGAAAGGTGGATACTCTAAAGACCACTGGCTGTTTGCTAATTCCTCAAATGCCTTTGGCACCTACTTTGTTTGCGAGCCTCCATGATCTGGTTGCACACAATGCTGGGACCAAGCAAGGCAAGACCTAGATGGCCATGAGGAGCATCGCAGTGTTAGACCTGACCACAGATGGTGTGTGGAGACTGAGCACAGCCCCTCAGTTCCAAGCTCCCTCCCATCCATGGCTCCCACCCCCTTGCTCTTGATATTTTATAGGGGCCATCATTCCTACACATACTCCGATTATCTCATAAATCCTGTCATGCTTCCTTAAACAAACCAGCGCGCTTCAAGTAGCAAAATAGTAACTTTTATTGAGGTGAGTGACCTGAATGTCTACACTTTCAAATTGTGGTTCATCCCTTGTCTGACCATGCCAATTGCTTCTCCAGTTGTCGACTTCTTACTTTTCAACTCGCCCGGCTAGAGTCCTGTCTCCACAGCACCCTCAAACTTCAGATAGTTGAAACATGCGAGCATGTGCTGTATTCTGCCAAGCAGTCCACTGGTGACCTTTGACCTCAGAAGGGAAAGTTAAAGGGTAATAGTGAGAGGTGAAATTCTCACGTGTACCTTTATTTTGCTGCGCTGTGCAGAGTTTTGGCTACTTGGATCTAATCTGCAGATTGTGTAAATGTTTTCTAATGTGTTAAGTTATAATGTATGTATTTTTAAAGGTGCACTGTTACCCACGAGGATATCCTGGCACTGTGCAGGTGTGAGAGCCCAGCCCCGAGGACGTGGTGGGGAGGTTATTTGAGGAACCAGGTCTTCAGCGTCATGTGGAACTCAAGAAGAAAGGTGGATGCTCTGGTGTGTAGGGTGAGGTCGACCCACGCTTCAGGAACGATGAAAGAGGAGGCTCTACCTCTGGTTCTGTTCCTTTGTATGTGTGGGATGTGTGCGCAAGTAGGACTTGAGCTGCGTGGAGGCCAAATGTTGTTGATGGAGCGTGATCTGGCTCTTCGGTTAGACAGGGCCTGTGTTGTGGAGTTCTTTGAATGTGTGGGTGAGTAGTTTGAATTGTACCTGCTTGTATATCCGGAGCCAGTGGCACTCTGAGGTGTGCTGTGATGTGTCTTTGGATGGTTTGCAGTCTTCTGGTGAGGGGTGTGTTGATTTCGGCATAGAGAGAGCCCCCGTAGTCCAGCCTGCCGGTGATGAAGGCGTGGGTGACTGTTCTTCTGTTGGTGTTAGAGAGCCATTTGAAGATCTTGCTCAGCATGTGATTGTTTAACCTTGCCACTGTCTTGTGTAAGTGTTATTTGTTGTGCTTACTGATAATACTTACCATATTTAATCCGTTAACTGGGATGTGGCCGTCTGTCAACACGCTCAGCCATGGTTGGTGGATATGTTCTTCTGGCTTGTTCTTCCTTCCTTCCTTGTATGCCCGCCGCCCTCACTGTGAAACTAGCCCACGTGGTGTGCAGTTCTTAGCAAAGCGTTAAATGAATAACGTTTTGCCCCTTCTATCATGGAAAGTGACTATTTCTTGAGGGTGCAGCAGCTCCAGAGTACTTCTAGGTGCAGCCAACCTACTGTTGCCTTACATGCTTCTGCCCGGGCCCTGGGAGGGGAAAGTGCAGCAGGTAGAAGAGTCTAACACGCTGGAGATCTTCATTTATTTATTTCACTTCACCGGACTATGCACTTGGGCACTAGCTGTGACATTGCCATAACAGATTTCCAAGTGCAAGTTAAGCAGCACACCTTCAGTAGACTGTGATACTGCCTCAGACTTTAAATACATTTCTAATTAATGATGCGTTTCGAAGTCTGGCTAAAGGGCTTAATCTGTTTATATGGAGCTGATATCCATACAGAAAATTAATTTTGCAGAGCTTTGATGGGTACTACCTGATGGAGTGCATAGGCTATCGGATGTGGTGAAAGATTGTTTTAGGAATATTATGTACTAGCAGCCCGTCCCGACGTTGTCCGGGTATGAATTGCTGCCGGCCAGTAGTATATGGTTTTGTAGGATTTCGTTTTGATAGCATTTCTTATCTGTGACAGGCCTGTGAAGGGCTCCGATTCACATTGCACTGCTGATGCACTTAAGAGTGCGCATTCAGTAGTGTGTGAACTCGAGTTGCCCTACTTTATTTTTCCTTGAAATATTATATAGCGTAAACTCAACATGGCATGAGCACAATTTACATTACAGAAGAACACATTCATTTGTGGTTGGCACGAGGAGACAAAGTGATTTGCCTGGAATCACAGGATGTTGAGTTGATGCCGAGATTAGAACGTAGCTCCCCAGCTCTAAAGTTCGCAATTCTAGAACTTGTGGCAGGAGGTGTGCCTAAAAGTGTATGTCGGTGCTGTCCATCAATGAGAGAGACCTGTGCATTTTTCAAATCGGTGGTGAAAAAATATGATTATGTTGCTGGAGATGTGGGACGCCGTGCCACCAATGTACTTACCGGGGGAAGGTAAACACCCATTATTCGGCAACTTTCTTTCCGCATACCATCACTCCGCATACTTTCATTACGAAAGTACCATGACTCCGCAATGCCATTATAACGTATGGCATTACATTTTATATGCTTTTACCACGCATACATTTACAACGAAATTCGTTGTAAATGCATGAATGGTAAAAGCATTTTTTTTTAATGTTTGGATAAGGTAAGTATGGGTATAGGGGTATATGTTTTGGGGTACTAAGATATATGTTTTGAGGTGTTTGGGTATTTTAAGGGTTCAGATATAGTTTTGGTTATAGGGTACAGGGGTATTTTTAGGGTTCAGGGCTAGGTTAGGTTTTTGGGGTATAGGGGTATTTTTAGGGTTCACGGGTAGGTTTGGGTTTTGGGGTACAGGGGTATTTTAAGGGTTCAGGGCTAGGTTTGGGTTTTGGGGTACAGGGGTAATTTTAGGGTTCAGGGCTAGGTTTGGGTTTTGGGGTACATGGGTATTTTAGGGTTCAGAGGTAGGTTTGGGTTTTGGGGTGCAGGGGTATTTTTAGGGTTCAGGGATAGGTTTGGGTTTTGAGGTACAGGGGTATTTATAGGGTTCAGGGCTAGGTTTGGGTTTTGGGGTGCAGGGTATATTTATAGGGTTAAGATGGGTTAGCGTTTAAGGGTGTTGGGGTATTTTAAGGAGTAAGGGTGGGTTATGATTATGGGGTGCAGGGGTATTTAAAGGGAGCAGGGTGGACACCCGGAGCTGGAATGTACAGAACCTGGGAAGAAAAAACAATGAAATATTTGGCACAACGCTTGCTTTTTTTCCCCCGTAATCCCGCGCCCCGCACACGCCCAGGCCCCCAGCACACGATATGAGACATGGCATGAAGGGCGGAACGTAAAACGAACAGTTGATGGACAGAATGCAGAACAATGTCATACATTCACCCCAGTACAGAGATCTGGGCCTAAATCAATCGTTTTTTTGCACTTCACACCACCCCAGTTCAGACATGGCCATATGCAAATCAGCCTTGACCCTGTGCCTCATGGGAACAGTCCAGCCCGAACTGCCAAGCCATGTCTTTCCTGGACCGGAATCGAGCATCCTAGAACCGGTTTCTTCAGCCAGGATAGCTTGACTCCAGTGGTGTGGAGAGCTTGGGACTCACGTCTGAGCATACCCATCCCACTCGGGTTGACAAATGCAAAAACAACAGTTGATGGACAGAATGCAGAACAATGTCATACATTCACCCCATTGCAGAGATCTGGGCCTAAATCCATCGTTTTTTTGCACTCCACACCACCCCAGTTCAGACATGGCCATATGCAAATCAGCCTTGACCCTGTGCCTCATGGGAACAGTCCAGCCCGAAGGGCGGAACGTACCACACGTCCCCAGCATTTGTCACGCCCCCAGCACGCGCCCACAGCACAATGCAGACACGCCCAAAAGGGACTACTTTGCTGGCACGGTTCTTTTACCTTTTAAATGTATATGGTGGGCGTCTGCGTAGCCTATGTCCTTCTGCTGCAACTGCCCTTTCCAACGCTGTATTGGGTGTTGTGATTGGTGCTGTGGTTCCTGAGATTACCCGCCTCAAAGGTTTGGGCTCTCTCTTTATTATATTAGTATGGATACCTGGCCTGTGATGGGCTTTTTCTGTATATGTTTGGGGATTTCTTGGTGAGCACCCATGTCTGCCCTGGTTTCACTACCTCTTGCTTATGTGTCGATTGTGTGGGCTGTTTTTATAGTATGTGTGGCGTACTGCTACATGTTGGCTAAGTGTGCATGTCTGTATATCTATTTGCAGATGCTTGTGGGCCTGTGAATGTGTTAAAGAAAATAAGTCTAACTTTGATATGGTGGATTAACAACACTTGCTTTAGTTTTTCTTTGTTGTCCCTCATCTTTGGGCCTTTATCTCGCCTTCCACCTCTTGTACGTCTAGATGCATTGCACTATTTCTTGACCAGTGATTTCCTCTCAAGATGTCACTTTATTCACCAGGTGAAACTTTTCGTTTCTCCTGGCATTTGTCCAGTTTCTGTTGGGTTCTTCCAGCGATAAGCAAAACTAGATGTGTATTTTGGCAGGCACTGGCCTCCTTAAGTAGCAGACTGCAGCTTAAGCTGGCAGCTTTCTAGATATGTCTGAGGAGCTAATGTGACCACGAAGGTAAATGCTGCTCCATGTTTAAAAAATGTACTGTCTGTGTAGCTCCCACTGGGACCTCTTTATAAAGCTCTGCAAAGGTCTAAGGTTGCTCATGCCTTCCATCCCCCGTGGGCTACCTTCCATGCCAGCACACATAATTCAAGTTGCAACCAAACCTTGCTTACATTTTTTCTCTGGCCTTATGCGACTTCAAAGCTAGTCATTGGTGGAAACCGCCCAGTTTCTTTCCATTGGTTGGCATGCATGGGGCACCTACCACAGCTCTTTGGTGCCTGTGCTTTCTGATGCGGCTGGAACCTCCACCTAGCACTGAAGAAGCACTGTCCTTTGACAAACTCGCTCGTATAGATGTTGACACTGCCTGTACTAGAGCCACGAGGGCCTATCCTCCATGCAAATAACACTCATCTGGGTCCTGTTGTGGTGCTGAGGCAGTGCATGGATTTAGTGACATTTCTTCACTTACTTTGAGGACAGAAACATATTCTTTATTTAAATCACGATTATTATACTTGAAGGTTTGTACTCAAACGAGACCCCTCCATGTATGTGCAAATCAGTCTTGACCCTGCACTGAGGATCAGTCCATCCAAACTGCAATGCCAGGCCCTCCTTGAACCACAGCACAAGCAACCCCAAAACACTTTTGCGCTGGTGAGGGTACTTCAGACAGGTGTAGCTTTGTTCCAGTGGTACAGTGTGCATGGACGGGCATGGCAGTTCAGCTGCACTATTCCCATTGGAGTAGGGTCAAGACTGATTTGCATATGGCTGGGTCCAAACTGAGGTTTCATGGTGTGAAAAATAATAATGGGCTGGGATGTAACTCTAAGTAATTACCAATTCATGCATTCCACCTGTCACTTTTTTGTATACTTCAGCGTGATACTCTTGGTGCGATGGTATGCCCTGATGTGCTCACCACTGTGAACCAAGTTGCACCCCACTGAAGAGAACCACTCCGGGGTGGAAGAGAATCACATAACAGGAGTTGGGTTGCTTGTATTTCAGTTCATGGGGGACCTGGCCTGGCAGATCCAGCGGGGGCTGTTCTCATTGGAGCAGGGTCAAGAGTAATTGCATTTGGGTGGGTCCAAACTGAGCTGGCATGGTGTGCAAAATAACGGTGGATTGGGATGCTGGCTAAGTAGTTCTCAGTGGCTGAGCTTGATGGATGGAATGCTTGATATACCTATTTGTGTACTTCAAGGCAAAATCCCTGAGGCTAGAGCTCCGTCCTGACTCAGACTGTAGGCAGCTCTGGGACACTCTGAGAAGGGACACTCTTAAGACGCACCTACTGCTCTGCCTCTAAACTATTGTACTCCTCCACTCAGGCAGAGTACGAAAAAGCCATCTTAGACGCCAAAACCTCTTATTTTTCGAATAAGATTCTCCGGGCAGAGAACCAACCCAGAGAAATCTTCGCTACAGTCTTCGAACTGGCCTCTTCAGACAGGACCACATCCAAGCCGGCACCCTCCCAGCTCTTGTGCGACTCGTTGAATAACTTCTTTATTAATAAAATCACAGACATCAAGGCCAACATTCCCTCTCCCTGCCCAGCATTCCTAACCCCCGATCCCCCACCCAACACTTTTCACCTCGACCACATAGCCCCGCTGTCTAAAGAAATCTTTCTCCCTCTGCTTTCTTGCGTCAAGTCGGGATCTCCCTCCGACCCTTGCCCGGCCCACATCTTGCGAGACATCTTTTTAACTTGTCCTTCCCCTCCCCTCACTTTTCTTAATGAGACCCTTAAGTCGGGTACCGTCCCTGGGTGCCACAAAGCAGCCACCATCATCCCTATTCTAAAAAAAACAGGCGCAGATCCTACAGCGCCTGCAAATTTTCGCCCGATTTCTCTTCTTCCTTACCTAGCCAAAGTCCTCGAACGCCACGTTACTAAAGTCCTCAGTTCTTTCATCGAGGACAGCGGCTATCTTGCATCTTGCCAAGCCGGGTTTCGCCCTCTCCATTCCACTGAAAAAGTGGTGGCATCTGTCTTAGACACACTTAGGGAGGGGCAAGACACGAATCTCCCCCAGGCACTGGTTTTGCTTGATTTGTCGACCGCCTTCGACACGGTGGACCATACCATCCTTCTCTCCCGTGTCGAGGCGGCAGGCATTGGAGGCTCCGCCTTAGCCTGGTTAAGATCATTTTTGAGCGATCGCTCACAGGCGGTCAATCTGGCGAACTTTTCATCCCAGGCCCGCAAAGTTCAATGTGGCGTCTCCCAGGGATCTTCTCTTTCCCCCCTTCTTTTTAATTTATATGTCTTTCCGCTCATATTTGCACTGCAGAGGATGGAGGTCACGGTGTTTAATTACGCCGATGACCTCCAGCTCATTTTTAACCTCTCCGATTCCCCTGACTCTATTTATAATTTTCAATCAGTGATGGTCTTTGTCAGGGATTGGATGAGCTTTAACCATCTTAAGCTCAACCCTGACAAGACCGAGCTTCTTCTCACTGGTGGCAAACTTAACCCTTGGTCTCCCACTTTCTGGCCCCCCTCTCTCGGTCCCTCCCCTTCTCCTTCTCTCTCTGTTAAGACCCTGGGGATCACTCTTAACCATCAACTCACTTTACACTCCCAGATCAGCACGGTGGTTTCTTCTGTTTTTTTTATCTTGCGCACTATTCGGAAGATCTCACGGTTCTTTTCTTTCTCAGCCCTTAAATTGATCGTGATGGCTAGGGTCCTCTCCCGTTTAGATTATGGGAATGTCCTGTACAATGGGGCCCCTGCATACTCCATACGATGGCTTCAACTGGTGCAGAACCAAGCCGCCCGCCTGGTACATGGCTTACCCAAATCACACCACACCACTCCCCTTTTAGGATCCCTCCACTGGCTCCCTATTAGAGAAAGGGCCTTTTTTAAGATGGGATGCATGACGTTTCAGGCCCTTGCGGGAACAGCTCCCTCCTTTATTAGGTCTAAAATCGTACCCTATATCCCCAGTAGACAACTGCGTTCTTCTTCTCTGTCCCTTTTGGTGGTGCCCAGGTTTAAGAAGAGCAGAATGGGACGTTCTAAGTTCTCCACTCTGGCTCCGCAATTTTGGAACTCTCTACCTCTCCAAATGAGATCAACACCATCTTACCTGGAGTTCCGCCGCACCCTAAAAACCCATTTGTTCTCGCAGGCTTTTAAAATCTAAATCCTTCCCTTTCACTCAGGAACCATTCTTTCTCCTCAATAGCGCCATGAAACCGCCTGGTGTACGTGCGCTCAATAAAAACTTTCAAATTCTTAATGGAAAAAGATGCAGCAACCCTAGATCCACGCAGTCTACCAGAAGGGTTGGGGAGAGTAACTCCCTCACCAAGGACCACTCTGGGCAACAGAGAACATGTAAGCGCACAATCTTTTAAGCAGTCCCCATAAACCCACCTAAACCAAACCTCTCAACACCATCGAGGACATGCATAACGACTGCACCCTGGGTGATTTTGACATAGCTCATCGACGCAGATCCTGCTCCAGGCACCCTACAAGACTTCTAGAATGACTGCCTTAATTGCAGTATTCAGGGTAAGACATTAATATCACTGTTCAATTGTCACCGCCAGTAAAATTCCATTTGTACTTGCAGAGATGCACAGCAGCCGTCTGTGAACTGTGTCCCATCTTTTGCGAGTCTTCCTCCATCATGCGAAGTGCTGCAACCCAAGACTGGGTGAGAGCACCACTTTGTTCACTCGTGCATTACACCAAAATACTTGTCGCATAGACCTCACTGCAAGCACAACACTGTTTCACCCCTACACTTCACCACGGTGTACCATGCAACCTATCGATATTGCACTTCGGCGTACTGCAGTGAGGGACAAAGCTATTGAAATAAAGTTCCTATTACAATTAACTCAAAATCAAGAGTTATATTTTTATTATGATGTCATTGTGAACAGGCAGTTGATGTGCAAGTGATATCTGACTTTATGATTACATTAACCTTATTCACAAATTTATCACTTGATGAGTTATGTCACAGCTGACTAATTCAGGGCAAAGTGCAAGGCTGAACGTTAAGTTTAAAAGCACTGTGGTTTAGTGGTGATAATAGAATGAATACCTCCGAAATTGTCACACTAAATGAGCATTTGGGAATCTGCCCTGTTTGGTTAATCGGTGAGTAATACATTGAGAATTAACCGTTCAGCCGATGTGATTTGATTTTTTCTTCTTCAAAGAATAGTCTTCATCTAGTCATATATGATGCTTATTTGATTTAGATTTCAATCAAAACTATTGTACATCAGTACATAAATAACAATTTTCATTTGGCTTTCAAAAGACTAATTATAAACACGTTTTGTCATATGTGCTTAACTGTGTGTGATTCTGACTAATTGACTGTAAATTACTGTCTTATCAAAATCCTCCGGACGAATTTGTCTCGACACATATTTATTACTGAGTCCAATTCAGGAGACGCTTTTTGACAAGTTAAAGGAAATTGCCAGACCTGTTGCCAATTTTAAATAGTTATTTTTATTCTCTGTGAAATCATAAGTCATAAAAGCTTGTGTCCCATTTTAATATTTCTGTAAAAAAAATTGTGTTGCGGCTAAGAACCCCTTAATGGCTTAAATTTTGTGTAGGTAAATTTAAACGTTGATTACAATAACAGGCAGGCTCTGACACCAATTGGGTTAGATATGGTGTAAAGTTAGTGTCGCCTAAAAGCCTTATTCCATTTTAATTACACATTTGATGATCTGAGAAGACAAATTGAGTTATAAGCTTCAATTAATAAAGTAATGTTCATATTAATATAGCTTTCAAATCAATAAGGCCGTGACAAGCTGATCTTCTGGGGCCACGTAACGGACTTACCTGACCTGACTCTCCACCAGTGCTGTTGGTCTCCCTCGCTGCCGCTGCTAGAACTACCGCGGCTGCCGAGGAGGGAGACTTCAGCCCCCAGGTCTCCCAGCAGCGGGGACGACACCCACTTTCGCCCACTTTCGCGCCCGGAGGCGCTTAAAGCAGAGCTGCTTCTTTCGTGTTGCGGGACGCGCGCGGGTGGCGCTGGGAGAAGCCTGGGACAAGGGCGGGGCCGTCAGTGGCCGAAGGAGGCCGGGCTGGGCCCCCCCTCTGACATTTGCTCCGGGAAAAGGTACTGTTTTATTTCATTTGTCAAGAATGGATAAGAAGAGAACCGACGGACTGAAACCTAATGGAGGGGGAGGGACTACCCTGGACACATACTTAGTGAAAGTATCCAGCTTGCTAAATGAGGAGATTGAAAGAACGGAAAGCTGCCTCTCCATGGACCCAGGTCACACTATTACCGCTATTGTACATGATATCCCAGAGGTTGATGATTCTCTGCTATTAATGCTAACCCCAGGGCTACCACGGGATTTGATAGACGTGGATCATACGCCTTGCCCGTCTTTAAGCTGTCATGACCTGTCCCAAAATGCCTCCTTACCAGGCTCTATTGAAGTAGTCCCAGCTTGCAATTCTCCACCGCCTGCTCAGATTATTAGGAGATGTACTAGTGCTAGGGGTCTGGTAGCCCCTACTAAAGCTAAACAGAAGGCGGTAAGGCACTCGAAACCAAAGCCTAAATCGATTAAACAACCACTCCTCAACAACCAGTCATCTATGGAGGATATATCCAATTCGCTTTGGGTATCATTTAAAGAAAACCTAGATTTAAGCTTGGCTCCTATTATGAGTAGACTAACCTCTATTGAAGGAAGGGTTATGGCTCTTGAGCAAAATAGTGGCTCAGTTCCCTCGAATAATCACTCTACAATGTTAGGCCCAGCACCCCAGGAAATTCCTGGGCAGTCAAATATGTTAAGGGGGCAGGATCTGCAGGAGTCCCTACCTAAGGACATAACTCCCATCCCCTCTGTCATGAATAATTTATTCACACAGTATGTAGTTACAAATAGCGTTGTTCAAGACTCCAATAACATACATACTAACTTAGAGAAAGGTGATTCTTCTTCTTCCACTCGCCAAGTTCCCTTATTAAACATACATTAACCCCACCAAGAGAAAGAGTCCTTTCAGTTTATACCAGAGGCTGTACCATTAGTTCTTGTCCTGGCCAACGTTCCCCTTCTGGGACCAGGTCAAGTGGAATCATCAGCCACTTTAATTGATAAAGCACTGCATTGGCTGATTAATAATATGAAGATATCTGGAAGGGGTGGTCAGCAACTCGCTAGGGAAATTATCATGGCTAGAAGGGTGCCTTGGGTGGGACACCATAAGAAAAGATTTGGAGGAGATTGTGTAGCTTTGAATTTCTCTAGTTCTGAAGTGTTATCTAATGTGTTGGCAAACTTACTCCCGCCCCAACAAAGGGGCTCTGCAATAATTCCACTAACCTTAGAATTTTTCTATGATAGGACATGGTGTTTAAGGAGAACTAGGAGTATTAGGCCAAATCGTTTGTTCGCATGCTTGCCATATGGGAGCGGGACTCCAACTCTGTTGGATGGCTTTGGCCTGAGGAATCGTTTTGGAGCCTTGCTTGATATGAATGCGACTGACTACAGGCTGACAGTAGTAACTCATTGGGCAAGACCTTATCTAACACCCAAGTATGTGAGCTCCAAGTGCCAGTTATCGTGGCTACTAACCTAGATAACACGTTGTCTGACGCCAATTCTAGTATATCGATTAATGACAAGGCTATCCAGGAACCTGACACTCCCCCACTGGCACACCCTAATCCTATTTTAGATCTAGGAGTTCGTAGTAAGATCTTATTTCCAGTCATTACTCCAATTCCTACACTTACCACTGCCCAGCCGATACTAGAGAGTGTCAAGCAGGATTCAAGCAAGCCGGGCCGACGAGGCTGAAATGCCAGAAACCGGTCCCCGGTAGCTTGTCTCCTTTCTGGTGAAGAATTGGCTTGGTAGTTTGGTCTGCCCTGTTCCCATGATGCACTGGGCCAGGGACAGACTAATTTGCATATAGCCAGGTTCTGAGCTGGGATGGGGCAGTGAGCTAAATAACGGTGATGGATCAAGCCCTGATCTTTGGACTGGGTAAGAGTGGTCTGCTTAATTCAGACACTCTGTTCATCACCACCCCCTTTTCTGAATCGTTTTTGGTGGCCACTATAGGTGTGGCAGGGTATACTCAGACATGAGTCCCTTGCTCACTGCTCCATCAGGATTCAAGCAAGCCGGGCCGACGAGGCTGAAATGCCAGAAACCGGTCCCCGGTAGCTTGTCTCCTTTCTGGTGAAGAATTGGCTTGGTAGTTTGGTCTGCCCTGTTCCCATGATGCACTGGGCCAGGGACAGACTAATTTGCATATAGCCAGGTTCTGAGCTGGGATGGGGCAGTGAGCTAAATAACGGTGATGGATCAAGCCCTGATCTTTGGACTGGGTAAGAGTGGTCTGCTTAATTCAGACACTCTGTTCATCACCACCCCCTTTTCTGAATTGATACTAGAGAGTGTGGCTGACATCCCAGTAAGCATAGCTAGGCCCTCAAATGTTAGGACAGCCTTTAAGATTACGAAAAATGTGTCCCTACTCTCATGGAACATAGCGGGCATTGGTAGTAAACTATTGTCCCCGGTTTGGTGTAGATTCATAGACCAATATGACATATGTCTCTTCCAGGAGTCCTGGTCAGTGGCCCCAGTTTTTGGTGTGGGTTTCCTCAATGTTTACATCCCAGCAACAAAAAAACCTAAAGGCTGTCCTGCAGGTGGCTTGGTGGTCTGGGTCCGCCTGAGTTTACGCTGTAAAGTCCAGCAAATGTGGTCCCCAGTTAACGATATCCTGAAGGTTAAGCTTGGATGGAGCAATGACCGCTGGGTGGCCATTTTTAATGTTTACGCTAGAGGGCTAAATGGGGGCCACACTTCAGAGATAATATCCTCTTTCGATCCTCAGCTAGATGCTCTACCAGATTATATTGTTACTATTGTGGCCGGAGATTTTAATATCACTTTCGAACCGCTTGGACAAGAAGACCAGGAACTATCTGCAGATCAAGATTCCAGATGGGGTATCCCCAAACTTGATGTTCGGCATGTAAAAAGATGGTCAGCAGTCGCAATTCAATTAAAAGCCATGTGTCTAGAAAGAGGCCTTAGAGCGGAAATGGGCGAACCCCTTCTGACCAGCGGGGAGCAAATACATTTGATAATGGACGTAATAGTAACCGTATTGACTACCTGCTGGTTGATCTAAGATTATGGCATAGTCTAGTGGATATGGTTATTATACCTCGATTGGAAAGTGACCATAACCCCCTTTGTTCGTCATTCCTAATTCAAAAGGGGGATAGAGAGGACCCATCAAAGGGAGGGGTATCAACACTTGACATCGTTGCTTCTAACAACATGTGCCAGGTCAAATGGAATACACTTATTGAAAATCCAGCCAAATTGGCTGCACTTAAAGCAGAGCTCGTGAGCCAATTGACCAATTTAAATTCTCGAACCAATGGCTTGGATTTTCCTCAAATTATGCTAGAGGCCCACTCCCGACTTTTCTCTAGTTTAAAAATCTATTTCTCAAAAGAATTAAAAAAGAGCAACCAGGGTACACCAACCAATGTGGCTAGGTGGTACAATGAGGATTGTAGACTAGCTCGCCATAAACTGAGTGTAGAATTAAGATCTAAGAACCCCGCTAGAGTAAGAGTGGCAAGGGATTCATATAGGCGCAGGAAATTGGACATCGGTTCTCTGAATTAAGTTCTTGCCTCCGACCTCCCTTTGGAACTGTCCACACTAGCTGATGTGGAAACTTCTGCTATGCTGATCGACTTCTGGCTAAAAAATGCCATTGACACCATCCTCCCTGCTTCTCTAAAGCAGGATGTATCTCACAAGATGCCCGCTCCTTGGTACACCGAGGCATTAAAAGTTGAGAAGTCTCGGTGTAAGAAGCTTGAGCGCTTTTGGCGCAAAGACTATTCTCAGCATGCAGCTCTGAAATACAGAATCGCTTTAACATCTTACCACAAAGCGTGCGCCTCTACTAGGGCCAACTTTGTGGCGAAATCCATAACAGATGCCATCGATAATTCCAAAGTCTTGTTCAGCTTAGTGAAAAATCTCGCAGGCTTTTCCACATTAGCTAAAACTCCTCCTCTGACAGACGGGAAATGCGATGAAATTGCCCAGTTTTTCCTAAGCAAGGTGGAAAAGATCCACCAGGACATCTCCACCTGTAACTCTAATAACAAGCCCATAGCCCAACCCGCTCTAGTAGAGAAAGCACCCCGGCCCGAGACCTCCCTTCTCCACCCGCTCCTAGCTTGGCCTGAATTACAGCCTGAGGGTCTTCAGGAATTGCTCTGTAATGTAAAATCTGGTTTCCCTTTGGATCCCCTCCCTATTCCTGTACTTACGGCGCTCGATCCTCCGCATTTGTCTAAAATCTGTTCCATTCTGAATGTATCACTAAAGACTGCCACGGTTCCTGCCATCTGGAAACATGCAATGGTCACGCCACTTTTATAAAAGCCAACTGCCGATCCTGAGCTTCTTGTCAACTACCGCCCCATCTCATTGTTACCTGCTTTTTCCAAGGTCCTGGAGCGTCACATCCATCTTCATCTTACTCAGTATGTGAGCTCCAACAACTTACTTCATCCTTCGCAGTCAGGTTTCCGGCCGGGTTTCTCGACGGAGACCACTCTCCTGGGCGACAGAGAACCTACGGTCCCTGCTTGACAAAGGAGAAAAAGCCGCGCTGATACTACTTGATCTCAGCGCGGCGTTTGACACCATCTCACACAAAATCCTTCTTGACGCCTTAGCCACCATGGGTGTGGAAGGATTGGCTTTGGACTGGCTGGCCTCCTTTCTTTCCAAGCGCACCTTTCAAATTTTCTCCCGCTCCGCCACCTCCAATACCTATTCACAGTCCCATGGTGTTCCTCAGGGTTCTATCCTTAGTCCCCTACTCTTTAATCTATATGTTACCCCTCTGGCTCATATAGCTGATAACGTCGGTCTCACGTTATTCACATACGCCGACGACTCCCAGGTTATCTTTTCGCTTACGAACAGTGGGGAGGCCTCCTCCTCCCGCCTTCAGTTTGGTCTTGGAGAAATAGCAAAATGGATGGATTACAACCTTCTCAAGCTGAATGGCGAGAAGATGGAGGTCCTTGTCCTCGGACAGAAGCCTAACCTGTGGACCCCGAGACACTGGCCAGCAAACCTAGGTCCCCTTCCTGTACCAGTGGAACAGGTACGAAATGTAGGCGTTGCCATTGACAGGGGCCTGACAATGCAATGTCAAGTCAGTAAAGTATCAGCCATGAGTTTCACCATTATACATTGGCTTCGTAAGATCCTGTGGATGTTGCCTGATGACACAAGGAGGACAGTGGTGAGTGCCTTGGTCACCTCCCGGTTGGACTATGGCAACATACTCTACCTGGGGGCGGCCAAGGCTGTCATCCGATGCCTGCAACTAGTCCAAAATGCTGCAGCGCGTCTTCTCAGTGGTTGCCGCAAAACCGACCACATATCCAGCTGCCTCCGTGATCTTCACTGGTTGAAGGTTGAAAACCGGGTGAAGTTTAAGGCACTCACCTACATGCACAAGATCAGGCACAAGGTGGCACCTAGTTATCTACAGACCCTAGTAAAATCTTATTCACCTTCCCGTGCTCTCCGCTCTTCCTCCCAATGCCTTTTTCAGTTCCCAGGATCAAGCTCTCCAGAATGGGAGGTCGCTCCTTTTTAGGTTTCGCCTGCCGAAGGCTGCGCTCTGCGCAGACGAAATCTATTGTTTACAATATGGGCTTCAGGAACGTCCCCTGGCTCCCATTGGCTAGCTCCATAAATGGATCTGTCCGTCAAGGCCGGACCAGATTTGGGGGCGTTCCCGCGATTTTTTCGCTCTCCGCCTCTGCGATGTCGTCATTGCGGCGGTGGGCGGGGTTTAGTTTTTAAAAAAATTTGTTTGTATTCGTCATTTCATGCCGACCACGGCCGGCGGAAGAAGTCCAGGTGAGTGTTTTTTTAAATTCTTTTCTTCCCGCCCCCCCTCCCGCTGTCCGTGTGTCCGTTCCGCCCCCCTCCCCGTGTGCCCGTTCCCGCCCCCCCTCCCCAACTCGATATTCGTTCACGGAGAGCAGTCTAGCACTGGTTTAAAAAGAGATCGCTTTCGGTTTTGCGATGGCTGTACAGGCTCATTGTATTCCACACGCATGCACATACCACAGCCTTTGACGACAGCTGTGCTCCCCAAAATGCAACCCGTACACCTTCCTTCGACTGCCGCTCGTCCTGCGCCAGACGCTGCACTGGGCGACAAAAGGCACGTTTTTGGCAGCGCAGCTTGAAAGCCGGCCGGCCCGCACCTCTATGCCACACCCGCCGCCTTTTGAATAAGTCGGACCAGAGCATGAAATTGAGGTGAAGGCACTCCCGGCTCTTTTCGTTCCTTCTCAGCCCGTTCCCTTTGTAGTCGGGATTCCTCTCCCTTCCCTCTGCCTTCCCGGCACTCTCTGCCGTTCCTTTGCCCCCGTGCCCACACTTACCATCTGCGAGAAGAGCGCCAGCTTGATGGTGTAAGGCAGGAAGGCGCTGTAGTTGGGGGCGGCCCTGTAGGGCACGTGAGCATTGTACATGCCCAGCACTGAGGCGGTGAGGGCACCCGGGCTGCTGGCTCCCAGCTCGCTGCCTCCACCCGCCCGGGCTCCCGATGCTGCGGTGGCGGCTGCAGCCAGGAGTCCCTGGCACTCCCCTGTCGCGTAGACTGCTCCTGGGCAGGCGCTCAGGTACTGCGGGTAGCCCAACTGCGGGAAGGATATGCTGCCCTCATTCCCTGGTGGGGCGGCAGGCAGGCTGCACCCCTCTCCTCCTAAGTCCTCTAGCCCGAGAGCGTGATATGTGGGAGGGGTGCGCATAGCACAAGGTGCGCAACTGACACTGCTGGAGCGTGTGTGTCTGAAGGAACAGAGGCTGGCCATGTGCGTGAGAGATAGATTGTGAGAGAGACAGAAAAAGAGACAGCAAGAATGTGAGAGTGACCAGCAGTCTATTCTTGATAGAGAGAGTGTAAGAAGCAATGTGTCTGTCTGACAGAAAAACAAAGTTATAACTGTGTGTGTAAGGGAGGGATTTACTGTGTGGAATAGTTTGTGAAGTGTGTGTGAAACCGATAGTTTCTTTGAGAGAGAAATGGTGGCTTGGGGTTGGGAGAGCATGTGTGTGTTAAACAGAGAGGGTGTCTGCTTGTGATAGTGTCTATATGCCAGAATGGAAGTGTGTGGTGAAGAGAGGTAATGAGAGTGGGTGAGAGACAGCTGTGGATTGTCTGTGGAAAGAGACGGAGAGCAAGTTGCCTAGTAAGTGCTCATTCTACACATGAATAATCTACCTAACATGACCATGTCCTGTGTAGACGTCCAAATCTTCCCTACGTTCTGTCTGTTTACCTCACCCCCAACCCTGTGTGAGTGTAGCCCTGTCCCCTCCACGCACCACTCCCGCCTCTGAGTGGTCGCCTTCGCTGCTCTGTGTATTTAATACGGACGCCTCAACCCCTCCCCCTCCTCTCCCAGAAGTTCTATGACGACTTGTCAACACGATTTTACAGCTGTCCAACATGGAGGTTTCGCTGTTCTGCAAGCCTTCTAGTGTCCTTTTTAATAAGGACTAAAATCTGCTTCCCTCCTTCGTCCCTCTCGTCCAGCAGCGGCAGGGACTCAACCCTGGCCAAGTAGAGGCCCCAGCGCCTCGCCACCTCCACAGGCCCCTCAAGGAGCTAAAGGCACCAGTGAAGGATGGGCACGGTTCTCTGTTGGGTTTGGATGGAGATCCGAGGAGGTGCTGGTTTCTCAGCCTGTAATTAACGATCATCTCTTCATTAACGTCGCCATCAGTAGCACTAATGCATGGGTCAAGGAACACGGCGACCCCCGCCTGAGAGAGCGTGTTTGAATGGCCACATTTGCATATGAGCGTGTTAACAGGGTCTGTCTCCAACCGCACAAACCACATGAGTGGGGGTTTCATGATTTTTTAAATACAATTATGTGCATTTTCTTTTTTTCTGCATTTTATTTCGGTATTATTGCAGATGCGATACTTAGGAAAAAATCAAGCCAGATTGAGAAATAGGTGGGTGAGTGGGTGCATATAGATGAATACATAGCGACACAGATGGCTGAGAAAAATAAAGATCGCTGAGGTCCGGGGGGGACCTAAAAGTGAGAATGCCTGGAGTGATGGGGTGGGGGCGGCACACCTGCGTGGTTGCCTCTGCTGCACTCTCTGCCCCCTCCACCATCGGCCCAACCCCTCTTGTAGCAGCCGCTTCTCACTTCCCACAGACGAGGTGCTAAATGTCTGAGGGGCAATCAGCCCTAGCTAATCCCGAGGAAACAAGCTCTGCCGGGGGTGGGTGGGGGTCACGAGGTATGAGAGTCTAAACTGATATGGACTGGGAGGCTGGTGCGAGCTTTAGCCGCAGCTGTCTCTGCCCATTTCTCTTCTGATCCAGTCCAGGGCAGGTGAAAGATAGATTTTTTCATTCTCTGCAGTTCTCGTTCAATCCATCAGAAACTGCTTGGAAAAGAAGACATGATATTGGGAAAGTGCAAAATAGATAAATGCTGCGCTTTCCTCTTTCCGAATATCACACAGGTCCCTGTTGCTCCCGGCTGAAGAGCTCCTGAGGCGAGTGCAGGCAGGAAGGAGGCAGTGGGTCAAAATGAAGGGAGGTTGCCTAACTCTTGCCCCACATTCCCCAGAAAGCCACCTTTTAGTTGGGCTCTACCCTCTTGAATAAAAGGAGGAGCTTTTACCCCTACGCCCGCCCGCTATTACTATTCTGCCCCGCCGTTGCCACGTGGCCCGCTCCTACCAGATGTGTCTCCATGGTGGGTGAACCATTATGCACAAGAGGGGACCCTGAGCAAGGACAATCAACAGAAGGAGCTGAGACCACAACTTTGAGGTTAAATATCTGATGCCATATTATTTTGCACATTATACAGTGGAATAAAACGCACTCATAAATAACTTCACAACGTATTTATTAATGACACAATTTTGGAATGTTCCTTACAGAGACAGCTAGGCGTGTGCAGTTCCTGACTAGCGTCAATGCCTAATACGTTTGAAATCTCATTTTCTGGCTCCTCTTCAGATGCTCCTTGCACCTCTCATCCATTTCAGGGCCTGCACGTGATTGTGAAGGCCTCCCAAAATCTTGCCTAACCAACTCCCTCGAGGGAGGAGCAAGGCCGCTCAGATGTAAATCTAAATAAGCATGCCAGAGGTATCTCCTGAAGGACCCCTTGCACCCTTCAGAGAGATGAGCCTTGGCAGCAGGGCTATAGCTTGGTTCCCTGGTGCAGACCGCACCACTCTCACCCCCAGGGGCCACAAGATGGTGCTACCAGCTACTTAGAGGGTCAGAAACAGCCGCTATGCGCCTATCCTCTGGCCCCTGCCAAGAATCAAATCTCAAACATCCCCACAATGTTCAAATATATAGTCAATAGTAAGATGCCAAGTTAACCTGTAGTATCGCTGCTAACCACAGGCCCACCCCACCACAGGCTGGCCATGAATCTCCTACCATTAGGCCTCCCACAAACTAATGCCAGGTATTGAGATGCAAAAACAAGCATTTGCAATGCAATAGGTCTCGCATTTACCTGAGTTTGAGCTATTGATCCCTGGCTAACGTTACCATATGACCCCATATCACAAGCCCTTTATTTTCTAGTCCTGGAGTTTTCTTTTAGAAATTATTGTTTTGGAGTGTTTTAATTACTGTAGATCATTTGATGTTAAACGAGGACTACAACTCCCAGAATGTGTCTTATTGTAACATGGGAGGCCCGCTGAAGCACAGAGCCACTCGTGAGATTGCATCGTTGTTTAAATTTGTGCCTCCAAACTCAGTGTTTGCAGTTGCTATGATCGGTGACGTCACGTGGGAACCCTGCCTTTGATTGACTTGCATAAGAGTGCACAAACCTGCTTGGGAGCCGGGACTCGGGCGGAAGGAGAGGCAGAGACTGCAGAATGCTAGGGAGTGCAGAGTGACTGCAGAATGCTAGGGAGTGCAGAGTGACTAGGGAGTGCTAGGGAGTGCAGAGTGACTAGGGAGTACAGAGTGACTGCAGAGATTAAGCTAATGGTAATGTAAATGACAATGCCATTTATTTATCGGTTTTCAAAACCAACACATAAATACAAATGTTGTCATTTACAATGCCAATAGCTCTAACTTTTCCAAAGGCGAAACCATTGCATTGTAAATGCTTGTCTTACTTAGGGCCCAAGTTATGGAACTCACTTCCTTTGGCCATCCGGTCTGAGGACAGCCTTATTTGTTTTCGTAAAGCCGTTAAGACCTGGCTTTTCGATCTATAACTAATTGGCCAAACCATCCCTTGTTAGCTGCAGTATTTTAGCGCCGGGAGACCCTTACGGGTAGCTGTCGCGTTCTACAAGCCTAAATAATAAATAAATAATAAATAAATAAACTTAGAGGGTGGCAAAAAGGGAGTGGGATCAAGATAGGTGGCGAGACTTGAAGCATGCTTGTGATGCCAAAGATTCCACAAAATTTTTGAATATTGTTAAATGGGATAGGGGAGGACAGGCAGAGCCCCCTCAAAATAACGTTGCTCAATCCCAGTGGATAGAATTCTTTAAGCCTCAGTATGCTTGCAATCAGACAGAGGAAGATTACCCTATACCTCCCTATATCTTTTATCAAAGCGAGGTGTTTTCCATCAAAGATGTTAGTTTAGCACTAGATTGTGTGTCAATTGGTAGAGCCCCAGGTATGGATGGTATCCCTGCGGATGTCTTCCTAAGCGATAGACCGACCTGGTGCCAGTACTTTGCACTACTAGCCAACTCAGTGGCAAAGGGTGCTCCCATTCCACCCTCGTGGAAGGGAGCAGAAATAATCCCTGTTTTTAAAAAGGGAGATAAATCCCTCCCTAGCAATTACAGGCCTATTAACCTAATAGATTCAGCACAAAAGGTAGTGGGCCGATTAGTTCAAAATAAAGTCAAGTCGTGGGTAGAGGAACTTAATATATTATTCCCATTTCAAGCTGGCTTTCGCCCTTGCACCAGTTCTATAGACCAAGTCTTTCGTTTTATTACAATCTATTGGAGAAATGTGGTCTTGACAAAAGGGATACTTTACGCGGTATTTGTTGACCTGAAATTGGCTTCCGATTTGGTCCCCCGTTGCAAACTCTGGAGAGTCCTCGGTGAATTGGGGATGGCACCTGAGTTATTAACACTCCTCGTCCGCTTACATGAGAACAACTTTGCGAGGATCAGATGGGGGGCACAGGGTGATGTTTTCCTTATACATCAATGGAGTCGTGGACCACCTCTGTAGATCCCCCACTGATGCCCCAGTCTTGGCTGGGGTTCGCGTACCTGTCCTCATGTTTGCGGACGACACACTGATCACCTCCAGAACCCCGATTGGCCTGCAGAAGGCTGTTAATGCATTTGGGGAATTTTGCTCTTCTCGCGGGCTCGAGGTCAACACCGCAAAAACAAAGTTTGTCCTTCAACCAGAATAAACCCTTTAAGGGCAAAATCCTCCTGAATAACACTCCCTTAGATCAGGTGGATACATTCACCTACCTAGGTATTATGCTTCAGAACAACATGGGATGGAAAAGCCACATCGATATGATTATTCTAAAATATCATCAGCTTGTAGGTGTATTTTTTTTTTGTTTAAAATATTTTATTGAACAAAAGCAGAGAATATAATAGCAAACAATCCTGAGTTACAATTTTGCCAAGAGCAAGTACATTACAGCAGTACAACATAATCACGAGTACAAGGGGGGATTGGGTCTAGTCAATCTCATGTCTGCTGAGGGGGAAGTACACAGTTCCCCTCTATAAACATTCCATGTTCCCCATTTCTTATCCCAAACACCAGGACAGCCCCTGATCTTATAGACCGTTTTCTCGGACAACATGCATATATCCATAGCGGCCACCCACCTAATCAGGAGTGGTGTAGATGGTGAACCCCACTGCATAGCTATTTCACGTTTCAGTAAAAGAAAACCCAGAGCCGCCCATTGTTGTTCCATTGCAGTGAGGTCTGTGGGGTCCCATACATTGAAGAGTTCACATTTGGGGGTCAAAGGGACAGGTTTTCCCAGTGTATCAGTCATTTTTTGAGTGGCACGTTTCCAGAGGTCTTGAATCACTGGGCATTCCCACAGTATGTGGTAGAAGGTACCAGTCTGACCACAGTTACGGAGACAGAGGTCAGACGAGCGTCTACCAATTCTGGCCAGAAGAGGAGCAGACATGTATGTTCTGTGCAATATCTTTAGTTGTATGAGTCTGAATCTGTGGCAGATAGCCGATTCGCGCGGGGACATCAATGCCGCCGGCCACTCGGCTTCATCCAAGATTCCAATGTCGTTCTGCCATTTATCTCGTAAAAGGTGGAAAGAGTTCGGCATGTTATTACACAATTTACGGTAGGTGTGGGATATTGCCTTGACCTGAAGAGGTTCCGACAGCAGTCTGTCTTCGAGGGGCGAGGAGTGTGGGAGAGAGGGGAGATCTCGGACGCCGGTAAGTAATGCATGTTTAATTTGGAGGTAACGGAAAGCCTCAGAGTGGGCCAAGTAATGAGCCTTTTGGAGCTCTTCAAATGTCAGCAATTTGCCCTTGCGAATCATGTCGCCCAAGGTGGAAATGCCAATTGTGTCCCATTTATCGAAGCCACAATAGTGACATAGAGTGCCAAAATTATGTGAAGTCCAGAGTGGGGTGGACAGTGTGAGGATGTCTGTCCATCCAAGTCGCTTGTTCGAACGATGCCAGATCGTTATTGTGTGGGACATCGGGCCTATATACCGAGCACGGGAGTGTTTGCCATAGAGGGCCTCAAGGTAACCCCCACGGCCAGTCTGGCACCTCTCTAGGTGATAAGCAGGGTTTGTAGGTGAACCGTAGATCCACAAGTTAGTGGCAACCAATTGAGTAGCCCAGTAGTAAAGACGAACATTGGGAAGGGCAATACCTCCATCGTACCACCCCTGTCTAAGTGAAATGAGAGCAATGCGGGGGAACCGCCGTCCCATAAGAGGAGGCGAAGGTCTCCGAGCGAATTGTAATAAGAGTCGGCAATAGGAAATGGACAATTTTGTAGGGCATACAGAAATCGAGGGAGTGCAAGCATTTTAAATAGGGCCGCTCTACCTGGGAGAGAGAGAGGGAGTGTTCGCCAATGAGAAATGTCGTTATGAAGTCTTTTGAGTGGGCCTTTTAGGTTGCGGTCATGGAACAGTTTGGGGTCAGGAGTGACAAAAATTCCCAGATATTTAAATCCGTCCCGGGCGATTTAGATTGAATAGCCTCGCGGGAGGGGAGGAGGTGGGCCGTGTAAAACATACAGTATAGATTTGGACCAATTAATGGAGAAGCCAGAGTATTTGCCAAAGTTAGTGATAACATGTAGCAAGCTGTTAAGGGAGGACTTAGGGTAGGAGACGTATACGAGGATGTCGTCCGCGTACACCTTGTCGACCGTCTCGGCATTCCAACGGAGGCCGCGGATGGAATTGTCAGTTCTGATCCAACGAGCCAGAAGTTCAAGGGTAAGTGCGAACAACAAGGGGGACAGAGGGCACCCCTGTCTTGTGCCTCTGTGTAAGGGAAATCGCCTGGACGTGTGTCCATTAACATAGACCTGACCCCAAAGATCAGTGTACAGTAGTCGAATCCACTGAATAAATTTGGGACCAAAGCCATAGCGGGGTAGCACTTCAGAGATATGACCATTCAATAGAATCAAAGGCAAGCGTGGCGTCAAGGGAGAGAATGGCTGCGTCTTCCTGGAGATGCGGTATCCTGCTCATAACATTGTGGACCCGTCGGAGTTTAAGCGCTGTGTTGCGGCCTGGCAGTAAGCCCGACTGATCCTCATGTATCAAGGCAGGGAGAACTGTCATAAGTCTGGTAGCAAGGAGTTTTGCTAGGACTTTCACTTCGGCATTGATGAGAGAGATTGGGCGGTAGGAGCTGCAGTTGTTGGTCTGTTTGTTGGGCTTCCGAATGACTTCTATTGATGCTAACCGTTGGTCTAATGGTAGGCTACCGGCATCACGGCTCTCCTCAAACATTGCTTTGATGTGAGGAAGGATCTCGCCCGCCATGCCCTTCAGGAATTCGATAGGGATTCCGTTGGGGCCCAAAGCCTTTCCCAGTTTGGACAGCGAATAAGGCATTCCCAACCTCCTCCGCCGTAAGGTCCGCCTCCAATTCCCGTACCTCGGACTCAGAGAGAGTGGGAAGTCTCATCTCGGCCAGGAGTAATTTTGATTCTGCAGTGCCATAGTGAGCTCTGGCTGTGTAGGCACCTTCTAGGTGGGTGGCAAAGGCCTCTGCTATATCACCTGGGTCCGTGACGGTAGAGTGATCTGGTAGGGTGAGCTCAGGGATCCAGCGAGACCCCATTTCGCGTTTCTCAAGCCATGCTAGCATTTTAGCCGCTCTGTCCCCCAGTTCGTAAACGCGATGACGGGTCTTTAAGAGCTTGGCTTGCGCCTTCTCGAGGGCGAATGCTTTATATTCCAGCTGTTTCGTGCGAAGGCGGGTCGCTAAATCAGCTGTGGGGCGTGCATTGTGGAAGCTTGTAGGTGTATTAACCTCCAAACATAAATCCTCTTTTACTAAACCAATCACTCCAGCTCTGGAAATATATAGCATCAAAGTGATAAGCTCTGTCCTTTATGGAGCGGAGTTATGGGGATTTAATAACCTGAGCCACCTTCTAAAAGCTGAAAACAAATTCCTACGTGGTTTAATTGGTGTTCCCCAAAGTACCCCCATGCTTCCGCTTTGACTAGACCTTGGTAGGAAAAAGGTGGTGGATATGGTAAGGCTACGTCCACTTTTGTATTGGAGGCGAATCTGGTCCACCCCATAACTTATACATTATGCCCAGGGCCTGAAGGACGTGATTCTTCTAGATCGCTTTCACAAAATCCAGTGGTTAAAAGACTTAAGGTCTCTCTTGGTAAAGCTGGACTTAAGATTATTATGGGACGAACCAGACACTGAAATTTTCCCCACGAAAAAACAGTTGAAGGATAAATATTGGGAAATGGTCCTGTCCTCTTGCTATTTGTCCGGTATGAACACTAATTTGACAGGCCGTTTTTTTAGACCACAAATCTTGGCCGTCCTGCGAAGCATACTGGGATATAATTGAGCCCCATCGATCGAAAATTGTACTTTCAATTCAGGATAGGAACCCTACCAATAAAAGCTTTTACCCATTAAAGGGCTTCCGCTTCAGAAGAAAAATGTCATAACTGCACAGACATGGCAGAGACCATAGCCCACTTATTTTTTGTATGTCCCCTCTATGCAGCCCCACAACGTAAATGGTTGAGACCTATTTGTTCTTCCCTGGGCACTCAGAGGGATACAGAAGCTCTAAGGATACTAGAATCTGATTGTTCTCCCCACATAGCTATTGCTTTAGCTACATTTTTAAGGTGGCCTTGGATCATCCGGGCACGCACCTCATTGCCAATTGCTGCTAATTAGTTATAAAGCCTTATTCTTATTTTAATGCTCTGTTTTTATGAAGTAATTTTAAATGTATTGTACATGAATTTTTAATAATGCTTGCAATTCGACAGTATAAATTGGAATTTAATACTTTTTAATCGTGTGTATTGTATATGTACTATTTATTGTGTATTGTGATAGTTTTGTCTTGTATGTGCTTTTATGACTTACAATCGAATAAAGCTTTTTGAATTGTAATTGTTGTCAGTCACTTTGAGTATCTGTTAATATAATCTGAATCTTGAGATGAAAGATCTTGTCATTCCTATGTCATCCGTTGAGTGTTAGTAAGGAATTAACAACCTATCGATCTAGGCAAGAATAGGGATGCCGGTGCCTCCCTGGGTTATTGTTTCCTTATCTCCTAATAGGAACAGCTTGGTTACTGGTTTGCATTTTCTGTTCTGGTTGCAGTCTCAATGTGTTGTTTTTTTGCTGGTGTTTCCTGACCCACTGTCGCTGATTAGAAGTTCCTCTATCCTTCTTCCGGAGTGTTCCTGCCCCCTTTATTGCCTTGTCCATACCAGTTGTCCGAGGTTCTTTATTTTCAGTTCCTCTCTCTTGTCCTCTATGCTAGTTCTCGTATCCAATTTTGACAAAACATTTTCTTGAAAGCGCATTTTCCAACTGATTTCACTCTGAACTAAGTACAGTTGTGTTCCCTCAAAAAAGTGGGGGGCTCCACATCTTTTTTTTCTATTCTAGTAGTGACACACTTATGAGCGTACCCACTTGTTGCGTTGGGCCTTATGCCCTAATTGCACCACACCTGCTGTAGGAGTGACCTGTACTGTCCTCACCATTGGCATAAAAAGAAACATCCACTTTTGAGAAGTATACTTGAAAGTTGTACTCCCAGTTTGGAATTCATCCATTCAGTAAAATCTGTGCTTGAGTTTATTCAGATTTTGTGGTAGTTATTGTTGATTTTGGAAATTAAAATAATTGTTTCTTACAATTAAACAATAAAAAAAATGAAAAAGGGAGCTATTATAAGCACAAATATTGTAGCATGATGAAACATCACTACGTACCTCACCAGCTTCTGAATTGTGGTAGCATTATTGCCCCATAAAGGTTTCAATTTTGAATGAGCTTATCCAAAGGAGTTTCTATCACATAGTAAAAGCTTAGGGCCTTAATCTGTTTTCTTATGCGGATGATACACAAATCTATGTCTCTCTGCACTCATTGGACGATACTATACCATCTAATTTGAGCATGTGTTTGATGGGGGTCGCGCATTGGACGGAAAGAAACTCTTAAAATAAATGATGAGACAGAAGTGCTATTTGTGGGTAATCCGCACAATCGTTGGTGCCTGCAATGGTGGCCCACAGATTTTGATGCTTTCCCTCATTCGACTCTAAATCAAAGATTTAAGCTTTTGGCTTGACAACAAATTGAATATGGATTTTCAAATTAACAAAGTAGCTGCACAGAAAGCAATGGTATACTTAAAAGGGTAGAGTCTCTGGTTACTGCCAGTTGCTTCTCAAAGGACTGTTTATCTTGCTTTAATTATTTAATGCCTTGATTATAGCAATGTCCTATATTTAGCAGCTACTAAGTCTGCTGTGAAAACACTTCAGACTGTACAGAATGTAGCAGCTCGCTTGCTCTACCAAATTCTGAAATTTGAATCGATCACATCGCATCTTCGGGCACTTCATTGCCTCCAGATTGATAAGCAAATCAAGTTTAAAGCATAAGTTGTATCTTCAAAGCAATGACAAAGTCCGACCCCCAATTCCTAAGAGGGTTGATCCATCCTTAACCTCCTAGGCTGACCTCTGCGTTCGGGGAGTCCAAATCTAGCTGTGATCCTCTGGTTTAAACTACCAAGACAAGGGGGCGTTCTTTTGCCTTCCTAGGACCTAAACAAAGGAACTCTCTTCCTCTTAGACTGGGACTCTGTCCCTCGTACACAAAGTTTAAAAAACATAGCTGAAAACGTGTTTTTAGACACTGCTGTCTGATTGCTTGTCTCCTGCTATTGCAGTGCTTTGGAAGCTCCTTTGGAACAGCCATACCCTTTATAAATGAATTCAATTTAATGTACCTCTGGATGCTCCCTTTAAGTCAAAATAGAGTTAGCAAGCACTTGCTTGGATTTACTACTTCAATTCAGCATTTATTCATTCATCATCATCAGTAACTTTATTTTGGTCACCAAGGACCATAGAAGTGCAGATAAAATACATATATTACACATAGATTAAACAAGCATTGGAAATGCAATAGGTCTCGCACCATTAGAGTTAGTGCTTTTAGAATTGTTTATGGGTTTTTTTTGTAAATGTTTAGCATTTTTGTTTCCTGTAGCCAATGCTAAAGAATTACAAATAAAAAAAGCCATAAACATTTCTTAAAGCTCTAACTGAAATGGTCTGAGACCTATTGCACTGTGTGAGGGTGAGGGGTTGAGGGTGAGAGTGGGTGAGGGTGAGAGTGGGTGAGGGTGATAGAGGGTGAGGGGTTGAGGGTGAGTGAGAGTGAGGGTGAGTGAGGGTGAGTGAGGGTGAGTGAGGGTGAGGGGTTGAGGGTGAGTGAGAGTGAGGGTGAGTGAGGGTGAGGGGTTGAGGTTGAGGGTGAGGTGTTGAGGGTGAGTGAGGGTGAGGGTGAGTGAGGGTGAGGGTGAGTGAGGTGTTGAGGGTGAGTGAGGGTGAGGGTGAGTTAGGGTGAGGGGTTGAGGGTGAGTGAGAGTAGTTGAGGCTGAGTGAGGGTGAGTGAGAGTGAGGGTGAGTGAGGGGTTGAGGGTGAAGGTTTGAGGGTGAGGGTGAGCACACAAGCTTAGGAGTATGTCTTAGCACAACTTGCCCTCACCAATCACCTTTCACTTCTCAGGGCCTATGGACTTTCAAGGCTACAGATAGCATCTGCCATGTGCCTTAGAGGAACATTTATGTTTTAAAAATGTATTTGACAAATAATTATCGATCCATAGTTCAGCGCCGGCGAGATTATGCATTTTTGATATTTTTTGTTGCTGCACAGGCACTCGTGAGCATCATCTTTACCAGACTATACTATGGGTGGGCCGAGAGTTAGGCAGTCCAGGATCTGGGTGTTGCCATTTTAGAATGGCCCCTTACTTGCCAACTGATGGAGAATTGTTGGGTGGTCTCACTACTACTCGCTGATCTTGTAATTCATGCTCTAATACAAATGAACACTAAATAGCTTTTTATTCACCATCTCAGCAAGAGGCCAACAATTGAATAAGCAGAGTGTGAACCCTTCAGTGAACAGCACCAGTGTAAGTTGTGGATGACTTGAGGATTGTCGCTCATATTTTAACAGATTCGTAACTATTTCACATACATCTTTTTAGTACGAAAGATTCGCTGTTTTTTATTTTCTCATCTCTGATGCATTTTACTTGTTTCTTTTCATTCCTGCATAAACCATAGAGCCAACTCGGCACAAACGTGTTATAATGTGGTCAGAGGGAGGGGCACTAGATGACGAGATGTGGACTACCGCCACATTATGCAAGCTTGCCAGAGCCTCTGTGCCTTGTGGTAAACTACAGCTGTTCTTGAAGTGCTCAGAGCTGCTTCTTCATTCAACGTAAGCCATCGCTTCACTCCAATGAGAGCATCTGAGCATCCTGAAATTGACGTCCTTTGCATAATAAAAGTGTTTACATACCTCAAGCTTCTTTCTCTAGGATTCTTTCTGTAGGATTTCCTTCTGTTTCCTGCTCAATGGTTTCTTCAATGAAATGTTCTTAATTGCTTGTTTCTTTGCTGATTTTTTGGAGAGCAGAACTAGAGCACAGCTTGTAGCTACTCCTTTCAGTCTTTCGTCATATTTCAGTTACTGGTGCGTGTACTGCATCATTGAGGCACACGGCCCTGGTGCTGGGTGTGCAGGGTCGATTTTTACATTGACACAAACATGGGAAATAAGTGGTGCAAATTGAAATTATACTGTTTTCGTGCATGCTATTTAAAAAACAAAAATACGCTATTCCCTCAAAGTTATTACCAGCAAAATAACGAGAGTGTAGTTTGCACAAAGCTCTAAAATAGCACTGGAAACAAAGACAACAAGTGAAAGCAAGTTGCGGTAAAGCGGGTTTGGGCTTTCATTTAATGTTATTCCCGAAATGTGCTCCAGGCAACACGTTAATCTCTTTGTACGTCGTGTTTGTGCTGCATATTTGGAGGCTTGACAATAACATGCTAGTTGGGGCTGAGCAACACCAAAATGGTTAAAGGGACTGTAAGAAGGGACGGTGCAAGGAAAACAAACTGCGAGGGGCGGAAGGAAGGAGACAATGTAAAAAAAATTCAAATGAAAAGAAGCGAGACGGGTCAATTACATGTTCCCTCCAAGCGCAATGCCGCTGCCAGCAGCGGCAGAGCAAGAAAGTCAGCACAAACAAACGGTGCGAAGAGGTGGCTCAACATATAACGATGCCGACTTTGGAGGAGGAGAACAGGGTTCGAGCCTCAGCGTGGGCGGCATCATTAATTATAAATTAAATAAACTGAGATCTCCTGCATATTAAATATAAATAAATAAACAGCGTGCGTGGGGTGAGGGCAGGAAGCTGCCAGATATGGAAATACCAGCATCAAAGAAAACAAGACGGAGGGAAGAGAGGGGAGAGGGGAGGGGGGAGGAGAAATGCGACACGGCGGGAAGGGGCAGGCAGGATGACTCAGGGGAGGGGGCGGAGCGGGGCAGAGCGGCATGTGGGTGTGAAGAAGCCGGGCCTTTGAAGTGAAGCTAAGCTTCACTTCAAAGGTGTCGGAGGAATGCGGGCGGCTGTGCACGCGCTTTTAAGCTCAATGCACATGCGCATTGAGCTTAAAAGTCACGGGCACTGCAAGGAATCGCCACGATTCCTTGCAAGTTAGATAAAGAGTAGATGAGCCCCTATAGTCTCGCTTGCTCGATGCGCATGCGCATCGACAGGCGAGACCTAAAAAATAAATATATGTACACCAAAAAATGAAACATCTAAAATCAAATTAAACATTGAGTAGTTATCGAGATGTTACATTAAATACAATAACCTATTGACAGTGAATCTTTAAATAAATGTTCTTCGTCTGTGCCACATGCCAATTAAGAAACGCGAAACAGCAAAGATAATGGGGGGTTGAGTGTCATACTTTAAGACCCTGAATGCTTGAGCGCATTGTCTGAAGTCTAAGGAGACTACCAATCCTAAATTGCATATAGAGTTTCCTTGCCAATGGGGGGTATATTAGATCCAAAAAGTTCTACTTTTAAGGTTCTGTTTTTACTTGGAGGAACTCTGCTGTTAGTCTTCCCACTGTAGGGCACCTCTGAAGAGACAATAGGTCATGGTGCCTAAAGTGATGGACCAACTCTGCCCAGGATAACACTGGGCAGGTACTTCAGGAGTATCCCAAAGCTCGGATAAGCCGATCTTAGTGCTGACTGCCTTAATATGTGAGAGCCACAGGGTTTTCTTTGTTCTCAACGTAGCCCAGACCTCCAGAAATTCTTTTTTATAGGAGGCTAGTTCGGGCACTGAACATAATCTCCCCCAATACACCAAAGGCCGTAATGCTACTTCCTCCTCTACGAGGACTAGCCCCATATCCATGCGTAGGGGCACAAGCGATGTACTGACTGGAAGTACCAATAAATTTCTCATGAAGGTATGTTCTACCTTCATGAGGTTGGATAAGCTTTGATGTCCCCAAAGTTCCGCCCCATACATAGAAGCCACTCTAGCCTGTAGTTTATACATTTCAATAACCCGGGCCGCTGGCTTAAATTCAGATATTCTGTGTACTTTTGAGATCCACCCCCCCCCCCCGCCACTTGAGATAACCTAAGAGCCGCCTTCGCTGACTGGGTACCCCAGTCAAAATGTTCGTCAGGGTGATGCCTAGGTACTCAAAGGTCTTTACTCGCTCCAATGAGATTCCATTCAAGAGTGGATTAGGACGAGTCTGCCTTGTGGGATTAAAAATCATAAATTTAGTCTTATCTAAATTTATCTCTAGCCCTCTCATTACACAAAAGGCAGCAAAACCATCCAAGGTTTGTTGGATGCCCTTTGATGTTTTGGACAACAACAAAGTGTCGTCTGCAAACATCAACCCAGGCACCCGACCTGAGACTAGCCTGGGGGCATCGTTATCCTTTACTCCAAGTAGGTGGTCTATAAGCCCATTTATGTAGAGACAAAATAAGGTGGAGGCCAGGACGCACCCCTGGCGCACCCCCTTTTTCACTGGGAAGCGGGCTGACAGTTTTCCATGCTTCCCACACCTAACTTGAGCATAGTTAGCAGTATGGAGTCTAATTTACACATCCAATAAGTAAGTTGGTAGGCCCAAATCAAGCAAAACACTCCACAGCTTGTCCCTCGGCACTAAATCAAATGCTGACCGCTGGTCAACAAAGATGAGGTAGAGGCTGCCACCCTCCACACTCACCGTTTTCCAGAACAATACCTGGAGTTTGAATATCTGATCGAGGGTCGAAGTACCCAGCCTGCAGGGTACTCAAGATCTCATTTTCTTCTATCCACCCCTGTACTCTGTCCAGGATGATCCTTCCCATCAGTTTTTGGGTGATGTCTATCAAACTGTTGGGCCTATAGTTAGACGGCAGTAGGGGACAACCTTTTATGTAAATAGGTACTATCACCGCACCAAGCCAGGTGTCTGGGGGATCCATTCCCTTTGGTATTGCATTAAAGAAGGTATGGTGCCCATATTTTCGGTTCAGACCGAAATAAATCCCCCGGAAGCTTATCCAGGCCTTGTTGGGTAAGAGTTTGCCTATTGCGGGTTCAACCTCACTTGACGTAATATCCCAGGGCCTCTCCAATCGATACTCGTAGAGGGGTCCTGAGGTAGCGATCGAGGAGCCCTCCTCACCGGAATATGCGTATAGAGCTCCAAAATGTGCCTCCCAGACAGCAGCTGCTATATTGGGTTCAAACGCCTATCTACTCTCTCTCGCCCCGAGCTGACAATCTACCAAAATTTAGAGTCCTTGGACGTGAGTGCTATTCTAAGATCCTCCCATCTATTTGCTTCCCATTCTTTCTTTTCCCTTTTGATAACCTGGTTGTACTTAAGCCGGCATTGCTTAATGCTTGGCTTATCCATCGCTTTTACAGCGGTTAACAGGTCTTTTTTTGGTTTCCGACATTTGGCATTATGCCAGGGATGAGTTATGACTGGACTTGCCTTTTTGTTTCCTTCAGGGTATAACACATCACACAATTTAACAACCAGCTGTCATGGATTGCCAGAGGCCTATTCACTGATTCTGGATGTGTGTCCTTATCCTCAATCTCTCCCATTTCTATCAACTGAGGCAATGCCAGCTGATATATACCTGCAAGCTTAATTGGGGAGCCCTGTAAATGTGACCATTTAACTCTCCGCCTGTTGTTAGTTAGCAGGAGAGGCTGTTGTACAGCGTTGAACTCTGGAACGGGGCTAGACAGACCAAAACTCCCTGGTTTCAATGTCATAACCAGGGCGTTGTGGTCGCTATCTTTCCTCGGGTAAACCCGGAAATCCAAAACCCTATCCCAGTGTCTGAGTTCAACCAGTATATAATCAAAAAGGGCATTTTGCCCTTCTCTATTAAAGGTTGATGAACCAGGTCTGTCTGATTTTGTCCTCCCATTACAAGCCCTCAGTGACAATGAGAGGGTAAAAGAGTTTATTTCAAGAACTAGTGGCGTCCATGCTCTAACAGGTGCTATCTGTCGTTCTGGGATGCGCCAATACTGATCCTCATCGGCTAATCCATCTAAGCCTGCGCTGGTAAGAGGCTCAAATTGGCAATTAAAGTCACCACCTACTATTAGGACAACTTCTGGGTCAAGGGTCGTGATGAACTGCCTCAGTACATCAATGGTTTCAGATTCTTGCACACACTGCATAGGCCTCGAGTAGATGTTAAGTAGGGCAATTTGAGTGGAATCTGGAAGCGTTAGAAGAACACATTGAACATCAGGTGAGTTGGTTGTTATATGAACTGCTTTGGCACCCAAATGGGTACCCACCCAGGTGCTTAAACCCCCCGATGGTCTACCCCTGCCCCTTGTTGTAGCCGGTATACTAAAGGTGGCGAAACCGCCCATTACAATCTCTTCCAGCGCCCACGTCTCCTGCATTAAGCAGACATCACACTTTTCTACAAACATCCCCCAGTCGGGGGAAGATAATTTGCTTTTTATCCCAGCCAAATTCCAGGAGAGAATTTTAATATTACCACTCATCGCCCCGACCCTTATTTCACCATGTACCCTTGGGCAACTAGTTTCCCCAACATTTGGAACTTCACAAGATTCTCCCCCACTATCGCAATTTGTCCGCTTGCCCCCTTGATCTCTTTCCTGGGCCTTTCCCTTTAACAGCGGAGTTAGAACACAATCGTCATTCACCTGTGTCGCTGGAGATAAAACTCCACACCGTGTGGCCTCGTAATTGCTCCCCGTAACCTGCCCCTCATTGGCCCTGGTTTCCACCCCTATACTTCTACCCTCTTGTTGGGTAGTTGTAGGGATCTGGGAATCGTTTACATCAAATCCTACTGTAGCTACTGGTGAACCCTGACCGTCAATCGCTGGGAGCATGGGCAGTTGGCTTCCAAGTCGTCAATCTATTTGATCTAAGATACTGAATCTGTTGATGTGAGGAAAAGTGGCAAGTATAGGGGTAAAAGTATTTGCTCCCTTCCAGTTTGCCACCCCAGCTTGTTCGCTACGACCAAACATATCCTGAGCCCCCAGAACTGTCCTCTGTTACTACTGGGATCGGGATAGAAATGAGGAGCAGGATAGAAATAGGATAGGTGTAGGGGTCGAATTTGCGTTTTAGACCGTGCTGGAACCCAGTTGCAAATATATTCCACAGCACGTCTGTTCCTGAAATTAATTATAACGCAATCTCCCTAAATGTTTTTCTCCCTTGGCCCCATCCATTCCACTCGTCTCGCGAACAGAATTTCGCCTGAAACCTGTAAGGGAAGTGGCCTATTATGGTTAAGCCACTGCATACATTTGTTTTTAAGCTCACTGTAAACCTCCTTTTTCCCTGACTCAGAACTGGGATCCCTGCAAGCACCACCACATATGGTAAGGACTCGGAGAGAGGCGGGGGGGGGGGGGGGGAGAATTATACGTGATAAAGCTTTTACTGGATCTTCTAGTGGGGCGTATTTCTGATTACTCTGGGTTGTCTGTTCTCAGACCCACTCACACCCCCAGTCTCCCCACTTCTAATCATTTCATTATTATTAATTGCAGCAGTATTGCTTGGTTGGGGCAGGGGGTCATTTGCTGCTACCACCAAGGAGGATGGTTCAAGTATATTATTCCTGGTAGACAGGACAGGTTGATAACCATCTCCATTGGGTTGCAACCTATCCTGGTTACCATTCACCCCTATATCCCATAGACCATCCTGTGCCTGAGCAGATTCATACAAGGATTCAAGGTGCATAAGTCTATTTTCTATCGTAGTGAGTCTATCATAGATAGGGAGACATGTCTTTGTAAAGATAAGTTCCAGTTTGGTCCAAAAGTCCGCTCCCATTTCTGTAGGACCCACATCGCTAAGGCTCGTTGTAGGTATGGCCGCTTGTACAGTGGGCGGGCATATGGCTGGGCTGTTTGGAGTTCTTGTAATCTGTCCTTCCCCCCACATTATTGCGTTTCTGAATTTTCACTTTCCTGTTTTTCAAAGGGGCACCACCACGCTTCCCTTTAGGAATCAGATCTACTACAGGATTTGCGGCCCCTAGTTGAGAACTATATTTAGATCTTGTTTTTGGCCTGGGAGTCGACGATCCTGAATGTTCATAATTGTGATTAGATGTACTTTGGATGGCTGAGACAGCGTCTATGGTATCGGAGGATATGTGTAACCCTCAAGAGGCTGGTAATAGATTGCTCCCCTCGCGATTAGCAGATTCAGTCCCTTGTTGGTAGTTAGGTGACAATGCGTGTACCAGCATACCCATAGATGACCGTTTGTTAAAGGCAGGGTCAATCGAAAGCCTCCTTTCAATCAATTCTATTTCTTGGGCCAACACGGATGATAACCTCGTAAGCAATTGGTCCAGGGTTCCAACTATTGACCCACCATTAATGGACTTCCTCCCCTTCCCTGCCTTGGAGGTAGTCATGGCACTAATGGTATGGAAGGCAGCCACTACAGTACTTGCTTGCGATAGTTATAGCGTATAGATTGTGATTTTGTGGAGCTGCCAATCCAGGTACTCGTGTACTAACCTTTATTAGCAGATGAAAGAGAGGGGCCTGTCCCGTTCTCTAACGGGCTCAAACCCGCACGTGCGCGTCCCGCGAAGCGGGGGCCACGAGCCGCTTTGTAGTGCAGGAGGGCGGGGCAGTAGACTCCCCACCCCAGGTGAGTGTGCCCAAGGGCTCAAAGGAAAACTCCCTTCCGATGGCAGGCGATCCAGCAGCAAGTCCGCGGCTGCATTCGCATCGCCACAGCGGTCACTGTAGTGTGGACTTGTCTCGACTCCCGCAAATTCGCTACAGCAAAATTAGCCAGTGCACAAAAGTGCCAGTGAGGTGAGAAAAAGAAAACCGAAAATTGGAATATGTACACCAGTAATAAAAAAAAAATATATATATATATATATATATATATATATATATATATATATATATATATATATATATATATATATATATATATATATATATATAATATTTTTTTTTTCTCACAACAATGATCCTCCACCGCACTGAGCTCTCCTGTGGGTGCTCTGCCTAGGGGCCGGATCCTGGCCCATTCACAATTTTACTCCAAAAGAAGCGGCACACAGGTAGAAATCTTCAATAAAGATTCTTTGTTCACTCGTACTTGGACCAACGCGTTTCAGCCTCAGCAGGCTTTGTTCACCGTGAACAAAGCCTGCTGAGGCTGAAACGCGTTGGTCCAAGTACGAGTGAACAAAGAATCTTTATTGAAGATTTCTACCTGTGTGCCGCTTCTTTTGGAGTAAAAAAAAAAATATATATATATATCTCCATATCCATATCCTACTGGCGGTCGCCAGTAGGTATATATAGTTAGAATTTTGAAAAATCCCATAGGAAAAAATCCTATGTTGAATAACTTTGGCGTTGATGGACGGAATTGGCTGAAATTTTCCTGAAAATGGCACATTTACTCTCCGGTCCTTCCCTAAAAGTTTGGGGGGGGATTCGTCAAGCGGGGGCCGAGAAAAAAGGGGGGTCCCAAAACGTGTTTTCCCCATGTTAATTTCCATAGGGCGATTGGCCTCACTTTTAGCCCGAACGGCTGAATGGATTTTCACCAAACTTGGCAAAATTGTAGGGACTGGTAGCCCGATGTGCCTCTGCTATGTCTCAAGATATGTGCTACAGTGGTTTTTACGAAAATTAACTTTGAAAAAATATATATTGGGCTACATTGGGCTATATATATGTTAGAGCCCAAATGTAGCCCAATGTAGCCCAATGTAGCCCAAAGATGGCCACCAGAGACAAAAAAAACCAAATGTAGCCCAAATATCAGCCAGATGTAGCCCAACTATAGCCCAATGACAGAATGTCCCAGAGTGTTCTAAAGAACAACTAGAGCGCTAACAGTCTTACTTATGACAAAAGTATGGCACACCTGAAGTCATCTTGATTGGAATAAAGTGTTAACACTTAATACATTTATTTTGAAAAGGAACAAAATGAGGGGTTTCATTTTGCCATAGAAATTTTATATATATATATATATATATATATATATATATATATATATATATATATATATATATATTCACAGAAAAAACCATAGGTTTGAGACCATATATAGTTAGGTATTTGCATTTACAAAACCTTGAAAATTCAATGAAAAAACCATAGGTTTGAGACCATATATAGTTAGGTGAATATTTTAATCATACAAAACCAATGAAATTCCCATATATAGTTAGTTGCACTAACTATATATTTCGCGCACCCGCAATCCACTGCTGATGATGTCACATATTACATCATTCATGACATGGTCAGTGACATCACTGATGACATCACTGATGACAACATCCAGTGATTATGTGTTTCTGTAAAGTTTAAATATGTTTTACATATTGAAGAATGAGTGGATGTATAAGTGTCTGAATGAAGGTTTTAGTAGGTGCGTGATTGACTGTGTGAGTGATTAAATGCGTCTTACTGAATGCACGGGTTAGTGACTAAACTGTCTGAAAGTGTGCATCAGTATGTCTGTTGTTGTGCAAGCTGCTGCATGTGTTGATCAGTAGCTATATAAGTAGCTATATGGGTTATTGATTGGTTGCACAAGTATTTGTATGGGAGACTGAGTGTGTGTATGGCTGGCTGGGAGGTGTGTGACTCTGTGCAGATCAATGTGTACTTGTATCAGTGATTCTATAAGAGAGTAACTATGTGTTAGTATATGTTTCAAAAATGTAAGGTGTTCTGTGTTTAACTGTATAGATGAGAAAATGGAAGTGTGATTGATTCTTTTCAGGACTGACTAGGTGTGTGAGTAACTCCATGGATGAGTGGCAGAGTGTGAGTGTCTGTGTAGGTGTATGAGTGCATATGATAGTGTTATAAAGATGAGTGATTGTATGTATGAATGATTGTATGAGTGAATGTGTGTGTAGACATAGGAATCAGTGAGTGCGTATGTAGTAACTAGTATTGGTGTGTCAATGGTTTCAAAAATGATACTCTCTATTTAACACTGGGTGTAACGGAGGTTATATTACAGTGTGAGGAGATGCATTGTATTATCACATGAATGATATCATCAGTGATGTGATCATTGATGTCAAGTGAGATGTCATCAGTGATGTCATTTGAGATGTCATCAGTGATGTCATCAGTGATGTCACTGACCATGTCATGAATGATGTAATATGTGACATCATCAGCAGTGGATTGCGGGTGCGCGATATATAGTTAGTGCAACTAACTATATATGGAATTTCAATGGTTTTGTGTGAGTAAAATAAGGTTTTTTAAATGCTAATTCCTAACTATATATGGTCTATAACCTATGGTTTTTTCAGTGAATTTTCAAGGTTTTGTAAATGCTAATTCCTAACTATATATGGTCTATAACCTATGGTTTTTTCAGTGAATTTCAATGGTTTTTTAATAGCAAATATCATAAGCTGTCGAATGTCAAGTACGTGGTAAGTAAAAACATTTTCGTGTTTATGCACACTGATCTGCTTTGAATGCTGCCCCCCACCCCTCATTTCTATTAGGAGTACTCTCTCTTTGCAGATAGTGAAGGGTAGTTAACGCAGCCCTTTGCCCCCTTTGTAATCCGTCGTGCCTGCTTCTCTCTCCATTTGATTGATTGTTCTCTTTGGTTCATTCTCTATTTACAAACAAGCACAGAGTCAAAATACTCTGTTTAGTCTTTGCAGATAGCGAAAAACCGTGTAAAAAAACAAAAGGAATCGAGCGAAATCAGTAGGCCACTAATGGGATCTCTTTTTGACCTCGCTAAAATAGAAACATTAGGAACAACCTGTTGAAAATAGCAATGCGTATGTACATAAGCGGCGTTCATTTGTGTTCACAGTACCCCTTGTTGATTGTTTGAATCGAGCATTGAATTGTTCGAAGTTGGTTCTCTTAAGGATCTTCTCTGCCTGCAAACGAGGAAGAATAGGAATATTCTCTCTCCCTTTGCAGATAGTGAAGGGTAGGTAACGCAAGCCTTTAACACGTCGTACCTATTTCATTCCTCATTGATTGATTGATTGTCCGAACATTGACTGTTTGGGAATTAGTTCTTTTTGGAGGTATTCCCTGTTTGCAAATAAATGTAGGAAAATCTTTGCAAGTAGTGAAAGGGTACGTAATGCGGACCTTTCTCCCCCGTTGTAATCTGTCATGCCTATCTACTCCCCACTGATTGATGCACCTGTTTCACCCGGACCATTTACTAGACATACGTCATCTGGCCCGACCAGAGAGCACCCCTAGTGAAAAGGACATATGCAATAATAACGAAGTGATCACTGTATCCTGTTAACAGAAACTTTAGCATGAAACAACCTGGAAAGAAAAGAATAGGAAATCGAAAATCAGTAGGCCACTGATGAACATGAACTTTTATTAAACAACGAACAAAGAAACGATAACATAACGTAATGATAAAACCTATTAATGTCCTAGAAACAAGAAAACGTTAGAAATATGCCAGTGGTGAGAGACCAGAAAAACAGTAAGAGAAACCAAATCACCCCTCGCTGTCCCACCGCCTGCCACGCCAAAAAAATCGATAGACTAGGGAAAATGCAAGTCAGTAGAACATCCGCCCCCACTCTGGAAACTTCCAAGGTGGGGCAGGGTTCCGGCTACGCCCAGCCGGGAGCAGCCCATATAAGGCAGGTCCTGCTGCCACGCCTCGGCCAGGAGATCCTAACGTAGGGTGTAGCCGGAGGAGAGGCCGAGACCAGCGGGACCCGGCCAGGGGATTGCCTTTACAACGCTGAACAGTTGCAGGGGGGGGGGAAATGTCTCCTCGACCCTCCCCTCTCTCTCCCAGTCCGGCCGCGGTGGCCCTTGAGAGTTGCAGGTAGTCCCGCCACATGCTCTTCCGGTCCGGCCACCAACGGTCGGGGGGCCGAGGCCGACGGGATCCGGCTGCAGCCAGTAAACCAAGAAACCCGTTCATGGGGCCAGAGCCAGGGGCGTCCGGCCGACATCTACCGGAAGCCCGGCCCGAAGACGGACGGGACACTTCTTCTTTCTTGTATAATTGCTGCAACAACCCTGGGGGGGGATGTCTTGCACATGCCTCCGACCCCCCCCCCCCCTCGTCCTCATCGCCTGGTCCGGCCATAACAAATCTCAAGCGAGACGCCGTGGGGTGCACTGGGAGGGAGAGACGGTGCGAACAGGCCTCTCCCGCCTCCCCAGGTGGAGGCTTCCCAGCTGCACCCTCAGCGCTCCAGGCGCCCGGAAAAGGGTTCTTCCACTGTGGCCATGCTGCAACATCTCGCCCGGCAGGGTGGAGCCCGTCCGCTCATTTGACCCCGCGATCGCCAGTAGCTACCGAACTCTCAAAATGGCGGTCGACCTGGCAAGAGCGGGCCCAGCATAAAGAAATGGCCCGGTCACTGGTTGACTCCACCACCGTAGTCCTCCACGACCTTGAAGATTCTAGAGGAGCCGCGGGAGTCTCCGACCCCCGATGGGGAATGACTGCCATGATCACCCGTGGAGTGACGAAACTGTATCCGCGGGACGTCGGCGCCAGCCTCACTTTGAATTACTAGAATCCTGCAGACCTCACTTCCGGTGAAAGCACAGTGTGACCCGGTAGGAAAAATTGTTGCACCCCCTCCCCTTTTTGACTGATAGTTCAAACCACCGATCCTTTCCTTTGCCCTTTTAACGGAACTTTGGACTGCCTCCCCCTCTTTTACATTTTCTAGAGAAAACAAAACATTAACCACTACAATAACATAGCAGTTGACACCAGAACTGTTTTCAAATTGAAAACCAACAACATCTTCAACAGAATCCTTTTTGTTTCTGCTGTGACCCTGCTACAGCACAGGCATTGTCCCCAGCAGTAATTCTGCAATGCCGGTAAGAATAGCTGTGGTGCCTACTGGACTCACTCACCCCCGCGGCGCCCCACGCCGTTATTTGCTGGGCGGCAACTTGCTAGACATCACTTTCGTGCCATCTAGATTTCAGCGCGTTCTGCTGCCTTGGAACTATTCGCACAACAGACCGCTACTGACAAGAATATTTCATTATTGGTGCTGTCAATTTCAATAAATCTATTGGATAATTCAAAAGAAATTGCCACGGTCTCTTCGTTGTTTAAATGTTTTTACTGTTTTTGTTTTGTTGTATATATTTATATGTTATTAAAGTTTTATATTCCTACTACTTTGTTGGAGTGCTATATATTTTTAATGTGACACATAATTGTAAAAACTTTGATGTACAAAGAGTGATTCCTGGAATCTTCCGCTTCAGGCTCGGTCCCCTCCCCAATCACAATACAGGATAGTTTTCAGATAGTAGGAACACGTGTGGTGTGACGGATCTCATCGGGTGTGGGCCTTGATCTACTATAACTCCTTTGAAGAGGGGTGATTCTTTACAGCTGGGGCCATAAACTACATCTGCAGGGCTAGCTGATAGCCTGGACAATCGGACACAGAGGAAGAGGAGTGTCAGAGGGTGCGGTAGTGAATAGGGCGAAAGGGAGGTGTCGGGCGGGCACAGTGTGATTCTCAGGGAAGAGCAGCGCAGATGGGGGGAGGTTTATTGCCCATGCATAAGACAGAGAGCGGGGGTGACCAGTGCCTGGGGAAGATGCTTGCGAGGGTGAGGAGCCATGCTACGAATCGACAGCGTGCAGAGAGTGGGTCTGGTCAAGACATCTAAAATGGCTTCCGTGCACGACAAAAGTGTGGCATTTCAAAAAAGGCAAGATGGCGCAGACAATGTTTTTCAACACTTCCTCATTTCCTTCGAATCGAACGTTAACAGACGTTGGGGCATATTACCAAAGTTAAGCGATATTTATCGCTAACGATGCTTACCAACGAATTTTTTACCGCTAAGCATCATCAGAAATTATCGAAGATAAACCTTGCTATTATCAAGGTTTATCACAAATGCGATAATAAACGGCCGCAATGCATGAATATCGCTAAAAACTCAGCGATATTCATACATTACCGAGCTAATGCTCTTAGCCATGTTATCCACCTCCCATTGGATAACATGGCTAAGAACTGCTCAGGGCAGGTGTTACTTTTTGGAGATATTCGCGCTTAGCGCGAATATCTCCAAAAGTTGGTAATAGGAGATAGATATCTTGCATGTTGTAATGCAAGTTATTGTGGTATATGGAACTCATACCATAATCTCTCAGGAAAGCAGAAACTGATCCTTTTGGGACCGCCTAAAAAGGCCTAGGGGGTGAGGAGTACTCTACTTTGCCCCCTTTTCACGTTCCGAACTATTTTATTTTACTCTCTTCTGTAATTACACAAAATAGCAGCGATAAGATGCATCGGAGACACACAGTGAGAGAAAGGAGGCCGGAGATGAAGAAGAGATGTCAAATACACATTGGAGATAATATAGTGGCAGAAGGGAAGTAAATATGAGTAAACTTACCATGTAACATAAAAATGTTGCACTCTATACTATAAGTCTCATTTTATACTACAATCACTTCGCTACAACCTCATAAATTAAAAATAAAAATGAATAATGTCTCAAACAATTTTTGATTTCTAAATATAAATTTATTCTTCAGAATTTTCTAAATTTGAAAGAACTAGTAACATGTCCTCATCAGCAATGTCCTCATGAAAAGTCTCCAATAATGATTCTTGTAACTCTATGGTCTCCAAACACTCGATAAATTCGCCATCAAGAGATTGATCAAAAAAATCATTCAAGTCATCTCCTCCTTCTGACAATATTTCATTATTGGTGCTGTCAATTTCAATCAATGTAGTGGAATCATTCAAGTCATCTCCTCCTTGTGACAATATTTCATTATTGGTGCTGTCCATTTCAATCAATCTAATGGAATCATACAAGTCATCTCCTCCTTGTGACAATATTTCATTATTGCTGGTCTCAATTTCAATCAACGTAGTGGAATCATTCAAGTCATCTCCTTGTGACAATATTTCATTCTTGGTGCTGTCCATTTCAATCAATCTAATGGAATCATACAAGTCATGTCCTCCTTGTGACAATATTTCATTATTGGTGCTCTCAATTTCAATCAATGTAGTGGACAATTCAAAAGAAATTGCCACGGTCTCTTCATTGTGAGCCATTTTATTTTGAAATTGCTTGCTGTAAATTGCAGAAAAAAATAATCACTTTCATTTATCGTTTTTAGTAATACATAATATAAAACTAACTTTATCAAGTATTTAGTATAACAGAAGGACTGCAAATAAATAACAGAAAACATTTTTCAAATTATCTTCAAGTGTACAACATAGTTCCCCTTACAAATTAACAACTCACCTTTTTAAAAGTAGGAAAAGTGTTAGTACTGTGTAAATCAAACACCAGAAATTCACCACCAAAAATTCCTCACAAATGTACCTCAGACAGTAGTATCACAAAATGGCTGTGGTTTCCTCTCATTTGACATATATACATAACCAATTAACTTTCATCACACACAAATACAAAACCAAAGTAACATTTTAATTGGTTCTAAATTTCAACACTTTCAAATGTGTTTTCCCCATGCAATTTTCCATAGGACATTTACATACGTCTACAGCCTGAATGGCTGAACGGAATTACACCAAACTTGGCAAAATGGTACATCAAACCTAAGAGGTCAGGAAGGATCTACTATGCCCCCTTATGGTCATTTCCCCCTTCGCTTTGACCTCCTCTTGTCTCTCAATCCTACCGAGAGACAAGATGGCGGCCGCTACGGACTGTTTGGAATGTTGACAGACGCCGGAGAACCAATCAGCTTCGCAAAGCTCCATAACGCGAAAAGTACGCGAAGCGGAGCGCTGTTACAGATATATATCTTTTTTTGAACGTTAATTTCTCAAAATCCACTGGAGCACATATATTGAGACCTAGCAAAGGCACATCGGGCTACCAGTCCCTAATATTTTACCAAGTTTCGTGCAAATCCATTCAGCCGTTTTATTATTATTATTTTTTTTTTTTGCCCCGCGGGGCCCTTTTAAAACCTCCACATCAAACCTAGGGGGTCAGCGAGGATCTACTATTCCCCCTTATGGTCATTTGCCCCTTCGCTTTGGCCTCCTCTTGTCTCTCGATCCTACCGAGAGACAAGATGGCGGCCGCTACGGACTGTTTGGAATGTTGACAGACGCCAGAGAACCAATCAGCTTCGCTTCACAAAGCTCCGTTGCGCGAAAAGTACGCGTCCTGGGCCGCTGCCCGGTCCGCTGTTACAGATATATATCTTTTTTTAAACGTTAATTTCTCAAAATCCACTGGAGCACATATATTGAGACCTACAAAAGGCACATCGGGCTACCAGTCCCTACAATTTTGCCAAGTTTCGTGCAAATCCATTCAGCCGTTCGGGCTAAAAGTGAGGCCAACCGCCCTATGGAAAACTCAATGTTAAAAACACGTTTTGGGACCCCCCTTTTTTCTCGGCCCCCACTGGACGAACCCCCCCCAAATTTTCGAGGGCTGCTCAGAAACAAAATGTGCCATTTTCCTGAAAATTTCAGCCAATTCCGTCCACAAACGCCAAAGTTATTAGACATAGAATTTTCAAAAAACCCATAGAGAAAAAATCCTAACTATATATACCTACTGGCGACCGCCAGTAGGTAATATATATATATATATATATATATATATATATATATATATATATATATATATATATATATATATATATATATATATATATATATATATATATATATATATATATATATATATATATATATATATATATATATAATATTTTTTTTTTTCTCACAACAATGATCCTCCACCGCACTGAGCTCTCCTGTGGGTGCTCTGCCTAGGGGCCGGATCCTGGCCCATTCACAATTTTACTCCAAAAGAAGCGGCACACAGGTAGAAATCTTCAATAAAGATTCTTTGTTCACTCGTACTTGGACCAACGCGTTTCAGCCTCAGCAGGCTTTGTTCACCGTGAACAAAGCCTGCTGAGGCTGAAATGCGTTGGTCCAAGTACGAGTGAACAAAGAATCTTTATTGAAGATTTCTACCTGTGTGCCGCTTCTTTTGGAGTAAAAAAAAAAAAATATATATATATCTCCATATCCATATCCTACTGGCGGTCGCCAGTAGGTATATATAGTTAGAATTTTGAAAAATCCCATAGGAAAAAATCCTATGTTGAATAACTTTGGCGTTGATGGACGGAATTGGCTGAAATTTTCCTGAAAATGGCACATTTACTCTCCGGTCCTTCCCTAAAAGTTTGGGGGGGGGGTTCGTCAAGCGGGGGCCGAGAAAAAAGGGGGGTCCCAAAACGTGTTTTCCCCATGTTAATTTCCGTAGGGCGATTGGCCTCACTTTTAGCCCGAACGGCTGAATGGATTTTCACCAAACTTGGCAAAATTGTAGGGACTGGTAGCCCTATGTGCCTCTGCTATGTCTCAAGATATGTGCTACAGTGGTTTTTACGAAAATTAACTTTGAAAAAATATATATTGGGCTACATTGGGCTATATATATGTTAGAGCCCAAATGTAGCCCAATGTAGCCCAATGTAGCCCAAAGATGGCCACCAGAGACAAAAAAAAACAAATGTAGCCCAAATATCAGCCAGATGTAGCCCAACTATAGCCCAATGACAGAATGTCCCAGAGTGTTCTAAAGAACAACTAGAGCGCTAACAGTCTTACTTATGACAAAAGTATGGCACACCTGAAGTCATCTTGATTGGAATAAAGTGTTAACACTTAATACATTTATTTTGAAAAGGAACAAAATGAGGGGTTTCATTTTGCCATAGAAATTTTATATATATATATATATATATATATATATATATATATATATATATATATATATATATATATATATATATATATATATATATATATATATATATATATTCACAGAAAAAACCATAGGTTTGAGACCATATATAGTTAGGTATTTGCATTTACAAAACCTTGAAAATTCAATGAAAAAACCATAGGTTTGAGACCATATATAGTTAGGTGAATATTTTAATCATACAAAACCAATGAAATTCCCATATATAGTTAGTTGCACTAACTATATATTTCGCGCACCCGCAATCCACTGCTGATGATGTCACATATTACATCATTCATGACATGGTCAGTGACATCACTGATGACATCTCAAATGACATCACTGATGACATCGCTGATGACATCATCCAGTGACTGTGTGTTTCTGTAAAGTTTAAATATGTTTTACATATTGAAGAATGAGTGGATGTATAAGTGTCTGGATGAAGGATTTAGTAGGTGCGTGACTGACTGTATGAGTGAGTGAATAAATGTGTCGTACTAAATGCATTGGTTAGTGACTAAACTGTCTGAATGTGTGCATCAGTATGTCTGTTGTGGTGTAAACTGCTGCATGTGTTGATCATTAGCTATACGAGAGGCTATATGTGTTATTGATTGGTTGCCCAAGTATTTGTATGGGAGATTGTGTGTGTGGGGGTGGCTGGGAGGTGTGTGACTCTGTGCATAGATGTGTGAGCAGTTGATTCACTAAGTGTATGAGTTCAAGAGTGCATGTGGAAACAGCTACATGGGCGGTTGACTGTGTGCATGAGTGTATTGATGAGTGAATGGATATCTCAATGCTACATGTCATAGTGAGTACATATGTAAAGAACAAGTTACTTACCTTCGGTAACGCTTTTTCTGGTAGATACAATATCTGCCTGTGGATTCCTCACCTTATGAATATCCCCTTGCGTCAGCAACATTCGGAAATTCTTTTTGTAGCCTCGCGCCGACGTGGACTAGGATGTCATAGAGACACGACCTCGCTCGCGACTCCGCTGACGTCACCGACGCCTACAATAGGCCCACGCCGGCGTGATGACATCAGTTCCGCCCTTTTTTCCGTGCCATCGAGGCACACGGACGAACCATTGACAGTAGAAATGCATACAGTATACACAGTACACAATAGTAAAGGTAAAACACACAATGTAAAGCAAAAGCAGGAAAGCTATTGAAACATTCCCTGATAACAAAATATATATACATTACATTACAGTAACACTGGTATAGAAGAGTAGACAACGGGGAGGCGGGTGGGTCAGTGAGGAATCCACAGGCAGATATTGTATCTACCAGAAAAAGCGTTACCGAAGGTAAGTAACTTGTTCTTCTGATAGATACATCTGCCGTGTGGATTCCTCACCTTGTGAATCGAGTCCCACAGCAGTCCCCACTCCCGGAGGAGGGTGTCCACTCTTCTAGACCAGGAAATCCTGGAGAACAGAGCGTGCAAAGTGACCGTCCCTCCTCACCTCAGAATCCAAGCAGTAATGCTTCGCGAAAGTGTGGAGGGAAGACCAAGTTGCTGCTCTACAAATATCCTCTACAGGCACACCTCTAGCCAATGCCGAGGTCGAAGACTTAGCCCTTGTAGAATGAGCCCTTATACCCTCTGGTGGTTCCTTACCGGCCAAAAAGTAGCAGATCTTTATGCAGAGGACGATCCATCTTGACAAGGTTCTTTTATGGACCGCTCTTCCTTTCTTGCAGCCAGCAAACCCAATGAAGAGCTGGTCTTCCAAACGAAAGTCCTTGGATCTGTCCAAGTAAAAGGACACCGCCCTCTTAGGGTCCAGACGGTGCAGCCTCGCTTCCTCCTTAGAAGGGTGAGGGGGAGGATAGAAGGTCGGTAAGGTAATGGACTGTCCTAGATGGAAGGGAGTTACCACCTTAGGCAGAAAAGCAGCCCTGGTCCTAAGAACCATTCGATCAGCATGAATGGTCAAGAAAGGGGGCTTGAAACTAAGAGCTTGAAGCTCACTTACCCTCCTTGCCGAGGTTATTGCAACGAGGAAGACTGTTTTAAAGGTTAAAAGTCTCATGGGACATTTGTGAAGAGGCTCAAAGGGAGCACCCATCAAAAAAGTCAATACAAGATTTAAGTCCCACTAAGGCACAATAAAAGGAGAAGGAGGGAACTTATTTGTGAGGCCCTTCAAAAATCTTAAAACCACAGGAGACTTAAAAAGAGATGGCTGGTCAGGCAAGCAGAGAAAAGCCGACATCGCAGAAAGATAACCCTTCACTGTGGCAACCGCAAGTCCCTGTTGTGCCAGAGAAAGGGCACACTGGAGAACATCAGACAAATGGGCTCTCACAGGGTCAATAGACTTTTCCCCACACCACGTGACAAATTTCGACCATATATAAGAATCAATGGACTTAGTGGAGTCACGCCTGGCTGACAAGATGACATCCACAACGTCAGGCGGGAGGGAAAAGGAATTCAGGTTGCCCCGTTCAATCTCCAGGCATGAAGGTGCAATGTCTGGAGGTGGGGGTGTAGAACCTGCCCCTCCATCTGAGAGAGGAGGTCTGCCCTGAGAGGGAGACGGAGCGGCGGGAGAGAGGAGAGGTGGAGAAGATCTGTATACCACACCCTTCTTGGCCAGTCCGGGGCGACCAATATGACTTGGGCCCAGTCTTGGGGAATCTTCCTCAGAACCCGAGGAATCAAGGGTATGGGAGGAAACGCGTAAAGGAGTTGACTTCCCCAACTCAACTGAAACGCGTCCCCCAAAGCTCCTTGCATCGGAAACTGGAGACTGCAGAATGACAGGCAGTGAGCATTCTCGCGAGTGGCGAACAGATCCACCCGAGGAGTTCCCCACATCCGAAAGATGTCGTGAACCACCTCCGGGTGAAGCCTCCACTCGTGGTCGGCAGAGAACTGCCGACGGAGACTGTCTGCACGAACGTTCAGAACCCCGGCCAGATGATTTGCCATCAGACAAATCTGATGGTCCTGAACCCAGGACCAGAGACGCAGAGCCTCTCTGCAGAGACACTGCGACCCCACTCCTTTCTGCTTGTTGATGTACCACATCGCGGTCGTGTTGTCCGTCAGGACTTGGACCGAACGACCGCGAAGGGAAGGGAGGAAGGCCTTGAGCGCTAAATGAATCGCAATTCTAGAAGGTTGATGTGAAACAACCTTTCCTCTGGAGACCAAAGGCCCTTGACCTCCAGATCCCCCAGATGAGCACCCCACCCTAGAGTGGATGCATCCGTTATCACTGTGGCCACCGATGGAGGCAGCTGAAAAGGCTTTCCTTGAGACAGATTGCCTTCCACATTCCACCAAGACCGATCCGCCGCAGCTTCTCTGGAGATCCTCACAGACTCCCTGAGATCTCCGTTGTGCTGATACCACTGCCTGCGGAGGCACCACTGGAGCGCCCTCATGTGCCAGCGTGCATGGTTGACCAACAGAATGCAAGAAGCCATCAGACCGAGCAGGCGAAGGACCTTCAGGACTGGAACGACCGCTCCATTGTAAAATAAAGAAATCATCTCCTGTATGTCGCGAATCCTTTGAGGGGGAGGGAATGCACGACATACAGTTGTGTCCAGTACAGCACCTATGAACAGGTTGCGCTGGGAGGGCACCAGGTGAGATTTGGGTACGTTTATCGAAAAACCCAACCTGTACAACAACTGGGTTGTCTCTCGCAGATGATGAAGCACAGTCTCTGACGACTGCGCTTTGATCAGCCAGTCGTCAAGATACGGGAATACAGGAATCCCTGATCTTCTGAGATGCGCTGCCACCACTGCCATCACCTTGGTGAAGACCCGAGGCGCAGTAGTAAGTCCAAACGGAAGGACCGCAAACTGGTAGTGCTGCGATCCCACCGTAAAACGGAGATACCTCCTGTGCGACTTCAGGATTGGAATATGAAAATACGCATCCTGCAAGTCGAGTGACACCATCCAGTCTTCTTCCAGCAGAGCCTGAAGAACCTGAGCAAGGGTGAGCACCTTGAATTTCTCCTGCTTCAGATAAAAATTCAAGATCCTGAGATCCAGGATTGGACGAAGTCTGCCATCCTTCTTGGGAATCAGGAAATACCGGGAGTAGCATCCCTGACCCCTTTCCTGCTCCGGGACCACCTCTATCGCACCTTTTCTCAATAGAGTTTTGACTTCCTCCTGAAGGAGTAACAGATGATCCTCTGAGCAATACCCCTGGCAAGGAGGGTAATTGGGAGGGAATTCCCGAAAGGGAAGGGCATACCCATTTTCTACGAGATTGAGAACCCAAAGATCTGATGTAACCGATTCCCGATCTCGTAGAAAGTGGGTAAGCTGACCCCCCACTGGGCCTACATGATCCTGAATGGCGGATCTAGGGCTGCTTCTCTGTGGCTGGGGGGTTGGAGGAGGTGGAGGAGGAGGAGGAGGCCTGACGCCCTCGAGGACGTGCCCTCTGTTTTCCCCTGTATGATCTATACAAGGTATTCTGCTGCTGCTGCTGTTGTTGCTGCTGCTGACCTTGTCTAAATGAACGAAAGGAAGAGCGGCCAAACCCTCTAAATTTCCTGGCCGTAGAACCTCTGACCTGAAGGCCAAGAGATCTAGCAGTTGCCCTGCTGTCCTTGAATCTCTCCAAGGCCGTGTCTGCTTTCCTTCCAAAGAGCCCCTCACCATCGAAAGGTAAATCCAATAAAGCAGACTGCACATCAGCCGAAAAATCAGACGACTTCAACCAGGCTGAACGCCTCGTGGCAACCGCCGTGCCCATGATCCTTGCCACAGAATCCGTAGTATCAAGCCCACTTTGGATGACCTGACGGGCTGCCGCTTGAGAATCAGACAAAGCTTCCTCAAAGTCTTTTCTGCTATCCTCAGGAACCTTAGGGATTAATGAACGCATAGAGTCCATAAGAGCATGAATATATCTACCCATAAGGCAAGTGGCATTAGAAGACTTCAAAGCCATACTAGCCGAAGAAAAAAATCTTTTTTGCAACTTGATCCTGTTTCTTGGCCTCTTTGTCGCCAGTCACCTGCAGAAAAGCACCAACTGACTTTTTAGAACAAGCGGCCTGAATTACCAAACTCTCAGGAGAAGGATGAGAAGACAAGAAAGCAGGATCCTCAGTAGCCACTCTATACCTCCTAGCCACACTCTTTGAAACTGCAGGAGCAGAAAAAGGTTTCTTCCATACCTCCATAATAGGATCCTTTAAAGCATCATTAAATGGCAGTAAAGGCTCCACTGCCGAGTTTGGAGAATGAAGAACCTCGGTCAGTAAATTTGACTTAAATTCGACAGTAGGCAAAGTCAAACCCAAAAGTCCTGCTGCCTTCTTCATGACAACATGATATGGTTGAACATCCCTGGAGGGTGCATCAGGCCCTGAAGGTAAAGACCACTCTGGGGAAAATTCGAGACCACTCGCCTCTGCTAGGTCCTCAAAACAACTCCCATCCAGCTCACCATCCTCCACTTCAGAAGAAGACTCATCAATTCTCTGATCATCAAGAAGACATTGAGCTTCTCTTCGAGACCTCATTTTAACTCGAAGTGCAGTCGAATCCAACATCGAATTCGACGGCGTCGGAGCCGACTTCGGAATCGAATCCGAGGGCTTGGAAGGTTGTTCCATAGATTTGCTAGGAGCCGGTGACGTCAGAGCCGGAGTCGTCGACTTCGGCCGAGCCGGCGTCGATACCGGCATCGACCTCGGTGGAGCTTGGTACTGCCACAGCGGAGTCGGGGCTGGCATATACGGCATAAAAGGTGCCGGAGCATATGAGTGAGGAACACCCAAATTAAAAGCCATAGGACCCATGGGACCTGAAGGTGCTCCAGAGGGGTACCACGATCTCGAGAAAACACCATACATCGCGTTCAAAAACGCAGAAGGGTCCTGACCTGGAGTCGGGAATGGGGGATGCTCAGGCTGATCTCGAGGCAGGTTTGAATCTGTTTCCACAACAGGATTCGAAGTCTCCTCCTCAATAGGAACTCCATCGGCGTCATCTGGAGCCGGAGACGGAGCCGGAGTCGGATCCGGAACCGGAGTCGGAGAATGGACTATCGACTCCGAAGGCGAAGCCTCACCTTCTTGATCCGACACTTACGGAGGAATTACCTTCGACTTCATCCTCTTGGGAGACTTCGATCTAGAACCAGACTTATCACCTGAATGATGACGGGATTCATGTCTCCTTTTCTTATGTTTCTTACGAGAACCGGAAACGTGATCCGACGAAGACTTCGAGGCCGACGCCTCTCGAGACCTCGACCTGGATCTCGACTTCGATCTCTTCGAGTGCTTTGAGGATCTTTTAACTTTACTCGCCTTTAGCTTAGCTACAAGAAGTTTTGATTCTCTTTCTCAAAGAGCCTTCGGATTCATCTTCTGACATGATGAACACCCATCAACGTCGTGATCCGAACTCAAGCACCAGATGCAGCCTTGGTGAGGGTCCGTAACGGACATCATCTTCCCACATTCTCTACAAGGTTTAAATCCTGTTTTCTTTGTCGACATGACAACCGAAGAAAAAGGGTAGAGAATGGAGAATCTAAGAAAATAGTAACAAAGTCACCAGTAAAGCTACAGAGTATCCCGAAACCGTTAGCGTCGACGACACGGAAAAAAGGGAACTGATGTCATCACGCCGGCGTGGGCCTAGTGTAGGCGTCGGTGACGTCAGCGGAGTCGCGAGCGAGGTCGTGTCTCTATGACGTCCTAGTCCACGTCGGCGCGAGGCTACAAAAAGAATTTCCGAATGTTGCTGACGCAAGGGGATATTCACAAGGTGAGGAATCCACACGGCAGATGTATCTATCAGAAACACAGTACATGTGAGAGTTGGCATATATAAATAACTGTGCATGAGAGCCAGTGAATGTGTGAGTGGCTGTATGGATCATTGTGAACTTGTATCAGGGATTGTATAAGAGAGTAAATATGTGTTAGTATGTTTGAATAAGTAAGGTGTGTATAACCGTATAGTTGAGGAAATGGAGGTGAGATTGATTCTTTGCATGACTGACTAGGTGTGTGAGTAACTTCATGGATGAGTGACAGTGTGTGAGTGTCTGTATACACTGAGTGTATCTAAGGTTATATTAGAGTCTGAAGAGGTTCATCGTATTAGCACATGAATGATGTCATCAGTGATGTGATCAATGATGTCAAATGAGATGTGATCAGTGATGTCATCAGTGATGTCATTTGAGATGTCATCGATGTCATCAGTGATGTCATTTGAGATGTCATCAGTGATGTCATCAGTGATGTCACGGACCATGTCATGAATGATGTAATATGTGACATCAGCAGCAGTGGATTGCGGGTGCGCGAAATATATAGTTAGTGCAACTAACTATATATGGGAATTTCATTGGTTTTGTATGATTAAAATATTCACCTAACTATATATGGTCTCAAACCTATGGTTTTTTCATTGAATATATATATATATATATATATATATATATATATATATATTCACCTCGAATCCCCTGGGTTCACGTAGTTTACACAGAAGTCACGGCACCACAGCAGCAGGTAAGTTCAATTTCTTTATTTTTCCACAAACACCATGTGCATTAGCAACAGGACGGCCTACGCGTTTCGACTAAATTTAGTCTTCAACTATATATATAGTTGTAACCCTTTTCTATAGAATTAAGTTAGTCAATACTCTTTGATTTTACTTAAAGTATGCTGTATACTTTCAGCCTGCCCTCTTTATCCATTGATAATTTGTCATTCCCATTTTCCCTCTGTCCAGTAAGCATTACAGCTTTGGGCAATGGGTCGCCCATTTCAGCGAGTGGCGAACTTCACTATTTCACAATGAGCCCACCCAACATAGTATCTTTCTCTCTCAGGGACTGCTATGTCATGGAGTGGTTTGGGAGGACAAAAGATGTTTCTGCTTTTAGCCAATGTTCAGTTTTTGCATTGTCGAGGCCCTGCCTACTCCTAACAAAAAACAGTTTTACAAAAACCATGACACCACAAAATAAGCATTGACAGCCACACGGCTGGCTGCTAGTGCCAGCCGTATTAGCTTTGTCAGTGCTTGTTTGATTACCTGTTTCGATACTGAAACAAATCCAACACCCCTCTGCAGACTGTTGTTTGGGTGCTTTGACATAATACTGTAGAACACCTTTCAAAGTTAAGTCTCCTGCACACATTGAACAAAACGGAGGTCCAAAGAAATTTCTATTTTTTCTTTCGAGGGGGAAGGATCATAAACCACAAGTTACCCTAGATCACTTTTGAATGCTCCCTCAAGGGAGCTAAACAAAGAGAAGGCAGTTCAGTAGGAGCACTTTAAGGAGGTACCGAGTGATGCACAGCTTATCAGCCTCCGCGAACACTACTTTAAGCCGCACCCTGCGAGTTAGTACAGGCCTATTGTGTTTTCAAGTGCTGTAGTGTTGATGGCTCATGCTCTTCAGGACTTCTCCGCTGTATTGCTGCTTTGCTGCCTTGGTTTCAAGTGAGCCAGCCCTATTGTCTGCCCAGGTTAGGAGGATGGTGGTGATTTCTGTTCAAATGAACTTCCGGGACAGTCACAAGGCGGTTTTATTTTCACAGCATAGAAGCACCTTTAGAAATGGAGTCTCCTTCAGAGTACAAAGAGCGCAGCTATCTGTTCACAGAGGCTTCAATGGTGAATTTTTCTGCCAGTCTGTAAAATGGCTCTCTTGGGTGAATGGGACCCTTGGTTGGCTTTCCCCACCCCATGCATGACCACCACATGAATTCCACTATTCACCTATTTTTTTGAGAAACCAGGCGCCCAAAGCAGTACTTTAATTGACCTGTGAACTCCTTACCGTACGCTTTGGTTGTCTGTGTAATGATGTGACTGTGACAGGTGCCGCATTGAGTGCATGAAAACTTTACTACCCTCTTGTCTCTCGATTTAGGTGCGGCACAAAACGTCCGACCAGGTCATGGCCCTGAAGATGAACACGCTGAGCAGCAACCGAGCCAACATGCTGAAGGAGGTGCAGCTCATGAACCGACTCTCGCACCCCAACATCCTGAGGTAAGGCGCTAATCTTTATCCTAGCCTGTAATGTCATGGGTTTGGGAGCTACTGTCAATGTAGGCCATCTGTTTCCTATTTCTGGTCAAATCCCTGATCCACTGACTCAGTGTGCTGTCCTCCTCGGGCGATACTGGAGCAGGCCAGGCCAAGCTTGGCTGTTTTTTTCCCCTATTTATCTCCTGCTGTGGTTTCTGTGATAAATTCCCCAGGGTTGTCAATGCAGACTGCATTTGTTGAGTATTATAAGGGTATGTTCTGGCTCTTTGACGCCACATGTGTGGGCAGCTTTTGATTCTTTAAGCACCCTGAATGTTATAGGTAGATGCAAATTCAATAGATGTAAAAGCAATTCTTTTAGAGGTTCTTTCAACGCACTCTTCCCACCCCCATAGTGCTTCTGTCAGATTCCGTAACGAGCATCCTTATTTTTCTTTTTAATGAATTTTTGCCTTGCACCAGTTTTCCTGATATTTGATCCCTCCAGGTTACCTTATAGGACTGGTCAACTGCCTTCAATATATTGGACCACTAATAGTTGATGGAGCTCTTGGAGTTTTGTGGAGGGTGGTGGCAGAGCAAGAACCAGTAAGCAAACTCTGAAGCAGTTATCTCTCCGATAATTACACTATTGCGTGGTGCTCTGTCAAGTTCACTTCCCTGTTCCTCTCTTCGTCAAAGTCTACATGTAACCACTGGCAAAGGTCATCTGAGGGTATCAAATCAAATTTCGCAGGTATGCTGACTTTGTAGTATGCAACCAGAGAGATCAGGGCAGGGGAGGGGGAGAGACCTGAATCCATGGCTTTCTTGGACGTGTATTTTTAATAAATATAAACTCTCTCTCCCTTGGACTGTAGTGGGTGGCAGGAAGTCTCCAGTTTCTTCGCCATATAGTTGACCAGATGTACCTGGAGCACTTCCCACTGCAACCCAGTTGCCAGAAGATTTGTGTTCTAGTTTGAAAGCAATCTTTCTTGGAAGGCTATTACTTTAGTGGTCTTAAGAGCCCCTTCCAACAGTTTTTGACAAAGCACAGCATTTTCTGTCTCCCCATCTTCAAATCTTTTGTGAGCGCCATTGTCCTCTGCAGATAGGACAGTGCTAATGCTTCACATACTGATTAATCCATCTTGTTAAACCATACATTGTCATAAGATTAAAACCTTGTTCAGCGAGTTGTATTGTGGCTACATTAAAAAGAGGCAAGTGTACCTCTTCTCCATTGGCTACCTGTGGCCCAAAGGATAAACTACAGGTTTTGACATTGCACTTAAAGTATTGTCATCCAAAAGCGCTGTATGCTTTTGACCGTCGTTTGTGAGACACCAGCCATCATGAGCAATCGTTTTTAAAATTCAGGCTCTTTGCTATAGTAAAAAAAGTTCAGGTGGTAGGACATTGACTCAAAATCTTTTGTTAAATTATTACATTTGCTAACTGTAAAGTCATTGTTGTCATCTCATGTAATTTACTTGTTCAGTGCCCCAGAAATGTCGACAAAGCTTGCACTTCATAACAATTTAAAATAAAAAGTGGAAATAAATTATTGTGCATGGTACCTGTGAGCTTCCTGTTGCTTAGTTGGCTAGAAATGACCCCTCCAGTTCGAGGAGAAACGGAAGACCATGTTGTTTACAAAGACATTCAGTTCGTGGCATCTACGACTGCATCAAAACCTTCCAGTTGTGCCAGTTACACTTACCGTTCTATACCTATGCTCTGAAGACGCACACGTGAATGCAGTTTTTACTTCTGGATTTGCGTGGATAAAATGAGAATTCAACAGGATTTTACTCTTCAGTTAGTCTTCTTCGTCACAAGCTACTTGGACAAGATGGAGGTTTTTGTATGGAAGTCATGGATGTGGCGTTGGAGGTGAGATCCTCCACAAAGGTTTGTCTGAGCCAGGCCCTTTCTGCAGTTGTAAAGCACAAACTTTTAAGAGTCTTTCCTTCTCGGTGGCAGGTTAAGTGTCCGATTAAAATGTTTCTATCCGGCTTGGATAGCGTTGAGCTAGCCTGCGACTGGTTGATGTAGCTGCCCACCAACACTTTGAGGTATTGTTGTGTCTTTTGTGTTGGCGAAGAGTTGGGCTCGTTAAACGTTCAAGAGTTGCTTGTTTAATGAAAACGATGAAGGAGCACACATGCAGCCCTGAGAGATGCCACACATGAAGGGAGGTGGAGGTAATCCACAAATTGCTGCCTGTGAGCAGAAGTAGGACGTCTGCGGCGCCACTGCGCTTGCGTAGACTTCTAAGAAAGGTTTGGAGTTGACTGTGTAGAGTGTCGCTGACAGGCCTGCAAGTCTTTGCCAGTCCACTTGACAAGAAGGGCACACCTGACAACCCAGGTGGTTGCTGTCTAAGGGCTGATCTATGAATGCGTCCCTAAATGTTGCTTGTGGATGTGGGAGTTATGTAGTGGAGTGGGACTTCTCTTTTTGTTCGTCACTGGTGCGCTTACATGAGATGCTGTAAAGTTGTTCTTTTCTTTTGTGGGGAGCATTGTGAGATGTTATTATTGTGTTGGTGAGTCTCCTGAAAAAATCAATAAGAACTCTGATGTGATCCAATATTTATCCCAGTGGCGCCTGTACTTGCCATCGTTAAGATTTAACATAAGAAATCCCCCGCTTAGATGTGTGTGTGCCTTTAAAAGCGAGCACAATTGGACATCTGTGGTCCAAGCACGGCAAGAAATGTTGCTCAGGTGGCAACAGTGCAGCCATTGTTCTTCGTATATGTGCGGTATTTGTTCTTGCAGGGCATGACTTTTTTTCCCCAAGGAAGAGAAACTCGCTATTTTTGCTTTCTGCACAAGAGTTCTTTGATGAAGGTGATTTGTTCCTCTAAGGTGCCCTTGGTGTAGTGTTTTAGCTTTCCATCATGCACCTGGCTGGGAACAGCTTGCATTTTCTTCTAATACAAGGTAATATGTATGTTTCCCTTGTATTCTTCTCCTTGTGCTCTGTAGCATCTTTACGTTTCGGGTGTAAAAGAGCTTGGTTTTTGCCTTGTTTCTTTGTCTCCTGGCTGATTGAACCCACCTCTCTGGAGAAGGCTGTATTCTGTTGCAGTCCAGATCTTTCCTTATTCTATTTTCTCCAGTTCGCACTAAGGTATTTGTTTTTCATATCTCTCTGCTTGAACTCTTCCAACTTTAAAAGTAACAATGCTCCCTATGGATTTAATTAGCAAACATTACAACAATCCGAGGATGTCCGCATTTAAAAACATGCCTGTCTTGTACAAGAGTTCGAAACCAATAATACGCTGCTGCTGGTAGACTTTAGACATGTGTAAATACATAGCAGCGTCTTAAACCAGGGAATTGAGAAAGGCTTCCATTTGTGAAAACATATTCACTGTAGCAAGGCAGGCGAGGTGTTATAAGGTGAAGAACACACCTGATGAACAGCGGTCGACAAACAATACGGCTGCAATTCAGAAATCCAGACACTACATGTAGGGGTCACCTTGACTGCAGTCACTGTCCGTGCACTCCATGCCAGTTCACTCTACATCACTTTACTCAAAATCAGTGCACTCTACATCACTGCACTCTACACCAATCTACTCTGCAGCACTGTACTTTATAACATGTCACTCTAGGACACTCTACTCTACTCCACTCTCACACTCCACTCTACGATACACCACCTGGGCGCTCCACTCCATTAAACTCTGCTCCGCTCTGACCCTCTGCTCCGCTCTGACCCTCTGCTCCCGCTCTGACCCTCTGCTCCCGCTCTGACCCTCTGCTCCCGCTCTGACCCTCTGCTCCCGCTCTGACCCTCTGCTCCGCTCTGACCCTCTGCTCCGCTCTGACCCTCTGCTCCGCTCTGACCCTCTGCTCCGCTCTGACCCTCTGCTCCGCTCTGACCCTCTGCTCCCGCTCTGACCCTCTGCTCCCGCTCTGACCCTCTGCTCCCGCTCTGACCCTCTGCTCCCGCTCTGACCCTCTGCTCCCGCTCTGACCCTCTGCTCCCGCTCTGACCCTCTGCTCCCGCTCTGACCCTCTGCTCCCGCTCTGACCCTCTGCTCCCGCTCTGACCCTCTGCTCCCGCTCTGACCCTCTGCTCCCGCTCTGACCCTCTGCTCCCGCTCTGACCCTCTGCTCCCGCTCTGACCCTCTGCTCCCGCTCTGACCCTCTGCTCCCGCTCTGACCCTCTGCTCCCGCTCTGACCCTCTGCTCCCGCTCTGACCCTCTGCTCCGCTTGTTAGAAAGGCGACCCCGGGGGAGGCAGAAGATGTCGGACTGACCACCCCTAGGTCCACCTCTCCGTCGAGACGTAGCCGAGCGTTACCGAGAGGCCTCCTGGGGGAGGGCCCTCTCCTAGGATCATACAGCAGAGTAATCACAACACTACAAACGGACACCACACAGGAGGTCAAGTTCTCAAGCTTTTATAAGGAATACGGGTTGCGGATTCTTGGCAGTATATACAGGCGGATCGAGGGATCCGTAAAGTCTCGAAAAGGGGGTGAGGTAGCGGGACAGTCTCGCTTCTGGGGGGAGGAAGGGATACCCTGCGCACAGCTCTCAATCCTCGAGCTGGGGGGTTCCGAGAGGTTCGAGCCGCGGCCGTGCCAGCAGGCTTACAGGATGGTTCAGCAAGGTAGGCCTCGGCAGCGCCAGCAGGCTCTCAGATGGTTCAGCAAGGTAGGCCGCGGCAGCGCCAGCAGGCTCTCGGATGGTTCAGCAAGGTAGGCCACGACAGCGCCAGCAGGCTCTCAGATGGTTCAGCAAGGTAGGCCGCGGCAGCGCCAGCAGGCTCTCGGATGGTTCAGAAAGGTAGGCCGCGGCAGCGCCAGCAGGCTCTCAGATGGTTCAGCAAGGTAGGCCGCGGCAGCGCCAGCAGGCTCTAGGATGGTTCAGCAAGGTAGGCCGCGGCAGCGCCAGCAGGCTCTCCGATGGTTCAGCAAGGTAGGCCGCGGCAGCGCCAGCAGGCTCTCGGATGGTTCAGCAAGGTAGGCCGCGGCAGCGCCAGCAGGCTCTCAGATGGTCGACGGGTTACAGGAAGGATGAGTTCGTCTGGTGTCGGCCTTGACAGCGTCAGTAGGGCTTCCAGTCCAGGATACAACTGACGTCCTACTCCGGGGCTGGCCCAGATATAGGACGGAGGTCCTTTGATGTCCGGACCCTCCCGCCTGGGGGGTCAGAGGGGCCGGGATGATGGTGTCCAGACACCCAGCAGGGGGGTGGAGCCAGCGCCCAGTGAGGCCGGAGGGCGATCGATACCAGGCGTCCGGGGACGGCTGGAGGGCCATCGAAACTCCTCTCCCTCCGGGATCTGTCGAGTGGCCACTCGACCACCTGGGAGGATCTTGGTGCCTCGATGTCGGGGCTTCGCTGGGGCCTGGGCCTGGGCCTGGGCCGAGGCCACGTGGTCGTGACGTGGGGGACCCAAGATGGAGTCGGCACGGCCTCGTGCTTAGGTCGTGATGGGCCTACGCCGGAGCCAGGCTGGTGATGGGGATCCGGGATGGCATCCGGATCGGTGGTGTTGGGGCGTGCGGGGTCGGGCCGAAGGGGCCGCCCGAGGTTCGGAGGAGGGCTGGTGTCGTCCGGGGCCCGCCATGCGGGAGGGGTAGGACCACGCCATGAGGCCGGGTCCAACACGCGTCCCCCCCAGCTGAAGGCAGGGGAGAGTCACCCATCTTCTTGGGGATTCTCCTCGCCGAGGCGGAAGAATCTGGACAGGCCGTCAGCATTGGCGTGGTCGTTGCCGGGGCGATGCTCCACAGTGAAGTCCATCCCCTGCAGAGAAATGGACCAGCGCAGCAGTTTCGGGTTCTCTCCCCGCATCTGCATTAACCACCGCAGGGGCTGGTGGTCGGTCTGGACTCGGAAGTGGGTGCCGAAGAGGTAGGGCCGGAGCTTCTTGAGTGCCCACACCACGGCAAAGGCTTCTCTCTCGATGGTGCTCCATCGCTGTTCTCTTGCCAGTAGGCATCGGCTGATGAAGGCCACAGGCCGGTCGATTCCTTCGGGGTTAACTTGGAACAGGACCGCCCCGATGCCGTGCTCCGAGGCGTCGGTTTGGACTACAAACTCTCTACTGTAGTCGGGGGCCTGGAGCACAGGGGCGCGGTGCACATGGCAGTCTTTAAAGTCTCAAAGGCTGTTTGGCACGCAGGGGTCCAATGCACCTTCTGGGGTAATTTCTTGGAGGTCAGTTCTGTAAGGGGCCCCACAATGCTCCCGTAGTCTTTTATAAATCGCCGATAGTATCCGGTGAGCCCCAGGAAGGCTCGGACGGCGGTTTGGGTGACCGGGGGCTCCCAGGCCCGGATGGCGTCTATCTTTGGTTGGAGGGGAGCTACTTGGCCGCTCCCCACTTGGTGTCCCAGATAGGTGACGGACCCTTGGCCTATCTGGCATTTGCTGGCTTTGATGGTTAGTCCGGCCCGCCGGAGGGCCGTCAGGACCTCCCAGAGGTGGGTCAGATGCTCATCCCACTGAAGGCTGTACACCGCAATGTCATCTAAATAAGCGGCGCTGTATTCCTCTAGTCCGGCCACCTGGTTCACTAGTCTCTGGAAGGTGGCCGGCGCATTTTTCATGCCGAAGGGCATCACTTTGAAGTGATAGTGGCCATCAGGGGTCGAGAAGGCCGATCGCTCTTGTGCACCAGGAGTAAGGCCGATCTGCCAATACCCCGCCGTGAGATCGAAGGTGCTGAGGTATTTGGCGGCCCCTAGGCGATCGATCAGTTCATCCGCCCTGGGGATGGGATGGGCGTCGGTCCTGGTGACTGCATTCAGTCCCCGGTAGTCAACACAGAACCGGAGCTCGGGAGCTGTTCCGGGGGAGGCGGCCTTAGGGACCAGGACAACGGGACTGGCCCAGGGACTGTTGGAGGGTTCGACTACCCCCAGGGCCAACATCTTGGCCACTTCTGATTGGATGCAGGCCCGAACCCGGTCGGGCACTCAAAGCTCGGTGTTTTACAGGTGGGCTGTCCCCGGTGTCCACATCGTGGACACACCACCGGGTGACCCCCGGCGTGAGGGAAAACAGATCCGCAAACTGCCCCAGCATCTTCCGGCAGTCTTGTTGCTGCTCTGGGGTCAGGGTAGAGGAGAGCCGGACCCCTTCGAAGGAGCCGTCTTTCTCGGTGGTGCTGAGGAGATCCGGTAGTGGCTCGGAGTCGTCTTCAGCTCCGTCATCGGTCGCCAGCAGCAGACTCAGTTCAGTGCGGGCAAAGTGCGGCTTGAGCCGGTTAGCGTGTAGAACCCGGAGGGGGTTCCTGGGGGACTCCATGTCTACCAGGTAGGTGACGGGGCTCTTGCGCTCCACCACTTTGAAGGGCCCCGTCCATTTGTCCTGGAGGGCACACGGTACAACCGGGGACATGACCCAGACTTGCTGGCCCAGCTCGAACTCGATGGAGGAGGTGTTGTGGTCATACCAGCGTTTCATTTCCTCCTGGCTGGCCTCGAGGTTGGCCTCGGCAAGTTCCCGGAACTTCCGAGTCTGATTGCGGAGGGTCAGGAGGTACCGGTAGACATCCGGCGGGGCATCTCGAACTGCTGTCTCCCAGCCTTCCTTGACCAGGCTAAGGGGGCCTCGAACCGGGTGTCTGTACAAGTGTTCAAAAGGGCTGAACCCCAGAGATTTCTGGGGTACCTCGCGGTAGGCGAACAGGAGGCAGGGCAGCAGGACATCCCATTTGCGCCGGAGGGGCTCTGCGAGGCCCTTGATCATTCCCTTCAGTGTCCTGTTAAATCGTTCCACTAGTCCATTTCCTTGGGGATGATACGGGGTGGTGAACTTATAGGCGACCCCGCACTGTTGCCATAGGGATCGCATATGCTTTGAGATAAAGTTGGAGCCCCGATCACTCACGACTTCTCGGGGGAAGCCGACTCGGGAGAAGATGCTCATGAGGGCTCGGCCCACCACGGGGGCGTGATGGTTCGGAGGGGGATGGCCTCAGGATAGCGGGTGGCATGGTCCACCAGGACTAGGATGAAGCGGTGTCCCTGCGAGGTGCGAGGGTCCAGGGGCCCTACGATGTCTATTCCTACTCGCTCGAAGGGGGTGGTCACCACGGGGAATGGCTGGAGCGTGGCTTTGACTTTCCCCCCGCTCTTCCCGCTGGCTTGACAGGTCGGGCAGGTTCGGCAGTGGTTATGCACATCGGTGCGCATTCTTGGCCAGTAGAAATGGGTCACCAGGCGGCTGTAGGTTTTGTCCTGCCCCAGGTGCCCGGCGAGGGGCACATCATGTGCTAAGTTCAGGAGGAAGTCTCTGAATCGGAGGGGTACGACCAGTACCCGGCCGGCCCCTAGCTCAGCAATCTTCTGCTCACTGTAGAGGAGGTCGTTGTCCCAATAGACCCAGTGGGACCCCGCGGGGTCTCCAGCGGCTTGAGTAGCGGCTTGCTGTCGAATCCCCTCGAGGGAGGGGCAGGTTTTCTGCTCCTGCCGGAACTGTTCGCGGGTGGGGCCACCTTCTTGGCGCCATTGAGCGAGTTCTGGGAGGTGGTTGAGCTCGGTGAGGTCTTCTTGGTCGTGCCCTTGGGGGCCGTGTTCGGGGTCGGCGTCCTCTGGGACGACGGGTGGTGGAGGTGCGGGCCACTCGGGTTCCTCAGTCGGAGCTCCCCCCGCGGGGGTGGAGGCTCGGGCGGACATGGAGCGGGTGGTCGCACAGACCCACTCGGGAAGGCCCAGCATCCCCAGGTGCTCTCTTCGTTCGACGCCGGCCCATGGGGAACTTTCCAGGTCGTTCCCAAGGAGGCAGTCCACGGGGGCATCGTCGCGGACAGTCACTTTCAGCATGCCCGACACTCCTCCCCACTCGAAGGGGATGCGGGCCATCTGGCACAAAGTCTCTGAGTTATCTGCGGACCGGACTGGGCACAGGACGTTCGGGAGGATCTGTTCTGGGGTCACCAGATGGCAGCGGACCGCTGTCACGCTGGCTCCGGTGTCACGGAGGGCTTCGGTCCGGCGACCATTGATGGTGACCCACTGGCGGTATTTCTGGGTGTTGCCGGGGATCGGACCTCGAGGGATCAGGTCGTGGGTACCCAGGCAGGCCAAGGTCATGGCGGCGGGCTCCCACTCGGCCTGTTCGTGGTCTTCGTCCTCTTCCTCACTTCTTTCTGCACCCAGGGCAGCCGCCGCGATCTGGCGGGCTGGGGGCCCGGTGGTGCCGGGTCGCTGGTTCATCGGGCAGAGGGGGTCATTCGCATAATGACCTTGTCGCTGGCACCTATGACACGTAACGTTTGGGCGGGGCCCCGGTCTGGCTGGGGGGGCCCCTCTCCGGCCCAGGGAGGGCGACGTGGAGGTAGGGAAGGACCCCTGGGGGACGTCTCGACCCCGGCTCTGGCCTACCCCGCCGCCTTGTGGTCGGTGGTTCCCCGGGGATCCCCGGCCGTAGTCTCCCATCGTGCTCCGGGGCACTCGGGTGCTCGCCCATCGATCCGCCTCGACAGTGAGTTTTCGTGGCTCCGTCAATTTGCTGTCGAGGAGGTGCTGCCGAAGTTCGATGAAACAGTTATTGGACAGATGTTCCCATAGAATGAGGTCGACCAACTGCTGGTAGGTGGTGACCTGGCAGCCCCGAGTCCACCCCTCGAAGGCTCTACTGTAATAGTTCACGTATTCCACCCACGTGGTACCGGGGATTTTTTTGCAGTCTCGGAATCGCTGCCGATACATCTCGGGGGTGAGTCCGTAGCGAGTGAGGAGGGCGGTCTTCATGTGCTCGTACGAGGTCCTCTCGGTATCAGGGAGATCCAGCAAGGCGTCTCTCCCTTCGTTGATAAACTTCCCCCACAGGCCGGCGCCCCAGTCCTTGAGGGGTACTCGATGGGCGGCCATGGCGACCTCGTAGGCTTTGAACCACTGTTGGATGTCGTCGTTCTTATAGTACTCTTTGACGACATCCTTGGGTATGTGCACCTTCGCGTCCACCGGCGGGGGTGAGGTCTTACTCCCGGCGAAGGCAGACTCGTTTGCCTTGGCTTTGAGTTCTATTTCTTTGAGGACGCGCTCGTGCTCGAGCATGAGTTTTTTTTCCTCGAGGGCTAGCTTCCTTTCTGCCAGTTGGATTTCTCCTTCTTGTCGGAGTCGAGCCAGATCCAACTCGTGGAGCCGGTTCCTCTCTCGTTCTCGGGCGTCTTCGGGGACGAGGCCCGTGTTTGGGGTTGCGGGTCTCCCTCCCGCTGGGTTCACCTCAGCCTCCAGGCGTCCGTTCGGGCCCGGGTTATCTTCACTCGGAGGTGGCGCCTCGCCGGCGTCCACCCAGGCCTGTAGGGCCGATTTAAAGTCTTCTTTGGTGCTTAAGCCAGAGGTAGCGATGCCTAGGTCTTTGCAGAATTGCTTTAGCTCCTTGTGACTGTAGTCTTCCATTTTCTCTTTCTGGAATTCTGTGCTCATGGTCGCAGTGGGTTTCTCTTGGTAGCGAGTGAATCACTCCCTGTACGATCTACGTGGGCTCGGATCCCGGCGCTTGCCACCAATGTTAGAAAGGCGACCCCGGGGGAGGCAGAAGTTGTCTGACTGACCACCCCTAGGTCCACCTCTCCGTCGAGACGTAGCCGAGCGTTACCGAGAGGCCTCCTGGGGGAGGGCCCTCTCCTAGGATCGTACAGCAGAGTAATCGCAACACTACAAACGGGCACCACACAGGAGGTCAAGTTCTCAAGCTTTTATAAGGAATACGGGTTGCGGATTCTTGGCAGTATATACAGGCGGATCGAGGGATCCGTAAAGTCACGAAAAGGGGGCGAGGTAGCGGGACAGTCTCGCTTTTGGGGGGAGGAAGGGATACCCTGCGCACAGCTCTCAATCCTCGAGCTGGGGGGTTCCGAGAGGTTCGAGCCGCGGCGGTGCCAGCAGGCTTACAGGATGGTTCAGCAAGGTAGGCCGCGGCAGCGCCAGCAGGCTCTCAGATGGTTCAGCAAGGTAGGCCGCGGCAGCGCCAGCAGGCTCTCGGATGGTTCAGCAAGGTAGGCCGCGGCAGCGCCAGCAGGCTCTCAGATGGTTCAGCAAGGTAGGCCGCGGCAGCGCCAGCAGGCTCTCGGATGGTTCAGCAAGGTAGGCCGCGGCAGCGCCAGCAGGCTCTCAGATGGTTCAGCAAGGTAGGCCGCGGCAGCGCCAGCGCCAGCAGGCTCTAGGATGGTTCAGCAAGGTAGGCCGCGGCAGCGCCAGCAGGCTCTCAGATGGTTCAGCAAGGTAGGCCGCGGCAGCGCCAGCAGGCTCTCGGATGGTTCAGCAAGGTAGGCCGCGGCAGCGCCAGCAGGCTCTCAGATGGTCGACGGGTTACAGGAAGGATGAGTTCGTCTGGTGTTGGCCGTGACAGCGTCAGTAGGGCTTCCAGTCCAGGATACAACTGACGTCCTACTCCGGGGCTGGCCCAGATATAGGACGGAGGTCCTTTGATGTCCGGACCCTCCCGCCTGGGGGGTCAGAGGGGCCGGGATGATGGTGTCCAGCCACCCGGCAGGGGGGTGGAGCCAGCGCCCAGTGAGGCCGGAGGGCGATCGATACCAGGCGTCCGGGGACGGCTGGAGGGCCATCGAAACTCCTCTCCCTCCGGGATCTGTCGAGTGGCCACTCGACCACCTGGGAGGATCTTGGTGCCTCGATGTCGGGGCTTCGCTGGGGCCTGGGCCTGGGCCGAGGCCACGTGGTCGTGACGTGGGGGACCCAAGATGGAGTCGGGCACGGCCTCGTGCTTAGGTCGTGATGGGCCTATGCCGGAGCCAGGGTGGTGATGGGGATCCGGGATGGCATCCGGATCGGTGGTGTTGGGGCGTGCGGGGTCGGGCCGAAGGGGCCGCCCGAGGTTCGGAGGAGGGCTGGTGTCGTCCGGGGCCCGCCATGCGGGAGGGGTAGGACCACGCCATGAGGCCGGGTCCAACACCGCTCTGACCCTCTGCTCCGCTCTGACCCTCTGCTCCGCTCTGACCCTCTGCTCCGCTCTGACCCTCTGCTCCCGCTCTGACCCTCTGCTCCCGCTCTGACCCTCTGCTCCCGCTCTGACCCTCTGCTCCCGCTCTGACCCTCTGCTCCCGCTCTGACCCTCTGCTCCCGCTCTGACCCTCTGCTCCCGCTCTGACCCTCTGCTCCCGCTCTGACCCTCTGCTCCCGCTCTGACCCTCTGCTCCCGCTCTGACCCTCTGCTCCCGCTCTGACCCTCTGCTCCCGCTCTGACCCTCTGCTCCCGCTCTGACCCTCTGCTCCCGCTCTGACCCTCTGCTCCCGCTCTGACCCTCTGCTCCCGCTCTGACCCTCTGCTCCCGCTCTGACCCTCTGCTCCCGCTCTGACCCCCCTGCAGCACTACTCCAGCCTACAGCACTACTCCAGCCTACAGCACTACTCCAGCCTACAGCACTACTCCAGCCTACAGCACTACTCCAGCCTACAGCACTACTCCAGCCTACAGCACTACTCCAGCCTACAGCACTACTCCAGCCTACAGCACTACTCCAGCCTACACTATGATGCTATCGAGCGCCCGTCCATCGAAGCTTCTTGGCACTAGACCTCTTGGCCCTCCGCCATGCCCAGCTCTAAGCAGCCTCTGTGCCTACATTTGGAAGGGGGCCCCGTGGACTCGAGGCTGAAGCTGGGAAGAGATTCCAGGCAAAACCTCCAAGGTTACAGAAAGGCCTTTGTCTCAGAGTTTCAGTAATCACAGACCGGGATCACCCCTTTATGGTTCGTCACTGGTGTAGCTGACATGCTGTCAGTGTACATACGCTGTGTACATACGCTGTGGGTTGAGACAAGAGTCACGATGACTGGCAGCACATCCACGCTGCCTTCACTTCCGGCTTACTTGTCTCCTTCCCATCAGGAGCCTGGCTCTCCTGTACTGCAGCAGGGTTTGTTTTTTCAAGATGTATTTTTGGACAGTAAATGCTTCTCTTGTGAGCTCATGATGTGTTGAGCTTGGGTTCAGTGGTGATTTACGAGCTAAGGAACAGATCTCGGTTTGTCTCGAAGGTTCATTTTTTTCTCTGTAGAGTGATTGCATCTGGAAGGCTATGGCAACGCGACTTTTGTTTTAGTGCAGTTTTAAAGGAACAAAGAGTGGCCTGTGCCTTCATGTTTAGTTTCTCGTGGTTCCCTGCCCTTACCTTACCTGCGCGGCCCCTTCTCTTAGTACTGAGTCATCCAGGGCTGGGTGCCACTTCGCCAGCACCTGTTGGCAACTTCGGGGTGTTATCTGGTGGCAGGTATGGGGTTGAAAGTTGCATTGAACTAGGAGTAACTTGGACACAACCAAACTTAGAACTTCCAGGTCAGGGTTCAAACTGCCATATCCAGAGGGTGTCCATAACAGTGTAAGAGAATGCTCTAACCCTCTGGTTAGAAGCAGGCCATAGTGACTATGTCGTGAAAGGCGGCTTGAATTATAATAACCAAAGAGCAAAGGACTTGGTGATGCCTCTGCCAAGGTGGTTTAACAATATGCTTTGCTCCTGTGACTATGGCGTTGAAGTATTCTAAGGTCTCACTGATGGGATGACACTGAAAGTGCATCCACACAACCTGTGGTGTTCTTTGCTTTTGTTTGCTTGTTATCCTGGCCCTTAGGGCGTAGAAAGCTGGTGTCTCCTATAGTTGTCGGTGGCAGTAAATTGGCATCCCTGCTACACACTTGTGAATTGGCATTATGTGGCCCCAGCGCTTAAACCTTGCATGCTGAAATATCCCGCAGTATCTTGCATGGAAACTAAAGGCACTTAATATCCTTTGTGGTTGGAGTGGGTGCTCAAACTTCCATATCTAGTCAAAAGGTACCCGATGTCCATGAATGTGTTGGTGGGTGATCTAGCACCATATCTAGACACAAGTTAATGAGGTGCCCAAGATGCTCTGAAATCTTTCAACTTCTTAATCCAGATAGTGAAGATACACATTGTTCTTCATGTTGTGAGGTTACTCGTGCTCCCATACCAAAACTGCAAAGGTATCCAGTGTCCATAGTGATTTGCAAAGGTGGCAAAACCCCCATGTCCAGTCAACTGGTGCCCAGTGTCCTTGATGGTTTTAGTATGTCCCTAAAACTCCAGTGTGTAGTCAAAAGATAGCCGACGTCCTTGAGGTTGTCAGGGTGCTCAATCACCATATTGAAACACAAGGCACACCCTAATGGCGATAATGCTGTACGAGGGTACTCTACTCTTAAAACACGGATAGTGAGGTTACACACTGTCCTTGATGGTGTGGGAGGGCAAAGTTACTGGGTGTCCGTGATGGTATGTGAGGTTCCTCAAACTCCATGTTTAGTCTAAAGGTATACGGCGTCCATGAAGGTGTTTGAGGGCCCTCCACTTACCACAGCTAGAAAGAAGGTACATGATGTTCATGATGGTGTGTGAGGACCCTCAAACTCTTGCTCCTAGTTAGAAGATCCCCGATGTCCATGATGCTGTGTGAGGGTCTTCAAACTCCCATGTCTATTCAAAATGTACTTGGTGTCGAACAAGGTTTGTAGATGTCTGATAAGGAACACTGCAGGTTGTTCCACAGCTAGAGTTGACAAAGACTTCTGCTTCACTAATAGTCTCTCTGTTGCATGGATTACACAGGTGAAGCACATCTCTTCTTCTCAGTGCCAATCACAAAGCTGATTCCCTTTGAAGTGATAGGTTCAAAGCTTGACAAACCGGATTAATCAAGAAATCTTCACTCGTATTCTATCGGAGATCAGATTCAGTGCTGGATCAGGGAGGAAATGGAGGGGACGTTGCTGCTAACTTAAGAAGCAACAAAAAAAGATGATTACACATGTCGGGGCAAATATTGATGCAGTTGTAGTTTTTGTAGTGGGAGCCAAAACCAATACTGAAGAATCCATGTAAGGCCTTCACAAGTGTGATGGGAAAATATTGACCGGATATGTTTAAGGCTAACCACAAAAGGAGCCTCTTGCTTAATGCAGACTGCAAATATGAGCAGAACGGCCAAGCATTTGAATAATCTCTTTATTTTTTCTTTAGATCATTCTACCTTTGTCTTAAATGTTAGGATGGGAATTCCCATAAATTCAGTTAGAAGTCACTTTGGCGAACAGCACCACCACCCTTACACTTCTGTGCACTTCATTCACATATACATTTCCTGCTATTTTTTATGTACCTATTTGTGGAACAAGCAAATTATTCATAAAATATTATGAATTGTGCCATACCAGTATTTGCTTCTGCACAACATTGAAGGCAGTAGCCAAAGAGTTACGTTGCCGTTAGAGGACCGAAGGAGATGCAAGGGGAACAAAAGGAAGCAAAGGAAGAGGTGGTTCGTACTTAAAATAAGTGCATTGTAAGTAAAGACTGAAAGGAAGCAGGTCCATAACATGACGTGGAGTAATAGACAATAAGTAATAAGTAACCAAAATAGTTTGAGCATGAAATACCGGTGTATGGTCATGTTCCTGATAAAGAACTCATACGCTTCCAGAGATCAAAACACACCCCATAGGCAATTTTTAACCAGTGAGTATATCTACAATTTCTAGGGAATGCAATTCCATGGGATTGAGATTCAAATAAAGTTACAAGTAAAACAATTAAGGTAGACCCTTTGTCTTCTGTTTGTTGCATTATAACAACCTCCTCCTCTATCAGCAAAAAGAAAAGGCCTCTTGCATGAACATTTTTTATTTTTATTAAAACAAATGAGATTTATTTGAGAAAGAGATTGTTGCCTGAAGAGATTCCCCAAAAATAGTTGGGGAATTGGACCTGCAAAAGAATTGCACAAAAATTGAATTATGGTTTTGCAGTTCAGATTGTGAATTAGAACATTTGCACAGTGAAGATGAAACAAATACATGCACTAAAAAGTAAGGTTGTTTTTCAGGATTAAATATTAAAAGAAAAAACAATAAACATAAGTTACAGATGCAACGATAATGCACGACAACTGTCTTAGTTCAAATGTTATTTAATCCTTATAAATGGTTGCAAGACCCACCTCCATCAGTGCAATACCCCGTACCATAGAAGCATCTGTGTGACATGGCATCATTACGACCCTCTTTTAGCATGGCTGCCAAGGACTAGGACTGCCGCCAATCCCATCCAAGATTAAAAACATCATGCAGTCCAGTCTCATTTGAAATCAAAGTTATCAAATCATCCCAAAACGCTTTCTTTACACTGAGAATACTGCAATTTATCTGACTTTACCTTGGCCTAGGCACAGGATTCATATGACATGAATGGTTCTTATATCGAACTATCAAAAAAATACCAATAGTCCAGTTATAAAGAATCTAGAAAGTAAAAGCTAAACATGGCTGTTTACTTTGGCTTATAACTTGTGGCTCTCTATTCTGGCTAGTCTGTTAGGAACCTCCGCGCCAAGAAACCTGCTGGTGTACGTGCGCTTAAACAAAATACCCAAATAACATAACATAGCATAAACCACTCCTCTATCCTGGCTGACCGGATAATATTACCCATTCCCTGAAAGCCCTACTTTAGTTTCCAGTTGCAAGAAGTATCTCCTACCAAGCACTCTGCATTGCATACCGGGCAATCCATGGCGGAAAGTCCAGTTTCTTTATAGTAAAAACTAGGAGGTAATGCCTTCTCTGCACAGATGTGCATGTTAAGGATCAAGCTGCCGAGGGGGTGCTAGAGGGCGCACGGCAAGATGGCTGCACCGATGTGAGGCTTTGCCTGATCGAGCTTCTATCCGACTAATATCTGCTGCATCCCTCGATATTACAACCTGCTGTTGGCCCTGGTGATCATCTTCCTTCCTCCTGAACAATTGCAAACAATTTGCGGCGCTGCAGAGCCCTCCGTGCTGGCCTAATGAGAGTGGGAGTCCCGATCTCGAGGCTGCATGAAATGGCAGCCGCTGGCTTATGGCGGGCCCTGCTGCCGGTTGGGGCGTCCTCTTGTGCTGCTCCTTGTCATGATCTGACCCTGCTGCTGAAAGTGGTGTGCTGCGATGCCTGTGGTGCTGTGGCGTGTATAAAATGGCCTTGCATGCGGCTGTGTGAGGTGCATGACATACCGCGGCTGTGATCAACGGTGGCAGTGGACGGAGACGCCGGGGAGAGACTGGTTGGAGGCTCCTGTTCGGCCGGGAGGGTCTGCCACAGACTGCTGTGGTGCTAGATTCCTGCTGGCGCTGGTGGCTGTAAGTGGGGTTGGGGCCTGGCATGACCCTGGGCTGCGGAGGCGGAACCAGGCCTCGTGATGGGCTGCGAGCTGCGACCGGTGCAGGCGGCGCTGAGGCGGAGGAGGGTGAGAGCTGTCTGTGGCCTCCTCGGAGCTGCCGCGGGATCCCTGCAGTGCAGCGTGGTGCTGGGGCCTACATCTTGGCGACTCCTCGGAGGGGCGGCTCCGGAGCGGGGACGAGATCCCCGGCCTGAACTCTTGATCATCGGCCCTGGAGAAGGGACTGCTGGCTAGCGGACACACTTGGCGCTGCTCCTACCCTCCTGTTCAGTGTAGCTGCGCGGCTGCTTGGAGTCTCCTGGGGGCTGCCGCGAGATCCCTGCGGGGTGCGCTGTACGGGGGCCTGGTCTTGGTGGCGCCTCCGGTGCTTGGCGACGGTGTTGGGCCTTGATCTCTGGCCAGGAGGACATCGGCCGGGAAGCGGAGCGGAGCACCCTGTGTGGGAGCTGCTGTCTATCTGCCTGCTCTGGCTCTGTTGTTGGCCTACACTCGTCGCTAATCTTCTGCCCATTATACCTGCTGCATCCGGGAGGCCCGGTTTGTAACTTGGACTTTTTCCTGTTGGGGGGCCACTGTACCTGCATGATAGTTTTAGCGGGGGGCCTGCTGTGACTACCTTTGGGGTATAGGGGGCTCCGGGCCTGGTCTCTGCCTACACTTGCCCCTAGCTGTGCCACTGCCTTTTTTCTCCACTCTGTACACGTTGTATTACCAGTCAAAGATGGGGAGGACTGATATCCCAGCCACTACCCAATTTTGAACAGCGCAAGACCCCTAAGAATGCGCAAAAAGCGGCCTCGGACTCTAAAGCTGATACACATGTGGATAACCCCCCCCCCTACCCACCCCCCCACCCACGTTGGAGACCACGCTGATATCCATGCAATGCATGTTGCAATCCATTGAGGGCACGATGGCAGCGGTGAACCATCGGCTGGATCATATGTCGTCGCAGGTAGAAAAGCAGACGGCGCGTGTGGGGGAGGTGGAGCAGAGAGTCTGCAGCCGAGGATGGGTTGAGCACTGTGGCGGATAAAACTCTCAATATGGAGAAGGTTCTGGACCTGATCCAAGCTAAGAACGAGGATTTGGAGGCACGCTCCCGGCGCAATAACCTCCGAATTACTGGGTTTACAGACTCTACCAATGTTGGCAAAATGGAGAAATTTGTTGAGCGCCTGATCTCAGACATATTTGGCACGGAACAGTTATCCAACATGTTCATTCTGGAGCGCGCTCACTGCTCATTAGCGACTAGGCTGGTTCCGGGGGCGCCCTCTCGTCCTATCATAGCCCGAGTATTAAATTATAGGGACAGAGACACTATCCTGCGCCTGGCTAGGGAGAAGGGTACCATTGTGCATCAGGAAAACACGTTGGCCTTCTTCCCGGACTTCACAGTAGCGGTACAGGCAGCCCGGAGGGAGTTCGGTGCTGTGAAACAGATTTTGAGAAACAAGGGGGTTCCGGGTTGGGACTGCTGAGGATAATAACATTTTCTCATCTCCAAAAGCAGCCATGGAGCATGCTAAGCAGTTGAAACGAAGGAGGCTAGACTCTGAGGTGGAGTAGTGTGGAGTTCAGCCGGCAGTTGATATCGGTCTGCGCCTCAGACCTTGGCACATAGTTCAGGCATTCTATTCTTCTCCTTTGACTGCCACGATGTTGAATGTTCATTTTGTGTACGATTACCACATGTGTGTACAGTATATAGCTATGGCCTTTAGCAATCACTGCCCTCCTGGTGCTTGTAGGGTAACGGACTATAATGCAAAGTAGTAGCACGGGATATGACTACATGATGGAGACTGTGGATATGGAATAGCTGGACCTTGGCATTGCTATACCACCTTCTGATATTATTGTTTTCTTATTCTTTTTCCCTAAATGTGAAGTGTCCTTTGGTGGGTGGCTTAGCTATAATGCTCTATGGTTGGAATTTGCGCTGCCCAGCCTGTATGACAACTGCTACTTGGGACATGCAGACATATCCTTGGCTATGATGGTCCGTTCTGGGATGATTGGTTGTGGGTCCATGGACAGGGGTCCTTCTAGTCATCAAATTGTATGGCACCTTTTTTAAATCCATGGTGCATAGCTGGTTGTCCTGGCGGAAGCTGTGTGCTTGCTATATATGGGATGCATGCTGCGTTATGTTACTACTGCTTGGTTAACTCCTACGTGGGAGTGTTCTGACTCTGCGCCCCGACATATGGATGTACCCCAAATTTGGCTTGCTTTTCTGGGGGGAGGGAGGGGATTGGTAGGGTGTTGGGGTGGCTTTGGCATGTTTGGGGTGCTGAAGTGGGAGGGGGGTTTGGGGAGTTTGGGATGGGGAAATGGGATTGTTTGCGAGGGGGGTGGAGGATAACGGGGAAGTTGGGATTGTTCTTTGCAATGTCTGGTGCTGGAGGGTAGGGGGGTGACTGCTTTGGTGATGTCTCTTATGTACAGCTGTGCGAAGTGTGCTGACAGAGTATCAGTGACTATATTTGAAGGTGTGCCACTTGATCTCTTATGTTGCAAGTTACTTCACTCTGATCTATGATGGATAGGGCAGGTGAAATCAGTTGGCTCACTTGGAACGTCAGGGGGTTGAATAACCCGAAAAAGACTAGGCAAGTTCTGGCATACCTGGACCGCCATAATGTCCAGGTCGCATTTCTGCAAGAGACGCACCTCACGGAGAATACTGCGGCTTCTATAGCCAAGAAATGGGCTGGGGTGCGGCTTGCTTCTTATTCTTCTTATGCAAGGGGAGTCATGATATTAATTGAAAAATGTCCCATTTGTGAGCACACATGAGATTGATAAAGAGGGCCGGTACATTATAGTGCAGGGGAGGTTATGTGGAACACTGATCACAATGGTTAATGTGTATGGACCCAACCTAGATGATCTCGAGTTTTATACAATGCTGTGGAACAGGGTTTATATCCTGCCGGTCTCTGCGATCATTTGTGGGGGGGATTTTAATGTGGTGCTCGATCACGATATGGATCGGAATTCGCAGACTAGTGCTCACGTCAAAAAGGCGGCGCAGGCGTTACGGGATGGCATGTGTGATTTGGGACTTGTTAATGTGTGGCGGCCTTCGACACCTCGGAATACGTGAGGGGACATGTTACACATAACACGTGGTCCCGCCTGGATTACTGGTTCACGACACGTGATGTTAATGCGTGGGTGGCTCAGACCCTGCATCTGCCCGCACACTATCAGATCATGAACCTGTTTTGCTTGACATGCTTCTTCCGACTTATGCCCCTGCCCCATTTACATGGAAGCTGCAGCCCTCTGCCTTGGTAGATTTAGTATTCCGGGAAGGCATACGGGAGGCTATAGAAAATTTTGCTGAAAACACTGGGTCAGTTCAATGTATGGGCACCATCTGGGAGGCGTTTAATGTAACTATTAGGGGGGGCGTGCATAGGCCTGCAGGCGGGGGTGCATAAGTCCTTGCGTGAGTCCATGGGGTGGTTGTAGCGTGAATTGGCGAGGTTAGAACGTCAGTATGAGGAAGCGCCGGCTGCAATCACTCTGGCTGCAATACAATCGAAGGTGGATGAGTATAATGAATTGGCTGAGCAGGAAGTAAGGTATCTAGCAAGATGATGTAAAGCCCGGTATTATGGCGAGGGTGGCAGACCGGGGCGTGCATTAGCTGGGAGGATCACAGAACCTTGGGCTAGGTATTGTGGGGTGCAGGAACTTACGGAGGGAGACAGGTCCATGTCAGACACTGCTGATATATTGGGGCAGTTCGTTAAATATTACAAGGCAATGTGTGGGAGTAGGAAAACAGCTAGTGAGGAGGAGATAGCACAGTATCTGGACGATGTGGCCCTAGTTTGTTTGTCCAAGGGACAGCAAGATTGTTTGATGCATTCTTTGACTGCTGAAGAAATTAAGGATGCAATCGCTGCTCTACCGAATGGCAAGGCAGCAGGTACTGATGGTCTTCCGTCTGAATTTTATAAGGAGGATGCTGAAGTTTTACTGCCCCACTTGACGGCCATGTACGCGGAGATATTTGAACAGCAGCGATTACCTGCCACGCTCAAAGAGGTGTTGCTCGTCGCATTACTGAAGTCAGGCAAGCCACGGGATAAGTGCGAGTCTTACAGACCGTTGTTACTTATGAATACTGATGTAAAAATTCTTGCTAAAGTTCTGGCGACACGGCTGCGACTACTGCTTAACGTTATGGTACTCCCGGACCAATCAGGGTTTATTCCTACGCGGTCCACGGCGCACAATTCGAGAGCGCTATTTGCTGTCCTGCATTTGCTTAAACCAGAATTGGTGGCGGTTCTATTAGATGCTGCCAAAGCATTTGATTCGATCGCGTGGACATACATGTTCGCTGTATTACATCGCATGGGGGTGCCTTTTTTTTTTTTACCAGCTGGATAAAGTTGCTATATGCGGATCCGGTGGCCCGGGTGCTGGTTAATGGACATGTCTCGGAGGCCTTTCCGATCAAAAGGGGCACTAGACAGGGGTGCCCGCTCTCACCCTTGTTTGCTCTCATGCTGGAGCCATTGGCATGTGTGCTACGGCATTGACATGCCAGTTCAGTGTTACCATTTTATCAACGGAAATTAGCAGTATCAATGTATGCTGACGCTATGGTCCTATATGTACGGGAGCCAGAGCAATATTTGGAACGGGTTATTCGGGAGTATGTCCGTTTTGAATGGTTCTCGAGCTTAACCATTAATTGGAGTAAATCTATAATATTACCTCTCACGCGAAGTACGGCAACATTTGTGCTGAACTACCCCTTGGAGTGGGCTTCCGCCATTACGGTACTTTGGTATCTGGGTGCACCAGGACCCAAAAGAAGCTATTAGCGCTAACTATGGGGTGGCGGTGTCAAAACTTGATGATCAGGTGGCTCGGTGGATACGTCTACCCTAATCTTTCGCAGACTGGGTCGTTCTGATCAAGATGGTGGTGCTACCAAGATTTTTATATTTATTTGTTAATGTCCCTATTACTCTGATGCGACACTTTCGCCACACTACGCTCTTTATTAATTACACTCACCTCGGGGGATAAGAAACCCCGCGTAGGATGGGAAACGTTGACGTTTCTTTTCGGTGCCGGACATACACTTACATTATCTTTGTGCACAGGCACACTTTGCTTATTACTGGCAGACTGTACCACCATTCACGCCGCGTGTGGCGGTCGAGGCTGGCGCGGTACACCCCTTGCCCCTAAAGGCTATGATAGTGAATCCACATTCAGTGTACGATAAAGGCGAAGTTGATACGGTACAATGTACGGCTCGGGCGTGGGCGGAAAAGAGCGAGGCGGCTGCCATTGTATGCTCCTACAATGCCCTTGTTACACCATGCTGACCCATTGGTGACGGGTGAAGCTGGGGCGCTTAAGATATTGCAGGCTGTCAGGGTGGGTGTCATGGGTGATGCCTTACCAGGTGGGACATTTATTACGTTGCAGGACTTCTTAAAAGATGTGGTGAATGAGGCCATGTCCACGTTTATCTATACTAGACTCCGGGCCGCCATGCTTAGCTTGTATCCAAGCTTTCCTGATGAACTGGTCACTCTGGGGGTGTTACAGATCCTCTATACAGCAAATGCTATGACTAAATTAGTCTCCCGACTTTACTATGCCTCGCAACTAGGTGAAGGTGCTGCGCTAAATAATTCCAGGGTCAAATGGGATGCAGGTCTTCCGCGCCCGCTAACGGACGAGGAATGGGAGGAGAGCTGTAAGTTGACAGGGAGTTTTGCAGTCAATGGTAACTTTAAGCTCATACATTATAAATACCTGCACCAGATGTACTGTACTCTTGCCCAGCTGCATAAATATGGTCTGAGGGACTCTCATTGTTGCATACTGTGCAGAGCAGAGTGCGCTGGTTTTGTGCATCTGGCATGGGTCTGCCCAAGAATACTTGCGTTTTGGGATGTGGTGACCAAGGTGCTGTCTGACATGACGGGTGCTTAAATTGTGAGTGTCGCTAAGGTATGTTTGTTGGGGGTTGTTTCCAAAGTCCCAGCAGGAGTGAGCAAATTGGTGGTGCTATCTTTACAAGTAGCTAAACGCAGGGTCGCCCTGTGCTGGGGTGTAAGACAGGCGCCCAAGCTGAAACAATGGCTACAGGATCTGGCATATTGCCGTGACCAGCTCACGTGCTACTCTGAGAGGTTACCGATGGCGTCTCGGCCGAGGAATATCAGGGGACCTTATACTGCATATATGCGGGCACAATCAGATGATGACTAAGTACATAATGAATGTATACAGTGTCCCCCATGCACTGCATTAGCCTCCTAAAGATATTCAACCGGCAACTACTGTTTAGTCCTGGTTAATGGTACTGCTGGCACAAACTGAGGACGACGGTGTCTGCACTAAATGTATGTGATGTCACGGATGCACTGATTCAGCCCCAAATGATGATTGCACTGCTAACAATATCCATGTCTGATTAATGTAACTGCAACTAGTTGATTGACTACTGTATTATATGGGAAGAGAACGTATGCACACCTCACAGCTGTACTGTGTTTTTGTTGCTAAAATGAGAAATACAATTTAAAAAAAAAAAAAAAAAAAAAAGGATCAAGCTCCCAAAAATGTCTCATCAGCATCTGTCCAGAATACAGGAAAAGAAAAACGTGGGTGTTAAATAATCTTGATTCAACATGTCCAAGGAAAGCGAGTCCCTAGTTTGTATAGTCAGCATGCAACTATCCCTCACACTGCTTTGCCTTGAGCACATCTCTGGGCCTCACTCACGACTTCCCGACACTCCGTCCATAATTTACATTTCAGCCCGCACCTTCTTCCAACCTTGCCCGACTAATGGAGCAGCAGATTACTCTATCTACCCTAAAGTGCTATGGGACCACCCTCCAAGAGGTAATAATTCCTAATATAAAATAGCACAGAAGAAGCAGTGCTTATCTGGTCTGCTGTAAAATGCCTACCTGGAAAAATGGTACAAAAGGGGGGGTACAAAAGGGGGTGGTGATGGACGGAGCATCTTAACCAATCAAACACTCACACCCAGTCAAAAGATCTGGGTTTAATCCATCACCGTTCTTTAGCCCACTCTGCCACCCCAGTTCAGACATGGCTATATGCAAATCAGTCTGACCCTGTGCCTCATGGGAACAGTCCAGCCCGAACTGCCAAGCCATGCCTTCCCTGGACCGGAAACAAGCTTCCGAGGACCGGTTTCTGGCATTACAGCTGTCTTCAGCCCGGCTTGCTTGAATCCAGTGGCAAAGTGAGCAAGGGACTCACGTCTGAGCATACCCCCCCCCCCTCTCTTTTGTACCGCTACCTGGAAAAATGGCAGTAAAAGATTCTTTGACATAACCTGAATTTTAAGTCTACAAATTAGGTGCTAGACTGCCATTCCCCTCATAGGGAATTGCTCGTGCCAGTTTACACCTCTTAGAATTTAAATGCATAATTTGGGAACCTTGAGTATATTCAGAGGACTACAGCAACAAAGAGTGGATCTTCCCCTTTTGGAATCAGAGTTGTGTCAAACACCTCTGGTATAGAATAGTGATTTTTTAATGTTTCTCTGAACAATGTTGTCTATTTAGAGCAAATGTTAACCTCATTCACTACAACTTTAAAATCAAAGTTACTGCCATTGTTCGTAACATTATGATTGTGCAAAAGAAATCTACATATCAATGTAATAGTTTGTAGCAATCCCGTGGCTTCACAGCTGTTTGAGCTTAAGTGTGCTGCCTGCGGTAGTGTACTTTATGAGCTGTTTCATGTTCTCCCAATGGGCTGCGTTGTCTGGACGCACTTGGGTGTACCCTCTCTCTATTTTGTATGCAACAGATCCATGCAACACGTCCATAGGGCTATCGTGTGATCCGCAACAGGTTGTGCATATGTTTTGGTCCTTTATATCCTGATTCTTCATACCAAAATTGGCACAGACCAGTCCTGGCGGAGTCTATGCTGAATGTGCTTGTTGCTGTCTGTAGAAGCATCTCTTTGGGTGACCTCTATTTTCTGGGTCAATTACCAGAGGATACAATAATCTAATGATGCAATTGATTTAGGGAAACAAAAACTGGATTTTACAGGTAAGTATTAGGGTTCAGGGTAACAGTTAAACATAAATTAGATGTTAAATCCAGGGCTTTTGAAGGACATTGATTAAAAAAGTGAAAGTGAAAAAAGGTAGGTTATAAAAATAAATAAATCATAAATTGGTTATGGTAACCGAAGGTAGTGGAGCGTGCATGGGGGTCCCTCGTGTAAATTAATGAATATAAAAACTATACAGTTCCATTTTAATCTTTATTCTAAAATTAGACCGGGGGTTTTGAAAAGGGTGTCAAAAAGAGGATTCTGAACCCCTCTTAACCTACATTAATCTGTAAATGATTAATCAACCCACAAAAACATGGAATCACTGGCAGCTACTTCATACGCTTTACTAGGCAGATTTACATCGACTGCTCTACTACATGATTATGTACATATTTTTAAATGTTTAAGAATTATACACGGTTCGGTCTGGATTTTGAAGAGAGTCTGGATTTCAGGCGTCTGTGGCAAGAGACTAATACTTGAATCGGTCTTGCCTTTGTTCTGGGTTTTGATTCTAGTAGCCTGGGACGTTCATTACTCGTTGTATGGCCCGAGGTGCAAGCATCTACCTTTACCCGGGCTTTATTTCTAGAAAATTAATCCGCTACGAGGAAACGCTGCAGTGTTTTTTTATTAATGAGGTTTGACAATCTCCTCTTTGTAAAAAGATGATTGTTTGTGTTAGTGCGACCTCCTTGCGAGTGTGCTCTGGAAGTTGAGGTGCATACAGATGTTGTAATTATTTCTCTGCTGCATGCAGATGATTTTACAAATCAAGCTTGGAAGGTGCTTGTTACAAAATGGATCTATTCATTTACCAAATTATTTTCACAGATATCACTGTATGGTTTAAACAAGCATTTGCAATGCAATAGGTCTCGCATTGTCGTGAGTTTGAGCAATTGGCATTGTAAATGACTGCCTTTTATTTATGTTTTAAAAACCAAACCACAACTAAAAGGCATTGTCATTTACAATAAATGCGAGACCTCTTGCATTGCAAAAGCTTGTTTCAGATTTCATTTCCTTAAAATCTCTTCTATGGAGCCCTTGAGTATTCGAGTATCAATTCCAGCTTTTTTTTTTATTTGTAAAATAGGATTTGTAATCCTGTTTATAACCTAAAAAGTCAGGCCTTTAAGTCTCAGAACGCCAAAAAACCTGGACTGGAAGAGCTGCTCATGCATGGATATGGGAAACCTGTGACCTCTGCTTTATGTAAGCCTTGTTAACTAATCTGACCGGCCCTTCCGTCAGCAAATGGAGCAGACAAGCATTGGCATAGCCAATAGGTCTCGCCTTTGGGACCTTATAAGTGTTTAGCCCTGCAACAGTTGATGTCGCACCAAGGATATTGTGCTGCATAACTAAATACCTATAAGGTTCTAAAGGCGAGAACTATTGGCTATGCCAATGCTTGTTACAACTAGTCAGGCCAGACAGTCCTCTGTGGTCTGGCTCACATGGACCACACCCCTTTTTATTACCCATAATACCCTGAAATCAACGAACTTTAATTACAAATAGAGATGTTTCTAATGTTGCCAACAGATAGGACATTTTTGGCTCTTTTCATAATCTGAAACTATCACCCTGCGTTACTTAATTTTTCCAAATAAAAACGTTACCCCTTTTGTTTGGAGGGGCCATTGATTCCCAACAGCATAAGTACCACAAAGTAGTGAAGAGACATCAAGATATTTCCTTGGAATTTGATCCTTTGAAGGCCTGTGGGCATCTGCCTGTATCCAGGGAGACGTACCAACCTCAGACACATCTTAAAAGTTAACACCTAGGAAGTGTAAGGTGGTGTGACAAATGCTGACCTGGCCCATGTTATGCTTTCCTAGCCAAGAATGTCATTCAAACCTCATACATACCGGGGAATGGTATAGTACCAAAATAGTGTAGCATCTAAATGAATAATATTCTCAGATGCTTTGGAAAAGCAATTCTACATGCTTAACAGCATATAACCAATTCACGAAAATGAACTTTTACTATGAAAACATTAGAAAATGAGAGAGCTGATGATTTTAGGGTCCCCCCTAACCTAGGGGGAGCACCAAGCAGATGCCTTGAACTCAAAGAGTATAAACAAAAAGCACATTTTGTTGAACTTCAGTGGTGATCCCATCATTTGAGGACCACCCCAAGCACAGTTATTGGCAAAAAACAATCCCAACCAAAGGCCCTGCAAAGCATTATGGGACGAGATTAGCAGTGGCAGTGAATATTATAGTATCCAATATCAAAATAATTCTACAAAGAGCTGCAGTTCACCTAGTTGTTACTAGATGTCCCTCACGAGTCAAAGGCAAAGCATTGAAATTATTCTTACATCAAGCTGCAGTTCCACTGGTCGTCCCTAGATGTCCCTCACGAGTCAAATGCAAAACCATTGAAACCCTTTCATCAAGCATTTGCATTTGACTCGTGAGGGACATCTAGGGAGGACCAGTGGAACTGCAGCTCTTTGTAGAATTCTTTTGATATTGTGTACTATATAATATTCACTGCCCACTGCTAATTTCATCCCATAATGCTTTGCAGGGCCTTTGGTTGGGAATGTTTTTTTGCCAATAACTGTGTTTGGGTTTGTCCTAACAGGATGGGACCACAACTAAATCGTTCAATACGATGTGCTTTTTTGTTTTCAAGGCATCTGTTTGGTACTCTCCCTAGGTTAGGGAGGATCCCAAAATCATCACATCTCCCACTGCTTGCCTATTTGTCAGTTTCACTATTGTGAAAGTATTATATGCACTTAAGCATATAAAGTTAGAAATGTTTATTTTATCATATCTGGTCATGCACAGGAAGCTTTTTGCAATTATTTTGCAATTTTAGCACAGTACAGACAAGTAAACAGTGTCTTCAGCTACTCTACACTTGTGGAGAGATGTCAATCATGTGTGCAACCCAAGGTGTGAAACAAGCAAACAAACAGGGCACGGCTGCAGGGTGCGATTGTGATACTGGTGCGGTGGACTTGAATGATCAATACACACGAGAAGTATGTTCAATAAACTTGGAGACTGACCAGTGGAATGCAGTCTGTGTAAGAGGTCGAGTTCCAAGTTAGTGCAGGAGCCTCGCTGTGGCACTTCGCAGTCTGTGTAAAGAGAACATGGCCAAGTGGACGGAGTGAAAACCTCAAAACCTGAAAATGATCAAACCTAAATAAAACGTAGCGCCGATAGCAAGTCGTATAGGGAGCCAGGGAATAAGGCTCACAAGCGGCAGGCGACGCAAGAAGTGTTGTTTCAGTGGCAGCGCTGCATGCTGTTGTTTCAGTGGCAGTGCTGCATGCTGTTGTTTCAGTGGCAGTGCTGCCTGCTGTTGTTTCAGTGGCAGTGCTGCCTGCTGTTGTTTCAGTGGCAGCGCTGCCTGCTGTTTCAGTGGCAGCGCTGCCTGCTGTTTCAGTGGCAAATGCAAAAACAACAATTGATGGACGGAATGTTGCACAACGGCAAAACAATCACCCCCAGTCACAGATCTGGGTTTAATCCATCGTTATTTTTCTCACCACGTCACCCCAGTTCAGACATGGCCATATGCAAATCAGTCTGACCCTGTGCCTCATGGGAACAGTCCAGCCCGAACTGCCAAGCCATGTCTTCCCTGGACCGGAATCAAGTATCCTAGGACCGGTTACTGGCTATCCGCCGTCATCAGCCAGGATAGCTTGACTCCAGTGGTGTAGTGAGCACGGGACCAACGTCTGGGCATACCCTTCCCACATAGGGAAGCTGCAAAACATACAAGGTGATGGACGGAATGTTGCACAATGGCAAAACATTCACCCCCAGTCACAAATCTGGGTTTAATCCATCGTTTTTTTTGCTCACCACGCCACCCCAGTTCAGCCATGGTCATATGCAAATCAGTCTTGACCCTGTGCCTCATGGGAACAGTCCAGCCCGAACAGCCACGCCATGTCTTCCCTGGACCGGAATCAAGCATCCTACGACTGGTTTCTGGCTATCAGCTGTCATCAGCCAGGATAGCTTGACTCCAATTGCATGGAGAGCCCCAAGAGCCTGAAATCTGTACACACAGAGACTGAGATGATGAATTATGTTTAGTAGGACATGAGAGCATGGAATCTAGAAAGATTAAGAATGAGTTGCATGGTGCTTGGCCAGGAGACCACGGGAGCCTGAAATCTGTAGAGACTAAGAATGAGATGATGACTGCTGTTTAGCCGGAGGATTTGAGAGCCTAAAGAATAGGAATAAGATTTGAGCAGTGCTTATATTGTTCCAGAAAGAGGGGAGGCGGTGCTAAGAATCTGGGTGTGCAGATTGATAAATTGCCATATGTAAATTAAATAAATGCAAAGGTCTCAACTTCTTTCTTTATAATTAAGAAAATGCTTCCTTCTCTGCCAGCCAATACTAGGAAAACTGTTATGACTTGTTTTGGTACTATCGAAATTAGATTATTGCAATGGATTGTATTTGAACATTCAAAGTGAACACGTAAATAAAATTGCAGATGAGACAAAATGCGGCCGCTAGAGTCTTGCTGGGTCTGCCCAAATTTCAGCCAGGTAAGTTTAAGGCCTTATGCTTGGCTTATAAAGACTTAAATAATGCAGGCCCTATCTTTCTTGGAACGCTTCCTCTGCATATTACAGCGTTACCTTCATTGATCGCCTTCATGAAGGAGCTCAAAACGTGGCTTTTTCAGAATTGGTCTCTTTTTTTCCAGTTATGCTCTCTGAGTCTCAGCACCAAGACACCCCAGGGTATTCTTGTGCTTAACAAGTTGTTGCAATAACATAACATAAAAGGTGCATCATAATGTCTAAGAGGTTAGGTTCATTACTGAATTGAAAGTCTTGCTGTAGGGGTCAGGTCTGCTTTGGGGACACTTTGCTGTAGTCCTCCCTGGGCATTTGGGCCAACACCGCTGAGTGGGACGGTGCACAACAGGACTGTTTTATTTTTGTTGTCCCCCCACACACAGTTTGACACAGGTAGCCAGGTAGAGTTAAGTAGACTTCTTTATTGGTTGCAGGTAAATAAGTACATCAGACCATATTCCCGTTGCCAGGCCTTCTTCTAGCCCCACCAGGAGCAGCCCATCTTCAACTGTCCCCACTCATCCACACAGGCACGCAGGCATTCCACGCATCACAGGCACACCATCATTCCGATACCATCTCTCACTCTGGCTGAGCAGCCAGGAGACAGCTAGGCTGGGTAGCATTAAATAGAACAGTGAGGATATAACCGTTTTGTCCAGCTCTGGGATTGTAATCCTTCAACTGCATTTATACTGATTCAAACTGACCTATTACTTTGGCACAGTTAAGCTTGTTATAATATCCATGTGTTTTTGTGTTTGTTACAGGTTTATGGGTGTCTGCGTCCACGAAGGACATCTGCATGCACTGACAGAGGTAAGAACTTGTGGCAGGTTGTTTCTGCCTTCGTAATTAGAAAAGTATTACCCGCCCTGTTGTTACACTGAGGGAATGTCTTCTGTGGAAATAACAGTGTATTTTTTGCACTAACGTTTACCAAGCGAAGTCACTCATTTAATTGCTAACACATCACTCATTTAATCAACGCTGCTTGCATGGCATCATGTGACCAGTGGCTGCTGTACTTTCAGCAGATTACATAGCCAGGCTAGTAGTGGCCATTTCTTCTATATTGCCCAAATTTCCTTTGCAGCAATCGCTCAACCAGCACCTTTCTACCCCTAGGTGGTGATCAGCTTTAGTAATTCAAGCAGCACATTTTTAAAATCAGCCAGGTCCGTAAGCCTGAAGGATTTCACGAAGATTAAAAACCTCAAGAATGTGGTCTCTGAATTGTCCTGAGTAATTCCTAGACTCTGGTGCAGCAGGGGTTAAATTCTATCCTCCTCGGCTTGATTTCCTAACCCTCAGACGGACTTGAAGAACTTTTTAAAACAAACAGATATTTGGTAAAATATGTTAGTAGATGAATGATTCCCTATTATAGCAAGTACATCCTAAGCTCGATTCCTAAACTCCTGTACACGCAGCAGAGAAGATATGATGAACTGTACCGTTGACCTCCCACACACTAACAAAAACGTAAAGGACATATAATAAAAACCCCAATGTTTATTAAAATGTCAGAAAGACCGTGGCTTTTTGACGCTAATTTGGGAGTTGAGGGTATTGTGGGCATTTGTTTGGATGTGAAGTGAAGCTCAGGGTTTTCTTAATTTCAGAGCTCGTCCTGTTTGTGGCACGTCAGCATGCCATAATTATCACTCTGCTGCAGGGCCGGACTGGGAACTGAAAGCAGCCCTGGCAAATTTTGCCAGACCAGCCCCCGTCCGGCGCGTAGCTAGCCAGCCCCCGTCCGGCGCATGAACAAGCACTTATCTTATAAAGCGCTCGCACACCCAAGGGTTTCATGGCGCTAACCAGCAGGACGCAAACACTACTGAGGGGACCATCCTACACTAGGCCGTCGCTTGGGTAAACAGCCATGTCTTTAATAGCTTCCTGAATGGAAGAAGAGAGGTACCAGAACGAATTTCCAAGGGAAGAGAATTCCACAGCTTGGGTGCAAGGGTGGCGAACCTGCGGCCTCCCTTGCGTGCTAGCTTATAACGAGGAGTGATCAAAAGGGTATGAGAAGCAGACCGGAGGCTACGGGAGGGGGTATATCTAAGAAGAAGTTTCTGAATGAACTTAGGACTACGAGTGTGAAGAGATTTGAAGACTATGCAGGCCAATTTGAAGGTGACACGGTGTTGAATAGGGAGCCAATGAAGTTGCCTCAGCAGAGGTCTGGCTGACTGCCATCGCAGGAGGCGGTGTATCAGTCTAGCCGCCTGATTTTGTGCCATCTGCAGACTTCTACTGAGTGTGACAGGGAGGCCGAGAAAGATGGCGTTGGCGTAGTCTAATTGAGACAGCACCAGTGCTCTGACTACCTGGGTCCGTGCTGATTGAGTGAGGATCTGACAGATCTTTCTAATTTTCCGCAGTAGAAAAAAGCAGGTGGACACAACAGAGTTGACCTGAGGTTTTAAGGAGAGCTCGCTGTCAATGAGTACCCCTAGGCTTTTGACTGATTTAGAGGGGACAGGTGGAGGACCTAATTTAGAAGGCCAGTAATGAGGGCCCCAAAATTATTGACTATTGCCGAACAAGACTAATTCCGTCTTGCCCGGATTTAGCTTGAGTTGCAGCAATAGATCTGGCTATGCTTCTTACGTGGGGAGGGGGGGGAGAGAGGGAGACAGAAGAAGAGAAAGGGAGAAGTAGAGGGGGAAACAGAGGAAGAGAATGAGAGAGAGGAAGGAGTGGAATGAGAGAAAGATGGGGAGAGGGATGGAAAGAGACAGAGAGGGATGGAAAGAGATAGAGAGAGGGAGAGGGAGAGGTAAGAGAGAAGGAGGTGGAGAGAGAGAGAGGAGAGGGAGAAAGAGAGAGGGGAGACATAAATACAGGGATATAACATCTAATACAGATCTGTTCTTTCCAGCAGGCACATTAACCATCAGCGCTACTTTGAGGCGAGTCAAGACTGTCACTAGATACAACTCCTGATCGATCTCTCTCTCTAGCAGGAACATTAATCACAAGAGTTATCTTTACAATTGTATTGTTGCTGAAAGCTGGACACACAAGGAACTCTGCAGCAGGTGCTTTTAAATCTTGTTATTGCGACACTGCACATTTCACATGCACACATTAGTAACTATCTGTGACCTTAAACGCTGCCACATGAATCGCTCTTCTTTTTAAACATCAAGTCTTGGTTGGACCTTTACATTCCACCGCCCATTCCTCCACTTCTGGCTTGGACATAGTATTTCAAACCTTGGAGCAGTTCTTTCTAAGCCTTCATAGCTGATCGGTGCCACCTTGTGCTGAACCCAGCGGAAGCGCCACTTCTTAAAATGACCTGCCCTCTCTTTTTAAAATGTCTCCCACCACCAAATCTAGCCTCAGAAAACCAGTTCCATTAATTCCAAAAATGAACCCCCCAACAACAATCACAAAACACAGAATGTTATATCCCATCATACGTCCCACACCTCTAAGAATTAGAATTTGTACTTCATAGAACACGGAGCACACGTCTCCCATTGAAAGGCCTGCCGTTCTACTCAGCCACCGATGCTTACGCCTGTATATCTAGATACATATGGGTCTTTGAAGCTGCTATCTAAGACTATATGTTGCTCTGGCACATTTTAAAGATCCTAACTCACATGCCACAGTCCTTATTGTCTTCTGTGCACACGTGTCATTTAAAATAATCCAACACTTTATTCTATAACATTATCGTAATGGTATTTCCCTTGCCCAGTCCTCCCTTCTGTTCAGTGTGGTACTGTGGTATGCAGTCGCGGCTGGCGTTGACTATGAGGGGTGGTGGTGGTGGTGGAAATGGGCGGTGGGTAAAAAAAGGCCCTTCCTAAAGTTTCTGACAGACTTTCCGCTCTGAGCATGCGCTGCCTTATTGCTCGGAGATCCGTGCTCGCCATGGACAAGCTATGAGACTCTTTGTATTTCAATCTGGAACACTACTCTGCATTTCACTTTGCTGAGGTCAGCAACAGCCTACACTTCATAGTCCTTTCCAATTTAGAAGCGAAAACAAATTGTCAAATAATCACAGACACTGCCTATTATGTAAAGCACCTCTTATTCAGGACCCAGGAGAGACAGCAACAGTAATACGCCTCCTTCTCAAGTGTTTCAATCAGGCCCCTTGTCTTCAAAAATATAGCCAATCTTCTACCTTGTAGTGGGCTATTCTGTTTGAACGGCTCCGTTTTGTGTGACTCTCGGTCCGTCTAACATCAGCAAGAGCAACTAATTAACCTGGTGCCCAACCAGTCACAGTCCACAGTCCACAGTGAAACGCTGCAATAAATAGCCTTTGTATCAGAAACTGTGGAACAAAATCTAAGATGGCTGCTATTCGGCCTGGTATTACTTCCCACCCACAGAGTAACCAGTAGAATCACGAGTTGATTTCTGAGGGTTTCCTCAGAAATAGAGAATGTTCCTGGCTGCATTTGGTGCATAAACTCCAAAGAGTTACAAGGGGCTTTTCTTTGGGGGCAGAGTGCCACCCTCATTAAAGGCTCTGTGCCCTGAGATGCTTTAAGTTCTTGACCTTATGCCAGTCAGTAAGAGGCAGACCAGTGCTCTCTAACGTCATGCCCTGGTGAATGAATGAACTGAGAGTGATTAAGGGCAGATTATACTGTGTCAGAATTGCGTTCCACTGCCAGCCTCAAGTTTGGTTTGTCAGCATGGGCACTCGCCAGCCTGAAAGTCGAGACTTTCAATAATGCAGCATGCGGAATTTATTAAAAGGTGCTGGCATGCATACAATATGTGATTGTTTCACATACACAGTCACTGTGATGAAAACATATTTATATTGTTTCCTGTGGGCCCAATTCTGAAAGCTTTTAGCGCACTTAAACAAGGCGTTTCCCATATAGGGGCTAACCACGATTTGAGCAGTAATAATGGGATGGTAAGTCTCAAGTCTGTATCCCAATTTGCTATTTCAGTGTGTTATGACTCCACCATTTCGGTGCAGTTCTGTGTTTGACCTGGTAATAAGGAATAACATAAAAATATTAAAGTACTGCCTGTGTCTCCTCATACTTTCCCATTTACACAGCATGAATTTAACCTGCTTTTAAAAGGCAGAACTCTGTCTGGGTTTTACCATAACTTGCAATGATGGGCGAGGTAAAACCTAGAAACTTTTAATCCCGCCCCTTAGAGTTTTCAGCCAAAACAAGATTAATGTTTTACTCGGGACTGGGCCCTTAACTTGATATTAGGACATAACCCCATCCCTAATACCAACGACAGTAAACGTGGTGTTTGAGGAGGACAGGAATGAAGGCAGATTTGAAAATCGACGAGCCAGACAGGTGTCATCCTCCTCCGGGGCCGAAAGCAGAGCAAAATAATTATCAGAACAAGCCACTGGGTCGCATGACGGCACATAACATTTGCACCATAACCCACAAAAAATCTGTTATAATTTCCAATAAAGCTGCAAAGCCCAAGCACTTTACGAGAGAACTAGTACCCACGAGGAGAACGGAAAGGAAACAAGATCTGGAAAAGCGAAGAGCCAGATGGGTGGCACTCCCCCATGGGACTGGTCGCAGTGAAACAAGAGCGACAACTGCCCCAAGTCATATGACGGCACAAAACAATTGCACTTATATAAACTTTTAAATGTCACGAACAATGGTTCCTTTTAAATTTTTATTTTATTGTAGTGCAATGGTTTTATTTAACGTATGCAAATACATTTCAACAGCACACACACCCATCCCTGATTAAATTGTTCTACCCACGATATGCCACTTTTTGAGGTTCGTCTTATTCACCAACTGCAGCAGGTGTGTCCACATAAGCACACCATCACCACCAATTCAGAAGAATGGCCTAAGTTAAGCTCCTGTGACATTGTCTTCAAGCACTGTGTCTCTGTGGTCCGAAATGCTTCCTCCTGGTGCAGCAGCAACACGTGTTGGTAGTGGAAGGCCCTTTGCAAAGGTTGTTGTGTGTTAAACTGGTACTAATGAGGTGCAAGTTGCAACTAATGCCTAGACAGTGTTAACAACTTTAAACATACCAAAATGATTAAGTAAAACGTTAACAAAATGTGGCGAATAACGTCACAGTGACCTCCGCAGCATAACTCGTGTCTCGTGTTCAAAAGCCTGGCTGTGCCGGCCCGGATCTGATTCACAGACTAGTTAAAGCAGGGCGGGCGCTGTGTAAACACGTGGGCCCTCTAACATCATCCTACTCTGCAGTCCGACGCGGGCCCCAGTCCAGAGCTTTAAAAGTGTGCAGTGCATCACATGCCTGGCTCAGGCCTGGTCCCTCCGTCCAGACCACCACCACCACTGCGCGACGCCCCACCCGCCAACTTCAGTGTTTGTGCTAATGATTCTGATTATGAATGAATGTCTTTTGAATGATTAATTGTCGGTACGGGGGCCCGGAAAAAATATCCTTACTCACGGTCACGGACACGGCGGGTCATCGGGCCGCCGCCGGCTGGTGGCACTGGCAGCCACAGGAGTAGGGCGGCCGAGGGCTACTTCCAGGGGCGGCCGCGGGCAGCTGGGTGGCAGGGCAGCGAGCGGCCTAGCCACCAAAGTAAAATAGTTAAATTATGGTGGCCGCTCCGGTCCTCTCCTGGCTGGCTCTCGTGACGTCTGTTCTGGTGATGATGGCTGCCTGCAACCTGGCTGTAGGGCACACTGACTGTCTGCGCAGTTTTAATTGCCCACTGTGCAATGCGCACCCACTGTGCACAGTGCAATGCGCGTGCGGGAACATCAGTTGCACACTAGGCGGCGGCGCGCAGACGCGCCGGAGGAGGCAGGGCATGATTGCGCGCTGCGCACAGGCACCTCCCTCCTGGAAACGCTTCCGCTTTTTTTTAGATGGTTGCACTAAGTTACAGTGTGCAAACACACCGCCGGTCACAGGCTTGTTGCTGCTGCAGTATGGGCGGCGCGCACAACTGCTGCTTGAAGGGAACTTGGACACAGACGGAGACTAAGACTCGGGTCGGACCGAAAATCGGCCCCTCACTTTCAAAACCGGCCCCCTGATCCAAAATCGGCCCCCCACCCCCTCCAGCCGACCGGGGGATTGCCCGGTGCCCGAAAGCACCAGTCCGGCCCTGCTCTGCTGCCCGACATTGACCAAGGCCCATCCTTCTAGCTGCAGAGAGCCATAGTACTCGAGAAGGCTGTGATTGAGAGATTTGGGAAATCTCACAAATTGCACTGGCCTCTGGCTCTATGCATGGTAATTTTGTTTGAAAGTTCTTACCCGTTTGTTTTGACTCTCTCTGTGGAACCACTATTTTCACTGAATCCTTTCTGTGCTACAATATAAAATGTCCTCCTACTTTGATTCTAACTTCTTTGTTCATTAAAATGTATGACTCTAAAATGAAATTAAATGCAAATAAATGTTCCGTTTTATTGTAGTTCCTCAGTTTTTTTTTAGTTCCTTCTTAAATTTACCTATTTGGATGTCTAAATATTGTGGACAATTTGTCTTAGCCGTTACACAAGGAGCCTGGTCAGTACTCGTGAAAAAGGGAAGGTAATAAGAACAAGTAGATCCCCCTGCCAGGCCAGACCTAGCCTGCTCTGCTGCATTGAGCTTCGTTCTCTCTTTAGCTGATGCATGGTCACCGCCCGGTTTATTGACTTTCGGTTACTTGGTGAATATACTTGGGGAGAGTTTGCTGAGATTGAAGCCCAAGTCCCGGTGCCTCGAAAATCGTATGTCCGGTTACCCTCATCTTCCACCCCAGTATGGTCCACTGGCCCTCTCCACTGAGCAGCCTGGCTCCGAGCAATGCTTGGAGCCCCTGCTTCAGACGAGGAAGCATGGTTTAGATGGGATGATCAGTTGCATCCATGGAACCCGGACATCACTTTCCCAGCACTCTATTTTCATTACAAAATAGATTGTTTTAGGATGACGAATCCTACAACTTTCAGGTTGCATAGATTTCTTAACTGAAGGCCGGGGCTAGCTGACATGGAATTACCTGATCACCCAACATTTTCAGAATAAATCTGGCGCTTGCACTGTACAAATTTGGGGCACACCATTGAAATAATTTATTGTCGCAAACGTGTATCTTGACCCAGCCTCCCTCTAAGCTCTATTGTTCCCTAAAGCAGTCATGTGCCACTAAGGAGTTTTTATTCCATTTGTGGAAACCTTTAAAGCGTATTAAAACACCATTTCCAAACACAGCGTACAACATGCTAAAACAACATTTCTGGTGAATCCAGTGATCATTGCAGCATCATATGCAAGAGGCACCCTCAGCAAACAATTTGTTTTTACTGAATTTTCAATTTGTAGTAATTTAAATTCTGGTTTCCTACTGGCACGGATGACTGACAGCAGCATATTGGACTTTCAGCATTGGGAAGATGTAGTTGAACATTCTTGGCAAAGGTGTGCACCAGCAAAGAAAAAAAATCCCTTCCAGTTTGTATGCTCTGATGCGGCTCATGAGTATGGCGAGTTGTTACACTCAGAAGAACTTTAATGTCTCTGTTCCAAAGTACCTCCTCTCCCACTTGATCAGAGGAAAACCTTGTAGTTTAGGTGCAGTGAACAATATATAGTTAATATGGTCAGATCTCTGTTTCGCTAAAGGCTTGGGAGTGCTGTCGCATAAACACTGCAGAGGGTGGTAGACACTGGCAGACTCCTTTATTGCCGCACCACCAATTCCACTGCTTCATTAGGTCGTTGTCTGTTAATTCAAAAGTTACTTGTGGTCAGAGTATTACAGATGCAAGAGCTTTGGGAGGTTGGGCTATCAAGACTTTGAGGAGCTGCTAGACTGTAACCGGCCCTTGAATGGAGGATGGATGTTGAAAGGGGGATGGTGAAGAGTAAGAATGAAGGGCACAGAGGAGAGGCTTGAAATTCTTTCCACCCCTGCACATGTGTGGACCCATGAGAACCGCTGCAAGTGTGTCAATGAATTGCGGCTTGTTTGAATGTAAAGCGCTCTTAATGCAAACCAGTTAGAATGTATAGCTTATCGGCTGGAAAGGTATATTTCTTGCAGCTCTGCTGCCATGTAATCAGTTGTTTGTTGATCATTCTACAAACCATAGCTCATTTGCTTAGGAAGTCTGTTACAGTGAGTGCATCCAACCTGACACTCTAAGATGACCGCTAACACACACAATGTGTACTCTACCGGTATATTGACTGGCTTGCTTGACAAATTGAAATGCACTTTCACTATAGAAATAGCCAAAATGTTTACATGTCATAAATAAAGAGAAAGTACAAGGAAAGCCACAACCAAATTCTTAAGTAATCATTATTAGCCTAAAACATGAAAACAGTGACATAATCAGGACAAGTCCAACATCTATTCTGTTTACTAGTCTTGAGCGGCTAATATTCCAGCTTGACTATCCGTAGATGTCGTTGAGTACCTGGAGTTTGGATCATCAATTCCATGGACCTGCTCTTCAGCAATGACGGCTGACCTGCGCCACAGTACTTGGTTTGCAAGTCCTAGCTGACAGGATTGTCAGCCAAACTGGTTTGTGAAGTGAACCATAGCCATAACTAACAGAGTGCATTGACTTTGTATGGTGTAACCAGTGTCCAGCAGACATATAATTGACTGGCAACTCCTCTAATTCCTTTTGGTTAAATAGTCTGTAAAAGAGCTGGCATCTCTAGATAAGTCACTTGTCACCTCAAAGCATCCCCATGATGGGGTTGACTCTATCCTCCTGGCTTTATGTAGGGCAGATAGTGGCTTCTACCGGACATTATTCTGTTGTAAGGCGGCTGTTGGAAATGGGATCCCCGGCTGGCCAGGGCTTTCGCCAAAGTCAGTCAGAGACCACCAATCCCAAGTCAGGGCAAGGGAGTTACACGCCAAGATAACCCCTGCTCACCCTCTAGGTAACGTGGCGCGAGCAGCAAGGCTAAACTTGGAGGCGATGTAAGTTAAGTATTTGCGCACGCACCCCAGCAACAACACCCAAAGGCCCACCACAAAGGAAACTCCACACAAGGTCATATAAAAATAGCCTTTGTATTACACCAAAACACATTAGATAAAACACACACTTTACAATGTGCCAGAGGCACGGGCAGAATTTACAAGGGATTATTTACAAGACAGGGCCACCTGGACCACTGTCAGGAATCAGCACTTAGAATACAATCATAACAGCAAATCACTGTAGCACAATATCAAAATAGAGCACACAACCAGTAACTACTGGTAACCAGGACCTCACTAGCACCACCTGTACTAGCAAGAACCACCTCAGTATCACAATACAAGTAGGGGCATAGACCTGGGGACAAAACACATGATGCAGAACCTACATTCAGCGTTGTAAGGAACAAGGCACATGATGCATCAACAACACATTCAGAGGTGCAGCAAAGAGCACTTTGCAGAAATCACATTATCATGAACTTACATCAAAGTCCAGGGTCCAGGTTGCGCCACTGCGCCAAGACCTAAACGTAGCAGCTGCCCACTACTTGCTGGGCAGCTGGGGGACAGGACAGGGGGTCCTAAACGCTGCAGCTGGCACTAAGTGCTGCGCAGCTGGGGAAAGGCCAGGGATGAAGGAGTGCGCATCACTCCTAAAGTCCAGACCATGTCCCTAGAAGCAAAAGAAAGACCTAAACGTTGCAGCTGCCCACTAATTGCTGGGCAGCTGGGTACACTGTTGGGCCACTGCTGGAGCCTCGCAGGCTCTGGCCAGAACAATGTGGGCAAGGCGGGAGCCTCTCAGGGCTCTAAAACATCAAGGGGCGCAGGGAGCCTCTCTCAGGTTTTAAACAAAGGAATGGCCCCAGAGCCTCTCGGGGCCCAAAACACAACTGCGGCGCTTCGGTGGAGTCCCCCTCCTGGGGACTCAGGAAGACAAACGGCAGCAAGAGCCTCTCTGGGCTCTAAAATAAGTGGGGCTGAGAGCCTCTCTGGCTCAGGTTGGAGTCCCCCTCCTGGGGACTCGACTTACACAGAATTGCCCCCTTTCGTTGGAGCCCCCTCCTGGGGACTCGGGATCGCAACCGGCCCTCTGTGGCCTCGGGGCTTCAGCAATATTGCCCCCTTGAGCCTCTGTGGCTCTGACAACAAACATGCCCCCGTCGTTGGAGCCTCTCTAGGGCTCGGGAACCGAAGCTGCCCCCAAGAGCCTCTTCAGGGATCTCCACACACATGGGACACCTTGAGCCCCTCGGGGCTCTGAGGAGCCTCTCAGGCTCCAAGAAATGATGCCCCCGTCACTGGCAGAGTCCCTCCTCGGGGACTCGGACTCACACTGGCCCCCGGAGCGTCCCCCTCGGCCCTTAACACTCACCGGGCTGCTGGGGCTCCTCTCTGCAGGCGGCGGTCGTCTTCCGGGGCTCCCTCCTGGTCCTGGGAGCCCCGCACGGCTTTCTGCTGGTCTACCGGTGCTCCCAACAGCTCACGGGAGCCCGGGCAGCAGGCGGCCATCTTTCTCTGCCGGCGGAGCAGGCAGCCAATCACAGGGCAGCGGCGGGCGGGACTTCTCCGCAAAACCGGAAGTCCCGCCCTGAGTCAGGCACTGTAGTGCCTGGCTTCCTGTTTTGCGGCGCTCGGGCCGCGGCGGTGATTTCCAGGTCGGCAAATGAGTGGTGGCACCCTCCGTAGGCTGAACCAACGTTGCAGCGAGGTAGGCACTCGCCAATGGGGCAGACAAACGGGGTGGCACCCCTAAATGAAAACATGCTGAAAATACGGGCAAAAGTAAAAATAAAGCGCTCCGAGCGCTAGGGAACAACACCGCGCTTTCAAGCGCTAGAGGCAGAATAAAAGCGCTCCCATGCGCTATAAGGCAAATAAAGCGCTCCTTGCGCTAGGCAAAAGTCCCTCTGGCATCCAGGAGCTGGGCAGGGCAAAGAAGCCCCACAAGTCCAGGGACAAGCACAGCAGAGAAAAGTCCTCCAGGGCATCAAGGCAAGGCAGAAAGACCCCAGAGGGAGAAGGCATCCAGGGGCTGGGCAGGGCCCAGGGAGGCAAGCCTTCCCCCTGGGCCCAAGCAGCAACACGCCCCTGGTAGTTTCAAGTTGGCAAACAAGAACATTTTTCAAGAGGTCACAGCCTCTTTTTATACAGAGCAACCCTTTGTCTAAAGGTGCAGGGTGGGGGGAGAAACCAGTCGCAGCTGGTTCTGGAGCACTCTTGATGGCCCAACCACCCATTTCATTCACTGGGGAGGCTAGGGTCATCAGTCACACCACAGGGGGGCGGAGCCAGCATTGTGTGGGGAAAACCCAGCCCATCCAGGACACAGGTACACTCCTCCCACACATCACTCATGCTAATCTCACACTCACCACCGGGTAGACCCATCCAGACTTCTTGGAGCCTGGCATGCCAACCAGCTCCAGCCAATCATGCTCCAGCACCCTCACTGCACACATATCTCAATGTCCAGAAGTAGCACTTCCCTTCTAGACACATACATGCCGCATACACCATCTCGCAGCATTCACTCTCACGAGTTGACACATACTAAACTCGAGCCTGCACTCCCCACGCATCAGGAACTACCAGGGACACATACATTCCCCATGCATTCCTATGGGAGGGCAGGCCTATCTCACACACGCACTCAGGGAGCGCAATCACTTTACACTGCGCCACAGTGTCAAAGTGCGCAAAGGCCAGAAATCACTATACTTCAAGGCAAAAAGTTCAGGGGTGAACCTGCCACAAGGCCCAAGTCCAACACAACCCCCTTCCAGCCAAAACGCAGGGTAGGCCAATCACCACCGTGATGGACTTCCCTGCTTGGGGCGATAGAACACGGACGCGGGCCCGCACTGCAGGGACACCCTCCGGTTCTACGCCACGTTGATCCATAAGCCAAACACATCCTTAAACACAAAAACAGGCCCAACTAGGCTACCCCACTGGTACTCCTTAGTTGTCCACGGCTAGGACCAGGCCCTAGGCCACCCAGATACCACTGATCCATGCCCATCCACAGAGTGGGGGATAGTAACCCCTGGCCTACAATAGCCATTCTCCACTCCCTTTCTCAGTGTAGTTCCCAACTACCACTGATCCTTCAACCTATGGTCCACACCTTCAGGCTGACCAGAGGTCACGGGCACGATTGCCCCACCCTACCTCTACTTCTGAAGCACTCTCCAGAACACAACTCTCCCACCAGTTTAGGACCTGACTTCCTCAGCAGCAGTGACCACAGTAAGACCAGCACAAGAACGGTGTAGTAAGGCGTTGCACTTTGCGGGTTGCCAGATGCGGCGCAGGCGGCGGCTCACGGACCGCGTCGAGACGGGGACGGCGAGCGGCATAGACTGCGCGGCCGAAGGCAGACGCGGCTTAGTGCGGTACCTACAGGACACCAGGCTGGTCATGACAGAGTCACAGCTCCCTTAACTGGTTTACCACCTGGGATTCAAATTCACCGGATGCACAGGGGACAGACAATCTCTGACCCCCTTCCAGAGTTCTGCACCCTCCCACTGTAGAACAGGGTCCCTCCACTTAAGGTAGGCCCCACCTGCTCTCAGGGTAGTACCACAACACTCAGCCAAGAACCCTAAAGATCCCTGCTAGGCCTGTACCACCCCTTCTGGGAAACACAGGGTCTCTTCACTTAAGATGAGCCCCACCTGTGTTCACAGGGGTACCCCTAGAAGACAAACCGGCCAGGACACTGGCTACAGTTGCCCTGCCGTCCAGGACAGGCAAACACCTGAACCTGGCTCCCTAACCTAGGGACGCTACCCTTTGGTTAGATGCCTGGCGCACCAGGACTTCTACAAGTTGAAAACAAAAATCTAAGACTTTCTCTCCTCCTTCAGCAGCAAGGCAACCACTGCAGGTCAATACCCCATACAGCTTACCCGGTTCCTTCTCTTCAGGCAGGAGTTCCCTCTTGTAACTTCAGGACACTACATACAGTTGCCCTTACGTCCAGATCCGGAAACACCGGCTACTGGCTCCCCAACCGAGGGACGTACCCTTTGGTCAGATGCCTGGCGCACCAGGACTTCCTTGAGGGTGACACAACTAATGCGTCGTGTACAAGTCTGCCTGACACTCAGGACAGAAGTGGCATCACCATGGTCACTCCCTGGCGACACAACCCTTCTGGTTGGCCCCTGACCCACTGGCTCTTCCACTGGGGAACCTATCCCCCTCGCACCCCTCCATCTGGACTTCTGCACCCTCCCAACTGGAGCGGTACTGCCAGACACCAGAACTACTGGAACCCTGGTTACAGAGGTTCCACGTTCTCCAGACACTCTGGAAGATCCTCCTCAAATGACCTATTGGTACAGCCTAGGCCCCCGACCTGACGTTCCCTTCAAGAACAATCCAGGCCCTGATACTGGGTTTCGGGCACCTGGAGACATGCAGTCCCACCCACTCCTTCTCCTCTTGAGACAGGACGTGAGCCCCTACACCGAGACCTAGCTGGGCTACACTGAACCTCTTCCACCACGCTGGGCTAGAAGACACCTCAGACACTCCTTTTGGAATCACTCCATCCCCTATGCCTCTCTCCTCCCAGAACATTACCAACTCCAAAATTCCGTCTCTCAACAGACCACAGAAATCAAAAAGCAGGCTCCACTGTCTGCAGACGTTCTTGGGAAAAGTTCAACACACAAGACTTGGGTATCTGAACAAAACAAGAGTACACAAGCATTCAGCAAGCTCCCCATCAGGAGAACTCACAAACACGTCCAGTGCCACACACCATTCATCCACACACACCCCTCCCCAGACTGGTAAGGCAGTTTCTACCACCCCTGACTTCTCAACCTGACCACACTTGACACAGGTACCATTACTCCAGGACAGGGATGGGGGACACGTGCACTGGACACACTTATGCTGCCACCACTGGATCCCACCCTTCTGGTGAATCCAGAAAACACACTGCACTTAGGGGGATGATCTACCCTCCCGAGCTAGGGACACCTAACTCAAAGTGCACAAGAAACACATTTCCACAGAAATGACATTTTCAGCAAACTTAAAACAATATAATCCCCAAAAATGTGGTCATCTAAAATGCAGAGTTTTGTGGTGCAGCCAGCTGCTACTGTGGTACAACGCAAACACAAATCCTTATCCTCACCGCTGCGTCCAATGTTGGAAATGGGATCCCCGGCTGGCCAGGGCTTTCGCCAAAGTCAGTCAGAGACCACCAATCCCAAGTCAGGGCAAGGGAGTTACACGCCAAGATAACCCCTGCTCACCCTCTAGGTAACGTGGCGCGAGCAGCAAGGCTAAACTTGGAGGCGATGTAAGTTAAGTATTTGCGCACGCACCCCAGCAACAACACCCAAAGGCCCACCACAAAGGAAACTCCACACAAGGTCATATAAAAATAGCCTTTGTATTACACCAAAACACATTAGATAAAACACACACTTTACAATGTGCCAGAGGCACGGGCAGAATTTACAAGGGATTATTTACAAGACAGGGCCACCTGGACCACTGTCAGGAATCAGCACTTAGAATACAATCATAACAGCAAATCACTGTAGCACAATATCAAAATAGAGCACACAACCAGTAACTACTGGTAACCAGGACCTCACTAGCACCACCTGTACTAGCAAGAACCACCTCAGTATCACAATACAAGTAGGGGCATAGACCTGGGGACAAAATACATGATGCAGAACCTACATTCAGCGTTGTAAGGAACAAGGCACATGATGCATCAACAACACATTCAGAGGTGCAGCAAAGAGCACTTTGCAGAAATCACATTATCATGAACTTACATCAAAGTCCAGGGTCCAGGTTGCGCCACTGCGCCAAGACCTAAACGTAGCAGCTGCCCACTACTTGCTGGGCAGCTGGGGGACAGGACAGGGGGGCCTAAACGCTGCAGCTGGCACTAAGTGCTGCGCAGCTGGGGAAAGGCCAGGGATGAAGGAGTGCGCCTCACTCCTAAAGTCCAGACCATGTCCCTAGAAGCAAAAGAAAGACCTAAACGTTGCAGCTGCCCACTAATTGCTGGGCAGCTGGGTACACTGTTGGGCCACTGCTGGAGCCTCGCAGGCTCTGGCCAGAACAATGTGGGTAAGGCGGGAGCCTCTCAGGGCTCTAAAACATCAAGGGGCGCAGGGAGCCTCTCTCAGGTTTTAAACAAAGGAATGGCCCCAGAGCCTCTCGGGGCCCAAAACACAACTGCGGCGCTTCGGTGGAGTCCCCCTCCTGGGGACTCAGGAAGACAAACGGCAGCAAGAGCCTCTCTGGGCTCTAAAATAAGTGGGGCTGAGAGCCTCTCTGGCTCAGGTTGGAGTCCCCCTCCTGGGGACTCGACTTACACAGAATTGCCCCCTTTCGTTGGAGCCCCCTCCTGGGGACTCTGGATCGCAACCGGCCCTCTGTGGCCTCGGGGCTTCAGCAATATTGCCCCCTTGAGCCTCTGTGGCTCTGACAACAAACATGCCCCCGTTGTTGGAGCCTCTCTAGGGCTCGGGAACCGAAGCTGCCCCCAAGAGCCTCTTCAGGGATCTCCACACACATGGGACACCTTGAGCCCCTCGGGGCTCTGAGGAGCCTCTCAGGCTCCAAGAAATGATGCCCCCGTCACTGGCAGAGTCCCTCCTCGGGGACTCGGACTCACACTGGCCCCCGGAGCGTCCCCCTCGGCCCTTAACACTCACCGGGCTGCTGGGGCTCCTCTCTGCAGGCGGCGGTCGTCTTCCGGGGCTCCCTCCTGGTCCTGGGAGCCCCGCACGGCTTTCTGCTGGTCTACCGGTGCTCCCAACAGCTCACGGGAGCCCGGGCAGCAGGCGGCCATCTTTCTCTGCCGGCGGAGCAGGCAGCCAATCACAGGGCAGCGGCGGGCGGGACTTCTCCGCAAAACCGGAAGTCCCGCCCTGAGTCAGGCACTGTGGTGCCTGGCTTCCTGTTTTGCGGCGCTCGGGCCGCGGCGGTGATTTCCAGGTCGGCAAATGAGTGGTGGCACCCTCCGTAGGCTGAACCAACGTTGCAGCGAGGTAGGCACTCGCCAATGGGGCAGACAAACGGGGTGGCACCCCTAAATGAAAACATGCTGAAAATACGGGCAAAAGTAAAAATAAAGCGCTCCGAGCGCTAGGGAACAACACCGCGCTTTCAAGCGCTAGAGGCAGAATAAAAGCGCTCCCATGCGCTATAAGGCAAATAAAGCGCTCCTTGCGCTAGGCAAAAGTCCCTCTGGCATCCAGGAGCTGGGCAGGGCAAAGAAGCCCCACAAGTCCAGGGACAAGCACAGCAGAGAATAGTCCTCCAGGGCATCAAGGCAAGGCAGAAAGACCCCAGAGGGAGAAGGCATCCAGGGGCTGGGCAGGGCCCAGGGAGGCAAGCCTTCCCCCTGGGCCCAAGCAGCAACACGCCCCTGGTAGTTTCAAGTTGGCAAACAAGAACATTTTTCAAGAGGTCACAGCCTCTTTTTATACAGAGCAACCCTTTGTCTAAAGGTGCAGGGTGGGGGGAGAAACCAGTCGCAGCTGGTTCTGGAGCACTCTTGATGGCCCAACCACCCATTTCATTCACTGGGGAGGCTAGGGTCATCAGTCACACCACAGGGGGGCGGAGCCAGCATTGTGTGGGGAAAACCCAGCCCATCCAGGACACAGGTACACTCCTCCCACACATCACTCATGCTAATCTCACACTCACCACCGGGCAGACCCATCCAGACTTCTTGGAGCCTGGCATGCCAACCAGCTCCAGCCAATCATGCTCCAGCACCCTCACTGCACACATATCTCAATGTCCAGAAGTAGCACTTCCCTTCTAGACACATACATGCCGCATACACCATCTCGCAGCATTCACTCTCACGAGTTCACACATACTAAACTCGAGCCTGCACTCCCCACGCATCAGGAACTACCAGGGACACATACATTCCCCATGCATTCCTATGGGAGGGCAGGCCTATCTCACACACGCACTCAGGGAGCGCACGCACTTTACACTGCGCCACAGTGTCAAAGTGCGCAAAGGCCAGAAATCACTATACTTCAAGGCAAAAAGTTCAGGGGTGAACCTGCCACAAGGCCCAAGTCCAACAGCGGCATTGAAATGTCACTCGGACCGAGCCTGCATGAACACCAGCAGTTGGATTCGCTTAATGCAGGTGTCATTGTTGAGAGTGGCCTTTCGTCCTGGGTTATACACTATTTGTGCTGTCAGTAAACGACCCAGGGCTTCACTGCTTATAGTCTAATGCCAGATTATTCAGCGATCACCATGTATATTTGGCCATGAGGTGCAGGAGCAGAGGGACTTGCGTGCAAGAAGTGGCATAATAAGACTTGTGAGTGATCTAACCAGATGAATGTGTACTCAGCCATCTATCATATCTAATCTGTATATTTCTGAACATCTGGCATCGAATTCTGGAGTCGTGTAGCTATCACAGGCAAACTAGCTTCTGTTTTGATAGCTGCTGGCTGCTTCTTGTCTGTGGAGGTAATTTTAACCTATGAATCCTAGCAAAAAAAGGACAAGTGATCCATTCATCCTTGTTACTCTGTTTGGATGGAAGCCGAATGGATCCTAGCTTCTCTTTCCCCCCTTCTGATTACGAGAAAGTTAATTCGCAACAAGCATGACTTCTGTTGCACTACCAAAAGCTTCAGGTTTTATTGTTTCTAATGTGTCCTCATCGGGCATCCAGTTGTGTTTTTAACAGACCCGGGTGACTCTTCTATCATAAGAAGCATTCTTGTTAATGTGGGATCAATAGTTTCACTGGAATGCCACCCTCAATTGTAGCACAAATATTAGTTTGGCCAGTGAAGACTCCTACTCTGGGTGAGTGCTATTGAGGTTTTGGAGAATTACTTGGCAGTCTAAATGGAAGGGACTTGAGCTAAAGCATGAAGAACACATTTGTTAGAGAACTCTCTACACAGTGACTGGCAGGAAAACACTTTTAATATGTGTGCATGGAAGGTATTAAAGTACTAAGGCAAGGAACTAAATATTGTTATGAGACAGAGTTCAGTTAACAGGCTATAATGACACTTTGAAAACCTGGATCAGTTTGTGGCTGCATTACATGACTTAGCCTTCAGGTCATGGCAAGGAAGAAACTTTAATGGGGATGAGTTGATTATTCATTGTAGCAACCACTGGATTTAAGAAAGAGCATGGACGAGTGGGAAACTTCACCCTGTTGCAGGCAATGGGCAATGCTATATCAACAGATGTCTCATTAAAAAGTGTGAATAGTTTATACACTGGGGAGGAGAACACTTGAATCTAAGTGATCAGTTCCGGATAGCCTGCTTAAGTAAGCAGTAACGTCAAAAAGTAGACCATTTAAAAAAGGGGACGCTGTAGTAGACTGAGAAATCAGGGTTGTTATATATGTGACAACACGGCACCCATTTTCTGAACATTTGTACATCACCTTCTAGAATGGGTATACCACCAAAGATCTTTCTTGGAGTGGTCACCCCGTTCGTCTGACCCTCAGATTTACATCTGTTGTGTAGTTTTCTTTTGTTGTAGTTAGTTATTGGAGATTTGGAAAATGTCTAATATAGTAGTAGTTCATGCTGGTAAATGTGAAAGTGACATATATTTATTGTGCTGAGTACTTGCAACATGTTATGCATATGAAACAGTTTGCCTAAGGACTTTGCTGTTATTTGCGGGAGTTTGGCCTTCTGTTGGCGTTAACCAGCCTATGCACATTTTTCAGACCGTATCACATGCTAGATAAATAGCTATGATATTATTGTGTTTGGTCTGGTAGATTTATGTTTACTCTCTCTGGATCCGTTCGAAGGTTTGCTTGTATGGTGTGGGAGAGTACTGTTGAGTAAGCATCGGTTTGCAGCCTACATGGCTTTGCTACTGTGTGGTGCTTATATGGTCATTAGGGAAGTGTATGACCGTGGTGTTCTGTTTCAGGAAGGCAAATCATTCATTGTGATTGGAAAGATTCTGTGTAGTGCGTATTTTGGATAGAAGTGGCAACTGGTGTTGGGTATCGCAGTAGCTAAACTATTTGCAATATCTGGCTCATGCTGGATGTGTTGAATATTATGTCTTCTATTGGATGTTGCTATGTGGTATCATTGTGGCGAGGGCTTTTGTGAGTAGGTTAGCATTGCAATGCTTTTGTGTGGTTGCAAATGACCGATTCACAGAATCCACCAGTTTGTGGCAGCAGATTCAGAATCAGGCTGTTTGCTACCGCAAAAATGTCTTCTGTCCAAACCTCAAATTGTGATTCGGTAACCAGTTACTGTGGCATCTGTGCATCTTTGCTTCTTCTGATGTCATGGTGTCGTGGCTACTAGAGATTCCATGGTGAATCCTAGTATCCCAGGTGATAGAATTCTGAATCTTAGTGGTATGTAATAATGTTTTGGGACTGAATTCCGATTTCAAAACATGACTTTACCACTTCAATGGAGGTGTTAAGCCATTCGCAAACGGGAATGGGTTTCTGTAGGGACCTCTTCCTTTTTGCGAATATTAACCACATTTATTTTTTTTAGAGTAGGCTGTGGTCCCATGGTTTTGAACAAAACTGGTTGCTTTATAAAAAATAAAAAAAGGCTACTCGGGCCACCATCCCTGTGATAGCTGCTGTTCTTAGTAGGCCACCATTTCCAACCTACCTCATTAATATTCATGAGGTCGAATTGCAAGCCGCAAGGAATTGGTAATTTGGAAACAGATCTATTAGTACATAGTTTACTTTTCAAATTACTACTCTAGTTGCAAAAATAGCACTATTTCACAACTAGTTCTTAGTACCTCTGGCCATGTAGTGCATATTTGCACCAAGTTGGATGCATGCATGGTCTGTGTCTGATGCCTTCTGTTGGAAATTTGCATCCGTTTCCTCTTTTCTGTAGGATGTATTACTGTGTTTTGTTAAGCCTTTGTCTTTCTTGCATGCTTATATAGATCTGCATAACACCAACCTTGCCAGACGTGGTGTTGAACGCTGCATGTGCTCACATTAAATTGCACAGTTACAGAAGGACTGTAATCCAGATAGTAGTATGTGTCGGAGCTATACATATTATTGCCTTTTTAAGGCGAGGATCTTGTCAAGTGAGATGAGCAAAATAACGGAGGAAGCCGTCCGACTTTGGGACGTGCATGAGCTATGTTATTTTGAGGGCTGAGCCTCAGACCGCATGCAACTCTTTTGTTACAAAAAAGGATTGGAGCCCACCCATTCCTTACCATTTGTGTGCCTCAGCGTCACTCTTTTTTTTGTAGCATCCCTATTTGGCAACTTCAGCCAAAATGTCATTTCCGATGTTTACCGTGGAGCACGGATGAAGCACAGATTAATTCAACTCAATCAGTGCCCATCCGCTGCTCCCTATGTATTCAGGTACTATTTCGCCCCGCTCCCACTGCCTGCTGCGTCCTTTATAACCCTTAATTATATTCTTGTTTGCTCCGGTATTTCGTTTTTTTGGATTTTGCAGCTTTTATGTTTGCATCAGGGCGCTCATGCGTCTAAGAAAGCCCATCATACAGCCCATGCTTTTTAGGTCTCGCGTGGACCTGGCTTGCGCTGTCTCTTCGAAGACATTTTGTTTACTGTTAGTGGGCTTGGAGCCCCCCATTGCTTACCATTGGTGGGCTTCAAAGCCACTCTCAATTGCTGCCTTTCTGCTGGTCATTTCTCCGGTCGGCACTTTCCTCTTCTTGCATATGACCCTCCAGAGCATAACCCAATTACTTGTGTCCTTACGCTACTCGCACTTTTGGGACCTAGGTTTTTCTTTTTGTTTAGCCACTCTGCAGAGTGCATCTTTCCTAGTTTTCCGTGTTGTTTGCTTGTTGTTTTAGGCTGTCAGCTTGACTTCGTCTCTCTCGTCAGTACGCGCTATCTGTCAACAGGCCTTTAAATCTTGTTCTTATCTTGTCTTATTTACTGTACATTCAGAGACCGAATGTAAGGCCTGTAAGGCTTTCTATTCAGAGGCAACTTGGCATTTACTTTTATTTTGCAGACGCAAAGTGAGGAATTTATGTGACCATCCATCCTGCTGAGTACCCATGCCAGAAGACAGGCTGTAGGATGTTATCTTATCTACCACACAACAAAAATGAATTGTGCTGATATTTCAGAATAAGAACAGTAGAATTTGAACTTTTTTTTGTAATTCTGAAGTGTGGTGGAAACAAATATGTTCGAGGCATGTGGGCTGCTGAATTTATATCTATGCATAGATCGCCGCCTAGTGATGGGTCCGGATGATTGCACATTGTTGTCCTGGAGAGTCTTCGAAGTATCACGAGATAGGTGGCTCCTCCCCTGGACTACAGTGCGAATGGGCATCCCCTCCATGCTCAGATTGTTTTTTTCCGCCATTGGGTTCGGATGTACTTCTTAACTCAAGTTTGGTATATATATTAGTTACTTTTTTTCAAGGCCAAAAGGCCTTAGGGGCATCGGTATTGTCTTTCGTTCGGTGCCTTTTACCTTTCCAGTTCTTTCAACTAGACTTCTGAAGACTTTTCTGCCTTTCGACACCAAAGGCCATCGACGATGAAACGGAGCCCGTTCAAGCGCTGCCCCGTCTGCAACTCTAAATATCCACACATCGATGTGCACCCAGTGTGTAACAAATGTCTCTCACCGGACCACGATGAAGACAGCTGTTTGGCCTGTTCAAAATTCAGGTCGAAGAAAACTCTCCGTCTTCGACGCGCTTCACGACAGTCGGCGCGAGAATCGGCACCGGACCCGGAGAACATCTTCGGTGGTGACGACGAAGAACATGTAGATGAAGAGGATCCGGAGCACTCGATCCTGCGTCGGAGCCAGACTCCACCTACAACGAGGACGAGGAAGAACTCTACGTCCATGATGAAGACATCGTCGAGGTAGGGGACGACGTACAACCTATCAGAGCCGTTGATGACGACTCAAGCGAGGAGCTAGGCCCAACCGCAGTAGCGGCGCCTCATAAACACTCTTCCACGGCTCAGGTCGAGGCATCGCCGGAAGGCCTTAGCCAAGATCTTCAACACCGTTCTCTAGTCCCGCTTCAAGGCCCGACTAAGAACATTTCCAAAGAGCCATCGGTCGATCGACCGCACTCAGTGGACAAACCGAAACCAAAAGACAATAAATCGAATCCGACACTGGTTAAAAAAAACGTCGACTCGACTTCGGAACATTCCAAGTCGAAACGTACGGTCAACCCCTCGGGGTCGAAAGGGGGCGTTGAACCAAAGATTGGATCGACTACGCCTGTGTCTGCAGTGAAACACGTCACGCTCCCGTCTACGTCGACTGACGGCTCCAAAGATGGCGGCTCTTCCGAAGGACTCGAGGCCCAAAAGACCATCGATCTGAAGACGAAGAAGCCACTGTTGGTCAAGGCCTTCGACCCGAAGACGAAAGTTGGATCGAAAGACCCGAATGCGTCGAAGACCAAGGGCGTTCCTGCACCGCAGCAACGGCTCGAATCGACGCACGGCCTCAAATGCACTGAACTGTCGAAGTCGGTCGAATTGAAGACACCGACGCCAATCTCCTCCTCCTTCCCATTGTGTGTGTCCTTCCCAATCCTCTCCCTCCCGCCCTCCATTGTCCGCTTGTTTCCCCAGTCCTTCTATTGTCTGCTTGCTGCCCCATACCCTCCCGCTCATCCTCCGTTGTCCGCTTGCTCTCCCAGCTGCCCGGCTCGTCTGCCCTCCGAATTCAGCCCCATTGCTTCATTGTAGGACTTAAAAAAAAAAAAATTGCCATGTTCTACAGTAGCAGCGTAGCTGTAGAGCATGGCTAAATATCATGGACAAATGCCAATAGCTACTATAGGGGAGACCTTTTTGCTTTTCCAGTGCTTGTTTTAAAAGGTAAGGATGTGTTGCTGATGCTTTGTGATGGATGAGTGAATTATCAATAGGAAAAACAATCAAGGTTGGCAACTTTAGCAGGACCTATTCCACCGTTTATGGACCCAGGTTTCACCCACCTATTCTCGGCCCAAAGAGGCTACATTTTTTGCAGAGTTTCACATAAAGCACCCTCTTGAACACCTGCCATCAAAAGCATTCTCCATTTGGGCAAGACTAAAGTTGGCAATGGCTCAGACGCTGATCCTAGCTTGCCCAGGGCAAAAGTCTGATCATAGCGTGTTGCCATAGCAGAACAAGACGAATACTGGTGCCCCATATTATTTTCCTGTCCCCCGCCCTCCTTACAGGCCTAATACTCTTGAGATCTCTGAGACCCTTGCCCCTCATGACTTTTATGAGATGTATCCTGCTGCTCTTCTACATTTTCCTCCTAAACCTTTTCACTTTCAGTAGGGAATAACATTTGAGGAAAAACGTCAATCCAGGAAAAAACAAAACAAGGTACGCAATAGTGAGGAGATTTACCTTACTTTTATTGGTTTAGCTAGGACATGCATGGCTTATTTTCATCCCAGATGATATCTTGGTGGATTAATCTCTGGGCCCACAAGAAAGAGCAATCGTAATGTGCCCCTTTTTGAATGGTTGCCCCTCACTTTTAGCCTGATGTTGATGCTCTTTGAGTGTGCCCTTGGTTTCTTCCAACCAGGTACCCAGGCCTATGTTCTTTCCTTAAAATTACTGTGTACCCACAAATTGGCACCTCTCTGGCCACATGTAAGTCCCTTGTAAAAGGTACCCTAGGTATCAAGGGCTCTATGATCCGAGAAGACCTCTAAGGGATACAGCACTTATTGTGCCACCATTAGAGTTCCTGCACCTTAACACGCACACACACACTGCCATTGCAGATTGAGAGTTTTGGTGCAGAGAAAAGTGAAGAGTTGACACGGTACACATCCCTGTGTGCCATGCCTACAACCCACTGCCTATGGCACAGGTCAGCCACCCTGCTGGTTGGGTGCACTATGCCACTGGTGAGGTTACAGGTGCATGAACCCTGTACTGCTACAGTATCTAAACCTATTCTTAGACATTTTAAATGCAGTAAAAACATAAGGAGTATATGGTCTGGGAGTTTGTCATTACGATCTCCACAACACCATAATGACTGTACTGAAATCTGGGAAGTTTGGTATCAAACTTCTAAGCACATTAAACTCACAGTGATGCCATTGTGGGATTTAATGAAAAATGCACTCCGAGGTCATCTTGGAGATGCCCCCTGAAAAACGACCTAACTCTAGTGTCCTGTCTGAGTGGCTGCTTGCCAGTTGCCACCCCCAGACATGTTTCTGGACTCCTGGGTCAAGAGCCTGCTGCTCTCTGGGACCTGAAACAAAGCACATCCTGGGTAGAGGTGCTAGGCTTCCTCCCCCAGGATGGGCAGGGTCCACGATGGGGAGGCCTCAATCTGTGAGCTGACCCTGCCGTTTGCTGCTCCCAGCAATTGACCCCCACCGGTTCGGACCTCCACTTTGGGCGGGATAATCAGCGGTAAAAACAAGATAGGAGGATCGGTGCACCCACCTTTGCTACCCCCACCCCTGAGGTGAGGGAGGCGAGGTGAAGCACAACTCTCAGTCCCTGCCATCTTTAAGGTGGGGAACTCAGCCAACCAGAGTGAGGCTTATGCCCCCCTCCCACTGTAGGTGAGGAAATTCACAGTTGGGAGTTAATAGTTGGAAAGATTTCATGTTGTGTAGATTGTAAGCTGCAAATGCATAAAATGTATGTCTTGTGGTGGTTGTATTACTGGTTCCAGCAAGAGATTTGTACCTTTGGATGGAAATGTTTAATGAAAAGTGGCCTTTGACCCTGCTTTAAGTCCGGGTTATTTATCCAGGGGGAATTAAGGGGGAGAAGGGAGATAATTTGGTTTATGTGGGAAGATATCCAATTTAAGTAACACAAATTGTCAAATTGAAATGGTATATGTATTGCCAGGTTGAGGAAGTTACTCGCCCACCTGATTCATAGAGACTTCATAGTTGATCACAGAAAACATTAGTGTTTGTTGAGTAGATAGCAGATATTGTTTGGAACGAAGTGGATACACTGAAGGGTTATGTGTACGAGTTACAATTAAAGTAAAATGCTGTGCTATTGCCCTCTAAAGATGAGATGGTCCTTATATTGAAGATTCACAATTTCTTATGAAAATCGTAATCAAAGTGGAGGTTTCACGGAACAAGACTTTTACAAAACCTGTTGTCACTGACCGCATTGAAAATGATATGTCTTTAGCTTCCAGGTCAACTGTCTTCAATTTGGGTTTGCTTCTGCAGTCTGCGTATTCGAGCGTATGATTAACAAGGTTTTTGGAGGGAAGTGTAATGAGTTATTTTTCCAATATATTTGAGTAAATGAAGGACATAAATAGCATAATTCTGCATTGGTCTCAGCATTACGAACACCACACAAGCCAGTATTGAGACTGCAGTAAGAATGGTCAGTTGTTAAACAGGGAGATGTACTATTTTGGTCATGTAACATCTGTGTAGGGTGCGTGACTTCGAGAAAGTGATTATACTGGCACCCAATCCAAGGAGTAAACACCAGCTTCGATCATTAACATGAGTGCCCAATAGTGTTAATCTTCCAGTCATAAGTGGATCCTTGAGGGCAGTGTTCACATTTGTGTTTGGGAATGAGAAGATAACGGACAAGTGTGGTCTGACAGTCAAGGCATCCATTTGAAACCATTTGTTGTGAAGTAGAGTTTTAGGACTGTGGATACTTGCATGGTGAATGCCACTCTTTTCTAAAATGATTGCTACAGGAAACTATTCAGTGATATAAAACGTTCTCTCATGTGCTTTGAGAATCGGCGAGGGCAGGCCTTTTACCCTGAGTTCTGACCATACACCTCGTTGAGGTTTGCAACCTGGTGGGGTCAATAAAGGTTGCAGCAGTTCCAATTTAAGGTGGTGCAAGTTAATGGATGGAACTTGGTTCCCTGCTGCGTCTGAGGACATCTAAGGAGGAACACGTAATGGTGCTAATTTTCCTTTAGTAAAATCGTTGCTGTTGAGTGTGTTGTCTAAGGAAGAATGCAGGTGTACTATTAGGTGCTGCCAGAGTTGTAAACGAACATTGAAGTATGCTGGATCAGTGATCCTCGTGCATCTTTTCTTTAAAATAGTTATCCGAAGAGAAATGTATTGTAATGAGGGGTGAAAAGTTCACAGATCTTCCGCATCAAACTCTAACAAATGAACATTTATTAAGAGTTTTTGGTGGTCTGCTGTGAACAATCGCATATAAGGGCAGGAATGAAGGTGTCCTTTTTGTAAGGGAGCAGAGAGGTGATTGGATATTAGAAATAGACCATGAGAAATGTAAAATTTCCAGATGACATAAAGAAGTACATTTCATGGGTCTCTTCATCTGATTATGGTAATGTGAGTTTTGCTGTAATAGTGGTGAATTATTCTACGAAATGGGAGGATGTAGAGTTCTTGAGGGAGATCACCACAAGTCTGACGGTGGAAGTTTTTAAGAGATTCTTCACACAAGATGCTTTTCCCTAGATCACACAGACTATGAGCGGTTAGTGTTCTATAGATGCGAATATCCTTGAGAGGAATGATGAGCATTGCCGGACTGTGTACACAATTCTCAAGGACAGAGTGCAATTGCAGCGATGAAGATGATCATTCAAATGGCAATTTCAAGATCTGGGAAGATGAGTGATGTGATTTAGTCAGCTGCTTGGGCAGGATAGATCCCATGCAGCGCTTTTACTTTAAAAATCCTTTGTGTTGCTCCTTTTTGGATGAGAAAATGATAATTAGGTGATGTTGATTTGGAGAATGTGAAAAGTTTTGCAGTAGTAATGAATGGGAAAGCTTGTAAAATGCAAAAATGTTTGTTACATGAACTGACTTCGGTACCATGGGATTAGTTCAAGATTAAGATTGGAAACTTCAAGGAAGGAGTTGTCGAAGTTTTATGTTGCAAAAGGACAGTTGTGTACCTCTAGTTAAAGCGTAATGCAAGAAAATTGACTCGAGGTAAAAGGAGAAAGTGTCGAGAAGAAAAGGCCAGTGAGTGGGGATGCTGGTTTGGAAATGAGTGATATGCCTGATGGATAGTGGAGGAGGGGTTTGGTGAAGTGAAGTTAATTTTATAAGTTGAAGCTAGTTGATGGTGGAGGACAGGGTGCACAAGGGTTGATGTGGAGGTGGTCTATGGCGGGGAGTATGCTTAGAGGGGGAGTTGCTCAAGGGCAGAGGTATTCATGAATGAATGAGAAAGTGTTGGAGGATGGAGATACTAGACATCATAGTATGACCTTTTAAAGTGCATGTTGGGATCTGGTAAGAGGTGTGGGGAGGTAAGACTGCCAAAATGTGTAGCATCATGTCCTACATTAAAATTATGATATTTTTTGTTTATTGTAATACCTTTGGGAACATAGAACAGTTCACATACAAGTGGATGTGCTGACCTTTTTTTAGGATCTGCAGCGTCCCCTTTCCCGTTAGAGAACCAAAGTGTGACCAGATGATGTGCCACCCTTTCGGATGTGCAGTTTCTGCCTACCCGATATTGTGCTGCATCGTGGCAAGGCTTCATAACATGAAATAATATTCTCAGGCCATGCTGGTTCTTTGTCAGCCTGACCCATTTCTTGTGGTGAGAAGAAGTCAGTGTTATTGTTCTGTATGGTCTGAAGCGCAGTTCCTCCTTCAGTGTCGCATAACTGTATGAGAATCTTATAATTATTTCTGCATGATATGACGTTTCGCGGTTGCGAGTTGTTTGTTTTCAGGCTATTGTTTATACCTGACCTAAGTTGTCTGTGACCTGCAGTTCTTACTCACTACTCTGTGGAAATGTAAATAACCGCGTGCCCAATTTTTTAGTACTGTATATATTTGCCAAGCCAAAGCGTCCTTGGTACAGATAACCTGTGAGTAATAGGTTGCTCTGAGTATTCTGCGGATCTTCTCCAGACTGTTGGTTGGTGGAGTGGGCATTGATGTGGCCTAGGTTTCCATTTTTGGTGGTGTTCATCAAAACATTAGTCACACTGGGGCTGAAAGTTGTGCAGAGACCCCTCTTGTGATGTTCCAGGAGATGTATGCGTATCTTATTTAATTCACTTAACAGGAACCCAAACTGGTGGAGGGTCAGTAGCTTTGGCTCCTGTCATCTGTCTCCATTCCAACCACAGCTCCAGTTCACCTCTGCATTCTAGTCTAGAGTAGAACACAAGGAAGAAACCAAGGAATGCACCAACACAGGCTGAGATAACAAGAGCATTAACATCAAATGAAGTTAAAGCAAGCCTAATACAAAACCTAAACAGAAGACACCACACCTCCCCGTTTAGGGAAATATCTCTAACCTATAGTCTAATCGTTTAAACGTTTGGGTAGCACTAACAGTTCCATATTCACCTCGCACATCATTCTCCACATGTGTAGAAATCTTTTCTCTCCTACTTCACTACTGTTCTAAACATTCTCTTTTTCACACGTCACAGCACATGTGCTTGCTAAATCATTTTCTGGTGTTATCTTCCACGTACACTTGTGATACAGGGGGAACCCAAGTAACCCTACGGCATCTGGGTAAAAATACAGAGGATAATGAAACTAATGCCTTGGGACCAATAATTAAACCAAGTAAAGGAAAAAGATACAACTAATTATCTCTTCCTATTTGTAATTTCTAGCTTATGAAACACATCTGTATTTTTTAAACCTCTTCAAACACTGGCAACCCAGAATTTGTTTTCAAAATAATAAAGTCTTTGTTCTATTTATTTCACCATTTTCTTCAAGAACGATTATATGTAGTTTTTTCACTATTTTACAAACACATATCTATATACACAACACTAATACATATATATATATATATATATATATATATATATATATATATATATATATATATATATATATATATATATATATATATACAATATACACACAGACAAAATTATAAACATACACGCACTGTATTTATATTATTCACAAACTAACATATATATTTTTTTAGGATTTTTTGAACCTTTAAGAGTCTTCGCCCTTATTTTTTCAACAAAAGGATGCTTCCAAAACATATATAATCAAAGGCATTCCTTACAAGAAAAGGTCACGATTAAGTGATAAGAGTATAAGAGGTATATTCATAAGCTTCTATTATTTTTATACTCCTTCTAATTTTCATTTATATATTCAAAATGTTGTACTGGTGCCTTTAACAAGTGTCGACGCGTTTCAGCCTTTCTAATTTCCAGGCCTCATCAGGACTAGGGCGTTCAAGGTTCCGCCTAAAGAATCAAAAACAATTATATTTACAAATTACCATATATACACCAGGGACTATTAGTTCTTCATATGTACACAAATAGATATACATAGAGACATTGCATTGTTCCATTTTATCTAAATATCCTGGAAGTGGTACGGCATCTTTTATATTTACACACCCGCGTGATAAATAAAGTTTAAAACAAGCCTCATAATTCTCAAGGGGGAGGAATACAACTCTACCAAAGTGACCACATCAAATCGCTATGTGTGAATTAGTACGTGATCCACAACCAACAATCAATATAAAAACATGGAAGGTGACGTGATTCTAGTAGTGCATATGATTCAGCAACAACAAGGGGTAAAGAACTTTCAATACCATCTTATATTATGTGCCTTGGCTCTTCGAACGATACGTATATCCAAGTCTTCACAATTCAATACTGCATGTAGGCAAAACGCATCGTAAATACACTAAATACAAATAGTCATTCATTCTACCTAAAAACCAAAAGCCAATTATTATGAGACTTAACAAGCGTATAAAAACACTGTGGGTGTCTATCTTCCTAGACTCCTCAATTTTTGGTCAATCGTCATTTGCCGTTATTCTAAACACAATACAAGTTATCATTAGAACCTTGTACTGTCCCTCCTTAGCACCATGTAAACTACACACTATCCCGAAAGAAAAACGTACTCAAATTCTGCTTATCATCCGCGCTGTTACTACGCGTCCACCCGGGCCGCCATTACGCTCCAAAACCACTCCTACATCACGCGTGCGGAAGTTTCTTAACCTTCCCGCTCTAGCAATCAAAGTAAAGGAAGGACTAGGGAAACTATGTTGAAACGGGCAAACCTAAAGCAGTAAATAGAGGGCTATACGACTTATTGGCGTCAAGGATATTTCCCTCAAACTATTACCAATAGGTAATCCAAATTATCGCAACAGCAAGCACTTGCGGAAGAGTTAACACGCACTATAAATATATATGGGTATATAACACCACATAATATATATATATATATATATATATATATATATATATATATATATATAGGAAGATCCCTTCCTAATTAATTGAAAAATGATTCTCTTGTGTGCTACTGATAATTTCGCATGTGAATCAACACCTCCTCTATAAAACAAATATCTAATAAAAAAATAGTACAAAAACCAAGTATACACACCTTATAGCCCAGTGTTGTGCCGCCACTCCTTACAATCTTTTGCAGATTTAGAAAGTAACACCAGATACATTGGTAAAGTTGTTGTAACAAAGCCCAAATTTCATCTTTATCATTAAGGCCTGTCCTCGCAGTCTGATATTTCTCAATTAATCTGGCTTCAAGTCGATTTAGTTTAGTCTCTACCTCATCTCTGTTTGAGATGCCCACTGTACATAGAAATGACATTCTATATCTTTTTCGGAGAGGTTTGAGATTTGAAAGTGATTCACCAGTGGGGCGCCTTGTACTTTGCATTTAATCCGCGATTTATGCTGCAAAATTCTTTTTTTATGGCTTGAGTCGTTTGGCTTATCTAAAACTTATCGCAGGGGCACCTAATGCAATACACTGTTTTTGGAGTTACAATTAAAAAATGATCTTTGGTTGTGTATCTGGCCGTTTGTGTTCACTTCTTTGGAATCTTTCGTCAAATTGCATGCCAAGCAATTTTGAAACCGAAAGTGTCCCAACTATTGGGGTAACTTCAATAGTTCTCTCAGATCTTTTTGAGGGGGGGGGGCAGGTTTTCTCGCTGCTTTCACCAGTTGTTGGCGAACATTTTTACCTTTTTTAAAGGCAAAAAGTAGTTTTGGAATTCCTAGGTGTTCGATTACATTCCAATTTTTTTGTACCAATTTTTTAACTCTATTGCCTCTGGGGTCATATGTGATGACACAAGTTAGCGGTGTATCTTTCTCTTGTGATTTGGGGACTAATAGAGTCTCTCTTGGGGTATACCATGCTCTATTAAGAGCCACTTTTACTAATCTTTTTGGGTATCCCCGTGCCAGTAGCTTTTCCTTTAATTTTTCAGCATTAGAGAAATAATCATCTTTATTACTACAATTCCTCCTAACCCGGAGGAATTGTCCGTATGGCGAATTTTCTTTTAATGTACGCGGATGGCTGCTGGTGAAATGTAACAATGTATTTCGGTCTATAGGTTTAGTATACAGACTAACTTGTAATTGTCCACTCTCATGTTGGACATATACATCCAAAAAGTTTATTTTATTTCAATCACTTGATAGAGTGAAATTATATTCTTGAGTTCTACAATTCAACCAATTAAAAGAATTAGTTAAAAGTGCCTCATCTCCATTCCAAATCATAAAGATGTCTATATAGCGACACCAAAACTCAAACTGGGTCTTAAAGGGGTTGGTGTCGCTATATATCAATTTTTTCTCAAATTGTGACAATACTAGATTGGCTATTTCAGGAGAAAAACTGCAGCCCATGGCCACTCCTGATATTTGCAGGTAGAGGTTTTCTTTGAAGTTAAAGAAATTATTCTTTAAACAAAGTGTCGCTAATGATGTTATGAATTCAGTAGGGACCTGATGTGGGCGTTCCCGTAAGTCTAAAACGTATCCCATCACTACCAAGGCTTCGTCTTGGGGTATATTCGTATATAAGGATGCAATAATGGAGGTTACCAGTAGTTGTTTCTATGGATTATACAATAAACCTTCTACCTTCGATATCAAATCCATAGTGTCTCTCACAAATGCTCGGGTGTTTTTTACCGGAGGAATTAAAAATGTGTCGGCATATTTAGCAAGTGGCTCAAGGATCGAACCACATGCAGACACAATAGGCCTGCCAGGCGGATTGGTCAAGGATTTATGTACTTTTGGAAGGGCATAGGGTATTTTATTCTGTTCACTGTTCAGAAAGTCGAATTCGTTTTTACATAACCAACCATCATCTAGACCCTTCTTTGTTATTGCAAAAATGTCCCCTTTTAATCTTGCTGTTGGATTGTTTTCCAAAGGTCTGTAGTGTAATCGATTGGATAATTGGCTCATTACTTCGAGATCATATTTCGATGTATCCCACAGGACAATTCCACATCATAAGCTTTATTTTTTCTAGCGCACACATTCTGATGCTTCTTGAGTATCTCAGTAAACAAATGGCTCTCTTGATTACCCTTCCTTTCCTCACCTATAGCTTGCTTGTTCTCACTCTATTGAAACTCCACCGTCTTCTACTTTTCAGAAGCACAGGCAAAAGCAACTGCAGCAAGTCTTCATTCACACAGCCACTACAGCGCAGTTGGGTCTGTGCGAATTTAGATTCTCTCTCAAAGATAAATTTGGCTTCCTGACAATACCCCAACTGCCAACAATACCAGTCTTTGGTTTAACCTTGGATTTACTATTGTGATACTCATTCCCTTTAGTTTGTGTAAAGCCGTTTTTTAATAGTACAAACCTGCATCACAGGTTTATTCACCTTTTTTATGTAGCCATCAAGGAAACGCCTTTGTAAAAAAGGTAGCTTGCCCTCCACATGAAATGTGCTTCTTCTGTTGTTGAATGTGGTGCATTCACAAAACTCCAGATTTTTGTCTGCAAGTAGTCTTCCACGTCTAAACTGGATGCTAGAGCCTTTTGTATACCTTCTTTAATAAACTGGCTAGCTCTTTCCGCCAAAACCATGGACGAATGCAAGGCAGCGTTGTACTGTGCAATCCCTAGACCCACTCGCCCAGAAAGTTTTTCATCCTGTCTGACACAAATTGCGTGCTTTTGCCAGACTAGTCATTTTCTGTAAAGCTTCCAAAAGGAGAGCTTTTTATTGTTGTTTCTTTAGTTATTATTCTACTTTAAGATGAAAAGTATTGCCGCTTCAAGGAATGATCAAGTATCCCAATTAAGTATCACATGCAGTCAGACACGTAAATGGGCCTGCAAGACCAGTGTAGATTTTTCCAAAGCTTGCTTTGGTAAAGGAAACAGATGTTGTGGGACTAGTTTGACAGCTCCCGCTTGCTGGAAGTGTAGTTACTGTTTGCTTTCGCTTGGAGAGAACTGTCTGCTGCTGCCAAGCGAAAGCAAACTATCTAACGAGGGTTCCCCCTTCAGAGATAGCAGGAGCCGGCACTGGAGGGGTGGCAGTCCCCAGGGCCATAATTGTCTTCAGCAGGGCGTTGCGCGGCCCCCTCATTTACTTTGCATGTTCCATCCCTGGGGAGCTGGCGGTCTCCGGTGGCCAAGGGATCCGTGTGGCCCCCCTTTAAATGTTTTCAGGTTCTTTTTTGTGCTGGGAATGTGGTAGTCACCAGGGCTCAAAAGAGCCCCAGGAGGGGGGCTGCGTCCACCCCTCTCCTTTTCATTCCCTTTTTAGGTCTCGCCGAGCTAGCGCATGCGCTGCTCGGAGAGACATTTAGTAGGTGAGTTTTGAAAGTGCTACTGGATGTTCTAGCGCTTGCGTTCACGCGAGCGTGCACATGCGGAGCTGACAACTGTCTCCTCCGTCCCGGGTCATTAAGCTTGATCGCGGTCGCCAATACACTATTGTTTATTCTCGTCAATCCTGTTTATTTATTCATAGATTGTTTATTTAAGTTTAGATTCCTTATGATGGCTGTTTATCTCTCATGCTAACTTTGCTTTACATTTGTGCACTTTTAATCAGATTTTTCGTAAATATGTGCAATCAGTAGCCTTTGCGCACATGAATACATTTAAGTTTATGATCGCATCTGTTATGGCCTCCCGGTCGGCTTCCTTTTTTGTATGTTAGTCTGTTATCACTATTCACGGAGAAACACGGTAGTCCTACTTTTACCTTTATTGTAAACACAACAGCGTCTTTAAATCGACACACTTTACATGCCAATGCTTTCATAAACGAGTGCAGCACGTTGAATTAACTCATCAAGTAAGTCGCTTAATCCTTTTTTTAACTCTTTATGATTAGCTAGTCAAAACTGAGACTTGCGCCCCTAACCTCGTCCACTCCGTACATGTGTTCACATACGGGGCACTTTGTTCTGAACTAACAGCTGTTTGTAGCACCCTTGAGCACCGCGATAAACTTCTAATAGGGAGCACTCCGATTATAGAACAGGAACTCACACAGTGGGATTCATCATTCTTTTTGTAAAGCACGCCCAAAGGCCAAAGTTCACCACTATTAGGTTAAGTGCACATTACTATCTCGATTCCGTGTCCTTGTACATTGAGACGTATTCTTTTTTAAATTTTTTTTTAATCTTTCTATTAACAAAATCAAAAGAAAAAGCATCAGGTGACATATGGAGTAACACATTTGCCTTATATATTTACATTCCCGTACTATCAGATAATACAACATAATAACATTCTGGGATCACTGGGATTCCGACGCCACTGTTACATCTGGTGGAACACAGATATTCCCTCGGTAGCTATTCCAGGCTCCCCAGACCATCCCCCACTTCCCTGGGCAGCCCCTAGCAACATATACTGATCTCTCTCTGTACATGCACCAATCCAGGTCCTCCATCCACTTGGCTGGCGCCCCACAACTGAGCAATGTTGCGTTTAGCTATCATACAAGCCAGGGTCACCCACTGCTTCCCATGTGAGTTCAGGTCCGTGGGTTCCCAGACATTCAGTACGCATCGTCGGGTCTCCGGGGCTATCTTCACCCCCAACACCTCTCGGAGCTTGTCATGGATCTTGACCCAGTAGTCCTGTACTTCAGTGCAATGCCACAGAATATGCATGAATTATCCGATCTCCCCGCACCCCCTCCGGCACTCCCCGATCTCCAAGGCCATATGCACCAGCCGAGGCCCCGTGGTGTATGACCGGTGGAGAATCTTCAATTGCACCAGCCTAAGTCTCATTTGAATAGCCACTACCTTCGGGGAGGAGACCGCCACCCTCCAGTCCTCGTCGTCCAGTTCTAGGCCATCTGCGCCCCATTGCTCCCTAACGGTCGCCAACGGGTCCCCCATTTTATTGGTAAGTTTTTTATATATTAATGAAATAGTCTTTTCGGGAAGATGACCGTCCAACACCCGGTCCTCCAAGGGGGAGGCTTCCGGGAGAGTGGTGCCTCTGGGAATATATGCGAGAAGGGCATGTCTGACCTGAAGGTATCGGTAATGCTCGTTCTCTTGTAGATGATGCCTTTTTGGAGAGCATCGAACTCAAGGATCTCGTCTTTCCCCCAAATATCCTTAATCTGGAAGATCCCAATGAGATCCCATTTATCGAAACCTTTTCTTTTCCATAGGCTTCCCAGCCTCTCCGAATTTCACAGAGGGGTTGCGAGAGTGAGTCTTCCGTCCCACTTAAGATGTCGAGTAGACGCATGCCATGCTTGTACTGCGTGAGCCGAAGGTCCGACATGCCGATCCTGGCATAAAGAGCCCTTGTGAAGTCTTCCCCCCCGTATCCGACCACGGTCCATCGCATATCCGGGGTCCACTGGAGACCCATAAACAACATGGTTTACAGCCGCCAACTGGGAGGCCCAGTAGTATTTCCGTAGGTCCGGCAAGCCTATCCCCCTGTCATACCAGGGAAGAGTAAGCTTGGAGAAGGCGATACGAGGTATGCCCTTCCAAAGAAGCTGCCGTTGGAGAGTCTCAATTTCTTTGAAGTAGGGGGAGGGCACCGGGTCCATGGCGTTTTGAAGTGCGTATAAAAATCGTGAGAGGGCCATCATTTTGAATAGCACCGCCTGGCCCAGTAGGGAGAGCGGCAATTTCCTCAACCTCGCCACATCCTTCCGAAGTCTGGCTAGCAGGGGGCCCAGGTTGTTATCGTACCTCAGCTTCGGATCTATTGTCACATAAATGCCCAGGTAGCGGGATCACACAGGCTCGATAAGCAATGGGCAGGAGCTTGGAATAATCGGTGGATCTCCGCCCAGGACAAAAAGCACTGATTTCGACCAGTTAATGGCGAAGCCAGAATACCTCCCAAATATGGCCAGGACATCGAGAAAACAACTCAGAGAGGCCGTGGGAGTGGTAAGATAGAGCAAAATATCATCCGCGTACAGTGATTTCTTGTCCTCCCACTCTGGCGTCCAGCGCAACCCTCTGATCGATCGGTCCCAACTGACCCACGCCGCAGGCGGCTCAAGTGCCAGTGCAAAAAGTAGTGGCGACAGAGGACACCCCTGGCATGTACCCCTATTCAGAGAGAAACCGGCGGATCTGTGGTTATTTACCACAACTCTGGCAAGGGGACCCGCATACAAGAGTCGGACCCAGCTCATAAACTCGTGACCAATACCCATCTTACCCAGGACTGCAGATAAGTAGGGCTACAAAAGAGTTATTCTTTTAATTTCACAGATTATTCCCAGATGAAGGCCTTTATAGGCCGAAATGCATTGATATATAAAATGAGATACAACAAATGCTAATCTGACAACTATAGTAGATGTATTTTGGGTCATGAAATTTTTGCATTATCCATGAAATCTTTGCATTGTGAATGAACAATACAAACAGAAATTGGATGTGAAGCGTCTTGATTTAAATAATTTGAGTCTCATTCTTAGGACCGCTGTCCGGTGCCCTGAGGACATTCCCACGTTCATGGGGGTGCTATTAGGTTCAACATAGATAATTACCACAGTCTAGAATCTCAGGCCTAGAGTGATACACCGGAACAGGAGGGCTGGGGCCCAAAGGCATCAAAAAGGCATTTTAACCCCCCAAAATGTGGCTGAGCACAGTGTCCAAGAAATTTATCTAGGTCTCTTTGTTGAAAACAGCTCCTCAAATCATGTTTTTTTAGAATCTATTAGAACTCCAGATTTTAGGTCACACCTTTGTTTTACTTGGAACATTATATTAAAACGGTTGTTGGAAAACAATTTCTTTGTAAATTTGCAAAAGTCTTATGAATATTTAAAAAAAAACATTGAATACAAGTTCTGGGAACTTCAACTTTGCACGCTTCTTTGGGAACAAATATAGTTTGGAAAGGTTTGTACATAGTTTGAATTTTTAACCCCAGGTTTTCAAATAAATTAAGTTTGAGCTGAATATTTATTCCACGCTTCATTTCAAGCATATCCTTCCTAACAACAAAACAATTCCCTGTGTAGCCCTGTGATAAGGTTTGACAGGGATTGCACGTGAGAAAAAACATAATTATTAAACTACTTCTCACTGATGTATTTATTAAGCGCGATTTTACATCCCAAATGTGGTAAGCTAACTGCAAAAAACTGGTGGGTTACGTCGCATGACAAATAACACAAACAAACATCAAGCAATCTAGATGGATTTAAAGAGCAAATCAGTCACACAACAAGCATCATTTAAAACAATAGCCTCATGGACCAGAGTTTCCCACACTGAGTGGGCAAAAGCATCATGGGTGATGCACCAACAGAGTCTGAAGATTTATTGATCAATGGGTCAAAAAACTGGGTGGGCAGCATTTTGCTCTATCCACCTGGTAGAATTGAAGGAAGTCCACAAAATTTGAGGATGCTTTTCATGTTAAAATATAGGACAAAATGGCAGATTTGCAGTTCGCATAACTGAGCTTATTTTGCTTTGATTTTGAATAATGACACAAGCTCATTACGCAAATGTTGCCTACATCTAAAACAAGCACTGGCATAGGCAATAGGTCTTGCCTTATAAGTGTTTAGTTATCCAGCACAATATCCTTGGTGCAACAACAACAAGTGTTGCATGGCTAAACACTTATAAGGTCCCAAAGGCGAGACCTATTGGCTATGCCAATACTTGTTTTTATTTATGCCCCCGGGGTCTGGCCCACCTGGGGCTGTACAGTAAATGAGTGCAGGAGATGGCAATTGTTTTTTTTATTCCGAATTTGCGACTCACCATTTTTTTTAAAGTGCGTTTTTGCCCTAGCGGAGACCTCCGCACCATGGCTAGGGGGGTCAGGGTATTTTTATACCCTGCACTCTTTTTCCTTTTTTTTTTTTGTAGTAACTTTTTTGGGGACCCCGCTGAGGCAGTGTCCCAAAATGGCTTCCTGGTTGAAGTTAAATCAGCAAGGGTGGTGTCTGATCCCCGGAGGAATCTATATCTATATATCTATATCTATATCTATATCTATATATATATATATCACCAAACTCCCACCAGCGTAGGAAATGGAGTCGCACACACTCAGCTTTTCAAACAGGTACTTTTATTTTCTTATGGGTGATGTTCCTGACGCGTTTCGTCTATCCTTAGACTTTCTCAAAGGTCACCCCTTACGCCATCGCTGCCGTCAGTCCTACAACAAATGCCAATGTTCCACTTTTGTAGACCTCCAATGGTCAGACCCCCAATGGTCATTACGTATGTTTCCGGGCATGCTGGGTCTTGTAGTCCATTGGCGGCAGTGTCTCGTCTGTTCTCAATTAGGCGGTGTTTTTAAATTGTATATTGCTTTTCAAAAGTCTGTTGGTCCGTGTGCTGCTTGCCAAACCATTTTCAAGTTCGCTTGCAGAATCATACCGATGTCAGTCATCGGTGGCAACCGCTTTCCCTCTCGTTCGTCACGACCAAAAAATGAAGGGTTCAAGTCGGGAAAGCCTCCGGCGCACTTGCTGATTGTGCGGCACTCCCGCGGCAGGACCACACCGCTAAATATCACCAAACTCCCACCAGCGTAGGAAATGGAGTCGCACACACTCGGCTTTTCAAACAGGTACTTTTATTTTCTTATGGGTGATGTTCCTGACGCGTTTCGTCTATCCTTAGACTTTCTCAAAGGTCACCCCTTACGCCATCGCTGCCGTCAGTCCTACAACAAATGCCAATGTTCCACTTTTGTAGACCTCCAATGGTCAGACCCCCAATGGTCATTACGTATGTTTCCGGGCATGCTGGGTCTTGTAGTCCATATAATATATTTGGATTTATTTTAATAACTCTAAAACTACTGGATGGATTTGAATGAAATAACAAAAAAGGGCTTTTTCTGGACCAAGAGCTACGCTCCGTTAAATTTGGTGTAATTTCGTCCAGAGGTTCGGACTGTAGTCCTGTCCAAAATCCCTATTGGAATTAACATGAGAAATTTACTTTTTTTGACCCCACCATTTTCCCACCCCTGCTTGACAAATACAACAAGACACTTTTTTTAAAATAAATTGTGAAGACTCTGCAAACGGCACCAAAGTTATAGGCAAGCCAAAAAATGCTTTTCCTATGGAAACTTGGTTCTAACTATATTGACCTACTGGCAACTGCCAGTAAGATATACATATATACCCTTTTTTATGAATGTTTTTAGATGAGAATAATAAGACAGCTAAAGTGGTCTCTTGGCCAGACTTAAAAATGAGTAGAGCCTTAGGCCATGCAGTTATAGGTGCTCTCCCCACTCGGTCTCTGCCGGAGGAACAAGGCTGATATGTCTGTATGTGTGTGAACAGAAGTTGGTCACTTGAAGTGTGGAAAAAGTTTAAGGATTATTAGGACTGAAAGCACAATTGCAAGGCAAAGTCAATGAAATGGGAAGAATTTATGGAAGATGTCACAACACGGTATTGCAATTCCTAAGTGTTTGTCCGCTTGGGAGAAACCGTGGCAGGTGCACCTCATACCATGGGTAATTTCATGTATTATTCTAACCATATAATTAGCATTATTATTTAATAAGTATTGTTTCCTTACCTGCTAGACTGTATAGTCATGCGATCTTCAGTGTTCATCGTGGCCTTTCAAAATACCTGAAACAATCACCGGACCAGTTTTACGCCTGTACCAATAGCTTGCAGCGGTTGCATTTCGTCACCTATTTTAACATCTGTCTGCCCTTATTTAATCTAAACTAACATGATATGACAAAAGCCACGGATGGAAATGGTAGAACAACATGGCTTGCCTGTTTATTTTTACTGCCTCTCCCTTCACAATGTTGGCCACCACGCTCCGCCGTAAGAAACTGGTTTGGATACTGGAAGGCCAACAAAGTCTGACTCCAGGTCTCCTGGTACACCCCCACAGCTCACAGCAGTCGCTGCCTAATAGCGTACCTTCCCATGACTGACGCTTATGCTGACCTACTGTCCATCTGATTCCTAGAGCTTCCATGCAGGCTGAGATCATGCAACGCTGCAGACCCCCACTCAATGTCCACAAAGCCTATGCACACATCCACTTTTGTTGTGTATGCCCACAGCTGACACCTCTATCAGTGGAACCCATCCTACCAAGGTGGTATGTTGCATGGTCAAAATCTAAAAGGAACTCCATACCAATTTGAGTACCTTTGTGAAGCATAAACTTCAGAAACTCCAGGTAATCAGCATGGCTGTATGATACATGGGAATATAAGAAGAATTTAAATTGTCTGCTGCTCGAGTTGTGTACTTTCCTTGGATCCACCAGTGCCAGTTGACTTATCTTTGTCTCATATGGCATAACCTGGGTGATAAAGAGCGATTTTGTTGACTGTGCCCATGTTGGAGTTTAAAGTAGAGGGGAAATGTCTTCCTATCTCATGAGTCATGATATAATTTAGCAAGTTCTTAAGTAACATTTAATTTATGCTTCTACTGATCCATCACTCCCATCTTCAGAGTGCGAAATGCATTTTTAGATGTGATTTTATGGTTAATATTATAGTGCCTCTTCTTTATTTCATTAACATTTGAAGCCCAGTATAGGTCATCCACCCATTTACCTGCTAGTACATATGTGTTGTTGTGTTCAGAGAAACTAATTACCACGAGGCCAGCCATGTATTCCAATATCCTCATACTCGCGACTGGCTGATTCAACTCTGTTAATCTAAAATGCATATTTTGATGCGATTCCCTGGAGGTTTGACTCTGTATTGCTTGTTTGTGTGCATCAAGGGAAGAACAAGCTGGTCGGCATAAGATGCCCATTGCTCCACATTCATTAAATGTGTCTGTGTTGTATCTTATGTCTAATATGAATCATAACCTAACGCATGTTGCATACTTTACAATCCTCCCTAAACATCCCATTGGTGGTTCCCCATGAGATTGCTCAATCCTCCAACTTCCCCCATACCCCACCCCAAAGACCCTGAAAATCATGTTATTGCTTGGCCTGCTTAGAAAATGGTAATCAAGCAAAGAACATTAGCGATTCACATTGAGTTCAAGTTGTGTTTGAAATTGATAAGCTGGCAGTAGTGGTGAGGAGGAATGACTGCAAATCTGTCATTTTATGCCTTTTCCAAATTGGTTCATACATTACTTGTTTTTTCATTTGTGACTTAGTGGAGAGGGCATTAGGAAAATAGTGACTAGTCCTTGCTCATAGAACTGAGGCACCCTGTAGGATGTGAGTATCCCATGAAATGCCTGAACCATTGGTAAATTGGGAACTAACTTGGCAGTTGTTAACTGTGTTCAGTCTGACAGATATACTGTGCAAATGCATCATCTAAAGGACACAGAAAATCTGAGTTTATGGGGAGCTCAGGGATTTAAGATGTCTAAGGTATGCATATAGTTTAATTGCATTTATTACTGTGATGTGAAGTTAACACCCATGTTGCCTGAATGTCAGGTTATCGAGTACGAAATTATTAACATGCAAAAATATTGTGCCCAAAATATTGAAATGTAGGGAATGTGGAGAGTTGCTGTAGTGACAAGGATGCAAGTGTGGGCTTTCACTCACAAGTAAAATAAACCCTATGATGGTGTTTCTGACTGCTGCGTTACGTGTTAGCTGGTGTGCCATTATTTGGTGTGACTGCCTCACCCAGTTTCCCCCAAGCAGCTGTCTTTCTAGTTTGTATTCAGTACAATTCTTACCTCATATTATTAAACTGTAGCCAATTGTGAAATTTATTCAGACTGTCTTAGCCAACAGAGTAACAACATTTACGTTTGAGTTGCATTCTACATTTTGTTATTGGGAGAATTTTTATAGTGGGTATATGCCCCCACAGGGTAACTGAGCACCCTCCAGAGCAACACGTCTATTCAGCAGGTGAGAATACAGTAAACTGGCAGTATATTTATAATGTACAAAAAGCTATAAGAATTAAAAATGTAGATGAAGATCTCAAACTGCATCAGTGTGTGTCACGCTGAGAGGGAATAGATAAATTCTGGGAAGATTATGAAGAGGAGTTCCTGAGACCAACTGATCCTGAATTGCACCAAGGAAGGAGTAAGTCTAAGGTGCATGTCGAAGTTGTTCTAAGTGCCTGGTCCATAGGCAGGGGCAGCTATTTGCCTGTAAGGTCTTTGTGAGTGTTGGATTTCCAGCCTGCTTGACAGAAGTGCACACACCAGTGGGCATGTTTGGTTATAGTTAAGTTACTTAGGTGGAGTGTCATAGATTCTGTCAGGGATAGAGAGTCAAGGTAGTCCATTTACGAAAGACATGCTTGATGTGTCTTCGATTGAATAGTAGAGCCCCTGTTGAAGGACTTTGTTTTCACCGAGAAGCGTAGGAGACCAGTAGAGCATTGATATGTGGTAAGATGAGCACCTGAACCATGGAGCAGGAGAGGCTCGATTTGCACCAGGACCACACCGACTATTTTGTCACTCTGGCATTTTCCTGTTAAACTGCAACCTTGGGGTTGCTTTCAGAGCTGGATGGGCTGCTATGAAGCAATCATACTCTTATGGTCTCATTTTGACTGTGACATGCTGCATTGTGGGCCTGGTTTGATCAGTTTTGCCTGGTATGTTTTTGGTTCTAGTCCTGCCATGTTTGCATTGAAATATAGGCTTCATCTGTGAGTTCTGTTTTTCTTGCTAAAATACTTAAAGTAAATAAATGTAAGATCAATGCCATAGGGATTTTGCACCAAAAAAGGTTTAGGAAGTTGGATCCTGCTAGTATAATGGTGAACAGCAATGTCTTGTTGGTTCAGTGCTACTTCAGTTGCTCCATTGATCGGTGAGACAAGTCAGTATATATAAACTCTTTCAAGCAAGGTCACAGCAGAAAAGTCTAGTAAAATCAGGTGAATTTGTCTGTGGTTTTTTAGACATTGCTATTATACACATCAAGTGGGATTTATTTCGTTGGAAAACGTCCAGGCTCTTGAATAAAGGGCTGAATTGAAATAATTTCAGCCAAGCAACTAGGAATTACTGCCAGGTTGATATTTTAATCTTTTTTCTACAGTTTGAACTCAAACGTATATTTGAATTTACTACTAATTAGGCGAAAGTCGCTCTTCTTACTCAGAGGCATTGACCATCACATTCTGCCATTTTAGACACTTGAAGTCAGAAGCTGATAGTCTCGAATGTCCAGTATTGACCCGGGTACTGGCTGGCATAGATTGCACAATAATACCACTTTCAAATCAGATGCATGCATTTCTGGATTGTGGCACCATGTTATACTAAAGCCTTTTAGTAAATGCGTGATGCTAATGCAACAAAATATGCAGTATATTTACGCCTTAATCAGACTTTACTGTTCATGGTCTTTTCTGTCACTGGATTGTTATGTTTTCTTCTAGCTCACTCCCTGTGGGGGAGGCGAGAGTGTTTTATTTGAGTGGAGGGGCTATTTTAATAGTTTTCTTTGGTAATGCTATACTATCTCGATCATGGCCTGACTGTCTGACTGTATTGAAATTGGACTGTATTTTGAGCAGTATATATATATATATATATATATATATATATATATATATATATATATATATTTATTTATTTTTTTTTTTTTATTTCTTTTTATTAAATCATAAAACACACATACAACCAAAAAATATAGATCTCAGGGGAGCCAAAAATTTACAAACAAAACTTGGCGCGGAAAAGTCAGGAGAAAATACATACAGTAATGTATCAGGGGTCTGCGTGGTCGTGCATTTCTTCATCCAGACTCAGGTCGGGGGGGGTGTACAGATTTCACCCCTGTGACTGTTCCACGGTCCCCAGATCTTCCCCCACTTCCGAGGGCACCCCCTAGCCACATACACAGACTTCTCACGCAGCATGCACCAGTCAAGATCCTCCGCCCACTTGGTGATCCCCGGCGGCTGGCTAGCGCCCCAAAGCTGGGCAATGTTACGTTTGGCCACCATATTCGCTAGTGTCACCCATTGTTTCTGGGACTCATTCAAGTCAGACGGCTCCCACACATTCAGGACACAACGCCGGGCCTCGGGTCTCATGTCGGTGCCCAACGCCTGGTTCAATTCCACATATATGGCTGCCCAAAATGCCTGTATGCGCTCACAGTGCCACAATATATGCATTAGGGTACCATCTTCCGCACATCCCCTCCGGCACGTACCGTCATCAGCCCGGCCCATACGGACCAGGCGCGGCCCAGTAATGTATGACCTGTGCAGGATTTTCAACGGAACCAATCTCAGTCGCATCTGGATCGCCACCTCTTTAGGAGAGGCTACGGCAGCCACCCAGTCCTCGTCATCCAGTTCAAAGCCATCCTCACACCACTGGGCTCTGATTTTACGCAGTGGGTCATCAGAATGGTTCACCAATTTACGATAAATCAAGGAGATCGTCTTTTCAGGAAGATGACCATCCAGCACCCGGTCCTCTAGAGGAGAAGCCTCCGGAAGAGCTGCGCCTTTAGGGACATGAGTGTACAAGGAGTGCCGCACCTGTAAATACCTGAATAATTCGTTTTGGTGCAGTTGGAACTGGGCCGCAAGGGACTCAAACGTATGCATTGCATCCTTCTTCCAAACATCACCTATCTTTTTTTTTTTTTTTTTTAATAAAAACTTTTATTGAGCAATAAAATAAGAGTTACAGAGATGGGCCTACAACCACACGGGCTGGCCGCTAATAGCTACGCACAACATAAGTAGCGAATGATCATTCCCGTGGCCGGGCACTAAGAATGTACCAATTATTGCTCGAAGCATAGGACAGGACATAACAATTTTTATATGAAGCATAAAAACAACAAACTCTGAACAAGGCGAATGCACAGTAATCAAGTCAGCCCAGAAGGTGGAGGGGAAAGCAACTAATCAGGAAGACAAAAGCAAAGCAATGAAACTCGGCATGGCCGAGGGGGGGGGGCCAGCGGGGAGGGCAGGAAAATCCTAAAACCATAAGAGAAATTTTCGGGAACGTCAGCCTAGGGAGACAGGGTAACATCGGGAGTGTCAACCAAGGGAGGGGCACAAATATCCCCACGATATGCATTCCACTGACCCCAAATCTTCGTCCACGCCCTGGGTCTGCCCCTAGCCACATAGACGGTCTTCTCTCGGAACATGGACCAGTCCATGTTATCCTCCCACACCGAAACTTCGGGAGGTCTGGATGCGCCCCAAAGTTGCGCAATGTCCCGCTTCGCGACCATGTATCCCAAGGTCGCCCATCTGGTCTGGGTCACAGAATAGTCGGTGGGTTCCCACACGTTCAACAGGCATCGTCGGGCCTCAGGCCGCAGGGTAATACCAGTCACAACAGTCATCACCGCAAGCACATCAATCCAATAGGCTGCTACCACCGGGCACTCCCAAAGAATATGCAGAAACGTAGCACTCATCCCACAACCACGCTTGCATAAACCATCCGGGGAAAAACCCATCACAACCAAACGCGGACCAGTTACATACACCCGGTGGAGGATCTTAAGTTGAACCAAACGGAGACGGGCGGGGATGGCGACCTCTTTCGGAGAAGAGAGTGCCGACTGCCAATCCTCGTCATCCAAGTCCAATCCGTCACCGACCCAAACCTCCCTAAGTCGGACCAATAAGTCAGCGCGATTATTAATCCGTTTCTTGTAGATAAGGGAGATAGTGCTATCGGGCATGTGCCCATCCAGTATACGATCCTCAAGGGGAGAGGACTCGGGCAGGGTCACGTCAGGAGTCAGAACTGAGGCCAGGGCATGCCGGACCTGCAAATACCGAAAAAACTCTCTATCACTCAAGTCATATTCTGCCTTAAGGGCCTGGAAAGACTTCACTCTACCCTGCACACAGACGTCACCCACTTTACATATCCCAATCATATCCCAGCGGTCAAAGCCCTTAGTAGACCAGAGACACCCCAAACGTTCAGAAGCATAAAGCGGGGTTGCCATTGTCAGTCGGTTCTCCCACCCCAAACTCACATTCGCGGCGCGCCACACATTGACTGCGATCCTGGACGGGCCCACAAGATGGCGCCCGGCCGATCTGGAATAAAGCGCTCTATTAAAATCCCCTCCCGGCAGCTGGAGTCTATCCATCTCAAAGGCCGGATCTCGACCCGGGGAATACATTGCGTGGTTAATGGCAGACAGCTGGGCAGCCCAATAATATCTCTTGATATCGGGGAGCGCCATGCCCCCGTCATACCAAGGGATAGTAAGTTTCGCACGGGCGATACGTGGATGCCCGTCCCAGATCAGTTGCCTTTGGAGACTCTCGATCTCCCGGAAATAGGTAGCGGGAATGTCGTCATAAGAATTTTGAAGCGCGTATAGGAATCGCGGCAAATACATCATTTTAAAAAGGGCAGCCCTGCCCAGAGGAGACAGGGGTAACTTACGCCAACGGGCCACATCCAGTCGCAGTCTAAGAAGCGGGGGGAGGAGGTTACGCTCGAACCGGAGTGAGGAGTCCAGCGTAATAAAAATCCCCAAATACTTGAAGCCAGATTGGACAACCTGGATAGGAAACCTGTCCGGTAATGGGGGCAAAACACCCGAAAGAACATATACACAGGACTTAGCCCAATTAATAACCAGACCCGAGTTAGCACCAAACGAAGTAAGAACGTCGAATAAGACATTTAAAGATTTACGCGGGGAAGTAAGATACAGAAGAATGTCATCCGCGTAAAGCGAGACGCGGTCTTCAAAATCCGGTGACCAACGGATCCCTTTGAGTGAAGGCTCCCATCGAAGCCACGCAGCCAACGGTTCCAGAGCAAGCGCGAAAAGCAACGGAGACAGGGGGCACCCCTGACGGGTCCCCCTACCAAGACAGAAGGGAACAGAAACTCGACCGTTTACCACTACCTGTGCCAAGGGTTCGGCGTATAACAACTTCACCCAACCAATAAACTCAGGTCCAAAACCGAATTTCTCAAGAGCTGCCCAAAGATAGGGCCACTCTACCGTGTCAAAGGCCATCGAGGCGTCCAGCGAAGCCAAAATGGCCGGCTCCGTCAGAAGCCCCGCCCTCGCAACAGCTCCGTGGAGACGGCGTAGGTTAAGAGCCGTGTTGCGATGTGGGATAAATCCGGATTGATCCGGATGAACCAAGCCACTAATGACCGTCAAGAGGCGGGTTGCCAGGAGCTTAGCCAGGATCTTGGGTTCAACATTCAACAGGGAAATGGGCCTGTAAGACGAACAAAGGTCCCGAGGCTTACCTTCTTTGGGAATAACAACTATCGTAGCCAAACGCTGATCATATGGGAGAATACCCCGTTCGCGGGATTCCAAAAACATGGTATGAAGATAGGGCGCCACCCTGTCAGGACGTAGCTTGTACAATTCAATTGGCAATCCATTCGGGCCCAAAGCTTTGCCCGAACGGAGTGAGCGAATGGCCGTCGCTATCTCGTCCGTAGTAAAAGGGGACTCCAAAGAGACTCGGTCTAAATCGGAAACACTGGGCAGAGCTATATCACGCAACAAAAGGCGAGAGTCATCAACATCCCGTTCAGACACAGGGGTATAAACCGCACGAAAATAATCCGCAAAACATTCAACTATTCCAACCGGGTCTGTCACTCCCACGCCACTCGAAGTCTGAATCACAGGCACCACACGATTCGCCCTCTCCATCTTATCCAACCATGCCAGTAATTTACCCGCTTTGTCCCCCACATCATACAAACGACCCTGTTGCTCCCGAAACATCAGTTTAGCCGCATCTGTGACCAAAGACTTATATGCAAATTGTTTCAGACCCAGGGCGTGGAGTTTAGCAGATGTAACGTTCGATTCTAGGTCAGCCTCTATCTCAGCAATCTCCCTCTCAAGGTCTACCACCTCCCGATTCCTCGCCCTTTTGGATTCAGCAATAAGGGAAAGGGCCTGCCCGCGAATCAGTCTTTTTTTTTTTTTTTTTTTTTTTTTAAACCTTTATTGAAAGACACGTAGAAGTACAAGCGCAGGCCTACAACCACAGGGGCCGGCCGCAAAAGCAGGAGAGTCAAAAAAGGGGCAACATCAATGCGTACAATAGAATGAATACAGGATAGACGTGAAATAAAGACGTTAAACAGTCAGCGCCAGGATAAGAAAGGTTTCATTTTACATTTTATAGAGGAGGCAGCAACCATATCTACCGGGCGTCACGCAACATATACAGAAAAAGAGGGGGGGCGGGAGGGAGACAGCCCCCCACGCAATCAAATAACCCTAGTAGGGCGAAGCCCAAAGACATCCCACGCCCAGCAAAGGTTAAAAAATAAAGGTCAAATGTCAGCAAACAAATAACGTGGACGCCACATGTACAGCCCTCCCGCCCCGGAAAAGGAGAAAGTGCGGACACGTACGAAACAAAGGAGTGAAAACAAAGGGACATAGCCCACCCCCTGAAAAAGGAAAAAGGGACCATAGAACAAAACAAACTAAAATAACAAACACCCCCCCCCACCCTACATCACTGTAATGGCTACGGCCTACCCCACTAAACAGCGTGCCTGTCGCCCAGAGTCACCCGAAATATAGAAGAAAGAGAAAGGGAATAATAACAAAGAAAGAGAAAGAAGAAAGAGAGAGAAGGAGAGGAAAAAGAAGGACAGGAGAGGAGAGGAGCCAGCGATCGAAACATGGAATACTACCCCGCCCGCAACAACGGATCACCAATCGAGGTCGAAAAGGACATTGAAAAAAGCCCACACAAGGATGAAAAACAAGAACTAATCAAAATAATGAGGCCTGGAGATGCCATTTAAAAGGGTCCCACAGGTACTCCGGCACAATCACCCCTGTCCACTTTTATGAAGAGTCGAGCTTCCACACTCCGCCACGGCCGAAAAGCAGAATGATACAGTGGGTCCATACCCGTCCAGGAAGGCCAGTGGGATCTCCGCAAAACACCGTCCCGGCCAACAAGAAGCAACCAGGAGAACTCGGCAGCAGTCAGAATGCAAAAGTACCTCAACGATCCACGTGGCCAAGCACAATATCTGGGCTGTCCAGCACGAAGCAGAGAAATCAGGATGTAGGAAACACTGCAGCATCGGCACCGGGTCCACATGATCCCATAGAATCAAACACCCAGCTGGAGATCCCAGCACAGCAGCCGGAGAAGTTTCAACCATCACAATTCGGGAAGACGACACCGCATCACAAAATGGCGGAGCAGCCATGGCGGAGATCCGCGACTCCAAGTCTCGGCATTTCAAGGACAGGTCGATCCCCAGAGCAGCCAGGGCAGACAAGACAGCACTCTGAGTAGGGGCCGCCCGGATCAAACGAGGGCTGGAGAGGACAAATGCAGCAACTTCCCTGTCTCCAGGAGAAAGACTCTCCGAGGGGCCATCCGCCATCTTAAGCACAGCGCCCGCCGCCATCATCGTGGGAGCCTCCAAGTCCACCAGGAGCACCGGCGGCCCCAGGGCACACAACCGATCCGCGGCGGATGGCGCTCGGCGGAGAAAGGAGAGTCACCAGAAGAACAGGCGTGCTCCCCACAACACTCGGGGGGAGCCCAGCACCGGACCCCGGGTGGGACAAGCAACAGGAGTGGGCTACCCACTTGAGGGGTGCCGGACAGCGCGGCTTCTCTTCTTCGGGCTGGCAGGCAATCGGACATACGGGGTGGCCCACCCGCGGGGGTGGGTCCGCTCCAGGGCTTCCGGCCCGCGGCTCTCAGGCTCCCAGCATCGGGTCTCTCCACCGGTTCCGGACCGCCGGTACTCCGAACATCTCCGGGCAAGCACAGCACTCGAGGCCCCGGCGTCAGGGCCGGGAAGGCCAGCAAGGCAACAAGGGCAGAACGCCGAAATGACTGCACGCCAGAGCCCCGGACAAGGATGGTAAGTGAAGGCTTTTCCTTGGTGACCAAATTCGGAACACCCCGAACAGGATGAGATACAGGATAGGTGGCGGGGAGGAAGAAATCACGGAGCGAGGCGGTTATGCGACTGTTCCGATCGCCATCTTGGCTCCTCCCTCGAATCACAGTCTTAAAGGCCTCCCACAGGGATACAGCAGAGGAGACGGAACCCTCGTTGTCTAAAAAATAATTGTCCAAAGACTTAATCAAGAGATTGCGGGTCTCGGGGGAGGTGAGGTACCATGGGTTGATAGGAGCCACCCGGCCCGCCGCCTCCACCCCCACCTCAAAACAAAGCCAGAGCGGGGAATGATCAGAGATGCCCCGGGGGAGGTGCCTAATCTCACGAACCGCTGGCGACTGCGCCGCAGGCATCAGGAAATAATCCAGTCTAGACAGACTCCCATGGGCCCCAGAGTGGAAAGTGTATTGAAGCTGAGTAGGATGCATAAGTCTCCAGCAATCCACCAAGCCGAACGTATCCAGAAACCCACCCAGCCACTGTTGGGCCAAAGGGGTGTCCCTAGGGGGGTGACGATCATGTAGACCGGAGAGCACAGAATTAAAGTCACCTGCTATGAAGAGAGTACTATCAGGGAGGTTCAACAACACACGGCCCAAATCAGAAAAGGTAGAGGTCTGTAGACCGGGGGGCACATAAACGGCAAACAAGGAAAGGGTTCGACCCTCATAGCGACCCACGAGGACGGCGTAACGCCCCCGATCATCAAGGATCACATCATCGATAGCTAGGGGGAGGGAAGCCCGAACAAGGATACCCACCCCCCGGGAACCCGTGGTAAACCCCGAATGTGCGGCGAGGCGATAGCCCCACCTATTCATTGCACGACATGTATTGCCTACCAAATGAGTCTCCTGTAGAAAAACAATATCTGGAGACAAACGTCGTATACATCGCAACACCACACCCCGCTTAATACGATCCCCCAGACCATTAACATTCCACGAAATAAACCTCAACCCGCTACCCCCCATCCCATACAGCAACTCCGCAACCCCCCTCCAATGAGCATGACATCAAAAACATCATCAGCAAGATAGAATCGCCTTGAGAACACAACACACAAACATCACACTTCCCATCCACCCACCCCCCAACAATCAAGGAAACACCCCCCACCCTGCACCCCTGCAAGAAGCTAAAAAGCCACCCCAACATGCAGTGTGCCTGTCGCCCAAGAACCCCCATTCTACAAAAAGACCCCGGAGGAGGAAAGGCTCTGACCCACCCGCCACCCCAACAAGAAAAATAACAAAGAAAACACTCAGACAGCAGAGGCACTAAGGCATAGAATCCCAGAAGAAGTTACTTTACACAAGGACCCGGGCATAAACAGACAGTTCAGCTCTCGTCACCACCCTCAGCACCACCCGGGTGGGCGACGGACTCAGCCGCAGGAGGTCGGTCCGGCAGGGAGTCCAGCCAGTCATTCACAGAATCAGGCCGATCAAAGAAAAAGGTTCGTTCATTGTATTCAACTCGCAGCCTGGTCGGAAAAAGCATAGCGTAGCGCAGTCCCATGTCCCGGAGACGTTTCTTGACTCCACGGAAGCCCATACGCTGTTTCTGCACCTGTTGAGAAAAGTCCGGATAAAAGTTCACCGTGGCATCCTCAAAGGCCACAGGGCCCTTCACACGTGATGCCTGCAGGATAGCGTCCCGATCCCTATAGTGGAAGAGTTTCGCAACAATAGGCCTCGGCGGGGCGCCAGGCTTACCCTGGCCTCCCGGAACACGATGGGCACGCTCCACTGCGAAGAACTTACTCAGCCCAGACGGAGAGAGGTAGTTCTGGATCAGGTCCTCAACCAGGAGATCAACAGAGTGCGGTTCAGGATTCTCCGGAACGCCAACCACACGCACATTACAGCGACGTGCCCTGTTCTCAAAGTCCTCCAAGCGCCGGGTCATGAAATCGTTCACCCTACGGAGATTGCCAATCTCTGTCTGTATCTCCGAGACGTCTGCCGTGAGGCTGGATGACTTGAGATCCAATGACTTCACCTTCTCATTGGTTTTAGATAGGTCGGCCCGAATCAAGTTCACATCAATGGCCACGGTGTCGATTTTGTGGGCCAAAGCTTCATATTGTTGACCTATCGTTTCCTTCATGCCAGAAATGGCGCCCATGATGTCCTGCAAGGACGGTTCCGTTGATGCGTCCACGACGTGGTCAACCACACTTGGGCCAGGCAGGGCGGCTCCGGGGGACCCCTTCGCATGGGTGTAGCGGTCCATAACGTTAGACTGGACCGGGCCCCCACGCAGGGGCGTCTTGGTCTTTCGTGTCTCTCGGTCCCCTCTGCCCGCCATGTCGGAAACCGCGCCACCAGGAGACTCACTCGACCCGATGGAAATGGCTGCAGGAAAGTAGGGCGTCGGGACCAAAAGGCCGCTGCAAAGGTACCACTAGGAGAGGACCAGCCTGAAAGGAGAATAAGCCAGCCAAAGGCCCGACAGCCGTACCGCGTGCCGGACCCAGCCCAGGCCAGACTCCCCTGCCAGATGTCTCAGTCTGAGGCAGAATCGAAACCGAAACTTAAGAGGGGGACCCACAAGTCCAATCCCCCTGCCGTTGTTGTTCAACTCCGAGACGGCCAGAGAGCCTCACCCAGTCCCGGGCGCACCTCAAGGGCGGACCCCGAAAGTTCGAATCGCCGTATCTTCGGCGCCCCGGGTCCAAATCAAATTCCAAAAAGCACAGGAAGATCAGCCCAGCGTCCTCTACATAAATCCTCGTGAAGAATCAGGATATGTTCAGGATATCATGCCGGGAGTGGCGGGGGTCCGGAGAGCGCTGTGCTCACGCGGCCATCACGGATGCCCGCCAAGCTCCTCCGTCAACATCACCTATCTTAACTATACCAATCAAATCCCATTTGTCAAACCCTTTCGACTTCCACAAATTGCCCAGCTTCTCAGAGTTCAATAAAGGAGTGGCCAGCGTTAGTCTACCCTCCCAACCCAAACATTTATTAGCGATGTGCCAAACCCGGACCACGTGATCTGTGGGACCCGTCAATGGAAATCTTCCAGGTTTGGAGTATAGAGCCCTCTCTAGTGAGCCACCAGCTGCCTGCCCCCGATCCATTGCGTAACCGGGGTCACCAGGAATGCCGTATATTATGTTATTCACAGCTGCCAATTGAGAGGTCCAATAATACTTGCGGATGTGTGGGAGTCCTATTCCCTCGTCATACCAGGGAAGGGTCAGCTTACTATAAGCTATCCGAGCACTGCCACCCCAAAGGAGTCTCCTCTGAAGGGATTCTATCTCTCTGAAATAAGCCGCCGGGACCAGGTCCATCGAGTTCTGTAACGCTTACAAAAACCGGGGAAGCGCCATCATCTTAAACAAGACTGCCCTCCCCAACAGAGAGAGTGGAGACCTCCAACTCTCCACATCGGCCCTGCACCTAGTCAAAGGAGCGACCAAGTTTCTCTCATATCGCAGCCGCGGGTCCAGCGTCACGTAAATGCCCAGGTATCGAAATCCCACAGTTTCTAGCCGCACGGGTCAAAACTGGGGGACCACCGGAGGATCACCTGCCACTACAAACATCACCGACTTATCCCAGTTAATCACCAGGCCGGAGTACCTAGCAAAAATAGCTAACACGTCCAGAAAGACCCCGAACGACTCCCTGGGTCTAGTGAGGTAGAGCAAGATGTCATCTGCGTATTGCAAAATCTTGTCTTCCCACTCCAACGTCCAATGCAACCCTCTAATCGACCTATCCCAACGCACCCACGTTGCCAATGGCTCCATCGCTAGAGCAAATAATAGGGGGGATAGCGGACATCCCTGTCTCGTCCCCCTCTCGAGCCGGAGGTCTCGGGACTTACAGTTGTTAACTATTATTCTGGCCAGAGGTCTAGAGTATAACAAACGGACCCATCCGATGAATTCACTGCCAAATCCCAACTTGCCCAACACCGCAAATAAATACCGCCACTCCACTCGGTCAAAGGCCATCGACGCATCCAACGAGACCAACACCATCTGCTCATGTATTTTAGAGGCAGATCCCAGGACTCCCTGCAACCGTCTCAGATTCAACGCCGTATTACGATGTGGCATGAATCCGGACTGATCCGGATGTACTAAAGTCGTGATGACCTTGACTAGCCTAATCGGCAAAAGCTTCGCGAGGGCCTTGGGTTCCGCATTCAACAGAGATATAGGCCTATACGAAGAACACTGCGACCTGGGTTTACCCTCTTTATGCAGAACCACCACGTTCGCTATTCGTTGATCGTATGGGAGCTCGCCCATCTCTCTACTCTCCAGAAACATAGCTCGCAAATCTGGGGCCACCTTGTTGGCATTCAATTTATACAATTCAATGGGAATCCCATTCGGACCAGTCGCCTTTCCGGATTTAACCTGTCTAATCGCTTGGGCCACTTCATCGTCTGTAAACTTAGAATCCAAGTAATCCCTATGTTCCTCTGACAAGCGGGGCATGATAATATCTCTAATCATATCGCCACATTCGGCCTCCGAATAAGCATTTCCAGCCGTATAGATTGTCTGGTAATAATCGGCAAACTCATCAGCTATTTCTTGAGGGTGAGTCAGCAGACGGGACGATTTGTCTTCCAATTCAGGCACTAACACCGAAGGCCTGGTCCCCTTTTCAAGCCAAGCAATCATTTTCCCCGCCTTATCTCCGTGCTCATATATCCTACTTTGGACTGCCGCCTGTGCCTCCACCGCCCTGCTACGCACCAACACCCGGTATTCCTCCTCACGAAGGCGAACCTGATGAGGGTCCTCCGGTGTTCTAGACTCGTTGAATTTCTTCTCCCAATCCTAACAGTTCCGTCTCCAACCGGACCACGTCCGCCAGCACCCTCTTCTTCTTCCCAGCAACCAGCGAGAGCATCTCCCCCCTCGCCACTATCTTATAACCTCCCACAATGTTCGCTCTGACTCAACAGAACCTACATTCTCCTGGAAATACCTATCGGACATACGAAGAACGTCTTTCCGAATAACCGTGTCTTTCAGTTGCCAAGCGCTGATAGGAGCCACTCTACCAGCCGCCGGCAAGTCCAATCGAAGAACTATCCACAAGGGAGAGTGATCAGAAACGCCCCTACCGAGGTAACATGCTTCACTGATCTTAAACACCATCCCAGCGGGGAGCAGCACACAGTCGAGCCGGGAAAGGCTACCGTGAGCCGCGGAAACGTGTGAATAGTGAACAGACGTCGGACTGCGTATGCGCCATCCATCAATTAAACCCATCGACTCTAGGAAGTCCGGCAGCCACCGCTGCGACAATCGAAGCATTCGAGGAGGGCAGCGATCCAGTTCCCCATCCAGCACAGAGTTGAAGTCTCCTCCCACCACCAGGTCACCCAAGGGAAACGAAAGAAAAACAGTCCCCAGATCACGATAGATTTCGGTTTGCAATCCCGGCGGCACATACACAGATACCAGGGTCACAACACGACCCCCAACCAATCCAGAGATACCGGCATACCTCCCTCTCTGATCAACCCAAGTATGCTGCACCGACAATGGGAAGGAGTTCCTAACCAAAATTCCCACACCTCTCGACCCAGTCGTAAAACCGGCATGTACCACTAACTTATAGCCCCCCTGTGAAGAGCTAAACACGTATTTCCAACTAGATGTGTCTCTTGGAGCAGCACTATGTCCGGACCGTGTCTCCGGACAAACTGATTCACCATCACTCTTTTAATCTTATCCCCCAAGCCGTTAACATTCCAACTCAACACCCTCATTCCAGACCCCTGTGAACTACGTATCTCCGCACCCACTCAGTCCAAAATACGATAGCATGGCCATTCCTGAGATCAAAAAATAAAAGAAAAAACACACTCTCACCACCACACCCAAACCCCCACCCCCCACCCTGCACCCCTGCACTCGGCATTCGCCAAACCCCAACTCGCAGTGTGCCTGTCGCCCCTCACACAAACAAACCCCTATCTAAATATAGATTAGAGGAGGAGACCAGTACCCCGGATCCCCCCCACTCTGCCAATATTGACACTGGTACCAAAGTCAAACAGGATTATGCATAGTCCTGCAACACCCCCCCCCCCCCCCCCCCCCCCACACGGCACAACTGTGAAAAAATGTCACTGGTCTTCCGTCTCCTCCGTGCCTCTGTCACCTCGATCCCGGGATTCAGTCTGAGATGCAAGTCCATCGACCCAATCTGACGCCGCCTCAGGGTTAACAAAAAACCAAGTCTTTCCATGAACCTCCACCGGAGCTCTGCCGGAAACATCAAGGAGTACTTGTATCCCTTAGCACGCAGTCTTTGTTCCACTCCCTGGAAGCTCTGCCGCTGTTTCTGGACCTTTTGCGTGAAGTCGGGATAAAAGTTCATCGATGAGTTCTCAAATTGCGGAGGTCCCTGGGATCTGGAGGCCTGAAGGATGGTGTCTCTGTCCCTAAAGTTAAGAAGCCGCACGATCATAGGCCGAGGGGCAGCTCCCGTACGTGGTTTCCCTCCTGGTACCCTGTGCGCCCTCTCATCCGTAAAGAAGGAGCTCAAGCCTTTAGGCTGCAGATGTTTAACAATTAGGTCCTCAACAAATAAGTCGGGGGCTTGTCCCTCGGCATTTTCCGGGACACCGGTCAGACGGACGTTGTTTCGTCTGGCTCTCCCCTCGTACTCGTCCAGCTGCCGGCCCTGCACCACTCCAGCCGTTCTCAGGTCGCGCACCTCTCTCTGGAGCCTCACCCACATCGTCCGTCAAGCTCAAAGTCTTCATGTCAATAGACTTCACCTTTTCGTTCGTTTTGGTGAGGTCCGCCTGGAGTAGGTTGACCTCGATAGTGACAGTATCCAATTTGTGGTCCAAGGATTGGATCTGCTGACCAAGAGAGGTGTGAACCCCCTCTATGACCGCTATCACATCGTGTAATGTGGGTTCTGATGTCGGGCTTGGGTCCGCCACTCCGCCATCCTGCGATCGGCCAGACGCTCCGGGCGAGCCCTTCATGACCGTGTATCTGTCCAGTTTGTTGGACTGCACTGTACGGCTCGTTCTGGACGATTTTAGTTGAGGCTTCTCCGTCTCTGGCTTAGATGCCATCGCCAGAACCACACCAAGCCCAAAAGGGCGCCTCCGTCGTTTGGCACAGTCAAAGATAATCCGGCACTAGGCCTCTCTTCCAAGGACGACGTAGTTGTATGCCGGTACCAGTCCAACAGGGGGGACGGTTCTCCCAAGGGGGAGGGACGGGCACTCCGTGAATGAAAGGCACTTACAGGCTAAACTCCGCGGCCGGAAGTTCAAAAGGGGGTGCAGGTCGGGCACTTCCGTTCAGCCAAGCCGATGTTGTTCAACTCGGAGTCGGGTCACCTCCCATCCGAGACCCCGGCTCCTCTCCAGCGCAGGCCCCGACCTCGCAGTCGCCCCAACTTCTCTTTTCTCCAACCGATTTGGCCGCGGAAAGTCTCGTTCGGTGCCTCTACCACTCTGTCGACCGAATCTGTGTCGAAATGTCAGGATATGTTGCAGGATAACTCCGGCGGTTACGGGGGTCCCGGGAGCCCCGAGCTCACGTAGCCATCTTGGATGCGCGTCAAGCTCCTCTAGTCTTTATATTTTGTCATGTTTGCTAATCTGCTCTCTCCAGGGTTTCCTTCCATTATTCTGGGAGAAGGAGCTGCATTCACTTGAAAAGTTCAATGAAGCTTTTATTAGATGTTGAATGTTCAGGGGATGCCCTATGCACCCTCACTGAATCACTGCATTTTCATATGCATGGATGACTCCTGTTCTTAAATACTGACAGAACACTTTCAGTACTGGCTCGTGTATTGCAGTGTGTTTCTTGCAACCGTTTGTTTAGTTGCAGGTTCAGGTATTTTAACCCTATCGCTGCTGCCGTCGGCCGTTGGACGTCGCGCGAGCTACCTCCCTGGTGCTGCGCACGTCCAACGCGGCCGCACCCGTTTCTTCTAACGTTCCGCACTGGCGCGGAATGTTCGAAGCAGTAAACGGGTTAAGTGTGATTTGTTCAGCAGTTACTTGTTTTTCTGCCCCATGAATTAGTAGGGTTCCAGTTTGACTGACTGCTCTTCTTGATTTCACGGCACTCTGTGTGCTTTAAATGGGCCAGTATTGTCTTATACAGAGTGCTGGCACTTTCTATTTTGAGAGGGAGAGTACCGGCATGTCTGAAGACAGACCTAATACTTTTAATTAGAGAGTACCGGCCCTTCTCCGAAACAAGCAGGTACTCTAGTACTGAGTACCTGCACTTCTATTTTCCCATTTCCAGCACCGCACTCTCTGTATAATGGATGTCAATATAGTTTTGTAGTCATGTCATCTACATTTTCCTGTGAACAATGAGCTGCCAGATGTAGTAATTTAGGGATCTGAGAAGCATGCCCTCTCAGTTAATTTCTGCTGCTCATGCTAGTTTATCCGATTTACTCTAAATTGCTCTGTGCACCATAGATCTGGTGCGGCCATGCTTACAGATTGCACCCATCAATCAGCATGTCCAAGTGATACAAATGAAAATAACCGGACCCAGTGAAGAAAGGGTGTCTGCAGGTACCAATACATTGAAAGGGAAAGATTTTCATCTGTCTTTCATTCTGTATGTGTGCTTGTGTTGCCCTCGAGTGTGTTCTCCTATGTGTACATGTATGTTATTTACTCTTGAGTGACTTGCAAGGATCGATTGTTTGTGGATATTGGTAATTTTTGGTGTGAGTTGATGTTGGTAAAGTATGTTTACAAACAAAAATTATTTCCCTCTTGTGCTTGTATCCATATTAAATCAATATCCAACATGTAAAACACTCCTTTTGTAACTAAAGTTCTAACTTCTAAATCGAATATAAATTCACTGTCTCGTTATAGTTAAAAAATGATGCTGTTTATTTAAACATAATTTAAATACATCATATTACACTTTAAAAGGCATGATTCCATAATAATAAAAAGATGTTTTACATAAATCTCATGTACCAAAAACACAACTCATTCTCTAATTTTTTTTTTTTTAAAGAATTGTATATAGCGCGAACTAGACCGGATATCAGAGCACTTTACATTAGCACAAGTTTCGTTACAGGTGAACACAATAATTTTTTGTTAGGCACGGGGAGATTAAGGGGCATATTTACAAAAACGGCACCGTAAAAGTGACGCATTGCTGGAGTTGCGTCGCAAGCGCTACGCAGCTCCAGCGATGCTCTGGGGGGCCCCATCTTGTTAATGCTGCGTCAATCCTTACGCCTGCTTCAAGCTGGCGCAGGGTTTTGATGCAGTATGGGCCCCAAAGTGACTGAGTGAAATCTTGTAGATTTCACTCAGCCACTTTTAGGAGGCGTTCCTGCGCCGGAACGCCCCCCCCTGCACAGGAACGCCTACATGTGGCGCAGGGCATTACAACGTGCGCATCTGCCAGATGCGTCACGTTGTAAGTACCTCCGCACCATGGGGCAGGTTTTGCGCCGCCGTTGCGTCACAAAAGTGATGCAGCGGCGGCGTAAATGAGGCGCAAGGGGCTTGTAAATCTGCCCCAAAGTGATTTGCCCAGAATCACAGGATGTTGAGTGTCGTTGCAGAGTCTTGACCTCTGTTCCCCAGTTTCGAGGTGGAACGCTCTATCCGGTCAGATCGCTAGATGACGTCCCTATGATAACAGGGATTCCCTTAACTAATGAGAGCAAGAGATTGAGAATACGACTCCATGCATAAAAGAGGATCCAGCTCGGCATACAAAGAGAAATGGAAACATTGTGGCAAGAGCTTTCTGTCGAGTACAGAAATAAGCATTTCTCGGAGTATATGGGAAGGTGAAATAGAGAATCCGGCCGGGGGCAATAACAAAAAAAGCATTACAAGAAGGGCCTGCTGGCAAAACACAGCAAATTACTGTTTTAAAGTTATGGCCTGATGAAGGTAGCGTGACCCATACTTAAGTTCACCGAAACAGCGCGTCAACTGGAATTTTGTTAAATGATTTTATGTACAATATGAATAAGGGCAGGAATTATGACAAAAGATTTTGTGTATCATATGAATATGTAATGAGATGCATGGGAAATCTTTTTACTATTCTGGAAACATGCTTTTTAAAGTGTGATATGAGGTCTCTAATAAATTCACATAAACTGCATAATGTTTTAACAATAACAAGACAAAGTGAATTTATATTTGATTTAGACTTTAGAACTGTATTTATGGAAGGAGTGTTTTACTTGTTGAATATTGATTTCATATAGAAATAAGCACAGGAGGGAAGTCATTTTTGTTCGACATTATAACCCTGTTCCTTTTGGCATAGAAAGGTTACTCTCCCTTTTTATGTAAAAGTATGTTTCTGTGGTTGGTCTGGTTCTTGCTTAGATATGTGTCTGTGACTTTGCTGTTTTACAGTGTTTGCAGGTTATTCTGCTGTGACATCTTGTTCCACACTGCCTACTCGTAGGACTGTGTTATACATGCAGTAAGGGGCCATTACAAAGCTTTCTTTCATCGGTTTACTGTGGGTTGTTATCTAATGGTGTTTGTCAACGGAGGGACAAACCCAGCACAGACAAAGAGCCTACAGACAGCAGCGGCAGATGTGAGGGTTGAGCTTGCACAACGTTTATATTGGTCTGGCGGCATGTGCTCTGTGCTGGATTGCAGAGGTAGTTTGTGTGGTTATCGGAGGGAGGGAAACTGTCCCCAGGCGCCATCTGGACAACTAGGGCAGTGTTTGTCTGGCCCAGCCCTCTAGAAGATGTTATTGTGACCTGCTTAATATTACTTCAAAATAAACTATTTTTATAAAATGTCCTCTCCTTTAACAGGTTTGCTGAAACTAGAAGTGATATCAAGTGCGCACCGAAGGCTCTTAGGAAGTTATTTCTAAAGTTACTTAGACCATGGCCTAGTGTATGTTAACCGTTGATGCACAACTTATGTGCTCTCCTAAAATCCCTTTGACCATGGCATGAATGGGAAATACTACGTGTGGGTCAAATTTTAATTTCCAAGTTAAAGTGCTTTACTTCCAGGTTGTTTGATTTTCTAGATCTGGTTTGCCAGCTCCCATTATTGGTCCTTGGTAATAAAGCCTGTTCTGAGTAGAATTGCATTGAAATTTATTGTGCCTTCCTGTGCTTTAATTCTGGCAACTGGAAGTTCCCTCCTGCGTCACTTATGAGCATCAATTCCTCACCATTGCCTTTACAGTTTAGGAGAAAGATCACTTCCTTTGTGACACAGATATGTCATTAGCCATAAAATTGAATGTTGGTCATTCTGTGCCTAAACATACGAGTACCTATAAAGTGTGAACCACATGCAAAGGACTGATACAAGAAAGGCTGAAGCAAGAACAGCTTACTTCTGGTCTTGGGGTTGCTGTTCATACAGTGTCTGAGTGCAGTGAGTCTAATCTGATCTGGTTGAGATGCTCATTGTAGTTGTGGGTGTAGAGCGCAGTTCAAACGTGAGATTGAACGGGAGCTTGCTAGGTCTGTGTCAGGATTGAGTTTCAAAGACTGGGTGCCTAACAGGAGTAGACTTCACATCCATTTTCTTCTTTTTGCATTTCTTAATATTGAGGATTATAATGTAGCTGCTGAAGGTTGTGATCTTGCTTGCCAGATCGGTGGTCACAGCTTATAATGTGATGCCCCAGACATAGAAGATGATGAAAATTGACATGGAGGGACATCTGGGTTTGCTTGAGTATGAGCTTAACTTGTTCTATTTTTCATCCCTTAATATGTTGTTTGGCTACACTTTTCAGGTAAGTCAGGTAGGAGTCTGGGATTCCAGCAAACAGGCATTGATCCAAGCAGCAGCGGCCCGTCCATATGGGCCATGACCCTACCTCTTTCCTGGCAAAAGCATGTCTGCCAGGCTGAACAAAGGTTAGCCTAACAGACTGTTCTTGTTTAGGTCGGGCAGCTAGGAGCTAGACATGTGCTAAATGTGCATGTTCATGGCTGCATGAGATGACATTTGCCATTCTGAGGATTCCAAAGCCCTGTGGCAAAAGTGCCTCGCAGCCCGACCACTCGTGACTAGGGGGAGGATCTCTTATTGCCTCGGACCTGGGCGCTTCAGTTTTAAGCCCTAAAGTGCCCAGGGCCAAGTGTGAATCAGTGACGCCTCGTCACAGAGTAGGCTAGGGTCAGCAGTCTCACTGACCCCATCCCACTCTGTGACGAGCAAAGAACTGCTGCCTTTGGTCAGCCAATGAGGGAAGGCAGCAGTCCCAACCCTCCTGGTGGATCTGAGGCTTCCCTTCCTACAGTGAAGGTAATATTTATGTGTTTTTTTTAATTAGGTGCATGAATGTATGTGTGAATGTATGTGAATTTGTTAGTGAGTGTTGTGAATGGGTGTTTGTTCGTGTCTGAATGCATGGGTGTGTGCCCCCCACCACCCTCCCTTGTAAATGTACCAGCTGCTCACAGGGGTATTGCTTGAACAGTCTGGTTCAGACCTCTTAGTCTCGCAAGCCATACATATGTTGCGTGTCTTGACCTCTCCAGTATTCCGTACTCTGCTTTAATCCATGATGGTATAGGTTTTTGGTGCAAGCTATTTCAATGTCTTTTGACATTTCTCCCTATATTCTCATACTTTAATTCCCTTTTTTAAGAGTCCCTTTCCCCATTGCATTGCCCTCTGTTTCAGTACATGAAACCTCCCTGTACTACATAATAAACTGTTTATCTGCTAAACTCCATGAGTGTTGTGTATTCCTTCATAACTATTTTGCTTACTCATATGATCTTAGTTACCTGGAAAACAAACCTATGCCTCTAGTTGTCCATCATGGGTCGCAACTTTACTCTTCCGATGACAGTTTGCTATGCCCCTAATTCTTTTGCTTCTTCACCCCTCATGTCTTAGCCATTTCAGTAGCCATATTTTAGGGATATATGGTTTCTTTGGTCTATTACTCTGTTGTGCCAGCTGATCAGTCGAGTGCTTCAGCTTTGCAAAGACTATTACTGCTCTAGAAATCTGTGCGTTGAAGCACAGTAAGGCATTACATTTCATAGCTCTGCTCACAGATTACTTGTGCCCTGGTGTCAAGACCTGGAAATCAGCTAAGGAGAGAGGTATGCGTGTTCACTGTTCTGTTACACACCTTGGAAGACGTTGGGGCAGCCCACTACAGTACCTCTAAACAGCGCTCCTTTACCCATGAATGGACATTAGGAAAATTAAATTAGGGAGTACCGATCACTACCTGCATATTAATGTATTACACCCTATTTGCTATTCAGTGGATTTATCCGATTTCCAAAGCAACAGGCCATCATCGTTTGTTTAGTTTAATCCTTTCATCTCCATAAGGTGTGTCTTCTGGCCAGAAAGGGAGGGGAATTTTCTAGGAGACTTCCCAGTTCCTCTCTACTAATTTGCCCTTCACTATACCAGGCTTCTTTACCTGGCCTTTCATTAAGAAAGCGGAATTGGTTTCAAATCAATGAACGAGGCAAACACTGCTTTCATATTTAAGGCACATGGTAAAATGCTGTTGGGAAATTGTCTTTGTTTCTCCATGCCCCTTTGTTTGCAATGCAAACTACATTCCATCCATATTGTTCGCTCTCTGACAATGTCTTGTATGATTTCTTTCTTTCATATGAATTATATTCTTCATCAAGTGCACATAGATGCCTCTGTGGTACGTGGACTTAACATTTGGAAGATGCCTCGCCGAATCTTCATAGGCTCCAATTTGTCTAGCTAAAGTGGCCACGGTTTGGGTGTTGCCAAATGATCCTTTACTGAAGCACACTGACTTGTAAACAATGATCCTAAGCATGAAGTGAGTTGCCCTCTTGATCTCTCCCACCAGCGTACTTTTGGGTAGTGGCTGCCACTACGTGTTATTGCAGCCTGTGACCGCTAATAACTTATTGAATACCAAAAGGTGCTTACCCTTTGGTTCCCCTGGTAAGATTACTCCTTGCATTGACTGGCTGTTTGTAAGCAGAGCCTGTCACTGTTCCAAATAATCGTTCTTCCCCTAACATTGCTCTGACTGGCAAATAGCACACACACTTCCAGTCTCAGACCGTTATCTAAGGCGGAACAGAATACTATAAATTGTAAGCAAACCCCAAAAAGAGAAAATGGACTGAAATGCAGTAAAAAAACAAAAAACAGGACCCAAACTCTCAAACTGGAACGGAGGCAGCAAGGATTTCATAATCTTTGTCTCTGCAGAATTTGCCAGTCCTTCAACTTCTATTCACTGTATTCTACCCCATCCATAACCTGTGACTGAGGCCGACACCAGGATACTCCGAGTTTTTGTATACTCTATACATTACTTTCTTACAAGGCCCATAGTGCTTGTGGGTGGTCACACAAAATGGTACTCTGATGGGTTCGGAACCACGGTGAGTTCCACATTACACCAAGGCACTCACAGCCTCTCTGGGAGTTGGTCTTTGAGCCCGCATTCGGGCCACCACTGCCTCCCAGCCATGGCTTGTCCTGACCTAAGATATCACAGTATTCTCGGACTCTGGCACTGAGCTAGCTGCATAAGTTCTGACCTGCTTCAATGCAGACCGCTTCTTCTAGGTCCTCTGGTGGGTCAAAGCCAGCTCCAAAGGACTCGTCTGAGCCACAACACGGATCGATGTCAAACTACTTGGAAGCCAAAAAAAACCTCAGCGTCCAGTCGCCCTTCCTCAGCAGACGTTGACAGCCAGGAGCTCCCCATCTTATAGCCCCTTCAGGAGGCGGTGGACTCTTGGCAGCGAAGGTTGTTTATTCACTGTCACACGGGCAAGATTCTTACCTCTGCCACAAATGCAGCAGACTCTCTCTCGCAAAAGGCAGCTCACCTTTGAGGAACAACTGGTGTTGGAGCCTCCACAACCTCCAAAATACAAAAAGAGACAAGATAGGGGCACCAGTCCACTGCCCCAAAGCTGCTCCTCCATCTCTTCCTCCTCTCCCTCCTCCTTCACCACCACCACCACTACTACCACTACCACTATCACCATTGCCACTACTTCCACCCCCTTCTCCACCATCACAGGTTCCCTCCTAGCCATAGGGGTCTACCTATTAATCATATGGGAAGGGAAGCCATCCCCCCATAGATCCCTATGATGGCCCGTATGACTAAGAACCCCATAGTAACCCCTGGGTTGATTATGGGTTGTCCCTCCAGGGTCCAACAACCCTGATCTGTACCCTCTCCTCCTGATGACAACACCTCATACTGTGAGGTTATTAATAGATCAGCCACCTTCCACAAGCTGGATCTACACTCCATACCGGAAGAGGACTTCTTTGTGGAAACATTCTCCTACACTTTGTGCCACCCAGTTCCTGGCAATACTTAATGGCATGAGGTGTTTAAGGACACAGTGAAGACCAGAGTGGTCACTCCCAAGGGTTGACAAAGTATAAGCCTTCACCCTTCGACCCACCCCATACATTAGATGCGTGCTCCTGCTGGACTCACTGGTGGTACATTCTGCCTGCAAACAAGCCAATGCCCAAGGCCCCATGGATGCCCCGCCCCCAGATAAGGAAAGTAGAAAGATTGATGCACAGTGGACAGAAGAGTTGCCTCTCAATCTGTGACTCATTGGCGCATCACCAATACTTTAGGGCTGTTGGTGAGGTATGACATTGCCCAACGGTATGAAATGAGAGGGCTCATACAGCATCTCCCTGACCAGTATCGGCAGCATGAAAAGGAGATTGTGTCGGAAGGGTAGACCAGCTCCAAAACTTCCATTAGATGTGCCCTTGTTACTGCTGCCACCGCCAGGGGAGTACATTCCAGTGTCTTAATATGCAGGCATGTAAATTTACATAACCAAAATTTAGGACCGCGGGCAACAGATCGCTAGAGTCAGCTGCCTGGGGAGGCGATGTCTGAGGGTATCATGGTGTTACATGAGAAGGTCCAACCTGCAGGGGAGCTTCTCATGAGGAACTACCTACAGCTGCTAGAGGAGGGTTGTGAGCCCAAGTTGTTTGGCACATGTGGGAGCTACTGGTATTGGGGTGAGGTAGGTTTGCTATTCCATGATTGGGAATGTGTGAAATTGCTGATTTCAATTTCTGGAAATGTTGTGAATGTCATGAATTTGTTTTCAAATTGCATGAGACTTAAGAACTTTTGTTTAAAATGTTGAATAAAAAAGGCCTACAAAGATTACAATTGAACTTATTTTGTGCTTTTTAGCTAAATATTTTGCTCACAAAAAAGCAGATTGATGTCCTGGGAAATTTACTGACAAATAGAGGAGGATTTTGCCAGAGATGACATTGAAAGGAATTTGCAATTTCATGTGCTTTCAAATGATTAATTTTACTCATTTATGCTGGTTCAATTATAATTTTGTACATTCGTATTAGGTATTCCTCTTTCCTTTAAAATCTATTCCTCTCCTCTCTTCTTAGTACCTTTTGTCACTATTTGTTTAAAGCCCCTTTGTCACTCTGGTACCATGATTTCCTTTTGTCATTTTACCTCTTGCTCTGGGATGCCAATTCATTGATCATTTGACCCTAGGTTTATCAATGTTTCTTGTACTTTTGTTTTACTTAGCACTCAACCAATCAAGCTCACTTTCAATTCAATTCAATTTAGTCTTTATTCGATCATGAGGAATCATAAAAGACACTTATAGACAATACAACATGATTAAAAAGCAAAGTACCTTTTTAAAAAAAAAGATATTAAAAGAAACATCTCATGATAAAATTCTACGCACATATCAGACTATAAAATAATTATGAATCCTTTTCTCTAAGACCAGATAAAAAATTATTGGTAAAATAAATTATATCCGTATTTACGCAAGTTTTGGTTAGACACTTCATTCTTATAACCAGATTAGGTTAGAAGAGACTAAAAAAACACAGCAACACTCCATAAAATCATGTTACATAGTACCATGCAAACTATTCCTTCTAAGAGCCCACGTCCAACTCCAGAATTTGGCCATTGCAATAACTATGACTTCACTAGTATCAGTTTTTAAGATACGCAGAGCCGTTTGACATAATCTTGTTCCTATTTTAACACAAACCGGCTTGAGCCATTTACGACGTGACTTCCAATTAATGCTTTTGCCCATAGCAACGGCAGATATGTAAAGGAGTCAGTTTGTCCCAGGGACTCATTATTCATTTCTTCTCTGGCTTTTACTATTTTATATTCATGTAAGACAATGAACTTCGTCTTGTCAACATTGACTACAAGATCATGGTCATTACAAAAAAAGACTAAATCTATCAAGGGCTCTTTGCAGACCAGCTTGTGTTTTAGACAAGATTAAAGTGTCGTCTGCAAACATTAAAAGACGAACCCTCGATCCAGCAAGAGTTGGGGCATCCGTAGGGTATTGGGTGTAATATGAGAACATTATTTATGAACAATGAGAAAAGGGTAGGGGCAAGAACACACCCCTGCCAAACTCCCTTGTTCACAGGAAAATGTTGTTACCTCACCCTGTTGACCCCATGGGACTTGGGCATAAGTAGACTCATGTAGTTTAATGATGAATGATAAGATCTCAGCGGGCATCCCTGCTTCCTTAAGACTATCCCACAGCTTATTGCGGGGCACTAGATCAAATGCAGATTTAAGATCTATAAATGCAGCATAGAGTGTCCCCCCTGCTAAGATTACTGTCTTCCAGTATATCAACATGAATCTGAAAACTTGGTCGATAGTGCTAACATGGGAGCTAAATCCTGCTTGATAGGTCGATAAGATTTCATTATCATCAATCCACCTATTTACCCTGCTTAGCACTAATCTGGCCACCAGCTTTTGCATGGTGTCTATGAGGCTTATAGGCCGATAATTAGTTGGGCTTGTGCGATCCCCCTTTTTGTATATCGGGATAATTTCATCCCCACGCCAGGATTCTGGGATGGGGGCACCTCTGGCCAAACAATTCGCAAAAATAAAAATATATTTAAGCCAATTCTCCCGGTCCGATTTAAATATATCCGCCGGGATGCAATCCAGACCCGGGGCCCTACCTGTGCTACCCCATCAAGAGCACGCTCAATTTCCACAAGTATAAATGTTAGGACTGACTCGGGGACTACGCATTGGTACTGCCCAGTACTATTTGCAAGAGATGAAAATTGGGTCTGATAATGTGCAACCCAGGCTTCTGGGGGGACATTGTTGACTGGTACCGGACCGGCATTATCGCTAACCCACTTAATTGGTTGCCAGAATCAACACCAGTTTTTCCCAGTTTTTCCCATTACTCTAGTCCCTCCATCTATTTTCGTCAAAGGCCTTCTTTGCCTGTTGTTGGTTTGCCTTATATTCTGACCTTAATTTCCTTAACTCCTGCATTAAACTTGACCTTATTGCTTTGGACAAATCCCTGTAGGCTAGCCTACATGCCCCGTCGTACCATTTTGCTGATTTATGGATAGGGAACGTATTGGTTCTTTTTTTAGGTTTTATAAAAAAGGATCTCAACTTAGCAAACAGGGTCTTGTGAGCTGCTGTAAGGGCTGGGAGAGTGGCGTCATTAAGGTTAAGTTGCGAGAGGGCTGTAAGTGATTCTGCAAGTGTTGACTTAATCTGGGTCATAGTGCCCTCTTCCTCTGAGACCTGTCCCCATTTTAGCTTACGGCAGTCGTGAGACATAATTACGTCTGCTGTTACAATACCCATACTACCCTAGGAAGTATACAACGCTTCACCTCTAATATCAGTGTTAGGGGATCATGTTCGCTCGCTGGAATTTTCAAAACCTCCATATCCCTCACCCTTTACCAAAATTCAAAATTAATAAGGAAGTAATCGATCTTACTGCTTCTTAGCCCGTAAGTACAAGTGGGATTACCTTTACTGTCTGATTTAGATCTTCCGTTGGCAGCCCAAAGCCCCCTCTCCGATGTTATACTTTTTAGCTGTACGACAGCTTCTGTCCAGTTCTTAATTGGGGCAAGCATTAAAGACGGAACACCCCAAATAGCATCCTCATCACTAGTGAGGCTCCTGTCTTCTAAGCCAAGTGGTTCGAAAGTGCAATTAAAATCCCCTGCAATAATCCGATTACATGACCCCTTTAATAATTTAATATATGTGTCCAGGCTGGAGATGGTCGGTGAGGCCTTTCCACCCACCAGCCCTCTAGCATAGGCATTTATCAATATAAACTCAGGTTCATACTCAGGGTTTATTTTAATGACCTGGATATCCGGATTATCAATCCCTAGTTCTTCTACCCGATAACCCGCCTGTTGTCTGACCCAAGTGATTAATCCATCTGAGGGTCGCCCTTTAGTGCGCGCAATTGCTGGCTTACCAAATGCCAAGTATCCTGGCCGAAAGATCATACTCAGAGACCAAGTCTCCTGAAAGACAATAACATCATAGGACACTTTGAAGTTAGACCAATCGGAGGAGCTAATCTTCGATAGCAAGCCAGCAATGTTCCAAGATAAAATACTTAGATCAAGGTGAAGGATCAAATCCCAGCACACTATCTGTACCAATTCCTTAGCACACTGTGACCCTCTAGCTATTACTAACTGAAGGCTTAAATCTATCACATGGGGAGTAACGAATTGATAAAGGATGTTCTCTGTCTCTGATGGATTTACAAGTAACAGTAAATCACAGGCATCTAAGCCAGACAAAGGAGCAAATCTATTGACAAGGTTAAGCTTAAAGGATCGGCCTAAGGCCCTATGGTGGGCACTGCAAACCCCCCCTCCTAGCGGTGAATAATAGCAAGGTCTGTAGAAAATCCCTAGGGGTAGGAGAGATATTTTTCCGGGACAGTACCCTTCATTTCTACTCCCTAAGCTCTCTAATAGTAGTCTAGCTACATACTCGTTGTTGAAATTGGCAACCACAATCACCCCCCCTTCCTTAGCGGAATATCCAACCCAAGATGAACGTCTGGCAATTATCAGTTGATTACAAATATCCCAGCCCCATACCCCTGCTTCCTTCAGATGTACACTAAGCCAACGCATTGTTTTTGCCATTAACTGGTCAGTGGATTCAGTTTGCCCAGCTTGTAGGGTCGGTACATTCCTCTGAACCACCACCAGTGGAGCGGCGGCAGGTGGAAGATGTAATACCTTATGATCGCTTCCGGACAAGCTATTGGCCAATCCATAATGCGCTGCTAAGGAATCTCAACCAGAACGCCCAGGGACAGTAGTTGATTGGTTAACTAGACCACAAATAGGGTTGTTTGGTAGGATGTTACTTACTGTCCTAACGCAAGGTCTGCCTCCCTCCACCCTAGGAGTACTCTGGATAAGCTGAGCAAATTCACTAGATGTATTCCCTATCTCGCCCGCACAGCCTCCCTGAGCCACTACACCAACATCAGAAGCAATACCCGCCCCACCATTCCTACTAGATAATAAAAGCATTGAATTAGATGTTAAAGGGATGGCTGAAGGGTGATTGGAATTTATGGGGTTACACAACACATTTGTTATCGTTTCAGAGGGCCGATTATTTTCCCCCAGTGAGGCCTTAATAGAACCAAGATTAGACACAACAAACAGTTCAAGATTAGTTAATTTTTCCTCAATTAGTGTCAATCTCTCAAGAATTGGGGATAAAGACGCCGAGAATAGGGCCCCCATTCTGGCCTATAAACCCTTATCAGCTTCAAGCGAGGGAACACCAACCGGGTCCAGATTTGAAGCACCCAATGTGGGTGTGATAGACTGAGGCTCGATTATCGTTGATGGTGTTAGTCGTAGACCCACCATTCCTGTTCGTTTTTACCATCTTTGCATTTTTTTGCCTTCGGGGGGGCCCCCTCCCCGCTTCCTCTTTGTGGCCGGCTCCGGAAGTAGTTCCATGGATTTAGATTTGAGCACAGACCTTGTAGTAACACGTGAAAATGCGCTGCATGCTGTACCCTCTTGCACCAACTCAACAGGCGTAGGGCTAGTTGGAGACTCCATTATGTGGAAATGTTCAGCGGTGCAGATGGAGACTGTCTAATACCTCCTGTCGAGAGGATCTGTGCCTACGACCTCACAACGTTCGGTTGGGCTTGCAGACATCAAACAACCCAGTGATGATCGTTTTAATTGCAAGGGATCTAGAGATAAGCGATGCTCAGTCAGGGCAATTTCGTGGGCTAAGACTGAACTAGCCCTAATTATAAATTGGTACAGGGTCCCAGCCACACTTCCACCCATTTGAGCGTTCTCCCCAACCCCTTTCCCTCGCGGATATTTATCATAGACTATGCACGATATCAGCAAATGGCCCGAAAAGTCAGTACCCACAGAGGGGCAACAATGAACAAGTATGGACTAACCTTGGAGAGCTGCAGGATTTAGAGGGGGGCCCGGCCTCTTCCGGTCTCTAATGGGCTCAAACTGGCCTGGCCTTGTTCGGGCTTCGCCCTGCGAAGCGGGTGCCGTGAATGGCCAAGTAGCGTCCAGCACAGGCAAGCACAGGTGCGGGCAGTTGCTGCGAAGGTCCCTGGGTCTTGCAGTCCCAACAAGAATGCAGACGTTCTCCTCCTTGGCTTAGCTGGATCAGCAGGGAATTTTTCTGGTGACTTACTGTATAGATCCACTCCAACACAGAAGCAAGGTTGGTTGTCTTTATTGGTAGTATGCAGGTACAAGTACCTCCAGCTTACTCTTCCAGCATCACAGCATCAACTACTCTTACTTCAAGGAGCAACATTCCATCCTAGGAAAAAGCCTTACATTCTACAATTGAGAAGACTCCACATATCTTACCCCCCTTACATGTAGTAACAATAAAATAAACAAGAAGAAAGAAAGAATAACATAATACAAAACATTGCTATTTAACACCTTGGCTGCGCCGCGGCACTTCCGCAAAACGGGCGGGGCCGCGTCGGCCATTGGTCGACGGCAGCATCAGCGAGGTAGTGCTGCCGTCGGCCAATGGCCGACTGCAGCATGGAAGGGTTTAATAACGCAGGAAGACCTAAAAGTTACAGAAGTAACATTAATCACATATGATTAAAATTACAGAACTAACACTATTCATGTATGACCGGCTAAGGAGCAAGGCATTTAGAAACATTCCCAGTACTCCAAGCAGACCCATCCATTAAAATGAGAATGTTCTTCTTCAGCGTTTTAACTTGTATAGGTTGTGTAAATTTGCTCTCACCTTTGATGACAATTCCCCCTCCCCTTACAAACACCCAATCTCCCTCCTTTATGTCGGGAATCTTGACTCCTTTTTTTTATTTTTTTATTATAATAGTTTGCAGCAGCCTTTTGCTGTTTTCACCACATCATCCTCCACCGCAGCACGATTAACCCACACCCACTCCTTGAGAGAGACGAATGGAGATACTCCAGCCACTGAATGTGGCGTCACTCTATATGACGATTTCTTAAGTTCCTCAGACCACGATAACCCATTAGAAATTGAAAGCTGAATGTTTTCCATTATCAAGCGGTTAATTCTTTCAACCAAACCATTAGCCTGAGGCCTGAACATGGGGACCCTCACGATTAACTCCCAATTTACAGAGAAATTCTTTCATTCTTTTGGAGACTAGTTAAACTTCATTTTCCGACACAAGTGTCTTAGGTATTCCTTCATTCATGAATACTCTCTCCATGAACCCGATTACTTTTCCAGTTGCAACCCCCAAATATCGAAAATGCTTAATGCCCCAACAGCATGTCAGAGCCTCTTTCTCGATCACAGAATATGACACTTCTGCTACTTGGAGCCTTTTGGATGCGAATCCAATAATCCTTTCCACTCCATCATATATTTGGGTCAAAATACCCCAATCCCCATGGCACTAGCGTCAGTGGTGCTCAACGTTCTAGCATTAACATTGAACTGTCCGAGAGTGGGTGCTTGGAGGATACAACTTTTCACACTTTTGAACGCCCTAGCACAGATGTTGTCCCATTCAAATGCAACACCATTCTTCATTAGTAACCTTAACGGTTCCACTATCTCTGTAAATCCATTCAAGCATTTAGAACAGTATTCTGCCAGTCCTAGGAAGGATTTAGCTGTTCCTTATTAAGAGGAGTAAGAGCATAATTAATATCAGAAACGATACTCTTTTTTTGGTTTAATCCCTGCCTCGGTATCTCATGCCTAAATAGGTCACACAATTTTTACAATTCCTAAATAGGTCACACCATTTTTACAATTCCTAAATAGGTCACACAATTCTTACAATTCTTATAAACCTAAATAGGTCACACAATTCTTCTTCAATTGACATTTTTCTTTTTTTATAGCCCACCCATGACTCTCTATACGCTCCAAGACCTCATTCATTACTTTGTTATGATGTTTACTATCCGTTCCTACAATCAGCACATCATCCTGGAAACACAGAACATTTTTCATTCTGGCCAAAATCTGCTGCATAACCCTTTGAAACGCCGCTGAGGCAAATGCAAAACCAAATAACATTCTGCGGTAACGAAATGCACCCAGCGGTGTTACAAACGAGGTAAGGTGTCTTGATTCATCACTAAGATCAATTTGGTGATAGGCTGCAGACATATCAATCACACTGAAGATCACTCCTCCACCCATGGCAGTCAGCATTTCAGAAATGCTAGGCAGAGGTTGTCTACCCATATATTCCTATTCAAATGAGTAAGTCAACATACAAACAAATTTTGTGTCCATCCTAGGGCGAGACCACAATGGGTGCCAACCATTCTGAGGCCTCAATAGGTTCAATAATCCCTTGCTGCAATAATTAGTTTAGTTCATCTTGAAGACGACCTCTCATTAAGTGGGGCACATTCCTTACCTTATGAACAACAGGCAGTGCATTCTTCTTCATGATAATTTTATGAGAAAAATTCAAAAGTTTTCCCAATCAGAGAAAATGTTGGCAAACTTCACCATCACACTTGCTTCCTAATCATCAATATTATGAACAGCAGTGGATTTAACTGGTTCACTAGCATTCGGGTTCAGCATAATCCCCAGGTCCTTTTGATGACGCCAGTCTAATAAGTTTGAGCCTAGTTTTGTTAGATAGACTTTCTATCCTGCAAAGCTTATTACAATCCATTTATGTTATGTTATGTTATGTTAAGGGCCTATTTTTTGAGCGCACGGCTGCCCAAGGGGGCGTCCCGGCGCTTTTGCAAAGAGGCCTGAGATCTACAGACACATAGAGGAGCAGCACAGTTGTCAAAAGAATTACGCAGAAAAGAGGAGAGTCTTCAACTCTTTCCTAAACGCCAGGAGGTTCGTAGCTTTGCGTAGGCCTAAAATGTCAATGGTTTTACCACCATATCCTACAGCTTTAATGTCAGGCATGTCCCAAGACTCCATATTACTCATGTCACTGCATACCTTAAAATACATCTCTTTAGATAGCATTGAGTGCAAACTTCCAGAATCAACTAGCATTCTCACGTTGTTCATATCCAATCTCATGGTGAAGTGAGGTTTTTCTAATTTATCAGTGGTTTCTTTAATGACTAACTTTTTGCGCACTCTCTTGTTATTCGTACATCTCACAATCTGATCACGTATGAGTGAATCTCCTAATCCTTCAAAACGACAAGTTTAAAAAAAGTCCCCTAAGTGCGGCAACATAAGTTGCGAGATCTTCATCTGGTTTTTGTGCACGACAAAAAAATGTATACCTTTCTAGCGCAACATTAACCTTGGTGACGAACATCAACATGTGCATGCTCATGTCATGAACATTACTTGGTTGTCCATCCCCCATTCATAGACAAATTTCCGGAAGATTCTCATACAGGCAACGCCCCTCAACACCCAAATGGTGGAGCAAGATATCTTGCTTGCGTACAGGACCACATTTATCTGCACCGGTGCGAATATATAAGTTTAAAAAAACGCATTTTCCACTCCTTCCAAGGAATAATGGAAGGCTCACCAGGAGTAGGGAGAAGGGAAGGAGGAGCAGCCAACCCTTGATCAGCCATAAGTAGCAATATATGATGAAAAACAACCAGGAATAAAAACGTTCTATCTGCAACAAGAATAACTGTTGGTAAAGATTCCCAAAAAAAAAAAAAAATGTTTAGGAAAGTAAGAAATTAAAATAATAAATTAATGTTAGAACCTTGAAACTTGTTGTTTCGCTGGAGGTGTTTGGAAATTAATCTGTTGCTTGGAAGGATGAAAATCCGATGTCTGAGATGAGCAAATCGTTTGTCGAAAGTTAAATCACTCGTTGGAGGTTTTACCAACCTCCTAAAATGGCCGCTGTGCGTGTCATGTGTTGATTTCTAGGGGAAGGTGGGGACTTTATTTGCAGAAAACTATCCCAACTTCCTAAAATGGCCGCTACATTGTTGTATTACGTGTGTCCTGTGTCTTGCATGTCAGCTGAGAATGTTAAGTGCGATTTGGAAGATGCCGGTAGTGAGCAGGTCTTCGTGTGCCGGGCACCGGCAAGCGAGTTCCCGCATGCCTGGCACCCGCAAGCGAGTTCCCGCGTACCTCTTCCCTACGGTACTGTACTTTTTCTTTTTTGTTTAGACTTTCACTTGGCACAACACAATGCAGCAATTTACTATGTAAATGAAAGCAACAGCAAAATACCATGCAGAAAGCGCAACAGCACTCCATGATTGTCACAGAAGCCAAGAGTATAGTATAGAACGGTAACTAAGGAAGTGTAAAGCAGCGCAAGTTAGAAGTCGTTGATGGTAACGCTGTGCCATGACAGATTTCAATGAGAGTAAATAGTCAAATACTATGCAGAAAGCGCAACAGAACTCCGTGACTGTCATAGAAGCTTAAAGTACAGAACAACACGGCAATGAAGGAAGTGTAGGGAAATCAGTCAGAAGTTGCTGAAGTAGCAAACTTAATAGTAGAACAGCATGGAGAATGTAGAAACGCTGGATTCTTGTAGAATACAAAGTACATACCAGGAACTTGGTATCTTGATAATTCATCCAGGGGTGGAGGTACTTGATGTCTGCCCCCTGCGCAGACTGGTTCACTCGTCGCCATTGTAAAGATCCACTCCAACACAGAAGCAAAGTTGGTTGTCTTTATTGGTAGTTGTGCAGGTACAGGTACCTCCAGCTTACTCTTCCAGCTATACAGCATCAACTACTCTTTCCTCAAAGAGCAACATTCCATCCTAGCAACAAGCCTTACATTCTACCATTGAGAAGAATCCACACTTACCATCTGATGGGGACTCTGAATCTCGGAGCAGGTGAACTGAGCAAGCATCAGCAGATGTCTTCATCCTTGGGTGGCTCAAGACATCCTCGCCATGTCTGGAGCATTTCCCTATTGCTGAGAACGTGCACTGTCAAGATTACTGCAGGCAGGAGTTTCTAACAAAAAGGCAATTAGAAGACACATTCAACCTGCTAAGGACCACAGGCCTGCTGTACATATTCATACCGTTCTCTCCTTCCTCGTGTTCTGAAAGAAAGTCGAGATTGACTGGGGCCAAGTCATCTTGAAAGCTGTGGGTTGACCCAGGAGTGTGTGGACACATATCTCTTTTGTCTGAGAATCTGACCTTCAATCCATGTACCCCTTCGCAAAAACATCCCTTCGCAGTAATGAGGAAGGGTCCTACACCGGAATTGCCACATTCCACAACTCCAGGCATGGAGATTGAACATCCACAGCCAAAGATTTGATTTGCCATCTGTAATGGTAGCTGTGATCATCGCAGCCAAATGTCTCTTGATAAAATCCATTTATTTGACGAACCTGGAGAAGTTTGTGGCATGGTGTTGAGATAACTATCTTGAACCCTTGCTGGTTATCAGATGTTATTGTTTAATTTGTCTATCCCTGCCAGGCTTGCATTGGCACAGTTAAGCATGCATGTTCACTTTTTTATGTTTTTGCCAGACCAGCCTTCCTTTTCATGTGTTTTTTGAAAAGCTTGATGCATAGGCTTCCCCAAAAAACCTTCATCATGCCTCGATGGATAACTTCATTTGGTCCTTGCATTTCTCATATGCATGCTGTTTGAGGCCATACACAGCTATCCTTAGTGGCTCCTGGCAATCAAGAGAGTTTTTAGGTTTTGCCTAGACAGCACATGCCCTGTCTCAGTGGGACCTGTTTACATACAGTGGGCTTGCAGCCTGCGCATAGCTTATGTATTATCTTCAGGGTTGCTCTCCTTCTTTCATCCCAGTTCGTCACAGTGTGTGGGTGCCATGGCCTCTTCTTGTATTTGACCCTCCCCTGGAGGATGGGGCAAGTACTTTTGTCCATCCACTGCCCCTGTTTATGGAGCTGCTTTTTGCTTTTTTGCTCAAGTATTCCATATGAGTGCTTGTGTTTAGTCCATCACTCATATCCTCGTCCATTCTATTCCCTCCAACCCGTCTCTATTTCGTGTTGCCTCATTTCCTTTCCACCCCCCTACCCTGAACTCTGCCATTGACTTCTATCCCATTGCATTGTTCGCTACGACACTGCATTCTACTCTGTGCTACTATACTCTATTGCATTTCGTGCCACTGCACTCTACTGTACTCTATTCTGCATCACTCCGCTCTGCCACTCTACTCTGCATCACTCTATGCCTCTGCACCTTATGCCACTGCCCTCTGTACCGCTGCACTGTTCTCTGCATCACTGCACACTGCTTACGTCTTCGCCACTGCACTCTACGACACTCTAATCCACTCTGCACCACTCTATGCCTTTGTATCCTGCGCCACTGCACTCTTCTCTACTGCACTCTATTCTGCATCACTCCACTCTGCCACTCTACTCTGCATCACTCTATGCCTTATACCTCTGCACCTTATGCCACTGCCCTCTGTACCGCTGAACTGTTCTCTGCATCACTGCACACTGCTTACGTCTTCGCCACTGCACTCTACGACACTCTAATCCACTCTGCACCACTCTATGCCTTTGTATCCTGCGCCACTGCACTCTTCTCTACTGCACTCTATTCTGCATCACTCCACTCTGCCACTCTACTCTGCATCACTCTATGCCTTATACCTCTGCACCTTATGCCACTGCCCTCTGTACCGCTGAACTGTTCTCTGCATCACTGCCCACTGCTTACTACTTCGCCACTGCACTCTACTCTGCACCACTCTACTGTCACTGCACATTACTCTGCACCATTGCACTCTACGCCATTCTGTATGCAGCTCTACTCTGCACCACTCTACACCACTGCACTCTACGCCACTCTACACCACTGCACTCTATGCCACTCTACACCTCTGCACTGCACATCCTGTCACTCCATTTAGTGGCACTCTACATTGCTCTACTCTTTTCCTAAACTCTATCCCACTGCAATTATGCTGCTCTGCCCAACTGGACTATATGCCACCCTACGCCACTGCACTCTACGCTACTTCACACTACGCCACTCAAAGCCATGCCAGGCCACTCTGCACTGCTGTGCAACATGGCTAAAAGACATTGGCAAAGCCATTAGTTCTCTCTTAGGTGAAACCTATTGGCTTTGCCAATGCCTGTTCTTACTGCTCTCACTTCTATGCGCCATCTAAGTGCTTTACAGGCACGGTTAGTACAACTTCCATGCACCTTCTTCTTTCCTGTCAAATTGGTGCTGAGGATCTGGGTCACCTTTCGCCCTAAAGTGGCATTATTTTTTGTATTACTCTCCTCCTCACACACCCCTTGAAAGAAGGGCGGCTTAATCGGCATACTCTCAAGTGGGCTTTAAACTTCTACACTAAGTACATGAATTAATGTTGTAGTGATGATCAGCTCATCATGGAGTTTGGCAGCTTCCAGAAACCTTAGGCAGCACAGAAAAAGACCCTTTTGAGATGGACAATCCCATGCTTGAAAAATGTGATATTATCTAGCCAAAAAAGGAGCCTCCCGAAGGCCTATGGGCCCATTCCACCCAGGCTAAGGCACCACATCCACATTAGCAAGGAGCTCTCCCTCTTGGATATCTGTATAGTTGGCGTCTCTGCACACGTTCACCAAGCATACTTCCTTGGCACTCTGATCTGCATAGAGGGCAATTTTGTGCCTCGGTCCTGCAGAAAGTTTATTTTGACTCCACTCCTCAGACCTTCCATTTTTGCGGGAAGCAGTGCCTGGTTATCTCTTCTAATGAGAAGTAACCTGTGGTTAGAAGGAATTATTTGACGTATCAATCAAAACATGCTACTTACCTTTGATAGCTCATTTTGGTCACCGCCTCCCTGTTCTGTAGAGTGGTCATCTGCACATTCTGAAAAGTTCCCAAGTTATTTTAGAACACATTGTCACCTGCAGTTTGTCAATTAATTGTCGCATAGACCTCACTGCAAGCACAACACTGTTTCACCCCTACACTTCACCACGGTGTACCGTGCGACCCATCTGAGTTATATTTTTATTAGGATGTCATTGTGAACGGGCAGTTGTTGTGCAAGTGATATCTGACTTTATGATTACACTAACCTTATTCACAAATGTATCACTTGATGAGTTATGTCACAGGTGACTAATTCAGAGCAAAGTGCAAATAGTGTGCATGACGCATAAGGCCTTACATCAAAATGCACCCAGCTACCTCGCACAACAGCTGTCGATCCCTGGGGCCGTAAGATCCTCAAGGAGTGCGGAAAATCTACTACTGAAACCTCAAAGGTTCAACAAGAAATAAACATACAAACGATCCTTCTCGGAGATGGCGCCCAGGATATGGAATACTCTTCCCCCAGAAACCAGACTGAATCCCTCTACCGCATCTTTTAAAAAGGAAGTAAAAGTGATTCTCATGACAAAATGTACCTGACCCTAGACTAAATAAGTCCTGAGATCAACTATACCCATACCAGTAATCCTTATGATGATATGGGTCCATCGAAACATCCTGGTCACCCTATTGAACTGTCTTGATTCAATCGTATGTTCCTGTTATTTTACCTTTTGGCACGAGATATTATGTATAAATGATGTACCTGCATTTTTTTTGTCTTTAGTTTTAGCATTGCTTAATGTAAAGCGTTCTGTTATCTGCAAGAATCTTATGTATAGCTGATTTACCTGCATTTATTTAGTTGTAGAATTAGCATTGCTTAATGTAAAGCGCTCTGATATCCGCAAGGATCTTGTTTGCGCTCTATAAAGCCTTTTAAATAAAATAAATAGAATAAATAAATGTAATTTTATATTAGTGTACATACCTTTTATAATGGACAGCTATAAGCATGTTCATTTTGCTTCCATAAACTAATAACTAAATGAAAATGTTTGTATAACGGATATCTAGGCATTATAAAAGCTGTTTGTCTCACTGCATGTGGGAATATGTACCAAGTGCTGCTACCACCGTTTTTTTAAGTTCCTGGTTTTACTTGGATCTGCAATTAAGTCTGTGTCTTTTTGAATTAACAATATTTTTTCATTTCAGTACATCAATGGTGGAAACCTGGAGCAACTATTGGATAGTGATCAGCATTTGCCATGGGCAGTTCGGGTGAACCTGGCCTATGACATCGCTCTGGGACTCACCTACCTGCACTCCAAAGGCATCTTCCATCGAGACCTGACGTCCAAGGTACCATTGAGAAGAGGGATGGCTCTCTGGTGTATGTTGGTATAGCTAAGTGGGCTCCCTGGTTTCTTTTGGGTCTTTGGCTGGCTGTGTGGGCTTCGTTTGACCGTTTTACCTTGGGTTGGCTATATGGGCTTCCGCAAGTCTTAGAGCTTCTTGTGCCTTTGTTTATTGTGATGGCCCTGTGGTCTTCACAACGTTTTTATTTAAATCTCAGGCTGACTAAGTGAGCTATAAATAAACCTTAGTTATTTTATTTGTGCAGGCGTTTTTTTCCACTCCCAGGAGTTTTGTGGAAACTGTGATGGCTTTTTTTGTGGATTGTCTACAAGATTGGGCACATTGATTCTTTATTTTTAAGGCTGGCTGTTAGTGCACTGTACTAACAGCCACGATTTCTTTGTGGGAGCTTAATTTAGTCTGTGTTTTAGACTAACTTTGTGGCCTCAATCAATTCAATTTGATTGTATGAATCCCACAGATTAAAATAAAACAACTTTTCATGATCATAAATATGTACGAGAAATATGGTCAAAATATTCTTAATATAAATTCATACATATGCAATAGAAATATTGTTAAAATATTCTAAACACAGGATCCTAACACTTTATGCATGGTCTAAAAATGTTGTTACTTTTATTATGGAACTATTATCTGATAATAAGTGGTATCTGGCATGCTCCGCTGTAGATCTTATTTTTACATCATTAAAAATCAGTTGCAAGTAGATTTTTCTTAAATATGAAAGTTTCGGGTAAACACATGATGTATGCATAAGAGTTCCCATTTTATATGCGCAGAGTTGACAAGCAGACTTTCCTTGGAACACTTGATTCTATGAACCTGGGAATATAGAGCAGTCTAAATCTTCGAAATTTCAGTGTAATCTGACCAGAGATAGGTTTCAGAAACTACATCCATATGTTTGTTTCTTTAACATATCCAGGTCGTTCTCCCTCTGCCTCTAAAATAAGGTTCTTTTAACGTATATTTACGAGTCACTTGATTTAACTTTGCCAGTGTCTCCAAGTCAGGTAAATTATGCAGTTTAAAAACCTTGTATGAAGTTTTTTTTTATTCTGAGTAAATTAAGGATTTTAAGGTTATCAACTCTGCCCCGGCACAGTCACATAGATCGGTCAGACAAACCCCGTTATGGAGTGGTTTTAACGATTTTAGGTTCGACTCTAACCTTGTGACACAGTGATGGGTAAGTGTACGAGATGTAAAAGATTTCGTACCATCTGCATGTATGTTTTGTTAAGATTAAGTATAGCCTTACAATTTAAAACAGGCAAGGTGTAAAATAAGAAAGGAATATGTTTCATTCTTAAAACTATCAGCAATGATTCAATTGCTCTACCTCCAAATAGTGTGGAAAATCTTATCATGGATTTAGTGATAATAGTAGAAATAAGCTTTCCGGTCGACAGATGGTTCACCCATGATAACATACTGTCAATCGTAACTCCAAGGTACTCCTATTGATTGACAGGTTCAATTGTGACACCTCCTAAAGTCCAGGATGCAGTCCTGAGTTTCTTTCCAAACACCATGATCTTAGTTTTTGGTACATTGGGAATTAATGTTTTCCAAATTAGTTATTTAAAAGGTTTACTTGATATTGTAGCCCTTTTGGAGATTGTGACAGGATCACCAAATTGTTTGCATAGGCCCAATGTGTCACCCCTTGCTTTTCCAACTTTGGTGGCACTCTGGATTAAGAAACTCTGATAAGTTGGCAATATATGAAGAAAATAGTAAAGTGATCAGGCAGGATACACCCTTGTTTCAAATTGTTTTCTGTGCAGAATTTAGATGAGAGAATGTTACCGTAGAGAGCCTTACTTGTAACCAAGTATCTGTGTGCAGTCAACCAGGAAGTATAGCAATGATGGGTCAATCCTAGAGTTTCTGACCTTTGACCACAGTCTTTGGCAATTCACCTTATCAAAAGCTGTGGAGTAGAGTCCCTCTAGCGGACGTATTTTTTTTTTAGCAGAAGTGTTTGTTACAATATTATCGACAGTGTAACAGCTCGGACAGAATCCCATTTAGGTCAGCGGTATTAAATGTTGTTTACATGCCCAATGTACAAGAGTGTTTAGCAAAAAGTTTCCTCTCAAAATGTTCTATTGGGCGTTAACGTGTTGGGTCTTGTTTGAGGCCCCTTTTATATATCTTCCCTAACAATTTTTACTGGTTGCAGGGATGTTAGGGGTGTCTTGTCTCCCCAAACCAGGCGCAACAATATGGAGTGAAGCTGCAAGAAAAAGGCTTTGGTGAGGGGAATAGGAATATTATTAAAATAATAAAAAAAATCGAGGCAGAACCACCATCTTAATAATAGCCATGGACCGAGGCAGACGCAGCCACTTCGTGACCTGTGACTCCAGCGAGCTGATACCTCTGCCATAATTGAGGCAAATCATAGAAGCAGTGTCAAGATGTATAATGACCCCAAGATATCGAACCGAGTCGTCACACCATTCCAATGGGAACTCGCACTGCCAGGGCTTGGTGTTAGCTGTTAGGGGAAAATTACTGATTTATGCCAATTAATGTGGAGCCCGGAGAACACACCAATCTGAAAGAGACACGTTAGTGATAGATTCCTTACCTTAGAATAGCCCCAGGCGTCAGACTGGATCCGGAAATTTTTCGCGTAGCTGTACCCTTGCGCGTCGGTAGGCGTCGTCTGCGGCTTCGCGTCCGTCGTCGTTGTCGTGGGTGCCGTGATGACGTTGTCGGAGTACTTGGACGCCGCCTCCGCGTGCTGACGGCAGTTCTTCATTTTTCCGCGCCAGCAGCGCAGATCCGGAAAAAGTGGTACCTTAGTCACTTTTTGACTAAACTTTTTTGATCTTTTGATCATCCTTTTTCGAAGTCTTCAACTCCGAACGGTGCCGGTAGGGATGCCAGGTTTCAAGCCCTGTGAGGATTGCGACCGACTGATGTCGGTCACCGACCCTCACCGTCGGTGTCTCCACTGCCTCGGCGTCGATCACGACGACAAGACCTGCTCCGACTGTCGGGCCCTGACTTCGAAGGCTAGGCGGGAGCGGTCCCCGTAAGCGGCCCCGCGCCGAGAACGGTCCCGGTCCGGACGGAGGTCGAGGGACCGGTCGCGGGAGAGGAGCCATCGGAGCTCCGGGAGTCGACATCACTCCTCCGGGTCGAAGTCGTCAGGTAAGCACAAGAAGTCGAAGAGACGTCATCGCTCTTCCGACTCCCCCCGACGCTCGCACGACGCGGCCGGGGGTTCTGGTGACACCGCCCACGCGGCTCCGTCTGAGTCGCAGGCACCGCGTCCGGCCTCATACCCTCCGGTCCCTGGGCCGAACGCGGCGCCGGAGGAGATCAAGAGGTTCCTCATGGCCATGAGGTCCCTCTCTCCTCCGACTGGCTCCGCGGCGCCTTCGGGCCCAGCGGACCCGTCTGGGGGGCCTAGCGGGTCGGGGGCTTCGGTCGGGCGCCGTCGGGTGCTTCGGCTCCGACGCCACCGCCGCCTTCGGGCCCCAAGCCGCAGGGCCCCGCTGGATCCGGTTCCGGATCCGGGTCGCCACCGGTGGACTTAACGACCTCCCCGGCGCCGACCCCTCAGGTGTCACCCCCGGCGCCGTCCTCGGGCGGCGCCGTCCCCGATGCCTCCCTCAACCCGGTTCTGGCACATGAGCGGCGCCGCTGGGCGCCGCTTCAGACGCCGTTAGGAGAGTTTACTTTTCATGAACCGGCCCCATCATTTACTTACCCTGAGTACCAGGAGATGGGTGATGAGGAGTATTGGGAGGGGTCTGAGGACCCTCTGACACGTGAATGTCAGTCCCAGGAGGACTGGACAGGTGAGCTTGGGGAGGCCAGTGGTTTGGACACTTCGCCGGACACTGGCTTTGTCTCACCTCCTACCGTGGCTACGGAGGAGGGGGCAACCTACAATGTGGTGTTGATGAGGGCGGCCAAGGCCCTGGGCCTTGAGCTCCCCGTCGCGGCCGTGAGGACTAACCTCCTCACTGAGGTCCTTAAGCCGCAGTCATGCGCAGCCGAGCCTCTGCTGCCGTTTAACGAGGCCTTGACCAACGTTCTTTTGGGCACTTGGTCCAAGCCTGCTACAGGTTCGCCTGTAGATACGAACGCCACCGCCCGGCCCCGGGCGACCCTTTTTTCCTGTCCACCCACCCCACCCCTGAGAGCCTGGTGATCCAGGCCTCAAATTCCCAGACCGCATTCCCGTCGGCTCCGCCTGACAGGGAATCCAAGAGGTACGAGCAATACGGCAAGAAGGTATTCTCCTCCCTGAGTCTGGGACTGCGGTCTTCCAACACCGCGTGCCTCCTGGGCCGTTACACCTACTCTCTGTGGGACACGGTCGCGGACGTGCTGCCAGAATGCCCGTTGGAGGTACGGGCTAAACTCGGCCAAGCCCTTGTGGAAGGCCGAGATGCGGCACGTTATTCGATCCGGTGTGGACTGGATACCACCGACTCTCTGGGCAGAGCGATGGCAACGACGGTGGCGATTCGTCGCCACGCCTGGTTGAGGTCCGCCAACTTCTCGGCTGATGTCCAGAATACACTCATGGACATGCCGTTTGATGGCCGTCGCCTTTTTGGCGACAAGGCAGACCATGCGCTTGAGCGCTTTAAGTACTCCAGGGCTACGGCCAAGTCCTTGGGCCTCTCTGCCCCGCGCCAGCAATCGGCTGCCTTTCACTCCTTTCGTGGTCACGGAAGGGGTGTACCCACACGTGCTGCCAGCCACGTTCCGCAGGGTAATACCCAACGCGGTGGCGGCCGTGGAAACCGCCGTGGTGGCGGTCGGGGACAACGGCGAGGTCAGTCCACACCTTCCCCCGCAGCATTCGCCTCAAAACCCTCCTAGTCCGTGCTTTCAGGCCCATGTGACGCCAGTGGGGGGCAGGGTTCGCCATCACCTCCTCCACTGGCGCACTGTCACGTCGGACAGGTGGGTGCTGCAAATCGTCCGAAGGGGCTACTCCCTCCCCTTCGATGCGACACCTCCAGCCATGCCACCGCAGTACCACCGAGTATCGGGGGATCATTTGCGGCTTCTGCAGGAGGAAGTTACAGCCCTCTTGGCCAAGGGGGCCATCGAGCGTGTTCCTGGGCCAGAAGTAGGGTGTGGTTGCTACTCCCACTACTTTCTGGTACCCAAGAAGGGCAAAGGGGGCCTACGCCCTATCTTGGACCTAAGGTACGTCAACGGCTTCCTCCGGAAGGAGAAGTTCAAAATGCTGACACTGGCTCAGGTCTTAGCTGCCCTGGACCCAGGAGACTGGATGGTAGCGTTGGACTTGCAGGACGCTTATTTCCACATCCCCGTCCTGCCGGCCCACCGGCGCTACCTGCGGTTCACAGTTGGCCACGAGCACTTTCAGTATACCGTGCTTCCCTTCGGCCTTACCAGCGCCCCACGGGTGTTCACAAAGGTGATGGCGGTGGTCGCAGCTCATCTGTGCAGGTTAGGGGTTTCAGTCTTCCCCTACCTCGACGACTGGTTGTTGAAGGCGGGCTCGCCCCAAACAGTCGTCAGCCACCTCCAGACAATGGCAGACCTCCTGCACCAGCTGGGTTTCTCCCTCAATGTGCCGAAGTCACACCTGTGCCCCTCTCAGAAGCTCCTCTTAATCGGAGCGGTTCTGGACTCAGCGCGGTTTCGGGTTTATCCTTCCGAACAGCGGGTCCGGGATATTCAGGCTCTGATTCCACTCTTTCAGCCTTTATCCCGGGTCTCGGTCAGGTTGACGCTGCGGCTTCTGGGGCTGATGGCCTCCTGCATCCTACTGGTGCATCACACCAGGTGGCGGATGCGGGCTCTGCAGTGGGACCTGAAGTTTCAGTGGGCCCAGCATCAGGGCAACCTGTCCGACCACGTCCTGATCTCGGAGGGCACTGCGAGACAACTGCAGTGGTGGCTCACGGACCGCGATTGGGTCAGCAGCAGATCCCTCTCCCTTCCCCAACCGGAGCACGTAGTTGTGACGGATGCGTCCCTCCAGGGCTGGGGGAGGCCACATGGGAGAGCGGAGATCAGAGGCCTGTGGTCTCCGGCGGAGGCCCGGCTCCACATCAACCTTTTGGAGTTGCAGGCGATTCGTCTAGCACTGAAAGCATTCCTCCCCTCTGTCTGGGGGAGTGTAGTGCAGGTGTTCACGGACAACACCACCGCCATGTGGTACTGCAACAAACAGGGCGGGGTGGGGTCGTGGACCCTTTGCCAGGAGGCTCTGCTCCTCTGGCAGTGGCTGGAACGCCAGGGCGTGACCCTGGTGGCTCAACACCTGGCAGGTTCTCTGAACGCCAGGGCGGACGAGCTCAGCCGTCGGTGCATGATGGATCACGAATGGCGTCTGAACTCGGACGTGGCGCAAGGCCTCTTTCAGCAATGGGGAGAGCCTTGGTTAGATCTATTCGCCACCGAAGAGAACGCGCAATGTCATCAATTCTGCGCGTTGGAATTTCCAAGGCGGCACTCGCTCGGAGACGCTTTTTGTCACGAGTGGAGTTGCGGTCTACTGTACGCCTTTCCGCCTATACCACTTCTGCCCAGAGTGCTGAAGAAGATCAAGCGCGACCGGGCACAAGTCATCCTTGTGGCTCCGGACTGGGCACGAAGGTACTGGTAACCAGAGCTACTCAGTATGTCAGTCGATCCCCCGGTTCGTCTGTCTCTTCAGAAGGACCTTCTGTCGCAGCAGCAGGGGACTGTCCTCCACCCGAAACTGTCCAGTCTCCACCTCCATGCTTGGAGATTGAGCGGCGACAGTTGAGGCCATTTGACTTGCCTCCTGAAGTCTGTAACGTCATTCTGGCAGCCAGGCGTCCCTCCACAAAGTCTGTATACGCCTGCAGGTGGAACAGATTTGTGGCATGGTGCACAGCAAAGGCTGTGGATCCTCTAGCTGCCCCTCTCTCTGAGGTTCTTCTCTTCCTTCTTTCTCTTGCCCAGCAGGGCTCTGCTCTGGGCACTATGAAGGGCTACCTTTCGGCCCTTTCAGCCTTTCTAAGGTTGCCTGATCAACCTTCTTTGTTCAAGTCCCCTATCGTAAATCGTTTTCTTAAGGGCATCACACACACGTTCCCTCCTGTTCCGTTTGTGATGCCTCAGTGGGACTTGAACCTTGTTCTTACGTTTCTGATGTGCGCTCCCTTTGAGCCACTTCACAACTGTCCTTTCCGCCTTCTTACTTTGAAGACTGCTTTCCTGGTTGCCATCACCTCTGCCAGGAGAGTGAGTGAGCTCCAGGCCCTCTCTTGTACCCCTCCTTTCTTTTCTGTCCATCCGGACAAGGTTGTGTTGCGTACTAAGCCATCTTTCCTGCCCAAGGTTGTCACAGCCTTCCACATCGGGCAGTCTATCACCTTGATAACCTTCTTCCCGCCACCGCATCCCTCTAAAGAGGAAGAGCGGCTCCACCGTCTGGACCCAAAACGTGCGCTCTCATTCTATTTAGATCGCACACGCCAGTTCCGGGTGGATGACCAACTCTTTGTTGGTTACGTGGGCGCTAAGAAGGGGAAAGCGGTGCACAAGAGGACCATCTCCCGGTGGATCATCTTGTGTATCCAGGCATGTTACTCCTTGGCTAAAAAGGAGCCCCCTGTTGGATTGCGGACTCATTCCACCCGAGCCACGGCGACTACAACTGCCCTGGGCCGGGGAGTGCCCTTACAAGACATCTGTCAGGCAGCTACGTGGGCCTCGCTGCACACGTTTGCAAGACACTACTGCCTCGACAGCCAAGTCCGGAGGGATGGCTTCTTTGGCCGTTCTGTCCTCCAGGACTTTCTGGTGTGATTATTGGTTCGCAGACCCACCACCGGGGTTGGTATTGCTGGGGTATCTATTCTAAGGTAAGGAATCTATCACTAACGTGTCTCTTTCAGATGCACAAGTTACTACTTGTGTAACGATATATCTGTAAGAGACATTAGTTAGTGATCGATTCCTTACCGACCCACCCATCCTCCCCGTTCTGCGAACCGATATCTAGGGTTAGGGTTTTCCCCTTTCAGGGCCCTAGTTTCAATGGCACCAGTGTTGGTTTTTAACATGGGTCAGCGTTTCTGGCGCGGAAAAGCTGTGTCTAAGAACTGACGTCAGCACGCGGAGGTGGCGTCTAAGTACTACGACGACGTCATCACGTGCCCACGACGCCGACGACAGACGCGGAGCCGCAGACGACGCCTACCGACGCGCAAGGGTACTGCTATGCGAAAAATTTCCGGATCCAGTCTGACGTCTGGGGATATTCTAAGGTAAGGACTCTATCACTAACTAATGTCTCTTACAGATATATCGTTACACAAGTAGTAACTTGTGCAACCGGACGATCTCCCGAATTAAAGGGGCCAGATTGACCTGGGGCATGCGAACATAGAGAACGGTATTGTCAGCATACATTGACAACAACAAAGGACCAGTACGGAATAGAAGCCCGCGTTGTAGGTGATTTTCTTGGAATTGCCTGGCTAAAGGGTCCATGGCTAATATAAAAAGAAGAGGGGGATAAAGGACAGCTCTGTCTCGTGCCCGCGACAGAGGGAAGGGGTCAGACAATGTGCCATTAAGGCTCAGACGAGCCAAAGATTAAGTCTATAATAGAGCCACCGTAGCAACAAAACACTCCGGCATGTCCATACGACGCATGATTGAAAGGAAAAAGGGCCATTCGAATGCTTTTTCAGCGTCGAGCAAAATAGCAGCGGCAGGAGTAGAGGGCTCAATTCTGTGTAACACTGTAAACAACGTCCGTATATTGAGAGAGGTGGACCGACGGGGTACGAAGCCGGACTGTACCGGGGAAATAAAGAATTCCATTAACAATGATAGTCTGGATGTACACCACTGTTTTTCTTTTCAAAATAAAAAATATATATAAAAATAAAAAACAATGATAGTCTGATGGCTATGACCTTGGCCAGGATCTTGCAATCCAAATTCAATAGGGATAGCGGCCTATAAGAGCCACAGAGCATGGGGTCCTTACCGGGCTTAGGAAGTAGAATAATCACCGCCTCGCGAACGTAGGAGGAAGGATACCGGCATCAAGAGCCTCGGCATAAACCTCCACTAAACGTGGTACCAATATGTCCTTATAGGCCTTATAAAAGTCAACGGAGAAACCGTCGAGACCAGGAGCCGAGGATGCACGCAGGGAATCAATAGCCTCAACTACACTGTCTGGAGTAATAGGGGTGAGAAGAAAGTCTTGCATATAGCGCTCCAGGTAAACCAGAGCCACCTCCGACAAATACGATTCTTGATTACTAGGATCCCCGGAAAAGCGGGAAGTGTAAAGGGATTTATAATAGGAGAGGAATAACTCGCAAACAGCAGGGGTGATGTGTAAAGGGGAGCCGTCGGGCCCAGACATTGAGACGATGTAAGTGGGGCCTTGGGGGACCGCAATGTGTTGGCAAGGAGCCTACCCGGGCGCTCACCCTCACCATACCGGCGTGTCATGCTATGTTTGTTGAGGAAGGACAACTCCCTGTCAGCGGTGTCCCTGAACTCCATACCCAGCTCCAAATGGCGCATTCGAAGGGATTCAGTGGGGGCAGTAAGCAATGTATGATTTATAGCAGCGATATCCCTCTCATAACGGTCCAAAGTGGAGTGCAGATCGCGCAAGACACCAGCGTGCTTCGAGATGCAAACCCCTCGGATATAAGCCTTGAAGCCCTTCCATGGGAACGCCCATGTATCGACAGAACCGGTGTTCAAGTCGAAATAATCTTCAATGGCTTGCCGAACTTCTTTAAAAACGGGATCCATCAAGGCGTGGCCAGGAAACCGCCACTGCCTCTCAAAACCACCCGCTCTGGGAATGTGTAACTGCAGGACCACCGGGGAGTGATCGGATAGGGTGCGGGGAAGGGTGAGAACTATCCCAATCCAGCCAGCCACCCCACGGGAGACCAACCAGTAATCAATCCTAGTCCAGGTATTGTGGAACCCAGAGTAATGAGTGTAAGCGGGGTGTTGTGTGTGTAACTGGGATTCTACGTCCACTAAAGAGTATTGCGCACATATCTCCTTAAGGGCAGAACGGGCATGGGGTTTGGCATCAGGGGAGGCGGCTGTGCTATCTCTAGCGTGATCCATCAGGAGATTGAAGTCCCCTCCCATGATCAGAAGGCCGGTGTCGATCTGGAGAAGGCGAGCCAATAAAGAATGGAAGAAGGAGGGGGAGTCAGTGTTTGGGCCGTATACTCTCACCAGGGTGACCTTATGTCCCAGTAGCAGTCCAGTGATAATTAAAAAGTGGCCATCAGGGTCCTGATATGTGTTATAATGTGCAAACTGAATTCTCCTATGTATGAAGATAGAGACTCCGCTTGCATACCTGCTGTAATTGGAGAAAAACCTATGGGGGCCCCAGCCTGAAGCCATCGAGGCACCATCCGTGCCAGACAGGTGAGTTTCCTGCATAAAAAGAACAACCTTGTGACGGGCCTCATAGTTCAGCACTTGTCTACTCTTCCTGGTGTTATTTAGGCCCCGCATGTTCCAGGTTAACAATGAAAGCCCGGCAGGACCAGGCACATTCCCTAACTGTACCATCTGAGGTGTATCAAATTTATCAAATTAGTACATGCATGTATAACAATCCACGAAATAATCATCATCCTCTGCAATCCGGAAAAGATATAAAGAAAAAAAAAAACACCGCCCCCCACCCAACCTCTTACATCCCCAGCAGAGGCCAACCTAAACATAGCTCCCAATGCACTTAAAGGACGAAGAGCTAATCGGAATGAATGGATCCTAGGAAACAAAGTGCAACTTCAAAAAGAACAAAGAAAACCACAGTGGTGTACACCATGGGGCATGGCAACGCCACGCCGGTTGGGAAAATCAGCGATCAAATATTGAATGGTGCGGAGTAGTACATGTGAGAAGAAAAACAACCATTAATAGGACACTACAAAGGAACAGTGTAGCACAAGGGTCGTCCGCCTGTCCCGGGTTGGGTAAAGAGGTCCACACTAGACTGTGATGCTTGCGTCGGTGGAGAAGTGGGTCTCGGAACCTCATAGCCGGCCGCATGGTCTTTTTTGTAGTCCCGGAGGAACTCCTGTGCCTCAGTGGGAGTGTCAAACACCCGCTCCCTGCCATTTATGTCCATCCGCAGTCGGGCAGGATAAAGCATACCATAACGCAAGCCCAAGTTTCTCGCTGTGGTCTTGATTCCTTGGAACTTGCGCCTGGCCTCTTGCACCATGATAGTAAATTCTGGGAAGAACGATAGCCGACTCCCCTGCCATTGGATCTCTCCCAGGTCGCAAGCAGCACGCAGAGCGGTGTCGCGATCATGAAAGTTCATAAGCCTGGCGATGATGGGCCTTGGAGGTTGACCGGGCTTAGGACGGGGGCCCAGTGATCTATGAGCTCGTTCGACCACAAAGCCCTGAGTGAAGGATTCTTTGCTAAACAGATCAGAGAGCAGTTGTTCCACCAATGTGTCCATGTGGCTGTCGACTCCGGTACGCCAAGGATTCGGATGTTGTTGCGTCGACTCCTGGCTTCCAAGTCTTCGTTTTTGATGGCGACATCTTTAAGGATCTTTTCGACTCGTTCCAGCCGTTTTAAGGAGGAGGAAGCCCCGTCCTCTATATCAGAGACCCTGGATTCGACCACATCCAATCTTCGGTCATGAGCCTGGATCTTCATATTAATTCCCGCCAACTCATTGTCCAAATCGTCGAACCGGCCCTCCAGTGTTTTAAACCCCGCTCTCATCTCTGCCAGCATGGCCACAACCAAGGGTGCCGATCCATCTGCGTCCGAGGGGGCCGGGCCCTCCAATGTCTGGTCAGTCGAGGCGTCCGCCGCAGCGCCCAGTGCCTTGTCGAACTGGAGCTTGGGCTGCCGGGGCTCCTTTTTTACCATGGTCACCAAAGTTATGGGGGGAGCTCCTGTGCTCAGTGCGAGATGCAATTACTAGGTAGAGGATACCAGTGGCATATGTCAGCAAGGCCACTCTGGTTGACAGATATGTAGTTGTCCCCAGCCAGCAATAGAATGTGGACCCCAGACAGCCAAGGGAAGCGATCAGGCTGCGACCACCAGAGAGCGACAGTTCAATTCTATGGGTGGCAGGGAGGGCAGCAGGGACGCCTGAGGAGTGCAAACCGGCAGCCGCCGGTCTAATGTGGACACCGAGGCAGGGACATCCACAAAGGGCAAAGCAAAGATAGGCCCGACACAGTCCTCCAGGAGCAGGATAACCGCCACACCTGCCGCAAATGGAGATGGGCACCGGCGAACAAGGAACAGCGAGCCGGTCACCAATAGCACAGGAAGAGAGGGCAGCAGGGTCACTGCAATCTGGGGCCCAGATACGGCCTTGTCGTGCTGGATGCCCTCAGGGACACCGGGCCAAACACAGAAACGGGGGCCTAGATGCCAGGGGGAGTCCCCCAACGCAGACCCCTCACCCCTGCAGAAGGCCAGCAATCCCTGACGCCGAGGGGGGGGGAGAAGACCTCATAGCCCCAGCTGCCCCAGCAAAGTCCCAAAGAACAATCCCCCGCCAATAGCCCAATCCCTACGCAGCCCCACCCCTCGGCCCACCGACACCAAAACTCGAGGCCCCGGCGTCAGGGATCGCACTAGGCCGCGAAGGCTCGAGCCGCGTCCCAGGCCCGGGACCCGACACGGGGAGAGCGGCAGCCGGAAAGCAGGCAGAGAGAGGAGGGAGAGGACGGCCCCGGAGCGAGCCACAGGGCAGCGGTGGAAGCGGGCACCTACTAACCTCGGTGGCGACCCAGACTGACGGTGCAGGCACTGGCGTGGTCACGGACATCCGGAAGCTGGAACTCCCTCCTGGTGGGCCGGCTCAAAATATCGGTCCGGGCGGCGTGTGCAGCATGTCCCTGGGCACAGCTGGGTAGTGTCCGGTCTCAGCAAATCACCCCGACATCGGGCAACGGTGAAGAAAAGCCTGCCCGAACGGCGGAGCTTCAGCAGGAGGCATCCACCTTGGTCGCCTCCGAGACCACGCCCCCGTGTGTCCGGGGAGTATAGCCTCCAGGCATCAACCAGACCTCTGCAATGAATAAATTGTGTAAATGTGTTCTTCATTTTGTTAGGAACATATTTAACGTGAGACTTTCCATCTAAAAAAGGGTCTACAATCTGTTTAAAATCACCACCTACTATTAGATTTGCATACAGGCAGGAACTTAGCGCAACAGACATTTGTTCCCAGAATAGCACCTCATACCAGTGGAACCATAGACCTTGAGAATCGAGATAGCTGTGTTGAATAGTGGCATGTATTATTAGCCATCGACCCTCTCCGTCTCTTTCTCTACTCCCATGGTAAAGGATTTGTGAACCAGTATAACAACCCCATTTTTATGACCAAGGCTGAAGAACTGAAACTTGACCAACCCAATTTTTACGTAGTGAATTTAAATCTTTGTCAAGTAAATGCTTTTCCTGTATTAGGGCATTATTACATTTAAGACGTGCCAAGTGAGTAAGAACTCGCTGTTTCTTAATAGGATTACGCAACCCCTTAACATTCCAAGAAACTATTCTAAAAGGGTTCACTATTGCAATATACTAGCATATATTTTAAACTAAAATAACCAAAAAAGGAACAAAAATAACAAACCATCTGTATATGGATATCTCATGAAATGATTTAACATTCGTTTTCAATGAAGATCTATAATAAACAATGAGATCAAGGACAAACAAAAGAAAAGTGAAACGAGAGAGGAGGAAAAAGGAAATACACAAGTCAAATGCAAATGCTTGATGAAAGGGTTTCAATGCTTTTGCATTTGACTTGTGAGGGACATGTAGTAACGACTAGTTGAACTGCAGCTCTTTGTAGAATTATTTTGATATTGGATACTATAATATTCACTGCCCACTGCTAATATCGTCCCATAATGCTTTGCAGGGCCTTTGGTTGGGGATTGTTTTTTTGCCAATAACTGTGCTTGGGGTGGTCCTAAGAGGATGGGACCACCGCCGAAGTTCAACAAGATGTGCTTTTTGTTTATGCTCTTTGTGTTCAAGGCATCTCCTTGGTCATCCCCCAATGTTAGGGGGGGAACCCCAAAATCATGACCTCTTTCATTGCCTAATATTTTCATTGAAAAAGTTCACTTTTATGAATTGGTTATATGCTTTTTAGTATGTAAAATTGCTTTATCAAATCATCTGAGGATATTGTTGATTTAGCTGCTATGTAAATCCTGATTAGACAATAACGACTGCATAGGGGAATAAATAAATAGCAAAATTAGATAATTAGACAAATTAACTAAAAGTATCCACTATATCACAAGCACAATTAACAATAAACATGTTACCATTAATAACACCCTGATATAATAAATATTCAGTTCAAAGAGAAGAGGACAAAATTGCAAGCGCATGACAGGCTAAGAAACACCAAATAATTAGTTCAAGTCTTTCCAAGATCCATTGCTTCACCCTTGTACTGACGGATACATTTCCTCAGGTCTTCTGGACAGTCAAATGAAAAGGTTTGTTCACGAAAGGCTTACAACTCCTTCCGATGAGCGACAGTTGCACGTGCGACATCTTGGGAGATAAAGACCGTCTGACTGGACCACAACATTTGCTTTCTTTTCTTGGCTACCGATAATACCATAAGCCTGTGGTTCCCAAAGTGTGCGCCGTGATTAGAAACCAGGGGTGCCGCGGCGCAGGATGTGGGTCGTGGAAATTGCAGCCGCAATTCCTCCCCCTCCTTTGTGCTGCCAGGTCACCTGATCCTCGCACTCTGCATCTCAATGAGTGATTGATGGAGAAAGCCTCTAATTCTCACACGTGGCAGATATTGCCCCAGGGCACGCATATCCTGGTGTTTTCTTCTCGCTCCTATCTGGACTGTTTCTCTGAGCCCAGTGCAGCAGCCAGTCCTGTTTCTCTGAGCCCCTATGTCGCTGACTGTTCTGCTTCTGGGACCCTGTGGAGCAGCCTGTTCTTTTCTGGGATGCCGGTGGAGCAGCCTGTCCTTTTCTGTGAGCCCGATTGCACTGCCTGTCCTGTTTCTCTGCGCCCAGTGCAGTAGCATCCTGTCCTGTTTCTCGAAGACTGGTGCAGTAGCCTGTCCTGTTTCTCTGAGCCTGGTGGAGCATTCTGTACTGCTTCTGTGAGTCTAGGAAAGCTGTGTGTCCCGTTTCTCTGAGCCCAGTGGAGCTGCCTGTTTCTGTGATCCTATTGGCGTTGACTGTCCTGAGTCTGTGAGCCCGGTGGAGCAGTCTGTCCTGTTTCTGTGAGCCCATTGGATCTGACTGTTCCACTTCTGGGAGCCCGGTTGAGTTGTCTGTACTGTTTCTGTGAGTCCAGTGAAGCTGCCTGTCCTGTTTCTGTGAGCCCGGTTAAGCTGACTGTCCGGATTCTCTATGAATGAGTCCAGTGCATGTCTTCCTGTCTTGTCACTCTGTGAGTCTCTGAGGCTGCTGTTGCCCTATTTTTCTGCAAGGAGAACCTGTCCTGTCTGAATGCGCCGTGTCGGCAGTAGACAGAATGTCCCACTGCCATGTACCTACTTGCACTCTACCTATGGTTGAGGTGCAGCGCCCTGCCCCCTGGCATGGACAGTCTTCACTCTATGAGCTGTCGGCTCTGCCCTGTCTCCTCTGGGTCGCCCGGTTTCCTTCATGAACAAGCGGCAGTCTGTCCCAGACTGTCCACCTCAGGGCCTATCCCCTGTATGGCCAGAGCTGCCTGCTGCACCCCTTGGGCCTCTATTGCAATCTGCTGGTCATGTAGCTGTATTATACAGCTGCCACTTGCACCCTGCATGCTGTGCTTGGGGATAGAGGAAAGTTGGGGGCACTGTGAGGTCCCTGGTGTAACTGCGAGTGGCTGAAGGTTGTGTGCATGTGAGCGGGGCACAGACGTGTGAGCAATGCATGAACAGTGACGTTTTGAGTTTTCGCTGAAGTTCCTACAGGGGAGCTTTTCATAGATAAGTTTCAGTGGTACAAAAACACAGGAGTAGCCAACGTGCCCCCTTTATTAAGCTGCTTGTGCAAGACAACAAACATGACCGGAACTAATGTCACACTATTTGTACATTGTTTGTATATTGGGGTGGGGTGAAACACATTTCCCTACTTTTCACTTCTGAAAGATGGGGGGACATGAAGCAAAGTAAGAGTGTTCCATTTTAATTACACAAAATAAGAGAAGTACAGAACCAGTTTGCTCCATTTCGTTGTCAAAAATAACATCAGACGGGCGGGTGACACCCCATGTGATGTCACCCGGTGGGGTCCTCACCCCCGCAGCCCCCTAGTGACGCCGCTGTATCTGGTGATTGCTTATTGCGCTCATCAGCCCCAGCGCCTTACCTTCTCCTGCTGCTCAAGTGGGGAGCTGCTCATTACTGGACTAGCGGACCCAGTAATTACTGCTAATGGGCCCAGATGAGTGATCACTCATAAGGCTTAGGGGTCCTTTAGCCTTCCTTACAGGAGGCAACTCTGAACTATCGCAGGATCAGCCGACCTTTGACCCTTGGTAGGTGACCTTGAACAGATTCTTGAAGTGCTTCTTTTTATGTCCTTTAGAGCTCGGCCCAGGACGAGGCCTATGCCCTGATGCAGCCGCACTCTGCCAGCTTCTGTCTTTGCTTCACTCCTCGTTGAGGTGTCGTCGCTCGTGACTGCTGCATGTTGGAGAGCGTTGGGTGGGTGCAGGGTCAGGGGCCTGGTGGAGAGCGTTGGGTGGGGTGAGTGGGGGGAGGGGTGCAGGGTCAGGAGCCTGGTGGAGAGCGTTGGGTGGGTGGCAGCAGGGTCAGGGGCCTGGTGGAGACCGTTGGGTGGGTGGGTACAGGGTTATGGGACTGGTGGAGAGCGTTGGGTGGGTGCAGGGTCAGGGGCCTGGTGGAGAGCGTTGGGTGGGTGGGTGCAGGGTGAGGAGCCTGGTGAGAAGCATTGGGTGGGTGCAGGGTCAGGGGCCTCGTGGAGAGCGGTGGGAGGGTGCAGGGTCAGGGTCCTGGTGGAGAGCGTTGGGTGGGTGGGTACAGAGGGGAGAAGGGTGCAAGGCAGAGGGGAGAAGGGTGCAAGGCAGAGGGGAGAAGGGTGCAAGGCAGAGGGGAGAAGGGTGCAAGGCAGAGGGGAGAAGGGTGCAAGGCAGAGGGGAGAAGGGTGCAAGGCAGAGGGGAGAAGGGTGCAAGGCAGAGGGGAAAAGGGTGCAAGGCAGAGGGGAGAAGGGTGCAAGGCAGAGGGGAGAAGGGTGCAAGGCAGAGGGGAGAATGGTGCAAGGCAGAGGGGAGAAGGGTGCAAGGCAGAGGGGAGAAGGGTGCAAGGCAGAGGGGAGAAGGGTGCAAGGCAGAGGGGAGAAGGGTGCAAGGCAGAGGGGAGAAGGGTGCAAGGCAGAGGGGAGAATGGTGCAAGGCAGAGGGGAGAATGGTGCAAGGCAGGAGTAGGGTATAAGGGGGGAGAGTGGTGCAAGGGAGAGGGCGAGAAGGGTGTAAGGCAGATGGGAGAAGGGTGCAAGGGGGATGGTGATGAAGTTAAAAATTGCCCCCCCCCCGGAAACATTTCTGCGGACGCCCATGATCAAAGCCCACCCCACGTAAACTTCCTGTAACGCCACAGAGCTCCTTGGGCCTTTCTCTAGCCTGGTTACTTTTAGTGGGAGTGCTTTATACTACTCTATGATGGTGTTGTATGCTTTGAGATGTACTTTATAAGATCTTTGTGATTGCAAATAAAGTTTTATGATAGTGATGGCTACTCTCTGAATCCTTGGGCACAGATGCGGATGCTGTGAATAACAGCTCGTTTTAAACTTGAAATACACCAATCAAAGTTCCTTTTGCTTTTTTCAACCGTAAATGATTTTATTCATCATTTACTTCATCCAGGTAAGTAAGCAATATGATTTATATCACTCCTGGGTTTCCATTTTGTATTTATTCCCAATGCATTTCGGCTACTGCCTTCATCTGGGGAATATCTAGTGGAAATCATATAATGTACGTCACTAAGCTAAAATATTACTGAACATTGTCCGCCACCTCATAAACAATACCATGTCGGTGATTTATTAGTATTCACGATGATTATAATGGGGGTGTTCACGAAACTGAAGGTAAGACAAAAGTTAACAGGGGGCGTAGTGATAACACATCTACAAACTAATAAACACGTGAAGGTGTTAAAAATAAAATGGTTGCGGTTTACTGTGTGGACGGTATATACGTGTGTTAGAGGTGCATGCGTGACGAGTAACTCAATTGTGTTTAGCTTAGACGTGAGGTGTCGAGACTAACATAATTCAAACATCGCGGTTTGTTCGGGAAGTTATAAATCAACTAAGAGTGTGGTAATGGATCCTAACTATTAGTAAAGGGCTGTGCGAGTAGTACCAGTTAAAAGAACTAGGTAGGCGCTTACCGATTAACACTAGAGCTGCGATGATTCAAGACTAATAACGTTGTTAATGGCAATGAAACAATAAAAAAAAATCTTTACTGAAACGTGAAAATTATTGGATTTATTATCTCCAAACTTTGAAACCAAATGGCATGAACAAATGGATCGAATTCTCATGTTATCTATAATATGTATTCATAATATTTACTGTTGTATATATTTGCAGTCATGAGTGACGCTGGTTCTACTACTTACCATCTAGTATATAAGCCACACCTTTTGAGGCTTCGTATTTATTGTTTCTCATAACCCTTGCATTATTTATTGCTGTAATTTTTGGTTTATTTTTATTGTTTCAATGCCATTAACAACTTTATTAGTCTTGTTGCTCACACGCACTCAATTCGTCGTGCGTATACCTTTAATTTACTGCGCGCTGTATTGCGCACTTAACCACTCCCCCTTACGTCACATTACACACGTCTGTATCCGGGCTGGTGAAGGGACGCTAGAGAATGGCGTTTGAATTGCTTCCCCATTGAATCATCGCAGCTCTAGTGTTAATCGGTAAGCGCTTACCTCGTTGTTCTTTTAACTGGTACTACTCGCACAGCCCTTTACTAATAGTTAGGATCCATTACCACACCCTTAGTTAATTTATAACTTCACGAACAAACCGCGATGTTTGAATTATGTTAATCTCGACCCCTCACGTCTAAGCTAACCACAATTGAGTTACTCGTCATGCATGCACCTCTAACACGCGTATATACCCTCCACACAGTTAACCGCAACCATTTTTTTTTTAACACCTTCACGTGTTTATTAGTTTGTAGATGTGTTATCACTACGCCCCGTGTTAACTTTTGTCTTACCTTCAGTTTCGTGAACACCCCCATTATAATCATCGTGAATACTAATAAATCACCGACATGGTATTGTTTGAGGTGGCTGACAATGTTCAGTAATATATTCGCTTAGTGACGTACATTATATGTTTTCCACTAGATATTCCCCAGATGAAGGCAGTAGCCGAAATGCATTGGGAATAAATACAAAATGGAAACCCAGGAGTGATATAAATCATATTGCTTACTTACCTGGATGAAGTAAATGATTAATAAAATCACTTACGGTTGAAAAAAGCAAAAGGAACTTTGATTGGTTTATTTCAAGTTTAAAACGAGCTGTTATTCACAGCATCCGCATCTGTGCCCAAGGAGACACCAGTACACTTGTATTGGTGCAACTTTGTTGTCTATTACCCCCTCCTGAGCAGGGAGATATTCTTTGGAGCACGAGACACACTCTAGTGTGTTATCTTTTAGGCTGTGCACGGTCAAAACCATTACTCTCTGAATCCTTCATCACGTCTAGACTTGATTCTTCATGTAGACCAGTGGTTCCCAAAGGGTGCGCCGCGGCACCCTGGTGCGCAGGTAAAAAAATGGTGGGGAGCCACGGCCAACTGCCAATTAGGTCAAGGGAGCCACGAGTCAAAAAAGTTTGGGAACCACTGCCATAAGCAATTCTGTATATTCCAGGAAAGAACAATTATACCTCTAGGCCAGCCAGCACTTGATAAACTGAAAGATTTGGGGCCCATTCAGTGAGTGCGTTGTAGATTGAGTTGTGTTTCTTCTTTAAGGCCCACCAGTTTAGGAATACGGACCCGAAGAAAGGCAAGCATGTCGTACCCTCCGCACCCTCCGGAACACCATATATTCAGAGCTTGTTGTGCCTATTCTGAAGTCTTCTGTTTGCTCTTTCAAAAGCGCAGTCTCCTAAGACATGCATCAACCCTGCAATAAAAAGTCCCAAAGAGTTTGTAAATCACATTGCATTTGGATCCCCTGCAATAATTGTGAAGAACCGCTAATACCACTAAACTGAGCCCACTCGTACCACAGTACCTATTTTGCTCCTCACTGTTGTGCGGCACTGTAGGCATATGAAGGATGTAAATTGTTGTGAGGAAATGGTGCAGAATATGAATGCCTGGCTTCATAGTTCAGATATTTCAGCTTGAAGGGCTGTTTCTGAGGTGCCATAATGGTGGAAGGTTACCAAGATAGAGGAAAGAGCTTGTGAAAAGTAAGAGTAAAATGAATTAATCAGCCTGCAGAGGTAGCCTCCATGTCCCGCCTCTTTTCACAGGTCCGTGGCTAGGGGTTGTAACTTCTCCAAACTCCCAGGGTGGTAGAAGCCAGGTGCTTCTGTGGTTTTGCTGTGAAGGTCCTGCTCTCTGGAATATCTGGGTTAGCTTGGGATGGTCCTGTGTTAAACCAGTGTGGTCAGACTGAAAGCGGATCCTCTTACTGGTGATGGATCCCTGGCCTGTGAAGTAACATAAACCACGCAAGGAAATAGTTAGGAATCACATAATTAAATGCACAGCAAAATAAAAACACCCCCACGTATTTAAAATACAGACTTCTTTCTACATAAATAGTCATAAAAAACACACACGCTTTCCCAAGCAGCATATCTTCTTTTGTCGTCTTTCCATCCGCGAACCTCCTGTGTGATTCAGGAGTTAACTCCATTACATGTACATAGTGCTCTTGGTTGAGTAGTGAAAACCTTTGAAATCCATAAGCCCATGGTAGCTTTTTGTAGCCGGTGTGGATTGACTATTTCTAAGAGTATCTTTGCCCAGTTCGGGCTCTGAAGTTAGCCTGGTCCTACAGTTGATTCCAGTTGCCGTGGCAGGGCCCACCCACCCTCCTCTTTTCAGTGCATAAGTTGCTGAATACCAAGGCTGTCTTATCTAGTCTTGACTCATCCTTATGCCTCTTTGATCCTCCAAGCTACACTCTCTGCCCCTTTGTTTCACTCTGGGAGGTACTTTTTCATCCCTGCTTTCTTTCTTTCTCAGTTTCTTTACGTCATTCTCTTCCTCTCTTACCCCCATTTCTGTCTTTCTCTCATGTTATGGGACCTGCAACCACGGACTCTGATTATGAACTGCCTCCTTGTGTACTCTATTCCACTACATAGCTCTACTCCTAGGTAAGAACTGAAATATCCTATTCATTTATCTTTGCTGGGTAGCCTTGAGAAACTAATTGAAAAGTGTTAAACACCTGAACAGCTTCATTTCTAGGGATTTAAAATTGGAAACATGTAAGCTTTACTGATTAACATAAATTACATTTATCTGCAAACAGTTGAAGCCTTATGTGAATTCACCGGATTATCATCTTCAAATCCATGCACTGTAATAAGTAAACATGCATTTATTTGGAGAGTGTTTGCTTATTCACTAAAAAAGCAAGGCTTAATTGAAGTTATGGTTCGCTTTGGTCCAGGTCTGGCTGTAGGGCAGTGCGACTGGTTCCACCGCCCCGGGTGCTGACCTCGGATGGGGGCGCCGTTTTTGCAAGTATATTATAGTTTCAAAACCACTTGCTGCTGCCTCATTACAAGCCTCCAGCAATTTTCAGGCAGCAATAAAAATGGCAAGATAACTGGTGAATATTGTTCTTCCTTGAGAGAGATCGAAGATGGCACCGAGGGTTAAAATGAAGCTACAAAAACCGTACACAACGCAGATCACAATTGCATATATTTAAATAGGTCAGTGTGATACTGCTTTTATCAGAGAGATCAATTTGGTAATTTTAGTTTAGAAGTTAAAATCCTAATGTAGAACAGTGAGCTATTAACTAACGATGGGCAAAGTTGGCAGAGTACCACTCCGTTCAGTCTCATCCCGTCTTATCCCAATTAATAAAACGAAACCTTGTATACCTTTGGTGAAACAACATGTACCTTTATCCTTGCATGCTAAAATGCATATAGTCGTCTCACAAAACTGAAAATTAAAATATAACCAGCTGTGAGAGAGGTGATGATTTTGGGGTACTCCCTAACCTAAGGAGAGAACCAAGCAGATGCCTTTAACATAAAGAGCACATCATGCTGAACGATACGGTGAGGGCCCCATCCTCCTAGAACCACCCCAAGCACAGTTATGGGCAAAAATACAATCCCAACCAAAGGCCTTGCAAAGCATTATGGGACGAGATTCTAGAATGCAGTGAATGTTATAGTATTCAATATCAAAACATTCTGACTCAGCTGAGACCTAATACTATAACATTCACTGCACTCTAGAATCTCGCCCCATAATGCTTTGCAGGGCCTTTGGTTAGGATTGTATTTTTGCCCATAACTTTGCTTGGGGTGGGCCTAGGAGGATGGGACCACCACTGAATCGATCAGCATGATATGTTCTTTGTGTTCAAGGCATCTGCTTGTCCTCCCCTAGGTTAGGGGGTGACACCAAAATCATCACCTCTCTCATTGTCTGATGTATGTTTCAAAGCTCACTTTTGTTAACTCGTTATATGCTTTTTAGCAGGTAAAGTTGTTTTATTGAAGGGTTGTGGGTACAGTAGCTAACTAATTCTTCGCAACCTCCTCGAGCGGAGTTCATTGCCCACGGTTACTATCAAGAGCTGCATGCAAACTGCAAGGTATAGATTAGAGTGCTATGATTTTTTTTCCCGTCTTTCATTATCCAAAAGTTGGTAAAAGGGTTCATTTGGGTAGAAATCAATTCTTATAATTAAAGAGAATCCCCAACAATGGTGTTGAGTTTTAAATTCTGAGTTTTTGCTTCCCCAGACCAAGCACTCCTAAACTATACAGACTACCAGTATGGATGACATGTGACTCCTACACCTTGTGGTCCTCTGCCTTATGTAACATTTCCTATATACTGATTTACATACCTAGGATTGATTGCCTCTGTGTAGTGTGAGACGTAAAGTAATCTTACACCCTACACTGGTATTAGTGGCGGCAGACGGGCTATAAAAGGAATTGAATGCATCTGAGACAGAATGGTTATGGAGACTTGAGGAGTACTGTTAGAGTGGTAGTGAGGGAATCGGTGGAGAAGGTGGTCACTGGGGTGCGCCAACAAACATGTTGCACTGGGCGCTACCAGCGCTAGAGCCATCTCTGCTCTGGTCCGTTACAACAGCCCAACGCAAGGGCATCCACTCTTGCGATCTGGGTCCTGAAGTCTTATAGTTTGGTCACCTTGACCTATCAGAAGTGAGTACGCAAATGCGTAAAGAGGTTTCTCTAGTCCAAGAGTTTGTTACTCATCCAAATTGAGATTTGTACACCACTGAAACAATCTCAGTACACAAGCCTTGCAGACCTCCGAACAAGGCATCTGCTACTTGCTGCATCTACTAAAGGCAAGGTTTAGCCTACCCTTAAATAACAGTACACCTGGCCACAGTACCTGCGTACCTACGAACCAGAAAAAACATGTCAAATTTTAAAACACTGTTTGTGAAAGCTTTCATGGAAGAACGCAAGAGTAATTTCGGCTAGAATACCACCTCTTCCTTTGTGGGACCTTAACATTATGCTAGCAAGATTTGTGGAACCTCACTTGGAGCCATCACACTCTTGCCCAATGCAGTTCCCTTCCTTCCGTGAGGTAAATGTAATACAAGCCCGAACTGTAGAAGAACCCCTTGTTAAAGTGCACAAAGATGGGGTTATTCTTAGAAGACCCCCTTAAGTTCTGCCTAAAGTCGTCTCCCCCTTCCATGTCAACAGGAATGATTGTTTTCCTATGTTTTTTTCCCATGACCTTATTTAGTTGTGGAAAAGACCTTGCACGTTTTTGATATTAAGAGCCCTGGCGCAATACGTTGACCATTCTATGTTATTCAGAATGACTAAGCAACTATTTCTAGGCAGACCCAGTATGGAAATCCCATTTTCAATGCCAGATGGCTTATCGTTTGCATTTCGATTTGCTATGCCAAAGCAAAATGCACACTACGCTGTGTGCCTCCAGCGTTGCCCAATAGGAAAAAATAAGCCACTATGGGTTTCCTGGGTAACCTTTCAATTGAAAAGATTGTTAAGCTGCAACATGGTCAGCCATCTGGGCTTTAATTAAACCTTACTCTGGATGCGCTGGCCAGACAGGCACGTCAGGCTGGGAAACAGTCTTTAAAATCTTGTTCCAAAAATCTTTGTTTCCACTTTAGAGCTGCTGCTTTAGGGAGAGGGCATTTCTTTCCAGTCTAAACAATGCATGTGATGTACAGCAGGATATGCTACAAATTGAAAATGTTACTTACATGTAACAATCAGTTTGTAGCTTGTTGTGATGTTGATTTTACATGCACCTTCCCACCTCACCGGGATGCCATGTGATGTACAGCAGGATATGCTACAAATTGAAAATGTTACTTACATGTAACAATCAGTTTGTAGCTTGTTGTGATGTTGATTTTACATGCACCTTCCCACCTCACCGGGATGCCATGTGATGTACAGCAGGATATGCTACAAATTGAAAATGTTACTTACATGTAACAATCAGTTTGTAGCTTGTTGTGATGTTGATTTTACATGCACCTTCCCACCTCACCGGGATGCCTGTTCATGGTATGAAATTGGCAATGTAAACTATCTTATGATTGAATCTATATACAATTCTGTACTAGTGTACATAGACTTTCCTGCTTGACATCTGTACATCCCCTTTCACTTACCTGTACGGAAAACATAATCTGAGGTGGAGTCTGTGTCCTGGTGCTATGTGGGTGTTGGTGGAAATATCGCTAGTTGCCTTGAAACCAAAATATTTACTTAGAAGAAAAATAACTTGCAATTTCCTCACCCAACAATAGAGGGCAGGAGTTTGTAACGCTTGTGAATCCACAGCACTACCAGTTGCGAACTGTTTGTTACGGATAAGCAACCGTTTTCCTTAATTCATACTGTTCCAACTGGAGAAAGTCATCATACTCATTGTCTCCAAAATGATCCATCTACATTATAATACATCACACGTGTTAATCATACAGTGGCAGTGCCCACTACAACATGCCCTCCCCAACCAAATTCTGCTGCAAAGCATACCGTAATTGCTTCTAAAGTCTTACCAGTCTTTATAGTAGTGTTTTGCCAACAGATAACCCTTGCTGTGCACTAATGAAGACTTAGTGATATTGTCCGGTCCTGACGAATGCCCTGACCATGTTTTTGTGGCTTAAAAAGACAGGCATGTTTTAGTTGCATTGCACAATCTTTTTAGGACACTCTTTTATCAATACAAGGAAGGGGCCAATAATGCAGAAATTACTTTCAGCCACTCTTCAATGCATTTTTAACTCTTGTGAGGTCCTTGAATACAAAAAGCCCTTACCAGGTCGAAGGCTACATATTTCCATCACAATTTAACCTCTTCGACGATCATGAGGAGCTCGGCTCGTCATGAGTTACACCTCTCGTACGCTCATGACGAGCTCAGCTCGTCATGAACCGCGGGATTCCGCAATCTTTAGCGCACAGCGGGAAAATGCGCCGCACCGATGCGGATAACGGAGGGAATACCCAATTCAGTGCTTGTGTGCAAACTACATTCTTGTCCAATCCTCCACCACATTAAGACCTCGCAAGGTAGCCTGCTATGTACCTAAAGGACGGTAGTGGAGGAGGGACCCAATGATTTAATATCACCTCTGGAAGTGGGTGAGGGTAATTATCCTTTTTAGGAAAATTCTCAGAGTCCATGCAGGGTGACGTAACAACCCAAAACTCACCCCTCCCCACTTCCAACCCTAGACCTGGTGGCCGAAAGAAAGAGGAAGACCAATAGTGGCTAGGTTACCCTTTTAAAGGGTGGTCTTATGTGGTAGCCTTTAGGTGGAAGCAGAATAGGTCTATGGTAGTCGCAACAGCCAAATACATTTAGTACAAATGAGTTTCCAAAATTCTGATATCAATAGTGTCATAAATGGGACCCATAGTTTAGGGAATGCCGCTCCCTGATTAGACAGGGGGAGGTTGATGCGTTCCATCCCTCGTATGTACATACGGTGTAGCCAGCCTAGATGCTTAGGGATCTGCCCTGTACCCCAGTGGGAAAGAATGTTACTCAATACTGCCAAAAAGCACTGGCAAAGACAAATAAGTCTGCACTGGCAGGTAAAAGACTGAATCTACTCTTTACCAATGCTTTTTAAAAAGTTAATAATCGTAAGGTCTGACTTTGCATCCAAAGAGAAACTAGTCCAACAAGACAATCAAACTTATTTTGATAAAAAGACTGAAGAACATCTCAATCTACAAAAAGCTTGGTCAAATCTGACATAGTTTCAGATCATTCACGGATATAGGATATTTTTGATAAGAAAAACTAGAGCCAGAAAAAATATAACGGATCCAACGACAAAGTAGGTAAAGATAAAAGAACAATATCTTGGCCAGACGCATGTAACAAAAAAAAATAGGAGTGTGAGGGCTCCTGCAGCTGTTCCGGCCCCCCTACGGGGAGGCTGAGTGACTGGGTGTGGCCGCGCGGAACCTAGGGGGAGGACCGAGCAGATGCCTTGAACACAAGGAGCATAAACAAAAAGCACATCTTGTTGAACTTCGGTGATGGTCACATCCTCTTAGGACCACCCCAAGCACAGTTATTGGCAAAAAAAACAAATCCCAACCAAAGGCCCTGCAAAGCATTATGGGACAAGATTAGCAGTGGGCAGTAAATATTATAGTATCCAATATCAAAATAATTCTACAAAGAGCTGCAGTTCCACTGGTCGTCCCTAGATGTCCCTCACGAGTCAAATGCAAAACCATTGAAACCCTTTCATCAAGCATTTGCATTTGACTTGTGAGGGACATCTAGTAACCACCAGTTGAACTGCAGCTCTTTGTAGAATTATTTTGATATTGGATACTATATAATATTCACTGCCCCCGGCTAATCTCATCCCATAATGCTGTGCATGACCTTTGGTTGGGATTGTTTTTTTGCCAATAACTGTGCTCAAACTCCGCTACGCAAACTATGCCCAGGGTTCATCTTGATGCTCTGGAGCGCCCCCCCCCAGCTCCCCCCCCCCCCCCCCCCCGAGGACTCCATGTAAATGTATTCTAGCAATTTCGTGAATTATATTAACCTATCAAGGTAAATAAAGGTTTGATGTTCAAAATTGGATCACATTTTAGATATTTAGACATAAGAAGCCTTTAAAATCTTCTGGAGGAGTAACTAAGACATTGTTTTGGTCTCCAAAAGGGTAGAATTTTATAAAGTGACTGGGACCAGACAATACATTACTGGAGGCTTTTTCTTTAGTGAAATGTTGTACTTCATAGTCCGTTCCCCCAAAGCAGCAAATAAAATTTACGTTTTCCAGCCATATGTCTACTGGATAGATGACCTTCATTCTGAACTGAGCCGGCCAGCTTGAACCTTTTCCAGGCATGAATAGGACGCCAGTGTAATTTCCTCAGCTGCAGAGCGATGGGTTCATCTTCCCTTCCACCTGATGTGTCTGGCTGCCGCAAGAAGCACTGCTCTTAGTGTCAAGAGAGGATTTTGGAAGACCAGCGAAAATAGATTTTCTTAAGTCTGTGAGGCTAATACCGGCGCCTGGACCTCTTCCAGACCCGAAGTATGACCAGTGACAGTTAGATTCATAGGTTTTAATCCCAGTTTGGTGTGTCACGCGCCAATGCATTAAAACCCACATATGCCCAGTACTTAAGAGAAAACTATTGTGACAAAATTCTATAACAAGTGACATCCTGATCTGCTAAGTAGTCGGCTATGTTGTGAAAATATCATGGCGGCATGCACGCGGACTATGAAGGTCCTTTGGCATCTTTCTGGGTTGCTGATTGTTGCTGTACTGTTCAGGTCAGTCAGAGTTCTTGAATTGATGGCTTTCAGACACCCCAGCAAGGACTAAGTTTTCTTCTGTGGACAATCTCGATTGTTGAGACAATTTGTTTGATAGCTAGATACTTAAAAAACAGTGTTCCTGCTCTCTTTTTTGGATACTATTTTGTAATATTTGGAAGAACATGTGCTATGTATTTAGCTAGCGGTTGGGGAGACTCGTTGTTGGGACAGCTAAAGCATCAGAGGACATAAACATCTTTTGTTCAATGTTCTGTTGTACATCTGACCTAGCCTTGCTACCTGTGTGCCTCATCTGTCAACTGGCTAATTAGTGCCACCTGTGTGCGTTATCACCTGGGTCAGGCACCATTCAAGATTCATCAACTCCCTTGGAGTCTTAGGGGGAACACAGGTATAGGCCGCCCCCCACTCAAATAATACCAAAACAGATTGTGGCCTATCCCTCAAGACACTCTTATTTTACAATTAAACTCCAGGAACCATGTGGGTGTGTGCACAATCGTATCACTTCCCCTTCCCTGTTATGTAGAGGCTCTTAGTTCATGCATAGGTGTCAATCTTTGTCAAAGTACACGCAAGGTCAACGTTAACATTGCCAAACAACCATCACCCATACCACAAAAAATTGTGGAGAAAGAGAGTGAGCCCCTCACGGTAGAACCGCCAATGGGGTTTTCTGGCTAATGATTTTTTGTGGTATGGGTGATGGTTGTTTGGCAATTTTAAAGTTGACCTTGCGTGTACTTTGACAAAGATTGACACCTTAACATGAACTAAGAGCCTCTACATAACAGGGAAGGGGTAGTGATACGATTGTGCACACCCACATGGTTCCTGGAGTTTAATTGTAAAATAAGAGTGTCTTGAGGAATAGGCCACAATCTGTTTTGGTACCATTCAAGATTCGACAGCTATCCATGTTTGGATGCAGTCTGCTAGAGGCTGAATAAGCAACAGCATTTTCTTTTATCATAATAACTAAATTGTGCTGTTGATAGTAACAGTGGACTTAATCCAGATGTGCTCTAAATCATCCAGTTAGCAACTTAATTTGCGCAAATACACAATGTGCTCTTTTTCCCCATAAAATATTCTAGTGCATTAACGATACTACCAAAAACTGATGGATTAGTCTCCTTTCTTAACTTGCGGACTTAATTTGGAATATCGTGGTTATTTAATGTAGTGCAGTTCTTAACTGGATTCTGTTAAGCTTTTGGGAGGCGGTGTGTAGCAAATGGGTTCTGCTCATTTAGTTCACCAGTAGTCTCACTATTCCTGCGGGCAAACTGCCAGTGTCTACCTCTTAAGATAAGGATGCTGTTGCACAATTAGGGTGAGTTGCTGGGCTGATTACATGTGAACACATGAGCACATGCATGTGTGCATGTATGCAGGCTGTGTATATTAGACTACCCTTCTGTACTGTCCGATATCTGTGCACAGATAGCCTGTCACAGTAGGGACTCTTCAAGGATTGGTGCTGACTTGGAGTTGCCCTTATAATGTGAGTGGGAATTTGTAGTGTCTGGGGATTTCACTGTATTATACATTACAGGCAAATCTGCCATAAAGAACAGTTCTGCTCTACTTAAGCCTGCAGGATTCAGTGAAGTAATAATCTGTTGGACAAACTTGTACCCCGAAGTTTGAATTTGCAGACTGCAGTATCCCAGGTACCTTTTCGCATTTCAAGATCTCATATTATCCATTCTAAGCTCAGAATCGGATTCCAAGCCTTTTCTCATTCTTATTGCTCCCCATTGGAAGGATCAAAGCCCTTCCCAAACATTAGGGCAATTAACAATGCTTGACCACATTCCTGAGAAAGGAAAGGGGTGGGAGGAAATCTGCATTTTATAATTTGCCTGTCACACTCCACCTGGGAAGGAAAAGATTGGCTTGCCTTTGAGGTTTTATGGGAATGGATCGGGCAGCTGTGTACGCTAGAGGCATAGCTGAGGCTCTCACTGGAACCCTTACCAGAGGCAAACTTGATGTTGCCATCTTGAATTGTCCCAGAATGCTGTGCAAGTTGTTTGGGATCGGGGTTGAAGGATGATGTCTGGGAGGGACAATTGGCCAAGGTGCCTGGCCCCTAAAGCTTTCCACCCCCACTTAAAAACCCCTGCTCAAGGGAGATAGTTTTCAGAAGACCCTGGACCAGTTCATCTGTGGATTCTTTCATATACTGCAGGTCTATGAAGATGCTTCTAGTCTGTGAGTAAAATGGGAGAAATTGACATACGTGCCTATAGCCGGTGAACCCCCACATATTATTCACACATCATGCTTTAAAATAGCCAGGCCATACTTCAATACTTAGGCATGTTCATCACAAGTGATTCCAGTTTGGGCTCGAACCTTAACATTGCTCCAATACTACACACAACTAGGTGTGACTTGGAGAGATAGGCTAAGCTGGCACTTAGTATAATGGATAAACTGGAAAAGGGTTTTTAGGAAATTCAGATCTCTCGGGCGCACTGCCTCAGTTTTTACGTTACAGTGTGTGATGTGGATGGTTGGTGTGTAGTGCGTGAAGAGCAGGCGGAAAAACACCCTTAACCGTCTAAAATAGTCAGGAGACTAAACATATATACACAGCTATGCTCTCGCAACTACAATAAGGTATCACATATACAGTACAATGACTGATGAGTATCAAAGAAACAGAAGCAGATTCTTTAGTGTGTTCCTTGTCACAGCAAGAAGATGGTTTATTTTCTCCAGACTTGAGGAATGTCAAACAGAGCCGACACGTGTTTCGTCGTGTACAGTTTAGTCAACACGACTCTTCAGGGCTTAGGGTTCAGCTCAATCGAATGGATTGAAAATAAGTCTGGACTTAGTGTTCATGTTCTATATAGGTAGATAGGAGAGAGACACTTGTTTCTCAGTTCGTGACTAATTAAGAGGGGTATGTTCAAAAGAGTCACGTTAAAAAGCACTTTTTTCTTTGTATTCTGCCTTATTGTATTAGGAGAAAATCTTCGAGTGTTAGCACTCTGAATACTGGTGTGTATCCGAGAGACGACGACCGGGAACCACAGGAGGAGGGATACCATATCACGGCGCACCGCCACAAAGGAAGCGCACCCGTTTCCTGCGAGCCTCTTAATAGATGGATCCCCTCCCGGTTACCACCTGATACACACCAGTATTCAGAGTGCTAACACTCGAAGATTTTCTCCTAATACAATAAGGCAGAATACAAAGAAAAAAGTGCTTTTTAACGTGACTCTTTAGAACATGAACACTAAGTCCAGACTTATTTTCAATCCATTCGATTGAGCTGAACCCTAAGCCCTGAAGAGTCGTGTTGACTCAACTGTACACGACGAAACACGTGTCGGCTCTGTTTGACATTCCTCAAGTCTGGAGAAAATAAACCATCTTCTTGCTGTGACAAGGAACACACTAAAGAATCTGCTTCTGTTTCTTTGATACTCATCAGTCATTGTACTGTATATGTGATACCTTATTGTAGTTGCGAGAGCATAGCTGTGTACTTAGTATAATGGAACCTTGTGCCCTTTTTCAAAGTGATCTCCCTGCCCCATACCCTATATATAATGCAGAATTATTTGCTTGTGCTCTCCCACAAGTTCTTCCGTTCAATAAATGCCAATCTGGTCCATTTCCCATGGGCAAGCCCTAGTCTTCTTTGCAAAATGCATGCAAGCGGCCTTTGATGATGGATTGGGGATTCCAAACCTCTAGTCATATTATTTGGCATCCCCCTTTATGATGTGAAATTCTATGACCGAGGTGACACAGCAGTGAGCTTGTAAGTAAATATACTAGAACCCTTTGACCTTTTCTGCCTAGGACATGTAGACCCAAACCAACACAATATCCCCCATCCCCCTATTCTCCCAACTACCAGAATCTCACTTAAATGCTAGAAAGCTGCAGTACACAGGTTGGCAGGGTTGGGTGACAGAGATCACAGTGTGGCATGGAATGTTGCTTTGGCACATTGTGGGGCTCTGGGGCTTCCTGGTCTGGGACCTTCGCATTTCTAGGCTTGGTAATTTCTGGACAGCAGGCCACATAGAAATGTTCAAACAATTGACGAATTTACCCTACACAAGAGTAAATTCTTTCAGTAACTCCAACTTCGGCACACCCCAGGTCTAGGATGGTTCTCTTCAGGGCCAGTGGTGCTGGCCCCATGTGCACCCTGTGGAACCGTTGGGGAAAGACTTCCATACGACTTCTGTGGACTGGCCTTTGACTCCTCTGCTAGCTGCATGTCCTTAAAGACGATAGGAGACTGTGAGGTCTGGGTAGTGTGACAATGAAGGGTGTTTTGCTGGCTGGTTTCTGAGGGGCTTTGCAAGATGCCCCAACCATCATCAAAGAAGCACCATGAGCCAGACAAATGACAAGACTGGCACAGGGAGCCAAAAAGCCCATCCCTGTCCCCATTAAAAATGCCTTTTAGAGGCAAGGAGGCCTGAAGAAAGAAAATGTTCCTGTTAGCTAGGGCAAGCTACCATGTGTAAAACAAGCCAAAGATCATCAAAATCGTCTCTAAAGTGCCAGCGGTATGCCGGTTTAATTCTTTTTACCAGGGGGCATAGACAGAAAAACAGGTGCATATTTCTTAAAATGACTCTAGGATAGGCCAGGGCTAGATTGTCTGCATTTTTATTTATATCCTCTTCGAGGGAGAAGGAGTGCATAGGGCCACCCACCCAAGCGCAGGCCCCCATCTCCACAGGGGCCACTGCATTGCATAACAGGTTACAGGTACCCCTTCACCAAGACCGAAATAGAGAGAGGAGGTCTCAGAGAGTAGAGCCTGCAGAGTGCTTATCTGCCTCTCACGCCTCTGTGTAGGTGGGGGGTGCATCCCACTTTACGCCTCGAGCCCGGCAGCGGGAGGAATCCTGTTTGCGGATCCCGCCTTCTGGAAACAGCCCAGGGCAGAGGACCCTGTTGGAAGCCACAGGAAAGATGTTCTCCAAAGGTAGGGTTTAAAGCTGGTCTTTTTGGATGACATAACGGTAAACCATCTCGTATTGGAAAAATGCATGAAACAAAGAGGGATGCCAGTCTACGTTCCCTTTATAGATTTTTAGGTCGAGCCTGGCGTACGCAGCGCAAAGCGCTGTCACCAGCAAGGCTTATTGTTGTGGACTTGCCTTGGAAGTGGGACAGGAGATGGGCACACGCAGGGTGATTGGAGCAGGTGCACACGCACGTACAGCCACGCGCTGTGCACTTCTCCTGTCCTCCTTCCGTCCAGGCAAGGCATCTGCATGCAGTAAGTGCGGCAAGAAACACACACATGCAGGCACCAGCCACCCCCAGCCAGTGCACCCGTACTTGTCTCCCTCAACAACAGAGAGAGACACACACACACACACACACACACACACAAGACGCCCCCCTGCCGCTTTCCCTCACTCTGACGTTTCAGGCCACGCTCTCACCTAAGTGCCCTTCTGATGCAGGGTCCGTAGCCCACACTCTCCGACTCAGCCTGCTCACCTGCTGAACTCCAGCAGTGCCTGCTTCGCCGAGTTGTACGCTTCCTGATTTATTTTTATTTATTTTTTTTGCTTTAGGCGCTTTGGCGTCCCCCTCCCTGGGCCGCATCAGCCGCGCATCACTTAGTCAGGCGCTGCCACGGTCAGGAGCTGCAGGTCACGCCGATGTGCACGCTCGCGCCGTGCCTACAAAGCGCGGTGCTTCACTTTCCCTTGCTCCTCGGCTCGATCCGAGGCTATATTCCTAATCTATGTCATTTTCCTCCATGATAGTGTCTGTTGGGGATTTCGCCACTCCCCGTCCCTTGTTTTGCATTTTACTGTGTGCTTGCAGTTCCCTTAAACCTGCAGTGCGCAGGACGTAATGAGGTGTAATGGCACACGTGTAGTTTCCAGAGGCGCTCTCGCTAGTGACTGTGATGATTTGGTGGAGACCTCGGCATACACCAGGCGTGATTCCAAGGGGTGTTCGCGCCAGACACAGGTCTGAAAAGGTACTATCGAATCGCATAGGTGTGGTTTACACTTTAGTAGGGTGCTCCTCATTTACTGATTTGGAAGTATTTTGCTACAGAAACGTTGCATGGCTGCTGGGATAAAATGCTATAACTCGGGTGCCTGGGATACAGTAACCCCCGTATCCTGGCTATTGTTTTCTTGTTATTTTAGACCATGCTGCGTAGGTGAAAGATCTCTTTCTCTGTGAGCCGTTACCGTCAGTGCTTTACATCGGCAGGTTCTGTCGGGTACTGACTACCCACACTTCGTTCATTCGGCCAGGAGAGTGCCAGCACTTCTCGGTAGCAAGTCGGTGCTTGGTGATAGTAAGTAAACAGGAGGCCACGTTCAGGGGACTACCACAGCTGCTTGGGAAGTAATACAACACACACCTCATCGAAAAGTCCTTGAGCTTTTGAAGTCATTGAAGGCATAAGTACACAAGAACACAAAATAAACCGAAGAGCTTTTTCCTTTTATTTTTTTAGTTGTATGGTTTTATTTTTTTAGTTGTATGGTTTTATTTTTTTAGTCAGGAGTGGGGTATACTATTGGTATGGTGACGAAAAATATGTGCAAGTCTGCAGACCCTCCAAGCTTCACATTTCCTTACTTGCGTAGCTCAGCCATTCTACATTGTTTTTGTTGCATTATGGGATTCGTAGTACAGCTTATCCAATTATAAAACTAGGACTACAAATGCCAGAATGTAAAGAAGATACCTGTCCTAGCTACATCAGTTTTTTGCACATAAAGGACATATGATAATCTCCACTATTGCTATGCCCCCGCGTGTGATGTCATTCTGACTTTTCATTAAATGGTTCTTGAAATGCTGGAACTAATGTTTCACATGGGCAGATACTGAATACCTGCACGTATATAATTTGAAAGGGAGAGTGCCAGCACTTCGAAGTGGGATTCGGTACTTTTAATATGGTAGCATCAACACGTCTGAGTAGAAAAAAGGGACTCCGCATCTGCGCATTCATTAACAGTTCTTTATTTTAAGCACCGACTGTGACTTCCCCACGTGCTATTTTAAAATATTTGTTATTCAGTTTTACCATATACAATATCATGTGTTCGTGCTTTAAGTGGGATAAACAAACTGGGGGGGAGAGGGGTATTTTAAAGGGGCGCGGCCAGTGTATTTAAGGGCGTGGCTTTGAAACACTTTAGCTAAAAATCTGTGCTTAGCATAGTGTGCCGCCCAACTTGAATTTTGCTGTTTATGTCTCTGCATCCAGATATATGATATGACAAGTAACATCATACCTATAAGAAGTCAGGACTATTGGCTTTGTAAATAGTTGTTAGTTGCATAAGTTAAATAAGCAGCAACTTGGCTTGTATATAAAATTGAAAAGCTTCTACTTCAAGCCCTGGTGACCCCACGACAATGTTGTTGCTCCTGAGTTTAAAAAAGAGAAGGGAAATCCAGAGAGCAAATGACCCTCTTTAAAGGATTTCCCTTCCCCTACAACGCTCTCCTGGAATGACTCATGCTGTAACTTCTCCAGTACTGAGAACTGAGAGGTGTGAGCACGCCCACATCGATGTGCCTGCTGTCACTGCAGTCCGGAAAAAAAACGGACCGCCTGTGCCAGGGCACAAAACAGGGCACGATAAAGACCCATTTAAACAAGCGTTTGCAATGCAATAGGTCTCGCACTTATGCATGTGAAACTATTGACATTATAAATGGCACTGCCTTTTAGTTATGTTTTAAAAACGAAATAAAAAAAAAGGCATTGTCATTTGCAATGTCAATAGCTCAAACTTGCGTAAATGCGAGACCTATTTCATTGCAAATGCTTGTTTTCAACTGCTTTTGACCTCATGGACAGGCCAGCCCTTAGGGAATAATTGAGTGCTTTGGCAGTACCAGTGTGTCTCCTAAAACTCATCATTGCTCTCCACACAGCTACCTGGTGTCATGTCATGATAGGAGGCAGGTGGGGTATGACTTCGAAAATCTCATCTAGAAATGGTTTGAAGCAGGAATACCTATTGGATCCTCTGCTTTTTGTCACTTTATATGGTGGACCTGTCCAATGTGCTGAGCAGGGTTGCCTGTGATGCCCCAAAACTAGGCTCTTATCCTTCAGGAACTCTCCTTTATGTGGACAATATTTTCCAGTCAGACCTGACTCCTAAAGACCTCCAGGTCACATTCAAGCTGTTTATCACCAACAAAGCGATACATGGAACAGGACCGCTGCTCATCAAGAATAAAATCACCAAATACACTCAACAAAGGAATTCTCACTCTAGATTGGCACCTTGCCTCAAAATCCCACAATACAATAAAAATACCGTAGGTGGCACATAATTCTCTGTTCAGGTAGCCAAACTATGGAACTCTTTATCCCGAAACATAAGAACCATGGATAACCACCTTACCTTCAGAAGACAAATCAAGAGTTGGCTCTTCCCAATATAACCACCATACTCAAACATAAATATACAGCATATCCCTCTGTATATTGCATTTATTCGGACTATAGATGTGTACCTACATGTATGTTGCTTTTCATAAACATGTATAATGTTTATAAATATATAAATATTCTTTAGTTCTGCTTAACATATGCACATATTATATTTTATGTTTAACATGTATGTAGGTGACTGCTTAAATAAAGTAAATATTTTTATCATAACTATTTATCTACAACTGATTATCTATTGAATTATAAAAACAAAATTATATAAAAACAAATGCACTTAAAGTACACCAACACTTGAAAGTCTGAGTTTATTACATACAACTTAAATCTATATTTATTCCCTTCCTTATAAATATATAATTTCCATGTACTTGTATATCTTTATATTTATTACATTACTTCCAATTCAGCATCTCCAATGCACTACCCTATCTCTTCCCATACCTCTCTCGTTATAATCTCTACCTCCACTCTGACTCATCTCAATCCTTATTCTACTTCTGTGAACTCCAAAATAACACTTTCTAGACTCTTCCCTCCACCACCCCTCCTAGAATCCTCTCATACCTCTTTTACTATTTAGATCTCCAAAACAAGCCATTCTAAACCATTCCCTCGGACTACCCCCTCACCCCTACCTTCCCTTTACTAATCCTAAACCTGCTCATACTGCTATGAGCGCCAGAAAAAAAACCTTTCTTGACCTTCCCTCTCTCTTCTATCCCTACACTATCCTTTCAATCCAACTAACATACTAACATGTCCCCGATCAAATTAATTTAATATTTCCCTATATTAATTTCCCTCTAATCCTATTTGGGTTCCGAAGTAGCGTGCAACCCTCCGAAAAGCGCCTCAACACCTCATCAGGGGTACCAAGTGCTATATAAATGCAAAACCTTTCCTGTCTTATTCCCCCACTATCCTTTTCAATCCAAATAGCAAACGTACATGTCCAATGCTCAAATTAATTTCATATCTCCCTATACTAATTCACCACTAATCCTTTTTGGGGTCCAGAGGAGTGTGCTACTTGCCGAAAAAGTGCTGCGACGCCTCATCAGGGGTAGTAGGTGCTATGTAAATACAATTACAGCAGCTCCCCAGCACCATATTTATATAAGTAACCCTAGCTTTTGGCTCTGGAGCATTGGAACTCCTTCTGGTTGGTCCTATGGCTACATTTTGTGGCCCGATGAGTGTGAAGAAAGACTGATGTGTTTAGTTTGAAAATGCTTTCTTGACAATACTGGTGACTATCGTTGCAATGTTGAAATATATAAGGAATGCTTTTTAATACTGCCATTGTTCCCAGTAATTCCAATGGTGTTACATAGACCAATAATGTAGTTATTGTTATTATTGTGGTGACATCCTGACAAAGACCGTAAACCTGCCTTATATATACTAACAAACCTAATGTTGTTTTTGCATCTGGTATAGGTGAGTGGGTTTTCTGATTATAGTGCTCCGGACCCACTATATGTGTAGTGTGATATGAGCGTGTCAACAAAGGTACTTCCATCTACCTGAATGTAGCATTTAGTAATGAGGTGTAATAAATGTGCTTTTCCTTTATAAGAGAAAAAGCACTGATTGGACAATTGGAGTGTTGTTTTTGTTGCATGCCAGCAATTTGGGATTTCTAGTCCACACCACCTTCCTTGCCTAGACCTTGGACTGCTCTGCTTTGCTATCAGGAGTCAAGTTCTGCAACGTGGTACTTCGATCTCAGTAAAAAAGCAATTGCGGACTAATTACTTGGGAAGGACTCCTATCCTTCTAATACCCAGTTTTTACAGGGTGGAAGAAGACTGTTTTTATATTGTTAAAGCATTCTTTAGCCTTGTTCTTGGATGAGGTCATGCTGTTAAGCAATGTGTATTTTGCTTAGAATAGTAACTATTTGTGGCTGCATTCTCTGTCCTTAAGTATTGTGTGTATGTCCTCAGAAGGGGGTTTCCTTTATTTACTTTCCACTGCTGCTGGGTTTTGACTTTGCCTGCTCACTTGACCTAAGTACAAGTGGGAATTTTAACTGCTATTTTCAATGTGGCGAGAGAAAGCACACTAATATCAGTCAGATTGCCTTACATACTTAGATGAAAAGGCGTGGGATCTGTGCTTGGTATTTAATGAAACAACCATGTATCTGGAAGCTGTAAATTTAAGTTAATAAGGTCTTTATGGGTTTCAAGGTTTTTCTGGATGATGAGTTTAGATACAAGTGGAATGAGGGGGCGCAACAAGACCCAAACTTCGGGCGTTGGCTAACACTGCCAGTCAGGGCTGGCCCTAGCACTGGTCACAGGTGGTGCATCAGTCTTTCTTAGCGTCCCCATTCTCCATGAATACCCTCACTACCACTCACCGATGATGCACTTTATCTCTCTATAGCACCTTTATGACAAACCTGTCATTTTTTTATAGCGCTACTCATTGTTTACTTTCACTTAGTTCTGTGTTCTGCATGGAACCTGTTCTTTGTAGCAGGCACATTAACCCTCTGCACTGTGTGGGTGGCAGGAGTACCCATGTGAGCGCACGGTGAGCGATGCGACAGTGTGAGAGTAGGGTAAGAGAAGTGACTGCAGGGTGAGTGAGGTGACCATATACATTTGGGTGTGGGTGTGGATATAAGTGCAAAGTGGGACGAAAGAATTCATGGTAAGTGATGGACTTGTCTCAATCCTCCTCCTCCTCCTCCTCCTTTCCCTCTCCCTCTTATCCCCCCCCCATGTGATTGAGCCTGTAGATTGAGCAGTGAGGGGGGACAGGCGAGTGAAGTGTCACATGAGTGCAGGGTGAACAACGCAAGTTCATTGTGAGTGCAGGGTGGTCGCTGTGAGTGCGTGAGAATCGCTGTGAGTGCAGGCTGAGCGTGAATGAGGAGGGAGTTGTCTGACCGCATGGGTGCCTTCCCAGACACTTGAAGTAACTCTGCATGCTGTTGATGGCAGCGTTGGGTTTCAGATATAAATTAAACTATTGCTATTATGGCATTCATCCGGGATCGAGGGTGGGGGGAAAAATGTGCTGATACTGCAACAAACTTCCAGTCTTATAATTAGGGTTGTCAGCTCATTATTTTGATGTCCCAAACGGTACAAAAATAAACAGTCACCTGAAGCTGTATTTTTAACACTTACCTGTGCATATTTCGAACAGCAAATATAAATAGAAAGCACTTTTAATTCTGATCTAGAGCGGTATGAATATTCCAGGACTGATAATTAAAGGGAACCAAGACCAAAAAGTCACATTACAAATGAATACATATATTTTTATTTATAACCCCATTTAGTGCAAGATGAAGTCTTTGTAGGCTCTTTAATCACATGGCTGGCATATTTCTTTTGGCAACCCTACTTTATATTCCTTTTCATAAAATGCACTCTCACGCTACGGCAGAAAATGTAAAATTTAAATGTAAGAAATAGGCAGAGTGCAGGCCCAGGTGGTACTGGAACCAGAAAATAAGACTAAGCCTCAGTAACCAGTTTACAAAGGAATCTAAAAATGCAACTGGGCTTTAAAGACCTGTGAAAAACTAGGACGCGTCGGAGATAAGACTCCAGTCACTGCCCAGCCGAGCCCACAGCAGCTCGAGCTGCAGCAGCCCCGTCTAAGACACACGACTGGGGGAGGGGGCTGAAGCCCTTTTAGCTCAATAGGCGTTGTGCGCCTGAGTGGAGTATTCTGTAGCGAGAACTGGAGATAGAAGTGACCTTACTATTCCACTGGCAGTGGATATTGTGTTGTCATCTTTGTCTAACAATGATTAAGTCAGTGATGGAACCTTTAATGTGCATATATTCTGGGAAATGTTATTTGACTGGCTTTGTGTGGCAGTGTTATTGTTTCCTTTGTTCAGTTCCAAATTATAATTACAGACAGTTTATCATGGCTGGGGTTGGCTTGTAGACTTTGTCATCAAAACATGCAGAAGATGACCTGTAAAAGCTTCATCATTTCCCTGGATGTTGGTAATTGATGTTTATTCAGGATTGTGTAACCTTGTTGATCGGGATTTTCATAATGAGATCATGGTGCGGCAAGTCGGCCTCATTAGTCGGGAGATGGAGATGCCTATAGATGTTATCCAATTAGGGGCCTTTACTTGACTATGTGGGCTAGAGATATAAACAACTGTTTAAAGGAAACCAGACGAGGAGCCATGTCTCCTTATGCACACAAGAATTCCAAATAAGGCATATTTTGTATGTGTTGTGTTTTTCTAATACCACAGTAGGGAGAGGTTCTATTAAAGAATGGTTCAAAACACAACCTGTCCTTAAGAATGTCCATTACGTAGACGGGCACTCATTTTAAGCAGAAACATGTTGACAGCCAGACCATGGTGGTCCCATACCGCAACTCCTTTCTGATTTCAATTTTGTGCAAGGGAGATATTAAACTTGAGGTCCCTGAAGAGTTCTCACTTTTAAGGAGTCTTGGGGAGAAATAAGTCGCTTGCTGACCGATTTGAAATCCCAGCTTGGATCCTTATGGAGTAGAACACTGTACAGGGCTAGACTGGCCGTTGCGGGCACCGGGCAATCCCCTGGTGCGCCGCAAGGGTGGGGAGCCGGTTTTGGGCCCCTGGGGGCCGTTTTTGTTACAGGGCCGTTTATGCAGCATGGCTGCAAAATCGGCCCTGCAACAAAATTGGCCAAAAACCGGCCCCGGCAAAGAGCTCGGTCGCACCTCCAACCTCCCCCCAGGGGGGCCGGCCAAGCACTTTGCCGGGCCGGTTTTGTTTCCCAGCACACTGTACTATAATATCGTCACAGAGCTCTGAAAGAAACCCACCTTATTCCAACAAATAGAGGTCACATTGAGGAGAAACTGGATGAAAAAGCATGCCCATTATACTGGGCGAGGGTTTTCGTCCTTTTAGCATAGTGTTAGATGCTTCTCCAGAGCCGCATGGAGCAAACAAGCATTTACAATGCAACGGTCTCGCCTTTGCAAAAGTTAGAGCTATTGGCATTGTAAATGACAAAATTGTCATTTATGTGTTGGTTTTGAAAACAGATAAATAAATGGCATTGTAATTTACAATGCCAATAGCTTAATCTCTCGCAAATGCGAGACCTATTGCATTTGCACCCACATACACACAGAGCCACACACACACAGCCACACACACAGAGCCAGCCACAGACACAGAGCCACACACACAAACACACACAAACACACACATAGAGCGACACACACATAGAGCGCTACACACACACAGCGCCACACACACACAGCCACCCACACACACAGCCACTCACACACACAGAGCGCCACCCACAGACAGAGCGCCACCCACACTTACACACAGCGCCACCCACACTTACACACAGCGCCACCCACACTTACACACAGCGCCACCCACACTTACACACAGCGCCACCCACACTTACACACAGCGCCACCCACACTTACACACAGCGCCACACACTTACACACAGCGCCACACTTACACACAGCGCCACACACTTACACACAGCGCCACACACTTACACACAGCGCCACACACTTGCACACAGCGCCACACACTTACACACAGCGCCACCCACTTACACACAGCGCCACAGACTTACACACAGCGCCACCCACTTACACACAGCGCCACACACACACAGAGCGCCACACACACAGAGTGCCGCGCCACACACACAGAGCGCCCACACACACACAGAGCGCCACACACACACACAGAGCGCCACACACACACACAGAGCGCCACACACACACAGAGCGCCACGCACCCACATACAGAGTGCCACACACACACACAGAGCGCCCTCCACACACACACACACAGAGCACCCCCCGCCCCCCCCCCCCACTCACACAGAGCACCACACAGAGAGGCCCGCACACATACACCGAACCCCAGAGCATAATTCCAAGAGCCAGCAAAGGCTCGAAGCGTAGGAACCAGGGAAGTCGTCACCTCAGGCAAGCAATGTCCGTGAGGGTGTGTGAGGGGGAGGGTGTGTGTGTGAGGGGGAGGGTGTGTGTGAGGGTGGGTGAGGGTTAGGGGGTGTGAGGGTGGGTGAGGGTGAGATGGTGTGTGAGGGTGGGTGAGGGTGAGATGGTGTGTGAGGGTGAGAGGGTGGGTGAGAGGGTGAGGTGGTGGTAGAGATTGGAAACGTGGGACCTTTGCAGCTGGGGGCGCATGTCACAGAACTAAGGCTGCCACCTGGTTGTTATTTTACTGGCCTGGCTTGTATTTGTATACCAATTAAAAAAATGTGGAAAAGTAGAGCAATATGGTATTTCCCTTTTGAACCGGAAACCTAAATGGGCGAACACAAGACAAAATCACTTAAAATGAATGAGCTGTCTAAATTATGTCTAAACAACACATATAGTAAGTATGTATACCACCGACTGCGAGAGTAACATAAAAGGGGTGAAGAGCTTTGTATATTATGTGTTAACCTACCCTCCCTTTGGTTCATTACATATTTGTGTTTTTATATCTTATTTTAAAATGTTACGGAACAAGGAGGCTCAAGATGTGGATGATCTCTATTTTTATTACGACTGTCAATAGCCGATCGTTTTTGGGTCTCGCTGGTAATGCATCCAAAGGATGCATGTGTCCAGCTGGAGACGTATAGTTATCGGTCTGGGGGGGAAGGAGGACAAGAGGGTGTACGAGCTTTTTTCCTGGATTCGTGTAGGCGAACGCGCACGTTCCGTCCTGCGCCGCGCACTTCCCTCCCATACTCCCAGCCTAACGCGCATGCATGCACACAGACACACACACACGCGCACACGCACTTACACTTACACAGACATGCAGGCACCCAGACAGGCAACCCCCCCCCACACACAGTCACACACACACGCGCATACTCACAGACTCCAAGACACATACATACACGCACGCACGCTCACACACATACACAGCCCGCCGCTGCACGCGCGCGCACACACACATGTCCCCCGCCCTCGCAGCCCAGCAAGAAGGCGAAGCCCCACTCACCGGCAGCAGGACTCTTGCTCCCTTCTTCGGCACCGGGGCGCAGGGTAGGCTCCTGCCTGCTCCGGTGCTCCAAACAATCGCGGCTCTTCCGTGGGAGGCGGGGTAGGCTCCCGCCCTCCTACTTCCTGTTTCCGGTTGTCCCGCCCGGCCTGCCTGACTTCCTGGTCGCAGGCCGGCGGCGTTGCGTGGACTTGGTGGAGTCGAGTTTACTGAAAATTCAACATGCACCTTTGTTGTTGCTTCGTTCCTTCTATTCATTGTTTTTGTGTTTTGGTGTCCTTCCCAGCAGAGAAGAGACCTTACTATTGCATTGCATTTTCAAGACCTGGATTTGATTAGTATGGCCTGTAGCATGTGCCTTACTGGAGTTTGGCCTCTTATCTTAGTGTATCTTCTTGAATCTCCTAGATTTCTTTGGGCTGGGATTCAGTAAGGATTTTCAACATTTTATAAGATAAAATTGCTCAAATAATTGGGAACATCCCTGCAGAAAGCTGAAATTCTAAACTTGGAGGTTTTCGTAAGGGTACGTTAGCAGATGCTTTAAAGGATTTGGTTTCAGGAATCCCTTACTCAAACTGTAGGGCTTTTTGAATTGGGCCTGTTGCTCCTCTTCAAAACATCATAGCTACTTTGATTCCTACTAACTTTTTCTCCCTCACTCTAGTACAAGATTGGTCTTTTTCCAGGATATTTGCAATAATAGAAGCATCTGCCTCCATCTTCTCAACAGGCAAACTGTCCTCAATCTCCATTGTACGCCTGATGAGTAAAGCATGGGTTTTTTGTTGTTTCTCTCCAAATGAGAAGCAATGTAATCTGTAACTCCATGTGGGGCCTTCACTTGGGGAATTCTCACCAATCTTCACTTTTTCTATTCCACTACATCCACTGATGCTACTTATAAAGCTTACTCTCTGTGCTTTACCAAGAAGCTTGTTCCTTTATTTTTCAAATGTTTCCTTTTTTAGATGCTTCCGTTGCGCTTCTGGGATGCCATCTAAGTCATGTAAATACAAAACATATTGCATTACAAATGCTATAGGTATCACATTTGAGAAAGTTATAACTATTGGCATTGTAAATGACAAAGCTATTAATTTAGCTATTTAAAAAAAAAACATAAATAAAAACTTTGCCATTTACAATACCAATAGCTCAAACTTTCCTAATGCGAGACCCATTGCATTGCAAATGCTTGTTCTTTACTTATTTTAACATTTGGCACACCATGTGAATTTTGTATTCTTCTTTTAAAGATATCTGTTATATCTAAATAAAGATATTTGATTTGATTTGATTTGACATATAGTAAATAGAGGGCTAGACCCCACGTTTCAAAACAATGCTGATACTTTGGTACACATTTGTTGTCACCTACCAGCTCTTAATCCTTTCTCAACAGCAACACATACACATGGCCGTTTTTTATTTCCAGAAATGTGTCACTGGTGCAGCCTCTAGCTTCCGTCACGCGTTGGAATAGAAAGAGGACAGGCGTGGCATGCGTCTTTCTGACCTATATTAAATTTCCACTTTTCAAATCTGAGAGGCTCGAATCCAACGGGGACTTCTTTGCCGTTTAGCCTTTCTATGTTGGTGAATAGGATACTATTGCGTTTGGTCAAACTAAGATAAGTAATTTAATACGGAGTGCCGAGTAACCAGAGCAGTGGCAGCGAGCGCCATGTTAAAAACTTTTTATGGCGCGTTCACACCTACGTTTCTGCAGTTTAAAATGTAAAGGGTTCATTACTGAGATGGGATTGACATCATTAAATAATGTCTGCACGTGTAGGTGTTTATATTTATTAAACGTTAACACTCCGACTCCCTTTCCCACTAGGTAAAATGTTCTCGCACGCAGTAGTTCTGCACTTTGTGCTCCTCACCCGGAAGTGGAAAAGTTTTCGCCGGCTCAGCTAGAGCCGCGGAGCAGCTGTTCTTGGCGTTCTTGACTCTTCCTTCGATCTCCTGTAGCTATGGCCGTCAATAACTCGTCTGATCCGCGGAGGGCCAACAAGATCCTACAGTGAGTGCAAATGGTACTTGGGAGAAGTGATATTGGGATACCCAGGTGGGCTGGGTGTTCCTCAGGGCTGTAGGGCAGGCATTATGTAGTTTGGCATCTGCGGAAGGTTAGATACCTGGAGAATGGTCTTGAATGGCATAGTCGAGAGAACCCGAGCACGGAATGGCATTAGTAGAGCAAAGCAGAATGGAAGCCATTGATCTCTAAGCCTCGTCCTTTTCAGATTGGGGGCGTGTTTTCTAGGATGTAAACAAGTCAAAAACACGCCCCCAGTCTGAAAAGGACGGGCTTAGAGACAAATGGTTATTCTTTCGATCTAAGCCCCGTCCTTTTGCGATTGGGGGGCTTGTTTTTGACTCAAAACGTCACTAGTAGAACAAAACTAAAAAACATGCCCCCCAATCCGAGAAGGACGGGGCTTAGATGGAGAGAATGACGTAACTGAGGCCTCTTCTCCAATGGCTGGCCGCCATTTAGGAGGCCAGCCAATGGAGAAGAGGGGTGGGGTTTACCCTCGCTACGCAGTCATTAAATCACGCCGGAGAGACTGCGAGGACTGTCAATAATATGCGGTTTATGCTTTTTTTCCTGACATCAATGTCCATAATGAGGCATTCAAAGTATGAGAATGAGCTTTGACAATTTGGATATTCTTTACAGAAGAGAACTACCTTATCTAGTGATCTTTATAAAGTTTGCCTTATTGGCAACAGAGTGAACAATAGGTTGAATGCTGAGTGGAGCCAGGTCTGAGTGAGTGAGAGAGAGAGGTGCTCGTAGTGTAGCAGGGGTGAGAGTGCAGCAGTGATGAAAGATCAGCAGTTAATCAGGGTGCACTTCAGATGAGTGGTTATTGTGGTGCAGCTAGATATTTGGTGGTGATGTTGGCAATAAAGTTGCGGGGCATACTGATCTCAGATTGACTCTGAGGCATCTGGCCCGTTGTATTGTCTGGATCTGAAAGAATACCATAAGGAATGTAACCGTGTTGTGAGACTCACACAAGAGCGAGTGACATGTAGCTATGGTTTTTTTGTATTTTTATGGCATACGCAAGTTACTTCTGCGAGACCTTGGTGAATTTGGATATAGGATTGTGATGCAGGGGTGGTGGGCTGAGATGTACAGTTTGAGAATGTGGAGTGTACTTCTGGTAATGTCCTGTTTAGGGTCGTTAATTGCAACGTTCGGTGAATTTAGAGGGGTTTTCATGCTAATTAGGATCGGCATTTAAGATTGAAATGTTTGTCCCAGATGGTCGTTTTCTTGATCTGCGAGCTGTTGTGATAGGCTGGGGAGGTTGGACCCCTGGGTTTGGCAGGCTCAGTCAGATGAAAATTCCCCTCAAGAGGGTGGTATTGTGAAGGCAGTTGTCAAAGTATCAATAGTAGATCCATCTATATATTTTTTTTTAATAGTTTATGGATTTTAGAGAGGCGTCCAATTAGAACAGACTGGTTGGTGCTTCTTTCAGGTTCCTTAAGGAGTCGGAAAAGGGGGTGAAAATGAACCAGTTTAGATCCATGGATCGTGCCATCATTTTGGCGTTTTTATAGAGATTGAAATTTACTAGGAGGAGGTTTTGGTTTTTTCCGTAGGATATGAAGCAGCAAGTGTGGTCCATGTTTTAGTCCTTGTAGTCCTTTGTGACCGGCTGCTGTTAAAAAAAAAAAAAAAGAAATTGTGACTGAAGGCGATAATATTGATATGGATAGGTCATTGTTTGGTGAATAAAGAATGTATTAAGTTATCAAGATCTTTGTCAAAATAAATGGCTTTAATTGGTAAACGATTGACTGAGCTGCTGGTCTGAAGCTCCTTGAGGAGCTAGTTTTGTTAATGTATCACTGGCTTCAGGACAGAAGCCTCTAGTTGTACTATAACAAAGAGTGAAAGAATTGCACTCTGTCAAACCAGAACACCAGGCATCAATCCCATGTCCCTGCTTGACCAAATTGTATGGCCTAAGAAAATATTTTATTTCATCAATCCTCATTTTTTGGTGGAACCAGGGCAGCGCATGTGCTGCTCTGCGGCATGCTGTATTGGAGTATGGATTTGAAGCCCTCCCACACTCTGCCTATATTTGTCATGAGCTTGTGTCATTGCCCTTCGTAAATGCTGGCTTCTGATTCTTACATAGGCTTGTTAGTCCCTCTTTAGTTGTGCCTTGTCTTCATCTGTACCCTCCCATATCCCCTGTATTGTATTTTTATAAGGCAGCACCATTGGAAACCTCCCTCTTCATAGAGCAGGGACACCTTTATCAGAAACAGTGCAAGCTTCCCAACTTCAGCATCGGTGCAAGCCTTAAGCCTTTCCCATCACAGGACTGGTTCATATATGGGCAGCAGCAGAGCATGCTTTACTTCCTCACAGGGCTGGGACTGCAGGCAGTAGCAAAGCAAGCTTCCCTCGCTCACAGGAGTCAATGAGTGCAGCCTTCCATGTCCTCAGTTCAGGTCCAGCATGGCAGAGTTGTACAGCCTTCCATGTCCTCGGTTCAGGTCCAGCATGGCAGAGTTGTACAGCCTTCCATGTCCTCAGTTCAGGGCCAGCATGGCAGAGTTGTACAGCCTTCCATGTCCTCGGTTCAGGGCCAGCATGGCAGAGTTGTACAGCCTTCCATGTCCTCGGTTCAGGGCCAGCATGGCAGAGTTGTACAGCCTTCCATGTCCTCAGTTCAGGTCCAGCATGGCAGAGTTGTACAGCCTTCCATGTCCTCGGTTCAGGGCCAGCATGGCAGAGTTGTACAGCCTTCCATGTCCTCGGTTCAGGGCCAGCATGGCAGAGTTGTACAGCCTTCCATGTCCTCGGTTCAGGGCCAGCATGGCAGAGTTGTACAGCCTTCCATGTCCTCGGTTCAGGTCCAGCATGGCAGAGTTGTACAGCTTTCCATGTCCTCGGTTCAGGTCCAGCATGGCAGAGTTGTACAGCCTTCCATGTCCTCAGTTCAGGTCCAGCATGGCAGAGTTGTACAGCCTTCCATGTCCTCAGTTCAGGTCCAGCATGGCAGAGTTGTACAGCCTTCCATGTCCTCAGTTCAGGTCCAGCATGGCAGAGTTGTACAGCCTTCCATGTCCTCAGTTCAGGTCCAGCATGGCAGAGTTGTACAGCCTTCCATGTCCTCAGTTCAGGTCCAGCATGGCAGAGTTGTACAGCCTTCCATGTCCTCGGTTCAGGGCCAGCATGGCAGAGTTGTACAGCCTTCCATGTCCTCGGTTCAGGGCCAGCATGGCAGAGTTGTACAGCCTTCCATGTCCTCGGTTCAGGGCCAGCATGGCAGAGTTGTACAGCCTTCCATGTCCTCGGTTCAGGTCCAGCATGGCAGAGTTGTACAGCCTTCCATGTCCTCAGTTCAGGTCCAGCATGGCAGAGTTGTACAGCCTTCCATGTCCTCAGTTCAGGGCCAGCATGGCAGAGTTGTACAGCCTTCCATGTCCTCAGTTCAGGTCCAGCATGGCAGAGTTGTACAGCCTTCCATGTCCTCGGTTCAGGTCCAGCATGGCAGAGTTGTACAGCCTTCCATGTCCTCGGTTCAGGTCCAGCATGGCAGAGTTGTACAGCCTTCCATGTCCTCGGTTCAGGTCCAGCATGGCAGAGTTGTACAGCCTTCCATGTCCTCGGTTCAGGTCCAGCATGGCAGAGTTGTACAGCTTTCCATGTCCTCGGTTCAGGTCCAGCATGGCAGAGTTGTACAGCCTTCCATGTCCTCGGTTAAGGTCCAGCATGGCAGAGTTGTACAGCCTTCCATGTCCTCAGTTCAGGTCCAGCATGGCAGAGTTGTACAGCCTTCCATGTCCTCAGTTCAGGTCCAGCATGGCAGAGTTGTACAGCCTTCCATGTCCTCAGTTCAGGTCCAGCATGGCAGAGTTGTACAGCCTTCCATGTCCTCAGTTCAGGTCCAGCATGGCAGAGTTGTACAGCCTTCCATGTCCTCAGTTCAGGTCCAGCATGGCAGAGTTGTACAGCCTTCCATGTCCTCGGTTCAGGTCCAGCATGGCAGAGTTGTACAGCCTTCCATGTCCTCGGTTCAGGGCCAGCATGGCAGAGTTGTACAGCCTTCCATGTCCTCGGTTCAGGGCCAGCATGGCAGAGTTGTACAGCCTTCCATGTCCTCGGTTCAGGGCCAGCATGGCAGAGTTGTACAGCTTTCCATGTCCTCGGTTCAGGTCCAGCATGGCAGAGTTGTACAGCCTTCCATGTCCTCGGTTAAGGTCCAGCATGGCAGAGTTGTACAGCCTTCCATGTCCTCAGTTCAGGTCCAGCATGGCAGAGTTGTACAGCCTTCCATGTCCTCAGTTCAGGTCCAGCATGGCAGAGTTGTACAGCCTTCCATGTCCTCAGTTCAGGTCCAGCATGGCAGATTTTGTACAGCCTTCCATGTCCTCCGTTCAGGTCCAGCATGGCAGAGTTGTACAGCCTTCCATGTCCTCCGTTCAGGTCCAGCATGGCAGAGTTGTACAGCCTTCCATGTCCTCCGTTCAGGTCCAGCATGGCAGAGTTGTACAGCCTTCCATGTCCTCCGTTCAGGTCCAGCATGGCAGAGTTGTACAGCCTTCCATGTCCTCAGTTCAGGTCCAGCATGGCAGAGTTGTACAGCCTTCCATGTCCTCAGTTCAGGTCCAGCATGGCAGAGTTGTACAGCCTTCCATGTCCTCAGTTCAGGGCCAGCATGGCAGAGTTGTACAGCCTTCCATGTCCTCAGTTCAGGGCCAGCATGGCAGAGTTGTACAGCCTTCCATGTCCTCAGTTCAGGGCCAGCATGGCAGAGTTGTACAGCCTTCCATGTCCTCAGTTCAGGTCCAGCATGGCAGAGTTGTACAGCCTTCCATGTCCTCAGTTCAGGGCCAGCATGGCAGAGTTGTACAGCCTTCCATGTCCTCAGTTCAGGTCCAGCATGGCAGAGTTGTACAGCCTTCCATGTCCTCAGTTCAGGTCCAGCATGGCAGAGTTGTACAGCCTTCCATGTCCTCGGTTCAGGTCCAGCATGGCAGAGTTGTACAGCCTTCCATGTCCTCGGTTCAGGTCCAGCATGGCAGAGTTGTACAGCTTTCCATGTCCTCGGTTCAGGTCCAGCATGGCAGAGTTGTACAGCCTTCCATGTCCTCGGTTCAGGTCCAGCATGGCAGAGTTGTACAGCCTTCCATGTCCTCGGTTAAGGTCCAGCATGGCAGAGTTGTACAGCCTTCCATGTCCTCAGTTCAGGTCCAGCATGGCAGAGTTGTACAGCCTTCCATGTCCTCAGTTCAGGTCCAGCATGGCAGAGTTGTACAGCCTTCCATGTCCTCAGTTCAGGGCCAGCATGGCAGAGTTGTACAGCCTTCCATGTCCTCAGTTCAGGGCCAGCATGGCAGAGTTGTACAGCCTTCCATGTCCTCAGTTCAGGTCCAGCATGGCAGAGTTGTACAGCCTTCCATGTCCTCAGTTCAGGGCCAGCATGGCAGAGTTGTACAGCCTTCCATGTCCTCAGTTCAGGTCCAGCATGGCAGAGTTGTACAGCCTTCCATGTCCTCAGTTCAGGGCCAGCATGGCAGAGTTGTACAGCCTTCCATGTCCTCAGTTCAGGTCCAGCATGGCAGAGTTGTACAGCCTTTCATCGCTCACAGAACATGAACGGTTAAGGCGTCGGTGGCATATAGGCTACAGACAGATCTGTGGTGGGTCCTGAGTCACGGGGATGAATGTACCGGTGGATGCGTGAGTTAATAAGCGAGTTTTGACAGCAGTCTTGCTTGGGTGATATTCAAAGTCGGCCTCCTGAAGTCCTGCTGCTGTCTGCTGGAGACGGGTTTGTGTTGATTCACCTAATGGGTCATTTATATTTGCAGCAGCCGCGCTACAGCGTAACTAAGTGTGCTGTAAACATGCAAATACGAGGCAACCTCTCAAAGGTTTGAATGTGCGCTCGCCGGGCACTGACACCCCAGGCTCAGGACTGCACCTGTTAAAGCGCCAGCGATACCGATGTGAAAGAAATACTCTCTTTTGAATTATGAAGTCTTTCCCATACGTTTGCATGTCAGCTGTTTATATATATGCCACATGTTTTCATGGCTCTTCTTGTGAAGGGCTTTTGGAGTCAAGCCAGGCCACTGGCTCGGCTCGCCCCGCCCTGTTGATGTGTTGCTTGTTTGGCCGCTGCTCCGCGCTGTGTCCCTGTACTGGAGTTTGTACTTCGGTGTCTCCTGCTAGAGCTGTGCCCTGGAGCTGCAGTGGGTGGTTGCAGATTTGGGGATTCCTGGCCTCGCGGTGGGTGTGCCAGGCCCTTTGTGCAGCCCTGCCAAGTATCACGCATCAGGCGTGATACTAACGCATTTTTGTGCAGTGATCCGCATCACCGCACGAAAATGTAAAGTCACGCATTTGTATTGCCTCCTTGACACCACCGGCGGTGCAAAGGAAATCGTTATCCTGGCCAAACAGTGCACTCCCGATGAGCACGCGTATACTGCTCTGGCAGAGTGTGTGATTGTAGTAGTGTGAAAGTCTGCTCAGGTCAGGAGCATCGCGCCGAACTGGTGGCTCATTGCTGTCCTGTCTGCAGCAATGAGCATTCATAATTAGCCCGGCTGCTGCCGCCGGCCGGGGTTACCACGGCAATCACGTGACATGGTGAGGTCACGTGATTGCAACAGACACTGTATTCGTAACTCTCGGAGAGCGCGGCAGGGTGAGTGTAGTAGTTTTTTCTTTCATTATTTTGTCAATGGTGCCCCCTCAATCATGCACACCGGCGTTCACTGGACAGATCACTCATGACAAGAGGCAGGAGCAGATTATTATTATTAAGATCATCCTGAGCAGCTGAGGAGAGGATCACGCCAGTGCTCGCACCACCACCAGGCCTCCGCCTCTCTGAAGCTCACCGACCCTCCTACGTTGCCTGCTGCTGACCCGCTGTTGTGAGCCTGCTGCCGCCCTCACTGCAGAGAATATTGTTCACCAGTGCACTTTCGGCCTGCTGCTCAGTGCGCAATGCGTAGTGTGGTATATATTCATGATCCTGCCGTATTAGGGGTCAGTGACTCGGGCCGAGCTGCTACCTGCAACTGTGAGATCATGTACCAGCCTGCCTCAAATCCAAGTAAGCAAGTGCAACACTAAACATTACTTATAACATGTTAACTCGTAAAACGATCAGTTCAGTGCTCTTAATAAAATGTAACGTTTGTCAGAGCTGAAGAAATTAAGAGGAACACCTGCTCAAAATTTCGGTAGTGGAGTCTGCGCCTCGGATACATTCAGTACCCCAGCGACCGATGATGTATGATTTCAAGTGATGAGACCCAATCTGGAAAACAGTCTTCATCGCCTTCTTTTCTCCCTCTTATAGCAGTAATTGTGTTATTCTGCACATGAGGTGAGCAAGTGGCACATTGCGCCGGTTTTGCAACACATAATCTGACCCTACTACAATAACTCCTGTTGCTAAAATTTAGAGAAACCTTCTTTTGTTTGCAGTGGTGCGGCGCGCACTGCCAATGAGTGGTGCATATCTGAGTCCTCGTTTTGTTTAACAGTATGGTCAGTTTAGAAGGGCACTTGGTGCTTCAGTTTCTGATTATTTCCAACAGTTTAAACATCTTCTTAGAGTGTTGTTGCTCAAATGGGTGCAATTGCTGTTATTTATATGTTTTCCTAGTCTTCCTTGCTTGATTTTGTTTGCGATAAAGTGTCACACATAGTCATTGAAAAGTCACTCATAATTTCACTGGAATTATGAAAATGTCACACATAGCAATCTGAAACCTTGGCAGCTATGAGGCGTGACTCTACCGTTCTGCATCACCGCACTGAAATGCATTGTCACTCATTTTAATGCTCTCTCTGCTGTACCAGCACCGAAGTATTGGCCATGCCAGGCTGCTAGTGTGCACGCCTGTGACCTGCGCCGGCTCTACTCCTCCCCGCAGACTTGCATGCACGGGCGCTGCCACCAGCACAGCATAGCTGCCACGGTTTCAGACTGCAATGTGTGACATTTTCATAATTCCATTGTAATTATGAGTGACATTTCAACGCTTATGAGAGACACTATCTTGCAAGCAATGAAGATGAGAGGCACATATAAATATCAGAGACTCTACCCATTTGAGCAATGAGAAACTCCACATCTTAGAACTGCTGCACGGCACCAGAAATGTAAGGGTACTACCCAGAGACACACTGTGACTGCAGGCTGGCAGGCACAGCTGCTGCTCAGAAGATGATCTGTTCATGACCGCACACTAGCCTAAAAAGCACATTTTATAGCATGGTTCAGCACGCAAATAATAATAGTCACTGCTTTGATTTACTCACGAGGAAGTGCCACTCGCAGTGTTAGACAATGAAAACATAAATATCACACATAAGCAATTATAAAAATTGGCAGCTATGTAAGGTTGTATGGAAGAATCGTTTTTACCCTTTACAAAACGTTAGAGTGAGAACACAAGGCTGACATTTTTCTCAGGGGTGGGAGACAGAGATGCAGAAGGGTTAGGGTTGTGAGGGTAGTTGCAATAACAAGCTGACCCTTGCTATAAAATGTGCTTATTAGGCTAGTGTGCAGTCATGACAGGTCTTCTGAGCAGCAGCAGTGGCTGCCAGCCTGCAGTCACACATTGTGTCTCTGGGTAGTACCCTTACATTTCTGGTGCCGTGCAGCAGTTCTAAGATGTTCTTAGAGTTTCTCATTGCTCACATGGGTAGAATCTCTGATATTTATATGTGCCTCTCATCCTCATTGCTTGATTTTTGCCCGCACAATAGTATCACTCATAGGAGTTGAAATGTCACTCATAATTACACTGGAATTATGAAAATGTCACACATTGCAATCTGAAACCTTGGCAGCTATGTTTGTGCTGTGTTTTCCTTGTGAGCTCTGGCAGAGGCACTGATAACACACCGTTCTCCCGCACATTCCTGCTAGGGTGAACTCCAGGACACTGAGTGCCCATGTTGGCTCTCTGAGCCGTGCAAACAGACGGGGTGAAAGGTCAGCAGTGGTGTCTCCTGATGGCTGTGGTATTTTTCAGCTGGCTTCCGGTGGACTGGGGCCGAAAAGCAGCCCTGCCGAGCGCCTCGATTCCAGTGCCTTGTTGTGAGTGGGCGACCCTGGGCCCGGGTCCACCTCTGAGCCCCCTCCCGCCCACCCCAGCCCCCACGGATGCTGTGAGGGAGCCTCGGCAATCTCGCTGCACCTGTTCCCATTGGTCCTTATGGGGGTTCTCATGGATCCTTCCTCACATGTGACGCATTAAAATAAGGTACTATGAGGGCCCTAAAGGGAGATCCAGTCCCTGTCCACGCCTTCTCTCCCCTCGAGATGCTGCGTGGCCACACCTCACAGCAATCCTCCGCGCACTTGTTGCCTGTGTTCCCCTCTTTAAATAATTTTTTGTAATATTTTTGATTTTTTTGTTCTTTGTATAAATGTTTCTCTTGCTGTGTGTGGAAGGCACTGTGAGAATACATCGATCGAACCCGATTGCATTAGAGCATCGCACCAAGCCCACCTATCCTTGCCATTTCCAGGAACATTTAGAGTATTTATTTCCCTCATTCTTTTGTTTCAGTAAGAGTTGGCTCATTCATTTCGCAACTCAATTAATAAAGTATATCAACCAAATAGCCATATTATAATTTATTTTTTAATTGTTCATAGGTTTCCTAGCCCTAAGACTGTGAGCCCTGTACAAGTGTTGTAGAAGACACAGCACGCACCAACACAAGAAGATAAACTATAGATTGAGGTGGCTGCTACAATCTAAGACTAAAATTAAAAAATCCGGTCAAACAAAACGCTGAAGAAACATTGGTAGTAGGCCTTACCGAAACATGTCAGTCATAGTTTCAAGACACTACGGAACACAGAGAGAGTTGGAGGTGATGTGATCAAAGGAGAAAGACAGTGCCATATGTGGAGAGTCAGCAGAAAACTCGCAGCCAGAGGTTTGGCATCACAAAATTCGGAGGGGATCACATTATATTCCCAACAGACCTCCGGTTCAGAATAACTTGGCGGTGGCAGTTTCGGCGCGGTGCGGCGTATCTGTTGGCAGCATTTGGTTGGCTTGTGATCCGACCGGAAGAGCGATTGAGAGAAACACTCGTTTCAAAATGCTTTATTCGGTTTGTACAAGTACAACCATATAGCAACATACATAAATACAGTTTCAGATTCACATTTATGTAGGTTTAAAAATGATGAAACAATTTAAATGATATCAATATCTATACACCAAACCCATTTTCGTTACATTGTTATACAAAACATATCTCATTTGGGTACCAAAAAAAGGCCATATAGTCACTATAAACATTGTAACAGCAACTATTATAGTAAAAAAGGAGAAAAGTTTGTGCAAAGATGCTAATGTAAAGTGCAAAATACCAATCCTATCGTATACATATGGTACTTTCCGCATGTGCAAATATGCAATATAAAGTGCATAGCAAATAAATACATATGTAAACAGTTTAACTCAGGCGGTAAATTACACATAAAGTAGTACACGTTGATATTATAAAAATCATATTATAATTGATTTCCTTGATGACATACATTTTAAAATGTAGGTGGCCACATAATAACACACGTCTGGAGAAGCTAGATTAAACATCAGTTGCATCGCGGCTCTTGTATTGCACGTATTATGATTAAGAAACAGTTGCTTCAAGTAAAACTTTCTAAAACCAGTATAAAAATTGCAGAATAGTAAAAAGTGGCAAGTGCTCTGTTTGGATTTTCCATCGCATGGACGGGGACATGTCCCAGGTTTTTTTGCAATAGGAAATGCCACTAAGTGGTGAACTATTCCAAGCCTCAGACGCGCAAGAACAAAGCGGTGGGAATTAATACTAACAAATATAAGATAAGAGGGTAGACCTGTACTGAAATTATATTCCATATATAAATTAAACGTACTTTGCATTGCATACTTGTTCATTCTAGTCCCTTTTACATGGACCAGGTAAGTGGATTTGAGGTCACGCTTTGTTAAAATTGACTCTGTTAAAGTATCTTTAAAAATGTCCTAGGAAAAGAGGGTCTTGTACCAAAATTGTATATGTTTGAGCCAGGGAATATTGGAGTGACGATCAAGTTTAATACAATCCACAATTACTTCCTTTGTGAACCTTGTTTCATCTTTGGCCATATAGATCGCCATAGGGACAAGGGACGCAATGCAATCAAATCTGTAACGTAGTTTAGGCCAAGCTCTCTGTGTGTAATCTCGCTAGAGGCCGCAGCAGGGAGGCATAATAATCGTTTTAAGTACTTGTTCTCCTCCCTCTGGATGGACAGTGCAATTTGGGGGTTATGACCCCATATCCCTGCTCCATACAGGGCAGAGGCCATACACCTTGAATTGTAGATGGAAATCATCTCACGAATTCTGCGACCCCCGAGTTTTGATGCAAATCTGAAAATGCAATTTACATTTCTGATCATTTTCAGATCCACACATGATTGTTCATTGGCCCATCTCCCATCTACTGAAAAGGTGATGCCTAAACAACAAAAATTCCGAACGGCCTCAAGTTTTTCCCCATCTAGAAAGAATGCCTTATTTTTCCTCATTTTCTTTCCACAGGTCATAGTCATCGTCTTACCTTTGTTAATTTTAAGCTTTCTACCCTGAGTAAAAGTATAAGAGAAACACTAACTCAGGCGCCATCTTGCCCCCTCAACGTCAACTTAACTCTGAACCGGAGATCTGTGGGGAATATAATGCGATCCCCTTGGTGTTTCTCAAGGCTGGCTGCACCGTGATGAGAAGCGCAAGGCAACTCAGGGCATCCGCGCTGATCGCTCGGGCTTCTGCAGCGTCTCTCTGCCTGCGGCCCCTAGTCACGCATCAACGGCTCCATCCAATGCTCTCGGTGCTCCTGACAGACCTAGGGCACGAGGACACGTAGAACAAAAGACATAACAATACACTTGTCCTCATTTTGCCCGAGTGCTTTTTCCACAGACAAAAAGAAGTCTCTGTAGAAATTTTTACATAAAACCGATTATGGCAGGACGTGGGGCCAAAGCTGCCAAAATCAAGAACAATCAACCCAGCCTGGCAATTACCGCAGCTACTGGCCTCTCCAATACAAGAAAAGAGCAGGGCTGTTTGTTAGCGCCGCGATTAAACGAGCGATTTCGCTGCCTCTGCCCGCTGTGCCTGCTCGCCTTGTACCTGCACGCCTTGAGTTGCCGTATCTCCACCGCCGCACAGTGCCGTACCGTGCCGCGCCCACCACACCTCACGCATTTGGCGGGTGTGGCCCTGCGGCTCTGCAGCTCCGCGGCTTCACGGCTCCCGGCAAGCTGAGTTGGTGAGCACGGACGGCAGGCGTCCGTGCAGGCTGCTGCCTGCCAGAAAAGTCGGGATGGGTGCGGGAGCAGTGGGTGCCCTGAGTGCTGTTCCAAGAGGCCACACGCCCAAGGGGACCCAAAAGGACCAAAAAGACGACGGAAAGGACACCACAAAGGGGGATGAACACACAAAACAGGAAACTACTCAGTAGCTCCTAATGGGGGCATGTTAAGGAGTGTGAGGAGCGAAATATTCCTCCCACTGGCTGAATGCTACTGGGAAAACGGAAAAACAACAGTAAAATCAAGAGACAGGACCCATCTGCGGAAAGACTTGTGGTTTCAAGTGGTGAAAATCTTGACTGAGTAGCTGAGCCGCGCCCTACCAGTGTGACTCACGAGGCTCGTCAGTGGGCGTGTCAGCAGAGGAGTGTGGCACAGTTCGTGTGTGCGGAGGAGCAGGCTGCCGGGGTCGTGCGCCGAGAGGTCTGAGCCAGAGTTAGTGCCGGAGCCGGAGCCTGAGTTAACCAGGGTGAGGCAGGAGCCGAGTGGAGCGGCGAACGGAGAGCGGCGGATCACGGTAAGGCCGCTAGGGCTGCTAAGCTCACGCAAGGGGGTTTTGGGGTGTAGGGTCGACTGGGAGAAGGCAGCTTCGCGCACCGCCGCCCTTCTTTCGATCGGGTGTGGGCGGGCGGTTTTCCTCCTGTCCCTCCCCCCCGAGACAGCATTGATGCAGCCGCCTTATGCTGAGAGCTCATTGAGTTCTCTAGCTTGCTAGCTCTGCCGGCTGTGCTCCCTTGGTCCTCGAGGCCCCCTGTGCTCGGCTTTTTGGCGTTCCCTGACCTCTGGTGCTGGCGGTGCCTTGTCTGTCCCGCAGCCTCTGCCCATTGCTGCCCCTCCTTCTGCTGGCCGCTTATTGACTTGCGAACGTGAGTTTGCCAGCCCTGGGGCCGCTCCCCTTGCACTTGTCCTGAGCCGGCTGCCCCCTGACTCCCTAGCCCGGCGCTCGCCTGCTTACCGCTGCTGGCCTACCCCGTCTCTAGGTCTCGAGGTGTGCACCCCCTTTCTCAAGGGGTCGACTGCACGTAACCTCCAGTGTCCCAGGGCCTGAATGACCTATAGAGGAGTGGTGAGTCGGAGTGGTGTCTACGGGCTGGAGAGGGTGGTGGTTTGGTTGAGCAGGACAAAGTGAGCAGGGGGGTGCCTTCCGCCGCAGATTGATACAGCTATTCAGAGAGTAGCCACGCAGTGTATGCCAACACAGTCACCCCTGAAGTGTGAACCTAGAAACCATCCTCCAACAATCCTGTCCCTGTACCAGAGCAGCAGCGGAGCCGGATCTGCGATCAGTCAAAAGAGCCCTAAGCCTAGACCACTCCGGTGCAATGAGATCTGGGAAAGAAAGAAAGTACACTGCACCCAAGCGAAGAAAGTCCAAGCAACCAGATGCAGCTGGGGCACAAGCCCACGCCAACCATACACTAAAACTCCAAAAACCTAAAAACCTAACTCTACGGGACTTTTTCAGAAAGACTCCATCAAAAACCGCGGAACTAATACAATCATTAGAGCAACACCCGCAAACCCTGGAGGTAACCACTTCAACAATCTCGGACCACTCAGGGTACGACTGCCAAGTACCAGCGCAGAACTGGGTATTGGAGACGATGCCAGCAAAAGAGCCGCCAGAGGTCTATATCTTTGGGTCCACTCGTACTAATCATAACAGGGAAAACACCCAAACTGTTCTTTTTCAACCAGGCAGGCCCATCACGTCTCTGGCAGATGTCAATGGGCCCTCCCACCTACCGCAATTACAGCTGGAAGACACCATGTGCCCAATAGAGGTTTCCCCAGTGCCGCTACAACTCTCACAATCTTCCGTCATTGGACCGGTATCCTTGACCCCGTCTAAGCCAACCACGGGCCTCCCCCTGCAAACAACGACGGTGCGAATCCACGGGCAAGCTGGGCCTGTGCAACCCAACGGCAGTCATCCACTTTTAACCTCGCTAACCCCACCAATAACAAAAACATTAGTAGCACCAACAGACTTGAGCCCTCTATACAAGTTACTCTCGCCTTCTGGCCAAACAAGGACTCCATGTCAAAGTCAATCAGCGCAGCTGGCTGCAAATGACCAACTCATGTCGGATTTGTCCCTCTTCTTTAAGACCACCCGAGCCTCATCCCTAACATAGAAGAGGACACTACGACCAGTGTCTGGCCACAATTATTACAGACTCTCCAACAAACTGTGACCGCACTCAACTACCATTCAGTAAAACTAGAGGTGCAAGTAGACTTACTAAATACCCTGGCACTTTTTACGTCAGGGATTGATGGCAAATTAGACAAACTGAACTCGCTAATTCTAAGGGCGCAAGCATCAGCAAACTTTGTCCAACCAACGTGCTGCTGCTCCCCAATCATTGACTCCCTTTCTTTGCTTCCAGATTGCCTTTCCACCATCATCAGGGAAGTAAAGCAGCTGAGGGGAGGAAACGTGTTAGCCGAATCGCAACTCTCTATACATCAAGAACTGGACAAACCCCCGGAGGATCTTGGAAACAAAAATACAAAAACAAAGGAAGAAGTGGACACCACAGGAACAAACAATCACCCATCACCGATGAACAGTCACCCTCAGAGCGCTTCAATAAAACCAACACCGACGGCTGAAAATGGCCCCCTCCCGTCACCAATTGGGCTAACAATACAGCATGCCCAATCTGAGGATGGGCGAAACAACAGTTCTGCTTCTTCGCCCGTTCCATCAGCCCCGGCCCCCCAGGGGCCCATTCCTCCTTGCAGCAAGAGAGAGCGAAAGCGTCAACGCAAAGCCAGAAACAAGCCCAGGGCGAATTCCAACCTGGCCCATCAGGATCTCTTTTCCATTTTTTCGATAGCCGAAAATAAAAAACCTCCTATAGAAATCAGCACAGTGGAACCAATGACAAATCCAATAATAACCCCCAACGGAGCCGCACCGGATTCACCAATTCAAGAACTGGCGAGGAGTCCTCAGAGCCAAAGAACACTAGCAATTGCCCCGGAAGCGACAGCAGAGGGCAGCGATCCCGTAATAAGCACAGGGGTGAGCCCAGCTAGGTCAAGTAACACCGGGCACGAGACAGCGGCAGGAAAATCTCGGTCTTTAACAGCTCTCCCCCTTTCTGGGAATGAAAATACAATGCTAAAACTAAGTTTTACTAAAACTATCTGTAATGATACAGATACCCGGATCAGTCACACATCACAATTAAAACGCCCCCCCCCCCAACCACCACAGCAGTCACATAAAAACAGATCAGATGCAATAATCGAAAAAGCGGTCTCCAGACCCACAAGTGCACCAGAGCCACGAAGCGATGACCTATCGTGTCATCGGATTTTATTAGCCCCTGAATACAAATCCAAGGGGCGGCACAACATTCTTAACAGATCAAATCTGTTGAACTTAGTGGAGGGTATACCGGGACTAGCAGGTCTGGACACGGACAGCATCGAATCCATTGAATTCCTCCCCTCACGAGGAAACCAACCCACTGAGGTCACCGTTGTAACTTTTGTACAGGGAGGCTGGGCAGGAACCTTTCTTGAACATAAGGTCATACTGCGGAACTGGGGAATTAGAGTGTACCCTTACTCAACGCCAGGGTATCCAATCACGCTGCTATCCAGAGCGACCACACCCAGCCAGTCGGCCCCCACCAAAAACACAGAGCATGGGAGGCCGTTCTCTGTTTTAAAAAATGCCTTAGGGTCGGACACAGAACCTAAAAGCCCCGAAATAGCAGCGAGAAACGAAGATCTTGACCACGTCTGGGGATGGCTGCCAGCAGCATTGGCCTCAAAACACCCAAACTGACCACCGGCAGCTGGGACACCTGTAGAAACACACAATGCGTTCAATTCACTCCTCCCAGCAGGGGTACCACATCACAAAGCGGATAATAGCAAAGGGGGGGCCACTCTTTTCACTATGCTCATGGAATATCAGCGGCCTACACCAAAAAACCTTAAACTAAGACACCATGGCCTTCCTGGGGGAACACGTGGCAATTGCTCTACACGAAACCTGGGAATCAGAGGGCCGCCCTATAGAAGGATTTATCGAATATCGGAAACCGGCACTTAGGGACAGCTGCTTCGGCCACCCCAAAGGCGGGCTGTCCACATACATATCCAATAACTTAAAAGGCGAATTCAGTCAACTTTACTTGAAAGAAGACTGGCTACTGGGGGTCAAAATCAACCTGCGGAGCAGACAGCGATCACTCTGGCTTATAAATGTGTACATCAACCCCAACACCCGCACAAAAAAAGACCACCTGGCCAGACTCTGTGAAATTATGAATGATATAGCCACAGAATATCCCAACACGGACCGCATTATCACAGGGGACTTTAATACAAACCTATTTCAGGGGAACACAGCAGACTCAGTAGGACCCAACATGACCAGCATCATTGAGGCTATCCCCCAATCCAAACCTCCTGTGAAAGTTTCTAATATTTTAGGCGAGGTCACCGTGATGAGACTCTATAACGCAGGTTACCTGGTGGTGAATGGAAGATCGGCCAGCGACTCCCACCCCCAAACTGGACCTGGTCAAATGGAAGAAAAAAGTCCTACTTGGACTTTAGTATTTGCAATTCGGAATTGCTGTTTAATCTGGATAGCTTATCCGTTCTGCCAAGGTCCGAAAGCGACCACAGGCCGTTGGTTATCTCCTTCACCACAAATTTAGTTCTCCATAAAAAGGCACCATTTACTTACAAAGGAATATATTCCGATAATTTAAAACGCCTGAAATGGAGTGAGTCTAACTGTCAGAGCATCTTAAGAACAAGCAAGGATTTTATCATGTGTGTCCCAGACAAAGTGGCTTCCCCAACAGTAATATGGTCGCAGTTATGCGCACATCTGATCAGTACTTACCCAGTGATAAGGCAGGGCCCAAATCATACTCCACGAGTAGGAGCAATAGCCCTCCCCGTCATAAAATCACTAAAAAGAACGAGAAACAACGCACTGAGGTTGCTATCAAAATTTCCAGGGAACAGCAGCTTTCTCGTTACATACCGTCACGCCCAAAAGACACTTAGGAGGGCAGTCGCCCAAGAGAAAAGGGCCCAGGAATCTCAATTCTGGGTCAAATTAGTATGGGAAAGCAAGCAAAAGAACTCAAGGAAATTCTGGTCACTTGCCAACTGCACCGATCCAAACATAACATCGTTTGGATCAGCGAACATTCAGGAAGCAGACTGGATTTCCTACTTAACAGAGCATTTCCAGGCACAACATGGGTATTTGACACTGGCATGGGTGTAGCACCGAATACCCCACCCGACTCAATGCAGGGGCTTACCACACTTGATGAATTGTCTGAAGAAAGAGTAGCCAAAGCACTGACAAAAGGGAGACCAGATGGAGCACCGGGCCCGAATGGCCTGCCACAAAGGCTATTCAAGTCCGACGTCCCCTTCTGGTCTATGGTGCTATCAAACCTCTTTAATTACACCTTGAGCTCTCAAATAATTCCGGACTCTTGGAGAGGGGCTATCATTCATCCTATTTATAAAGCTGGAGCACGAGGCAACCCGAACAATTACAGATTAATCGCCCTGCTGGATATAGAGGCAAAGCATTTTGCAGGCCTCATTTTGGAGGATCTTAGACAATGGGCAAAGGAAAACAATCTGATTCCCCTGAATCAAACAGGGTTTGTTTCCAACTCAGGTACAATGACAAATCTGTTGACATTCTCCACCATCATTGACAAAGCTCTTTCAAGCTCCAGGTCGATTTTTTGCTGCTTTGTTGATTTCAAAGTAGCATTAGACAGGGTGCCCAGGGCAGCACTGAGGCAGTGGGGAATCCCAGACAACATTCTGAATCCAATTATCCTGCTGCATTCCAACACATGGGTTCGAGTGAAGTTGGGGTCTGGCTCGCATCTCTCCCGGAAAATCTCGACCTTTCGTGGTGTCAAACAGGGATGCGTGATGGCCCCCCTCCTCTTCAACCTATTCATTGCTGACCTGTCAAGCACTCTAGAGAAGGTAATCAGCCATCCACCCAAAGTAGGAGGTACGGCATTATGCAATCTCTTATATGCCGACGACCTGGCATTGTTCAGTCTCACGAGAGTGGGGCTACAAAGACTCCTTGATGCCTTAATGCAATACACGGCTAACAACCAGTTAGAAATTAACATGAAAAAAACTATGATTGTCCCGTTTGGCAAAAAACGCTACAGCGGTGGAGGCTGGTCGATAGATAAAGAAAGCCTCTCAATCTGCCAATCTTACAAATACTTAGGGGTCAATCTCGACTCCAGGGGCAGTTTTACTAAACAGAACACTGTGATTTCAGCCAAGGCTACAGCTTTATTGGTTTCCTTGGCTAAGTTAACGAGGAGACTCTCAGGTCCCTCTGTCTTGCCCCTACTGGAAGTGCTTAGAGCAAAGATCGGGCCCACACTTTCATATGGCATAGAGATTTTCAAGGGTAAAATGAATAATACCTTAAATAAACTTACATCCAAACTCTACAAGAAATTGCTTCACTTGCCGAGATCTTCTCGCCAGCACAGGTCAGACTAGAGCTGGGGTTAATTATTTATGAAGCCTCTAACGTTGGCTCATATCTTAAGCTGATCCACAAATTAAGACAGGCAGAAGCAGGTACCCTGGAATTCCTAGTCTGGAAGGAAATCAGTGTGAACAACCCGGGGGGGTAATTTGGCCGCCTCCTAAATTACCATATTCTACAAATGTCTGCTGCGGATCTCTGGGCTCTTAATCCAAGCCAGACTGTCTTTAAAAACACAATTAAAAAATGTATAGAATTGAAATCCCTGATCATGGACAAAACCCTTCTTGCGAAACGCAGTCATGCTTGGGCAGTAGCCAACTCTTATAAACGACTATCCCCGGCCAATTACCTTTCGGTAACATTTTCTCATCATCTAAAGCGATGTCTGATCGCCCTTAGATTGGGAGACTGGCGTTTCCTTCAAAATCTCCCAGTATGGCGTCGAAAAAGGGACGATCTAATGTGCAGAGGTTGTGGGGCAGCAAATGAAACCATTCTGCACGTGCTTTGTATATGCCCTCTCTTTATTCTTCAACGCAGACGCCTACTCAGGCCAGAATGGACATGTAGGCACGCCCTTATTGCTGCTCTGTCTTTAGAGAACACTGTTTTAAATATAAAATTGGTCAAATTCGTTCAGCAAGTTTACAGTATTTTAGAAAAATTCGAAACTGCTAAGGCTCCGCTGTTAACTGTGTAAAATGATATGTATTTTAACTTTATCTGCTTTGTCCGGGAGAGCTAATTTTTTAATTGATACGTCGCAGTAAGCACTGATAAGAAAGGCCAAATTTTATTTTGCTTTTTCTACTCTTTTAATCTGTAAAATTGTACTTAATGTGTTGGAAGAATGTTTTAAAGATATGTTTTTATATATCTAAATAAATAAATATTTATTTATTTAACCAAGAAAAGAGCAGCTTCACGACAATCGTGCAGGTGGCAAAAAAAGTGAATTGCTCAGCGGTAAGAGCGAAAAAGCTGAAAAGCCAGAAACAATTAGACGCCACACAGAAACACTCAGGATGTAGAGGACTGCCAGCCATTAATCACCAACCTTTTTGGCCGAACAGGGGCAGATCATCATGGTCTGACGGAACTGGAGGAGAAAAGCGAAGAACAAGCTGGCGCTGGTGTTAAACACCCCCTGTGGTAGAACCAGTATTCAAACCTCAGACAAACTTGGATCAGAACCTCATACAGGCAACCCCACCCTTGAGAATGGCAACATAATGGATAAAACAGCTAAAATCTACAGCCATGGGGATCCGGATGTCAGAAAAAAAGTAGGAATTACATCTCCTCAGGTTAGATCCCCTGATGTCCAGGAACAACTTTACTCTTTAACTGATGAATCAGAGATCTCGAATGTAAGTATATCAACCTCAAGTGAAGGAGAGGGGGACATTTGGAACAGCAGCACTGGGCCGGAATATTCTGCAAAGGCACAAGGGCCAAGAAAATCCCTAACCAAGAAGGGAAGAAAGAAAACCCTGTGTGAGTCCTCTGACGGTGGCAGTCTGGGGTATTTGAAGTAGGACTATTCTGCCTCACAACTAACTGCTCTAATGGAACAAACACCTAGAATCAAGGAAAATATCACAAGGACGAACATTGGAGAGAGCCCAGGGAAACAGATAGACCCTCCCCTAGCACTGGTACTGCAATCGATCAAGGGCTTCCAGGAGGAAATAAAGATGGATAACCGGAGAGCCATCTCGCAGCTAAAAAAAGAAATACAGGGGGGAGTGAGGGAAGTAGGCAGAACCTGTGTGGGGATAGCTGATAGAATGGCCTCCGTAGAAGCACAGACCGAGAATTTGGAGATGGGTGTTGTCACCATAAAGATAGTGTGATGCACACAAAGGGATCGTTAAGGATCTGACTTGGAAATTGAAGGAGCAAGAAAATACAGCAGGTCGTAACAATCTTTGCTTTTTAGGAATTCGAGAAGGGGTCGAAGGAAGTGACCCCAGAAAATATATTGTCTCTCTATTAAGCAGCTCATTTCCTGAACTTGGTATGTGGGACTGGGACAAGGAAATACAGCAAGCCCATAGGTTTCCTCTGATGTCCCCAAAATGCCCTGTGAACAATCCTTCAAAACCACAAGCCTTGCTGTTATATTTTGGGAAGTTTTTGTTACATCTGACACTTTATGATCTAGCTCGGCCAACTACTAAGAAGGAATATGAGGGAGTGAGCTTTTTTACTAGTCCCGATTTTGCTCATGCCAAGGTTGAGCGGAGATAGAGAATGAGTCAGCTTTTTACTCCCTTTCAGTAGTTAGGGGCGGAAGTCTATCTGCAGAACCCAACCAGACTAAAATTGTCTTATGGGGGTCTACACACAGTTTCACATCAGAAATTCAGACTCCAGCATATTTAAAGGAAATTTCTGGGAGACCTGAGAATGGGGTCTAAGAGAGAATAGACCACATAATTTAATAATAAGGCACCTGAGATGCCGAATATGGTGGCAGTTTGTTTAACCTCATTAGTGAGGCTTACTTAGTAGAAACTGCTTAGGAATTACATAATATGTGAGGATTTGTTCATGAGCATCTTGGGCGGTGGCACTGCATTTGTTTTCTTTTTGGGTGGCTTGGGAAATGACGGGAGGGGTGACGAGGCAACGATTACTCAGATGACATCATCCTGGATCAGGCCGAGCCAGGACACCTCAGTTACAGATGGGGGAAGGGGTGGGGCAAGGGCTGGACTAGGATCTGGGGCAGGCTTTGGGTGGGGAGGGCTGGCAGGATTATGAGGTGCACAGTATGATTGTTCTGGAGGATACCTTTGATGGGTAAAATTCGTTTAGCCACTATCAACATTTGTGGCCTTAAGGACCCTAAGAAAAGACGTACTACGGCAACAGGGCTACGATTATTGAAGGCAGATGTAATATGTATGCAGGAGACTCACATAGAGGATGCTCAGCTATACTTGCTGAATTAGTCCAGTTATAGGCTGGTTGGGGGGGCTACACAAAATACCCGGACACGAGGGGTGGCAATCCCTTCATATAGTAGTACGTTAAAATTTACCCGAACACTAACCGATCAGCTGGGCAGATGGGTAATAACTGAATGCTGTAAAAGTACTGGGGAATCCATCACCATCTGCTCAATTTATGGTAGCATTCAGGACGACCCAGGAGCATTCAAACAGGTAAATAGGTAGCTGGTAGCTTGGCCACTCCCCGTTGTCCTGTGTGGAGACTTTAACATAAACATACCTGCCAACAAGGCACTGGGCTCAAAAGATAATTGGTCGTATAATGGCCAGAAACCGAAGGTGTTTCGGGCATGTTAGACCTGACATCCTTGGCATGGTTTTCCCCCATCTTTTTGCCTCTGACTCATGTATTTTTGATGCTGTGCTGGATTTCGTTTTTGCTGGTTTAGATGCTTTGGACCCTCTGCCACTGCTGATCAGTGTCAGAGGGTAAGTGCTCCCTCTGTAAATTGTCATATTGATTGGGTATCCCTGATTGGCATATCTGTATCACCAGGAGGTCCCTAGTAAAGTGCACTGTGTGTGCCAGGGCTGGTGATGACAGATGCTACTAGTGGGCCTGCAGCGCAGATTGCGCCACCCACATGAGTAGCTCAAAAAGGGGGTCTCAGGCCTGCCAGCGCAGGGCCTGTGTGCAGTCAGTGGACTGCCATGTCTGCCTGGCCAGTGTCCCCACTGGCTGGGCTTAACCCTCCCCTGTCTGTGCACATCAGCCACCCCTATGGAAGGCTCCAGGTACCCCCCTGGGTAGGGTGCAGTGAATGGATAGGGTAGAGCGTGTACTAGTGCAGGTAACATGCTCTGGTAGAGAGCAGCAGCCACTTTGTGTGCTCACTGCTGTAGGGTTGTAGGGCTCCCTAGGGTAGCCTGGGGAGGCTGGTCCCATTGGATCCCAGCCTATCTCCCTATAGGAACAAGATGGAACATCCATGAAAGATATCCCTGAACTCAGAATTAAATGACACATCTTTTGGTGAAGGTTGTTTTTGGATCCTGGGGTTGAGAATAGCATTTTTAGAAGTGGCTGTTCTTTTGTATAAACCTTTCTGTGTGCCTGGGCCTGTGTGTGGAATGCCTGCGTGACAGGAGCTGCAGGGCCCCGGAGGGGGTTGGAGTCAGCCCAGGGGTGAAAGGCGACATCTGTTGCCTGGGGAAGGGGAGAGAGAAGAGCCTGATAGTGCTGGGCTGTGCCTGCCTGACCACCGTGCTGGCTAACTCCCCTGCCGACCCACTGTCACCTCTGGCCCTGAAGCTGTCAGGAAGAAGAACACCAGAAACATTCCAGAGCCAAGGATCCCCTTGCACAAAGGACTTCAAAGGCGTTCAGGGGTATAAGGAAAGGACCCCTTACTACAGAAGATTAGATTCTGAAATTCTACAATCAAGACGGACCCTCTGCTGGAAGGAGGACGGCGAGAGAACTAAAGGAAGATTGCCTTGCTGTGTGCTCTAAGGGCTGACCTGTTCTGCTGTATCACTGGAAGCTGAGGAGGAGAAAGGGACTTTGCTGTGGGCTGTGTCCCTGCCTGCTTGAAACTGCTGAGACTTTGCTGTGTGCTGTGCCTACAGCTTGAATCTCCAAGGGCCTGAGAAGAGCTGGCTCCCTGTCTGCAACCCAGGAACATAAAGGTTGCCCAAGGCTACAAGAATCTGCGGTGCCCCCCCCCCCTGAAGCTGCTGTGTGGCGAGGAGATCGTGCAACCGTGTGGTTTGCCTGTTTAGCGCATTGGCTGCTCTTTACTGCTTGAGAGCGCCGCGCTGACCCAGCCTGCTGCAGGGCCAAAGTCGACGTGTTCATCGACACGTGTGTGGGGCAGACCGGAGACCTGTGAGCCTCTGCAGCGCAAGGGGCGCTGAAAAACAATTGCTGGCCGTATCACCGCCGCTGCCTGGGGCCAGAGAACCTCCGAGGGAAGCGCCATCCTGATCGGCGCTGAACCGGCGAAGAACGAAGCCGCCGCGCTCCCATTGGTGGAGGGAGCCGAGCCCCCTCACTAACGCCGCGACGGGATTGGCCCGTGCGGCGCAGCGTCATCAGCAGTGCTGGGCCGTGATTGGCCTAGGGAGCGGAGCGTCATCGTTGCCTGTCCCGGGAGCCGCACTGCCATTGGCTGACTCCCGGGTGCTGTGGAGGCTCGCCTGAGGAGCCGCGAGGGGATTGGCTGCCTTCGCTGAGGCAGCCGAAGAAGCCGAGGAATCATCGCGATCACCGCCGGGCCCGGGAAGAAGTGACCTGACCTCGCCGAGGGATCTCCGCATGTGCTCCAGCCCCTGGCCTGCCGTCTCTGCTCCCCGCTGCTCTTTGAAGGATCCAGAGCGGGCGGAGAGCGTCCGGAGACCGGCCGGGCGGGAGCCACACTGAGCCTTCCCCCGCGAGGTGCCCCTGGGGGACCCGCGTCACCGCGAGCACGGGGAAAGAAGTCCCCCCTCCCTCAGGATACCGGGTGAGACGCGCTAGGAGCGCTTGTGGTCCCTGAAGCCAGGGGACCATTGGGGCATAGTTTAATAACGCTGGCATTGTTTCTTTGCTCATTTGGAGAGCATTGTCAACCCAATAACTTTGGCATATCTTCTAAACGCTGGCATTGTTTGGACTGCTCGTTTTTAGAGCGTAGCCATTATAAATCGGTGGCATTAGATTTAATACTGATTGGAAGAGACTTGAGACATTTGTTTTTATATGACAACTTCCTGAAACTACGTACCACCATTAAGATTAAGTGCCTCATTTTAATAATGAAGTGATTATCGTGCAACTGCTTGATTTCCCTTGCTGAAACTAGATAAAGTTATATTTTATATATACTTACCTGTGTGGTCTCAGTTTGTGGTGGATTGGGGATTATTGTTGTGTTAAGTGCAAATGTTATCCACATTGTCTCCGAGTTTAGCCTAGACTGCTCGCGCCATGCTACCTAGAGGGTGAGCAGGGGTTATCTCAGAGGGTTATTCCGTCGCCCTGACCGGAGCTAGGGGTCCCTACTTGGGCCAAGGTACTTACCTTTGCCAACCAGAGACTCCCGGTTCTAACATTGGTGGCTCGCGGTGCGGATTTTGAACTAATAATTGCACTTGACCTGCAGTGATTTCTTGTACATCACTAGTCTAGTTTAGCAGCACAGGTTGCGCAAGACCTTTTTTTTTCTTTTTGGTGAAACCTTTTGTTGAAAAGGGAAGGAAGCATCATGTCTCGGAAAGCGCCAAGCGTGACTGTAGAAGTGGTAGGGGAATTTGAAATCCAGGAGTTGTTCATCTATAACAAGGATCAACTGAAAGCATTCTGCAAACAGCTTGGATGCCCAGCGAAGGGCAGCGCAAACAAGGAAGAGCTACAGAAAGCTCTGAGGGCCTGGTGGGAGGCCAAACATGGTGACCTAGCGGAAGCTACTGAAGTGGACGGCACACAAGAGAATGTTGTTTTGCTCAGTGATCTGCCAGTGCGGTCAGCATCTAAGGCTGGCAGCAACCACTCCAGTAGGAATATTTCTCCAGAGGAAGTGGAGGAGAATCAGAGAACTAGGGCCCATGAGATTGAGCTTTTGAAACTCAGAGCGGACGCCGATGAGAAGAAACTGCGCCTGGTAATTGAGAGAGAGGCGCAGGAGAGAGCGGCACAGGAGAGAAGGGATGCTCTCGCTTTGGAGGAGAAGAAGCTCGAATTGGCTCATGAGAGGGGCATGAAGGAATTGGCCATCAAATATAAAGAGAGGGTGTCCAGTTCTAATGGTGGCAGCGCACAACCAGTACAGGCGGGTAAGGTATACATACCAAAGGATCTGGTACAGAATTATCAGAGGGGTGATGATATTTATGCGTGGTTTAGAGCGTATGAACTAGCCCTAAGGATGAATGAAGTGCCTGAGAAGAATTGGGGAGCAGGATTGTGGAAGCATTTTGAGGCCTCTGGGAGGGATGTTTTGGCACCCTTAGAAGCAAAGGATGCTTTGTCCTACTCCGCCATGAAGGAGGCTTTGTGCCTCAGGTATGGGCTCACTGCTGAACAGTACCGCCAGAAGTTTAGGAACTTCAAGAAGCTTGATTCAAGTACTTGGGTGGAGTGTGTGAGTATGTACACGCGTGCACTGGAAGGTTGGATGAAGGGCAGCAAAGTTACTGATTATGTGGGGTTGTGTCACTTGATTAGTAGGGAGCACTTAAGTAGTTTATGTGTCCCAGAGCTGCGCCAGCATCTTTTGGATAGCAAGTTAACTGATCCCAGTGAGCTTGCTAAAGAGGCGGACCGGTGGACTAGCACCAGGGTCCACAAGGGGGTGGTAAGTACCCCAGCCAAGGGTGGACAGGGTCCCCAGCAGAAGAGTGGGGGGGACACGGGTAATCAAAAGGAGTCTTCTAAAGGGCCCCAAACTGGTTCCCAGGAGAAGGTGTCTCAACCCCCCAAGTCTAAGAAGTCCTGGCCCCGTAAGGGCAAGCAGGACAACAGGCCCCCGCCTACCTGCTTTACATGTGGGGAGGTGGGGCACATTGCCCCCAAATGTCCAAAGAAACCTCCAGCACCCTCTGGTGCTCCAGCACCGGCATTGGCCAGTGTAGCTTTGGGAGGGGATTTGATTTCTAGTGGGGAGGAAGGGTTAGCAGTGATGACCCTTGTCTCTTTAGGAGACCAAGAGATGGCCCAGGAAGCCTTGCTGCCCTTAAACACTAAGAAATATGGGCAGAAGGTGACCATCAATGGAAAGGAGATAGACGCTCTGAGAGACACCGGGGCCAGTGTGACATCTGTCAGGTGTCAATGGGTGTCTGAAGAGCAGATCATCCCCAATGTACTCCGTCCTGTGGTGGCAGCTGACAGTTCAGTGCGCCTCTGCAAGTTGGCACGGGTTCCATTCGAATGGGGAGGAGTCTCCGGTACATTGGAAGTTGTGGTAAGTGATGCCTTGCCTGTAGATTGTCTATTAGGTAATGACCTGGAGAGCTCTCCATGGAAAGATGTAGAGCACAGGACTCACTTGGAGATGTTGGGTTTGCCTGCGTGGATCTGTGTGTCCACCCGGGCCATGACAGCCAGAGAGGGCGGTCTAGCAGAGCTGGAGCCTGGAACAATGGCCCAGGAACCTATCAAGAGAAGAAGGGGTAGAGGGCGCGGGAAACCGGCCCCCACTGTTCCCACGGTCCAGGAGGAGGCAGACCCAGAGGGGGATGCCCTGGAACCTACAGGGGAGCAGGTGGCCGAACTAGGGGAATTGCCTGAGCTGTCCCAGTGGCAGCAGGAAGGTGGTCCCTCCAGGGAGGAATTCTGCCAGGCTCAGAAGGAGTGCCCTTCTCTCGTTGGTGTGCGGCAACAGGCTGCCGACCAGGCCGCAGGCCTGGGGTCCAAGGAGCATTTGATCTACTGGGAGGATGACTTACTTTATAGTGAGCCTAAGTTCGCTGAGCCCGGCGCAGCCCGAGTGCTGGTAGTGCCCGAGCGCTTCAGGAACTTCCTACTGGGTCTGGCTCATGACGTGCCTCTCGCAGGACATCTGGGGCAAGACAAGACCTATCACAGGCTTGTCACCCATTTCTACTGGCCCCAGATGAAGAAGCACGTCGCTGCCATTTGTAAGTCTTGTCAGACTTGTCAGGCCAGTGGCAAGAGCGGAGGGAAGTGCGTGGCACCCCTCCAACCCTTTCCCGTGGTGAGCACCCCTTTCGAGCGGGTGGGCATTGACATCGTGGGGCCCCTGGATCCCAAGACAGCCCTAGGCAACAGGTTTATCCTGGTCTTGGTGGACCATGCCACTCGGTACCCGGAAGCCATCCCGCTCAGGACAGTCACAGCCCCCGTGGTGGGCCGTGCCCTGATGGGGATCTTTTCCCGGGTGGGATTTCCGAAGGAGGTCGTTTCGGACCGCGGGACAAACTTCATTTCTAAATATATGAAGTCCCTGTGGAGTGAGTGTGGGGTGACATACAAATTCACCACTCCTTACCACCCTCAAGGAAATGGTTTGGTTGAGAGATTCAACCGCACCTTGAAGGGCATGATCATGGGCCTGGAAGAGCCCATGAGGCGGAAATGGGATGTCTTGTTGCCATGCCTGTTGTTTGCCTACAGGGAGGTGCCTCAGAAATCCTTAGGGTTCAGTCCCTTTGAGTTGCTGTATGGCCACCCTGTCAGAGGGCCTCTTACTCTGGTGAAGGAGGGGTGGGAGAAATCCCGTGGGAAAACCCCTCAGGATGTGTTCAGTTATGTGCTGGCCATTCGCAACCAGACCAAGCGCTTCAGGAAGCTCGCGCAAGAGAACCTGGAGGCTAGCCAGGAGGAAATGAAGAGGTGGTATGACCAGAACACCTCTCTAGTGGAGTTCCAACCTGGACAGAAAGTGTGGGTGATGGCGCCTGTGGAGCCTTGTGCGCTCCGTGACAAGTGGTCTGGGCCATATGAGGTGGTGGAGCGCAAGAGCGAGGTTACCTATTTGGTTAACCTGAAGACTCCCAGGCAGCCCCTGAGAGTGCTACATGTGAACCGCCTCAAACCCCACTTTGAAAGAACTGAAGTGACTATGCTCATGGCTACAGATGTTGGAGGGGAGGAGGATAGTGATCCTCTCCCTGACCTCCTGGCAGTCAAGGAGCAAGATGGGTCAGTGGATGGTGTGGTCCTCTCCCCCACCCTGACCCCAAAACAGCGGGAGGACTGTCGCCAAGTCTTGGGTCAGTTCGCCCCACTGTTCTCCCTGACCCCAGGTGTCACCAAATGGTGCGTCCACGACGTGGACACTGGAGACAGCATGCCTGTGAAACAGAAGTTTTACAGGGTGGCTGACAAGGTCAGAGCTAGCATCAAGGAAGAAGTTTCCAAGATGTTGGCGCTTGGGGTTATTGAGCCCTCCAGCAGCCCCTGGGCTAGCCCAGTGGTCTTAGTGCCTAAGAAAGCTGCTACCCCCGGTGGCCCCCCAGAACTTCGGTTCTGCGTGGACTACCGTGGGCTCAATGCGGTCACGAAGACTGACGCACACCCCATCCCCAGAGCTGATGAGCTGGTGGATCGGTTGGGAGCTGCCCAGTACCTGAGTACTTTTGATTTGACTTCAGGGTACTGGCAGATTGCCTTAACTGACGGGGCAAAGGAGAGGTCAGCATTTTCAACGCCGGAAGGACACTTCCAGTTTCGTGTCATGCCCTTTGGGTTGAAAAATGCCCCCGCCACATTTCAGAGATTGGTCAACCAGGTACTGGCAGGGCTGGAGCAATTCAGCGCAGCCTACCTGGATGACATTGCGGTGTTCAGCTCCACTTGGGAGGAACACCTGCAACACCTCACTGAAGTGTTGAAGGCTCTGCAGAAGGCAGGCCTCACTATCAAGGCCAGTAAATGCCAGATAGGGCAGGGATCGGTGGTGTACTTGGGACACCAGGTGGGGAGCGGCAAGGTGGCGCCCCTACAGGCAAAGATTGATACCATTCTGGCTTGGGAACCCCCCAAGACCCAGACGGAGGTGAGAGCCTTTCTAGGTCTCACCGGGTATTACAGACGGTTTGTCAAAGGCTATGGCACCATTGTGGCCCCTTTGACCGAGCTGACATCTAGGAATCAGCCCAGGAAAGTGAATTGGACTGAGGCCTGTCAAACTGCTTTTGACACCCTCAAAACTGCCATGTGCACAGCACCGGTGCTTAAGGCACCTGACTTTTCAAGTGAGTTCATTGTGCAAACTGACGCTTCAGAGCAAGGCGTGGGAGCAGTGCTCTCACAGATCAATGATGAGGGAGGAGACCAACCTGTGGCTTTCATTAGCCGGAGGCTAATCCCCAGGGAACAAAAATGGAGTGCCATTGAAAGAGAAGCTTTCGCTGTGGTCTGGGCTCTGAAGAAGCTGAGGCCCTACCTGTTTGGGACTCACTTCCGCGTTCAGACCGACCACAGGCCCCTCAGATGGTTAATGCAGATGAGGGGTGAGAATCCAAAATTGTTGAGGTGGTCCATTTCCCTACAGGGGATGGACTTTACGGTGGAGCACCGCCCTGGTACAGAACACGCCAACGCTGACGGTCTGTCCAGATTCTTCCGCCTTAGTGATGAGGACTCCCAAGAGGTTGGGTAGTTCTCCCCACTTTCAGCTGGAGGGGACACGTGTTAGACCTGACATCCTTGGCATGGTTTTCCCCCATCTTTTTGCCTCTGACTCATGTATTTTTGATGCTGTGCTGGATTTCGTTTTTGCTGGTTTAGATGCTTTGGACCCTCTGCCACTGCTGATCAGTGTCAGAGGGTAAGTGCTCCCTCTGTAAATTGTCATATTGATTGGGTATCCCTGATTGGCATATCTGTATCACCAGGAGGTCCCTAGTAAAGTGCACTGTGTGTGCCAGGGCTGGTGATGACAGATGCTACTAGTGGGCCTGCAGCGCAGATTGCGCCACCCACATGAGTAGCTCAAAAAGGGGGTCTCAGGCCTGCCAGCGCAGGGCCTGTGTGCAGTCAGTGGACTGCCATGTCTGCCTGGCCAGTGTCCTCACTGGCTGGGCTTAACCCTCCCCTGTCTGTGCACATCAGCCACCCCTATGGAAGGCTCCAGGTACCCCCCTGGGTAGGGTGCAGTGAATGGATAGGGTAGAGCGTGTACTAGTGCAGGTAACATGCTCTGGTAGAGAGCAGCAGCCACTTTGTGTGCTCACTGCTGTAGGGCTGTAGGGCTCCCTAGGGTAGCCTGGGGAGGCTGGTCCCATTGGATCCCAGCCTATCTCCCTATAGGAACAAGATGGAACATCCATGAAAGATATCCCTGAACTCAGAATTAAATGACACATCTTTTGGTGAAGGTTGTTTTTGGATCCTGGGGTTGAGAATAGCATTTTTAGAAGTGGCTGTTCTTTTGTATAAACCTTTCTGTGTGCCTGGGCCTGTGTGTGGAATGCCTGCGTGACAGGAGCTGCAGGGCCCCGGAGGGGGTTGGAGTCAGCCCAGGGGTGAAAGGCGACATCTGTTGCCTGGGGAAGGGGAGAGAGAAGAGCCTGATAGTGCTGGGCTGTGCCTGCCTGACCACCGTGCTGGCTAACTCCCCTGCCGACCCACTGTCACCTCTGGCCCTGAAGCTGTCAGGAAGAAGAACACCAGAAACATTCCAGAGCCAAGGATCCCCTTGCACAAAGGACTTCAAAGGCGTTCAGGGGTATAAGGAAAGGAAGGACCCCTTACTACAGAAGATTAGATTCTGAAATTCTACAATCAAGACGGACCCTCTGCTGGAAGGAGGACGGCGAGAGAACTAAAGGAAGATTGCCTTGCTGTGTGCTCTAAGGGCTGACCTGTTCTGCTGTATCACTGGAAGCTGAGGAGGAGAAAGGGACTTTGCTGTGGGCTGTGTCCCTGCCTGCTTGAAACTGCTGAGACTTTGCTGTGTGCTGTGCCTACAGCTTGAATCTCCAAGGGCCTGAGAAGAGCTGGCTCCCTGTCTGCAACCCAGGAACATAAAGGTTGCCCAAGGCTACAAGAATCTGCGGTGCCCCCCCCCCCTGAAGCTGCTGTGTGGCGAGGAGATCGTGCAACCGTGTGGTTTGCCTGTTTAGCGCATTGGCTGCTCTTTACTGCTTGAGAGCGCCGCGCTGACCCAGCCTGCTGCAGGGCCAAAGTCGACGTGTTCATCGACACGTGTGTGGGGCAGACCGGAGACCTGTGAGCCTCTGCAGCGCAAGGGGCGCTGAAAAACAATTGCTGGCCGTATCACCGCCGCTGCCCGGGGCCAGAGAACCTCCGAGGGAAGCGCCATCCTGATCGGCGCTGAACCGGCGAAGAACGAAGCCGCCGCGCTCCCATTGGTGGAGGGAGCCGAGCCCCCTCACTAACGCCGCGACGGGATTGGCCCGTGCGGCGCAGCGTCATCAGCAGTGCTGGGCCGTGATTGGCCTAGGGAGCGGAGCGTCATCGTTGCCTGTCCCGGGAGCCGCACTGCCATTGGCTGACTCCCGGGTGCTGTGGAGGCTCGCCTGAGGAGCCGCGAGGGGATTGGCTGCCTTCGCTGAGGCAGCCGAAGAAGCCGAGGAATCATCGCGATCACCGCCGGGCCCGGGAAGAAGTGACCTGACCTCGCCGAGGGATCTCCGCATGTGCTCCAGCCCCTGGCCTGCCGTCTCTGCTCCCCGCTGCTCTTTGAAGGATCCAGAGCGGGCGGAGAGCGTCCGGAGACCGGCCGGGCGGGAGCCACACTGAGCCTTCCCCCGCGAGGTGCCCCTGGGGGACCCGCGTCACCGCGAGCACGGGGAAAGAAGTCCCCCCTCCCTCAGGATACCGGGTGAGACGCGCTAGGAGCGCTTGTGGTCCCTGAAGCCAGGGGACCATTGGGGCATAGTTTAATAACGCTGGCATTGTTTCTTTGCTCATTTGGAGAGCATTGTCAACCCAATAACTTTGGCATATCTTCTAAACGCTGGCATTGTTTGGACTGCTCGTTTTTAGAGCGTAGCCATTATAAATCGGTGGCATTAGATTTAATACTGATTGGAAGAGACTTGAGACATTTGTTTTTATATGACAACTTCCTGAAACTACGTACCACCATTAAGATTAAGTGCCTCATTTTAATAATGAAGTGATTATCGTGCAACTGCTTGATTTCCCTTGCTGAAACTAGATAAAGTTATATTTTATATATACTTACCTGTGTGGTCTCAGTTTGTGGTGGATTGGGGATTATTGTTGTGTTAAGTGCAAATGTTATCCACATTGTCTCCGAGTTTAGCCTAGACTGCTCGCGCCATGCTACCTAGAGGGTGAGCAGGGGTTATCTCAGAGGGTTATTCCGTCGCCCTGACCGGAGCTAGGGGTCCCTACTTGGGCCAAGGTACTTACCTTTGCCAACCAGAGACTCCCGGTTCTAACAGGGCACTAAAGGCGTTATGCATGGATCATGGGCTGAATGATGCTTGGAACTGGCGAAACCCAACAGATTCAGGGTTCGTGTATTTCTTTCTCTATCCCACATAAAGTTCATGCCCGACTCGGTTTTATGAGGGAGTGAGCTTCATGAGTGTATAATAGAGAAAGCTCCTCGTATATTGTCCGATCACAACCCTTTATTGATTGAGATTAAGGGAGACCATGTTAAATATAGGGAGAAAAAGTGGAGCTTTGATCGAGCATTGCTGATTGATGAAGGATATTGTAGGCTTATTAAGAACCCCAATGTTTAAAGGAGAATATAGGTAGTGCAGGAATTGAAGTTGTGTGGGATACACTGGAAGTCGGTATACGAGGGGAATCTCTGAGATATTCTTTGATCTGCAATAAAAAAAACGACAAATACATGATTTACAGAATCGACTGGGCCAAGCACATAAGGATTTAGTGGGGACTATACAACGGGGGGATGTGGATGATGTGCAAGCGAAGGTAGCAGTTGCTTAATCCTCCATTATGGAAATAATTGCCACAGATAAACTTATTGCATGGAAAGAGAAGGCATATGAGTGCAGTGAGCAGATTGGGCATCACCTGGCAACAAGAGCGAGACAAAAAACAATGCAAAACTTAATACAAGAAATTCAGGATCCCACATTGGGAATAATAACAGACCCAGATAGCATCCGAAACACATTTTATATGTACTATCAGACGTTATATCAAGATGATGTACAATGGGGCACAAGAGAAGTTAATGAATATCTGGACTGGAGAACATTTGTCTGTACAAGACAAACAACTGTTGGAGGATCACCCACAGTGGATCGAGATACTGTTATGTATCAATAGCCTACCTAACGGTAAGGCAACAGGATTGGATAGTATTCCCACCGAATTTTACAAAAAATTCTAGCAGGAACTTAAAGAATGTATGACCTAACTGTTTGTCCACGTGTTTGGGGGGGGGGGGGGGGAATACCGCCAAACTGTTGGTCTTCTGCTAAAATAGTAATCTTCCTCAAAAAGAATAAACTGGTGAGTGAGCCCAGCTCATATCGTCCAATAACACTGATTAACAGCGACAATAAAATATAATCGAAAGTGCCAGCTAGCGCCAATTATCCACAAGGTAATTTCAAATCGACAGCATGGATTCATTGCAGGACGTGGCATGATCGACCATAAAAGGAGGGTTATTACACTCTTGGAGGCCTCAGTGTTATCCAAGGACACCATGGCTTTAATCGTATTGGATGCGGAAAAAGCCTTTGACAGGGTCTCGTGGCTCTTTTTATGGGAGGCCCTGTCAAGGGTTGGAATTAAAGGTGGGCTATTGCTGGCCATCCAAATGCTCTATTATCACCCAAAAGCCAGGATTTTTGTAAATGGCTCTCTTTCATATCCAATTGTAGTAACCAGGGGGACCCGTTGGGGATTCCCAAGCTCACCCTTGTTGTTTGCGGTATATATTGACACCTTCATAAGTCGATTAGAAAATAATCGGGACATTAGATCTATCATTATTATAACAACAGTGGTCCTTAGAGGCGTAGAGATGTAAGGAGGAATAAAAAATAGACAGAATCGTAACTATATTTGTTTTGACCTGTCCAGCCGGACAGAGGTCTAGTGTTTACTTTCGAAATAATAACAAGAATATTTTAAATGTGATACACAAGGTAGGGTACAAGCCTGTACCCCACTCAACACAAAATGACATACATAGAAAGAAAAACAGAGGGCTTTTTAGGCAAAAAGCTAAGGGTTGGTTGTACTTGCAATTTGGTAATGTCCAGGTACAACAAGAATAAACCACAACACCTTTACACTTTAGTGAACATATTGATTAGTATAAGGTGTATGAAGGGTGTCGACGGCGTTTCGATCCGCTTTTGGGAATGTGCGGATCATCAGGAGGACATAATGTATATGCCTAAGAGTAGCCTCAATTAACCTCAATTGCCAAGGAAAGCGGTAACAGTTCGTAAGTGAACAGGTAGTCCTCGTGTGAATACGGCAAGCCCGTCTCGTGCTTGGCGGACAGTTACCGGAGTGAGTGCCAGAATCGGCAGTGACAAGCTGGGTTAGTGCGTCAGGGAGATCGGGAATAAAGGCTCGATGGCCTGTAGAGGCTGTGTGGCTCGATGGCCAAATTAGCCTGCTGTTTCTGCGTAATCACTGGAGTAAGATCTATCATGAACAACAGAATAGGTAACAAGGTCCAGAGGGCGCACTGCACAATATTTAGGCAATTTTACAGAAAACATAAATCGATTCAGGTACTCTAGGCAAGATAGGGAAGGTTACCTCACTCCCCCAAGATTACCAAAGCAAGCTCTGGATGAAAACAGTTCAAAATTTCTCGCCGAGCACTCAACAAGTAATGTAATTGAATTTATAATTATATCACAGAAATAACAGTTCCAATTCAATCCAATTCACAAACTAAACACCAAGGTCTTCGTGATGCTTTCAATCCATCAATCAAGCACACGGGTTCGGAATGTTGATCCTTTTATTTTCAAATCAAAAGGACACATGCTGCAGCCTTCTTTTTTTTTCTTTTTTTTTTTTTTTAATGTTGATCCTTTTATTTTCAAATCAAAAGGGCACACGCTGCAGCCAACACGTGTTTCGTTGCGGCAATATCAAATGCCAACTCAACTTCGTCAGGGCTGCAAGCCAAAATGATAAAAATATATATAATATAGATCACCATCAACACCAAATTAGTCACAACGTAAAGAACAGTTCAGAAAAGATTTATCATTTGCAATAAGGTATAATCACCACCTAAGTGCCGTAAAGACCCACAATAAGTGACACATAGGAACATAATTAGTATAACTATCTCGTGAATCCCGGTGTTCATCATTATATTAGACAAAACACTCAGATTTAAAGCCAATTTCATAGTAATTCAATTGATAAATACCTTTGTAAAGTATATCTTGCTAATCAAAAGTTGAGATCATAAAAAGAAACCGAATCTGAAATGATATAAGGGAGCCTTAAGCCATTGACCCCGCAACTCACGTCCAGCAGAAAAAGGGACATTACATTCACTGCTACAGATTAAAGTAACCACTGACTAAAAGTATAATAACTACAGTAACAAACGTTATCCGTCTGCCTATCAATATAAAATTATCATTAAAGTTTAAAGGGAAGCGTATTACCTAGTTTGGTTTTCAGTATGCGATTTCCAGATTCAAAATCAGTAGTTCGTTAATCCAAAATTATTTCCAGTACCAGTATCTAAATAAAGAATAAACGTGTAAATATATATCTCCCTCGTTGTTAAGTGCCCAATCCACCGTTCTTGCATACTTTTACTCACCCAATATCTGAGTGTAAGCCCGTCGTATTTGGGTTCAAGCACAGTCTGTCCGTGTTCGGGTGACTGGCGTGTACAGCGGCCGCCATGTTGATTAAGTACATGAGGTTAGGTCTCCTCAAGTCGTAAAATTTAGATCAAATTATCGTTTTGAAGTGATCTTTATGCAATTAATTATAGAGACCCATAGAATAATTGTAAATTACAATTCCCCGACATAAAAACGGTTTTACGTAGTTTCATTTATATGTATCAGTCAACGAAACTAAAATTATGAAAAAGTTTTGTCTAGGGTAAGTAAATAAAAATTAGGCGTGCGGATGTAGTAATATGCTTATTAATGAAATTATGAGTCTCATTAAATTGCGTTATCGTCGCCATTTTGGAATGGGCAATCTATCGATGTTACGCAATATTATTATTTAAGTCACTATACGAATTGTAAGGTATCGAAGATTATCAATAATCAAAAAGTCATAAGAATATAGGTAATATATGCTTATTAATAAGTATACTGAGTATATCGACTTATTTTATAATATCGTCGCCATCTTGGAATAGGCAACGGGATAAAGTAAGAGCTTATTAGTGTAGTTGTGCAGTAAATTCCTGTAAGTAAAAAGACTATCTTTCTTATCAATTATGCACCTCTTCATAATTATTTAATCTCTTCTTTCTTTCAAAATGTAATGTGTCCCTTCTTTCCTAGGGCACAAGTTGCCGAGTCAGGACAGAAAGCACCCCCATCACTATACAGTATAGTATTACAGTCAGAATGGATAGGGGCATAGCTAACGTATTTGAAGGGTCCATGTTTCTCCTATCATTCAAAAAATAGTATTCATACTTTAGACAAAGGATAAAAAGTTTAACGTACATTAATTATTCAGAATAGAAGAACAGATTCAAAATATTATTATTCTCCTAAGAAATACTGTAATCTGTATCCACATTAAGTCCCTCCTCTACTGCCCGAAGGACCATAATCCATTTTGCCTCTCTCCGTCTTAATTTCAGCAGTCTGTTGCCTCCCCTTCTATCCAAAGATACATGTTCAATGCCATGATATAGAAATTTATGATTTGCAGAATCATTCCTATGTTGAATCATATGTGAGGCAATAGGATACCTTGTATCTCCATTCTTCAAGGCACGATAATGTTCAACCATACGATCTTTAAGTCTTCTCACTGTGCTTCCTACATATATTTTTCCACATAGGCAGGCAATTACATAAATAACAAATGTTGTTTCACAATTGATAAAGTTATTAATACAAAAAATTCCTGTATTGTTGTATTCAAACGTCTGTACTTTTTTCATTGCCCACCAACATGAACTACAATTCCCACAGTGATAGAAACCTTTTTGTCGTATCCGTAGCCAATCACTTTGACTTGTAGTTGTTATCTGTTTTGGGAAGCTAGGACTGACAAAGTTAGCGATTGTCATCCCTTTCCGATATGTCACACTCGGTCTTTCTGTTATAAAGGGTTTCAAATCTTTATCAGAACACAACATGTACCAGTATTTCCGCATGATATTATAAAGCTTGTGACTTCCCTTACCAAAATTTGTGATCATTCTCACTTTCTGATCTTTTTTAAGTCCATCATTCTTCATTTTGGGTTTCAATGTGACATCTCTTTGTAAATTCAGAACTTTATTAGTTGCTTTTCTGATCACATCTCTCGAATAACCTCTATTTCTGAATCTATTCTCCATATCCTGAATGTTAGTATAGAAATCCACATCCTTGGAGCAGTTCCTCCTTGCTCTAATCATTTCCCCATAGGGGATAGAGTTAATTTGACTTTTTGGGTGGCAGCTGTCTGCTCGTAATAGGGCATTACAACTGGTCTCTTTGCGAAACATACGACTACATAGTCTGTTATCTTCTACAAAAAGTTGAATATCCAGAAAATTCTATTTATTTTTGTCATATTGAGTAGTGAATGTCATGTTTAAATTGTTCATGTTGAGGTAAATTAAAAAGGAATCTAACTCATCAGAAGTACCTCTCCAGAATAACAGGCAGTCATCAATGAATCTACCCCAATAATAAATGTGATCAATCCATTGTTGTCCCTTGGGGCCCCAAATCCACTCCGCCTCCAATCTCCCCATAAAGAGATTAGCGAAGGACGGAGCAAATTTGGACCCCATCGCCGTACCAAGTCTTTGTTTATACCAGGTAGACTCGAATAAGAAGTAATTGTTTTCCAGAATCATCCTTATCATTTCAAGTAGCATTGATGTGTGATCCAAATACTCAACTGGTCTGTTATTAAAAAAACTCTCAATTGCTTGAATACCCAATTCATGGTCTATATTGGAGTAAAGAGATACTACATCAAGTGAAACCATTATCATATCACTATCCCAGACTGTCATTCATGATGTTAAGTACATGTTTAGTATCATCAATATGGGAAGGTAGGTTCTGGACAAATGGTCTTAAATATGAATCCACAAATTGTGAGAGTCTCTCAGTGGGCCCACAAATGCCCGATATTATCGGTCTCCCTGGGGGGTTCTGTCGGTTTTTATGGATTTTAGGTAAACAGTACATACAAGGTGCCCTTGGTGATTGTATTTTAAGATATAAATACTCATCATAATCTAGTAAACCACTGTCATACCATTCTTTAAGTCGTAAGTTAATTTTATTCTTAACCATTTCCAGAGGGTTGTTACTTATCTTCTCATAGTATTTACTATCGCCTAGTTGCGATAACACTTCATCATTATAGTCTTTGCGATTCATGACAATGATGTTGCCACCCTTATCAGCACTACGTATAATAAGATCTGGGTTGTCTCAGTTTTCGTAATGCCTCCCTCTCATCTATTTTTAAGTTGTCTGATAATATTTTGTTTTTATGATGTTTCTCTTTTTTTATTATGTTGTCAATTTCCATGGTCACAGATTTATAAAAAGTGTCTACTACATTACCAGCTGATAGCTGAGGTGTCCACTTTGATTTCTCTTTGAATCCACTTTGAGAAGCAAGTCCTGGGTTAATCTCTAGGTCACCTAACAGTGAGCTCATTGTAACAGGATCTTCTTCAGATTCAGTTACTGACAAAAGCAATTTTGTATCATAAAGATCTTGTATAGTCAGGTTGCTCAGTTCAGGTTTATTGGTAGATCTCACCACAACATTATCTTGTTTAACAAAAATTTTTTTTAGTTTTAACAATCGAACAAATTTATACAAATCAATTTTAGTGAGATACCAATCAATACTTTTTGTGGGACAATATCCAAGACCCTTCTTAAGTACACTGTTCATGCTGTCAGACAATTCAATAGATGAGAGGTTAATTACCTCAATTTCATTACATTCATTATTCATTTCCTCCAAGATCTCAATCTCTCTCTTATCCCTGGGACTCCTTCTCCTGCGTTTGCCACGTTTCCCTCTCCTTGTCTTCCTTTGTGGGTATTCCCATATCTCCCTCCCGTCTCTCGATTTCCTTTCCTGATTCTTTGGACTTCTTCTAAAAAATTTGAATTATCTCCTGCGGGGACAATGGGACCCTCAGTGTTGTCATCATTAGTCGACAAGCTACTAGATGATGTGTTAACTGCTGAACTCATAGGAGTCGTGGTTTTCTTATTTCCTTGTCCTTTTGTAAATAAATAATCAAATTTACGGGCAAAGGTAAATACCCTCCCTTCTGTATAGTCCTGTTCGTCTCGCTTAAGTTTGCGTGCCTTTCTCCTTTTAATGTCAGCTTGTAAGTTTGTCATTATATCATCATTATCATCATTATATCATCCAAAATATTATAATTTTTTATAGTGGCTTCTGGAAGATTAAGTTGTTTAATTTCTTCCTCACAGGCCTGTATCTCTATCAGTAATTTAGCTATCTTACGTTCTGCATTATCAATTAGTATTCTCATCAAATTACTTGAACTGGTACTTAACTCACGCTCCCACTTGTCTAGCAGATCTGGTTCTAAATCCTCATAAGTAGGAATAATTGTAGATCTTAAGCCTCTGTTGAGTGCTCGGCGAGAAAGATCTATCATGACACTTGGCGGGAAGACAAAAGTGTTGGCATACACTGACGACATTGCCCTTGTGACCCCTGACCCTACTATCGCTCTACAGGAAATAGAAGACGAAGCAGAAAGATTTGGGACGTTTTCTGGGTATACACTTAATCGTGGTAAAACACAAGTAGTGATCAACGGGAATACAGAGATAGATGACTAGAGTGGCCAAGAATGTGACGTAGTTAGGGGTTAATATCTCTGCAAACATGGAGGATATTGTTAAAGAAAGTATAGAACCTCTATTAGTTAAAACTAAAGAGGATTTACTTAGTCTAAACAATTTACTTCTATCCATTATTGACGGATGCAATATACTTAAAATGCTATTCTTTCCTAAGATATTATATTTTTTTCGGGCAATTCCTTAAGGTTAGGTTGAAGAAACTAGAAGATTTATTCTCGCAATTTATCTGGGCATATGCCAAACCGCAAAGGGCTTTTTAATATCTTACTTTGCCCCAGGAAAAAGAGGTTTGGGCTTTACCCAATCTCAGACTATTGGGCCACCACACTTCCACATAACCTGGTTCTGCTACAAAAAAACAACTGGAAAGACATGCTGAGGAGGTCTGGACCTCCCCAGAACTTATAATGGGAGAAGCGGCCTGGGCATGGCTATAGCGCTACTTAAATGATAATCACTACAAGAAGGTACACTTTCTAACATTAGCGGGAGTGTTTGAAAGTCTGGAAAGCAGTTCGAAGATCAATTGGCATAGGCAGACTTAGCTACTATACACCACTAATAGACAACCTAAACCTTCTAGGTGGGATGCTGATCTGACTAAATGGGAGAACTTTTTTTCTGAAGAAGGCTTAAGTCTCCTTTGAAGATCTCATGAAGACGTTTGGGATAGACAGGAGAGACTTTAAGTATCTTCAAATATGGGACTTTTTATCTAAGAAAGGTGGTGGACCAATTGGTTTCTCTAGAAATACTATAGTAGAGGAATTGGTAAAGAATAAGGACCTCTCTATACGGGTTGTTTATAATCTTTTAAACTCCTTGATGAAGGATGATCTGGAACTATAGGCAGTAAAATGGAAGGAGAGGATTGGCATATCGGAACATACATTCCAGCAATCATTTAAAATGGCACAGAAAATGTAAGTTCCTGCTCGGCTACAGGCACAATATAAGACCTGCTTCTCATTTTATTACTCTCCATATAAGATAGCCAAATGGGGGCGTGGTAAGGGGACATATTGCCCTCAGTGTACCATATATCAGGCCGATCTTATTCACATTTTTGCTTCAGGTAGCATGCTTTCAAAGGTTAAACATGATATAATCTGAAGTACACCATACATAGTGGAGGTTTTGTGACTTCTTGGTCACAGGTAGCCCAAGCCTCTGAAGGTTTCAAAGTAGCTCCAGTAAGACTCACCAGGGCTGACACAATTTAAGACCCTATGTGTACGAACCCAGCAACAAACCAAACAACAAAAGTCAAGGAGGGATCAAGCATACCCAAGATGGAGCAAGGCCTGGTCTCGGTTGGATCACCTGTTTACAGAAATTGCTCGCAGCGCATCCTTACGCCTTCTACCACCTAGGTGCAAGTCGGAAGAATAAATATTTTGGTGTGGGCTCAGCCAATAACCTGTGCTGTGTTGCCAGCGGCTTGTTGTAAGTTACTGAGGCCACCATGTTTATTTTGATTGTTCTCTCTTCTCATACCCATGAACAAGAAAGCCGTTGTTGAAGGGTTGTTGTTTTCCTGTGCATTGTTGGTTGCATTTTAATCATTGTGTTTCTTTGTACGTCCTCATAAGCTTGGTGACAGATCGTTACCATGAAACATGTTGACCTGGCGCTAGGCGTGGCTCCACATTGTGTGCTCTGTGTACAAGTCTGGGATGATGAGAAATAATATTTGTTGTCCGGAGCAGTTTTTAGGAGCTACACTTCCCTTTCGCCTTCGCACTCACACCCTCACTGGGGCGATTAGATGATGGTGGCTTTTCTATGAAGACTGATACACTAACATCGTACTAGTACTTAACTTGTGCTAGGCACTCTCCTCTGTCCCATATCCAGAGCATTGACAACACCGCTGTAGACACATGGTAGCGATGGCCTTATGTTCTGTGTGAAGGAAGCTCTGAAACTTCTCTCGTCCATTTGATGACCTCTGGTTTGTTTAATTTTTTCCATCACACAGCCTCAATTTGATTTCTACTGGGTGTCAGCATTTTACATCTAATGCACAAAATGCAGTAGCAAAGAAACTCATATTTCACAGGGAGCTGGTAAAATATGGTAAATATTTCACCGGTCCCTGTGGAATATGGGCTATGTCCTAATAATGACCACGTGGAAACTACTCCGCAGAGTTTTACCATTGTCAGGGCTACTAAGATTATTCTGCAACATTGGAACCAATTACATAATAGGATTATTAAATTGTAGGGCTAAATTAAAATTATGTGGTAGTATTTTATCCATTTGAGTGAGAAACATTTTAAAAAAATAAAAATCTGCAAATTATGTGACCAGTGCCGAGAGTCCATAATAGTGCAGTAAACGCTGGAGCCCTGATTATTGTCCCTTGGTTTAATTATCATTTGATGAAAGGTAAACCACACATTTTTACTACATAATTTCTGGAGACAAAGTAACAACATAGTCCATTATTTAGTTCGCTATTTTTAATAAACATTTTCTGTTTAAGCTAACTACCCAAAAAATAAATGTGTAAGATGAAAAGTACATAAAAAACAATGTCTAATATAGTACACTGTTTCCATCTCGAGGGTCTTGTGACACAAACCACACTTCTGCATTCTGCAACCCCTTCAGTGGCAATATTGCACCATCTGACACAGTTAACCCATTCTGTATCTTATATAAATGGGCATGAGTATAGAGTTAATAAAGTATATATCACTGCTTATTATTTGCTTGTGACATTCATCATAGATCTGTTGAATGCAATACCTGCCAAGTGATGGAAATAGTCTGAGCTCCCCCTCTTCTTAACTGGGAGGCACAAGCTGTGGTTACAAAATGGCGCCAGTCTGAATCTGGCAGTGCCGGAGCCCTAAGCAAGGACAGCAATGCAGGGACACTCCAGCAGCGAAGGCTTGACTACTGAGGGAGCCAGGTCTGTTAAACACATTAACCAATATTATCATTAGCACAATCAAACAAGGCCATGGCGCCTGGACTCTAAGAGCTGTACAGAAAGCGACTTTCAAGAACGTATAGGCAGAGTAATGAGGATGGAGAATAAGTCGCATAGAGATGGCAAGGTCAAAATCGAAAAAGAAATAGTCAACAAATCAAGCAAATTCAAGGTTCTAGCGAAATAGAGAGATCACAGACCTTGAAGACTGCAAAATGAGATTACATGCGATTTTTTCGTCTTTTCAAAGGATATGGAAGATTCATTTGGCGCTTTTTAATTCCTAGAAGTCCGGACAGCTCACACTTGACTCAAATGAGATACTCTGAAATTGTGAGAGCCCACAGAAGCCCCTCAATGAAGAGCAAGACCACTGACGAACTGTCAGTTAAATTGCTCTCCCTCCCTCGCAGCTCCACCATTAAGTGAGGCCTCCCTCGAGCCCCTGCACTCGAGTGTTGGTGTTCGAGGCCCTCCTCCACCTGCATGTTATACCTGCGCCTCATCCCTGGTGGTCCAGTGGACCTCTGTCTCCTTCCCTTGCTCCGCTTTTCCTCTCCTGCTCAGTTTTACTCGTTTTTTTACCCTCATTTTTCTTTCCCTTTTACTCTTATCTCTTTCCCCCACTTTAATTGCACTCTTCTGTTTTTCCCCAGTTATTCCACTCTTTCCCACTTTTTTTGCCCGTTTTTCCCTGCAGCTGCTGTCCCCGTGGCCCCCCCCCCCCCAGTGCGACCAGCTCGACTGGCCTGAGCCAATTCCACTCCCTGCTCCCAGCCGTCCAGTCCTCCCCGACCCCTACTTAATGGCGGCCGCTGTGTGGCCGTGCAGCAGATGCGTGCAGCAGGTGTGCCACTGGCGCACCAAAGGCACGCCCATCTGCACCCGACCGCGACCACTGGCAGAAACCCTGGGCCTCCATACTGCCAATGCTACGACCCAGCGGCACTCCACGCACTCAACCCAGGCCGCAACAACAACTGCAAGTTATCACCAGCCGATACTCACGGACCCATCAGCTGTCACTGCTGCTAGCACACTTGCAGCACCGCAAGGAAAACGGACCCAGCACAACTCGCCCGCAAGAACACATCCGAACCGAGACCCTGCAATGTATCCTCCTCAACGTCCGATCACTCCACAAACAAGCTACCGAATTCGGCAACACCCCGTACTTCGCATTCTTCACCGAAACATGGACCAAAACCACCTCGGGACCGGACATTGCCATAGCCATCCCCCAAGGATACAAGATCTCTCAGAAGGACCGCCCCAACTGCCCGGGAGGAGGAATCGCCATCGTCCACAAGTCCACCCTCCGGCTAAGCACATTCCCCGACGAGCCCACTGACCTGATGGAACACCTACACTTCAAGATACAGGCCAGCCCTACCACCACCCTCAGAGGAACTCTCATCTACCGACCCAGCTGACCTTTCACCAACTCCATCACGGATATCATCTCCCCGCAAGCCATCACATCCACCAACTACACCCTGCTGGGAGAACTCAACTTCCACCTCGACAACCACTGGACACCAACACCACATCCCTCCTGGACAACCTCCACAACATTGGACTCCGCCAGATCGTGACTGAACCCACGCACTCAGCAGGACACACCCTCAACACCCTCTTCGCAACAGGAAACTCCAATCACTTTCAGCCACACCACGAACTCCCGTGAACAGACCACTGATGCGTCCACTTCGCCTTCAGAACACCCACCATCCACACACACCAGCACCTGCTCTCACGTAGAACCTGGACCAAAATCACCAACCACCAGCTCACCTCCTCACTCAACAACTCCACCCCAAACATCGCGGAAGACAGCGACCCCAACACCGCATCCTGAACCCTGCACAGATGGATCTCTGATAGCGCCAACACCATAGCCCCCTCAAGCAAAACAACACACACGCCAAAAAAGCCAGATGGTTTACCACCTAACTATGAGAGTCCAGACGCACATGCAGCCGCATCGAAAAGGCCTGGAGGAAATCCAAATCCACAGAAGTCCACAACAACTTCAGAGCCGCCACCAATGCCCACCACCAACTTGACATAAAAACGAGGAAAAAGCGATTGAAGACAGAATCTCCACACACGCGCACAACAGCAAAGAAGTCTTCAGCATCATCAAGGAGTTCGCCCAACCCACCAGCAATCCTACTGACATTCCTCCTTCACAAGAAGTCTGCAATCAACCCAGCACCTTTTTCCACCACAAAATCAAGAGCCTCTATGACAACTCGATGAAGACAACCAACACACTGAACCCTCACCATCCATCCCTGACGCCCTGGAGCCAACGATTGACAACTGGACAGCCCGCACCACCGAAGACGCACTGAAGACAATGAAGTCAATCCACCCGGGAGCCGCAACGGACCCCTGCCCCCACCACATCTTCAACAGAGCCTCCGACACCATCGCACCTTTGCCCCGCCACACCGTCAACAGCTCCCTGGCGAACGCCTCGTTCCCCAATGACTGATAACATACCAAGATCAACCTCCTCCTGAAGAAGCCCTCGGTGAACCCCACCAACCTCAAAAACTACAGATCCATCTCCCTGCTCCCGTTCCCAGCAAAAGTCATTGAGAGCCATCAACAGCCAACTCGCCACCTTTGTCAAAGAGCACAACAACCTCGACTCCTCCCAATCCGGTGTCAGAAAAAACCCAGCACAGAAAACGCCCTCCTCGCCGCAAGAGACGACATCCGCTCCCTACTGGACAAAGGAGAAACAGTAGCCCTCATCCTCCTCGACCTCTCAGTGGCCTTTGACACAGTCTACCACCAGACCCGAACACGTAGACTCCCCTACGCAGGGATCCGGGACAAGGCCCTCGACTGGATCCACTCCTTCCTCTCTGGCAGAACACAGCGGGTCAGACTCCCGCCTTTCCTCTCTGACCCTACACACACCACGTGCAGAGTCCCCCGGGGTCCTCCCTCAGCCCCACGCTCTTCAACGTCTACATGGCTCTGTTCGCACCCATCGTCAGAACCTACGGACTCAGCATTGTGTCATACGCACACGACACCTAACTCATCCTCTCCCTACCCAACGAACCCAGCACAGCCAAACACAACTTCCAAGAAGGCATGGAAGCTGTCACCAAATGGATGAAAAGCAGCTGCCTACAACTCAACACCGACAAAACAGAAGTACTCCTCATGGGCCCAAACCTCGACTGCTGGAACGACACCTGGTGGCCCCCGTCCTCGGTAGACCACCCATCCTCATGGACCACGCACGCAACCTTGGAATCATCAGGGTCTCCGAGCTCAAAATGGACCGCCAGATCAATTCCATCGCATCCTCCTGCTTCCACACCCTCCGCCTCCTACGTAAGATCCCCCTCGAGCACAGAAAGGCCGTCGCTCATGCCCTTGTCACCAGCAGACTCTACTACGGCAACGCACTCTATGCCGGAATAAACAAAAAGCTCACCCACAAGCTACAAAGCATCCAGAACGCTGCCGCAAGACCTGCTAAGACACTGCCGTATCTCCCAGCACCTGAGCACACTGCACTGGCTCCCCCTCGAGGCTAGAATCACCTTCAAGCTTCTCACCCACGCACACAAGGCCGTCCGACACCGGACCAGCATTCCTGAACAGCTGACTCAAATTCCACCCACCCCAAAGGAGCCTACGATCAGCCCAGCTCTCCTACGCCGTGGTCCCCCCACATGAGAAAGACCAGATCAGGAGGCCACTTCTTCTCCTTCCTCGCGGCCAGAGCCTGGAGCACCCTACCGCTCCACCTGAGTCAAACAACATCACTCCCCCTTTTCACGAGGAGCCTCAAGACCTGGATCTTCGACAGACCCCCTCCTTAATGGACTGGAACCTGCACCCCGCGCCTTGAGACTCTTACGGGTGAGTAGTCGCGCTTAGCAAACACCTGATTGATTGATTGATTGATCAAGTCCACATCGGCCCCAAGTCAGCATTAACATCCTCATCCTATTCAAATCGCTGAGCTGCAAGCATGTAGAAATGACCCTCACCCACATGCAGAAGCATCAAACCGTAGTGGATTGGCACCAAAAGGGACCCTCCCAAGGCTACTCCAGTGACATTAAGCTCTGCTAAGCCATCAATGAGGAGCGCTTACAAGAGGCGTCATTCTCACTTACTGGCCAAGCACAATTTAAAATAATGCACAAAGGCAACAATTGTGTTAAGAGCTCTCTGCCCAGGAGTGTGCCCTGATGAGCATGTCCGAAGGTGAGGTGATAACTTGATTCTAATTAAAAAGAGGGACCCCCTGAGTCTGGATAAAGTTCCTAGGACAGGGCAACAATAGTATTGATAACTAGCAGCCCGTCCCGACGTTGTCCGGGTATGAATTGCTGCCGGCCAGTAGTATATTGTTTTGTAGGATTTCGTTTTGATAGCATTTCTTCACTGTGACAGGCCTGTGAAACGCTCCGATTCACAGTGCACTGCTGATGCACTTACGAGTGCGCATTCAGTAGTGTGTGAACTCGAGCTTCCCTACTTTATTTTTCCTTGCAATATTATATAGCACGAACTCGACAACATGGCTTGAGCACAATTTACATTACAGAAGAACACATTAATTTGTGGTAGGCACGGAGAGACAAAGCGATTTGCCTGGAATCACAGGATGTTGAGCTGATGCCGAGATTCGAACGTAGCTCCCAGCTCTAAAGTTCGCAATTCTAGAACTTGTGGTGGGAGGTGTGTCTAAAAGTGTATGTCGGTGCATGCCATCAATGAGAGGGACCTGTGCATTTTTCAAATCGGTGGTGAAAAAATATGAGTATTTTGCTGGAGATGTGGGCCGCCGTGCCACCAATGTACTTACCGGGGGAGGGTAAACACCCATTATTACGCAACTTTCTTTCCGCATACCATCACTCCGCATACTTTCATTATGAAAGTACCATGACTCCGCAATGCCGTTATAACGCATGGCATTACATTTTATATGCTTTTACCACGCATACATTTACAACGAAATTCGTTGTAAATGCATGAATGGTAAAAGCATGATTTTTTTAATGTTTGGATAAGGTAAGTATGGGTATAGGGGTATATGTTTTGGGGTACTGAGGTATATGTTTTGGGTGTTTGGGTATTGTAAGGGCTCAGATATAGTTTTGGGTTATGGGGTACAGGGGTAGTTTTAGGATAGGTATGGGTTTTGGGGTACAGGGGTATTTTTAGGGTTCAGGGCTAGGTTTGGGTTTTGGGGTATAGGGGTATATTTAGGGTTCAGGGGTAGTTTTGGGGTACAGGGGTATTTTAAGGGTTCAGGGCTAGGTTTGGGTTTTGGGGTACAGGGGTATTTTTAGGGTTCATGGCTAGGTTTGGGATACAGGGGTATTTTAGGGTTCAGGGGTAGGTTTGGGGGTACAGGGTTATTTTTAGGGTTCAGGGGTAGGTTTGGGTTTTGGGGTACAGGGGTATTTTAAGGGTTCAGGGCTAGGTTTGGGTTTTGGGGTACAGGGTATATTTATAGGGTTAAGATGGGTTAGTGTTTAAGGGTGTTGGGGTATTTTAAGGAGTAAGGGTGGGTTTTGATTATGGGGTGCAGGGGTATTTAAAGGGAGCAGGGTGGACACCCGGAGCTGGAATGTACAGAACCTGGGAAGAAAAAACAATGAAATATTTGGCACAACGCTCGCTTTTTTTTCCCTGTAATCCCGCGTCCCCCCACAGCACACGCCCACAGCACACGATATGAGACATGGCATGAAGGGCGGAATGTGAAAACTGCAGTTGATGGCCGGAATGCACAACAATGTCATACATTCACCCCAGTACAGAGATCTGGCCCTAAATCCATCGTTTTTTTGCACTCCACACCACCCCAGTTCAGACATATGCATATGCAAATCAGCCATGACCCTGTGCTTCATGGGAACAGTCCAGCCCGAAGGGCGGAACGTACCACACGCCCCCAGCATTTGTCACACACCCACAGCACAACGCAGACACGCCCACAAGGGACTACTTTGCTGGCACGTTCTTTTACCTTTTAAATGTATATGGTCGGTGTCTGCATAGCCTATGTCCTTCTGCTGCAACTGCCCTTTCCAACGCTGTATTGGGTGTTGATTGGTGCTGTGGTTCCCGAGATTACCCGCCTCAAAGGTTTGGGCTCTCTCTTTATTATGTTAGTATGGATAATATATTGCCTAGGCCACAAAGAACCTGCCTGAAATCAGGTTTACAATTGCAAACAAATAAGTAGCTACCTCAATATATATTTGACAGACGATAACTTGATTCTAGCCACTTCAGGCTCCTAGAGATACCCCATCCCCCAGTTATCAACACTGTTCTCTCTTTCTAGGCTCGCCGCAAACCCTTTTTAGGTTTCGCCTGGCGTCCGCTGCGCAGCAGCGTTCGCGCAGGCGAAATCTGTTGATCTACACTATGTGGCTATGTTCCGCCTCAGTCTACCATTGGCTAGCTCCATTAATGGAGGCTAGCCATTGGAAGACATTGTTGTCCGTCACTCTTCCCCCGTCAGGACGCGAATCGGGGGCGTTCCCGTGCGTTTTTTTAAGTCTCGCCCCCTTTTTCCGTCACCCGCCCCTTTTTTCGTCACGGCATTTGGTTTTGGTGTTGATTACGAGTCTTAGAGGTAAGACGTGTTTATTATTTATTTAGACGTGTTTATTATTTATTTTTTAGTAATTTTGTTTAGAGTTAAGCTATGTTGACTCTCCTTTTAATGTTTTTAAGGCTTTCTGTGTCCCGTCGTTGACTTTACTGCTAATGTGTGTTTATTTTTTTTAAGGCTTATCCTGTGTCCCGTCGTTACTGGCTGTCGTCTCCGTTTCCCGTCGTCCATGTATTCCTTTCCTATATTTTTAGATGTAATCCATTTTGACTTTGCTGCAAATGTGTCTTTATTTTAAATTCACTTTTTAGCCTTAACACGTCGCGAATTGGGGGCGTTCCCGTGCATTTTTTTAAGTCCCGCCCCCTTTGTTCGTCACCCGCCCCTCTTTACGTCACAGCATTTTGTTTTGGTGTTCATTACGAGTTTTAGAGGTAAGACGTGTTTATTATTTATTTTTATTAGTAATTTTTGGTTTAGAGTTATGTTGACTCTGCTTTTAATGTTTTTATTAAGGCTTCCTGTGTCCCGTCGTTGACTTTACTGCTAATGTGCTCCCCAGTCACAGGGCTGCGGATGGGGCGTCGAGGGTCACGTAAAAGACATTATGGAGTTCTATAGCACTACACGGCCCTGGCGTGGTTCCTGAAGCTGGGAGATCTCTTCGGGAACCTGCTGCAGTAACAATATCTATTGAGCGTCATAACACAGCCGTCGAATGAAAAGCAATAATGGAGCTCGGCGTCCTGGCCGCTCACCTGAATCAAATACGTAATACTTTCATTTTTGGAAATATTTTAGGATAGAAGTATAGCATGGCAGACACGCACAGAGATAAATAGTTATATACGCACACTCGCACATTTTGCAAACGTAGCATTAATATATGCTCATCAATATATATTACTCATCAGTTTTCAAACATAAACAAAAAAAATTGTCATGGAGATTGTCAATAGCTCTAACTTTTTGAAAGGCGAAACCGTTGCGTTGTAAATGCTTGTTTAAGTTACTTGTTTACACTTGATCTTGTCCGTTAAATTCGAGGTTATCAAGTTGTTGGATCACATGATGTCAATATCAATAAGATATCAATCTGCTTAGTTTTGCGTTGCATAGCACAATGCTGCAGATAACAATGCTTATAGATTCGGCCATTATTATCTGTTACAGCCTTATTCTGCCTCGTTGTCCCTAAATCATCAGGTTATGTCATTAATTTTGAAAACCTCTAATTGGATAAAGAATAATTCTTAGTGGGTGGAAGCTAAGTAAGGAGGAAGGAGCGAGTGGCGTTTACTCTCTTGGCCAGCCACTTGCGACTTCCACTGTCACTTACTAATCAAAGGTGGGTTTGAAGAGGGCAAGGAATGGGACTGGAAGCTGAAGGAGGGCCTTGGTTAATCTTTTACTTTATCTTAGGCTGGTTACTGCTTTTAACTTCAATCGTCGCTTTCTCCTCTTTCATCACTCAGTCACTGATCTTTGCTAGGCAACTCAAATTAATCTTTATAGCTATACATAAACGCTCTCGAATAGGGTACCGATTATACGTAAAGGTCACAATGGTTCACCTCCAACAGTTATTGCATGTACTAAGGTTTAGAGTCTAACCTTCACACTTGCGCCCTTTCTCAATATAGTTACCATTAAAGTAGTATCAAGTCAAATTCAAAAGATACTTTATTTCGGCCTCGCAATACCTTAAAAGCACAGATAAAACATTTGAAAATTCAGTACAATTTCAGTGTAAAAAGTTTTTATATACACATAAAAATATGAGAACATTAAATGTTTAAAAAGTATTAAATAGCCTGGTAGGTGCTAAGTATCTCGATCATATAGTACAAAGTCGTATGTATTAAAAAACAGATTGGAATACAGAGTCCCGAATCGTAGTAAGTGCATAGAGTGCGTGGTTTAGACTTGACCTTTCTTTAGAACTGCACGGCGAGCACACCACATTGAGAACAGGTAGCGAGAAACTGAATATACAATTGGCATGCCAGCATCCTATTTTAGGATCCTGTAAGCAATGGGAGGTTCCAAGGTTCCTACAAAGCTGTCGTAACCAACAAACCCTTATTGCCTTGTAGGTGGGGCAGAAAAACAGCACATGCAAGTAAGTCTTGGTACAGTTTTTACATGACGGACAATCTTTCGTAGAACTACTCCCCCACCCCCACCCCCCACTTATAGGTAACAGAGGTTTTTTTAGCAAGGGAAGGCTGTATGTCATCAATGCTAGATTCTAAGATGTATTGCAGTTTAACTTCTAAAAAGGATGATGTAAGTTTTCCGGTCCTGGGGCCCCTCAGTAATAAATTGAGATGGTGGTCGTTAACCCCTCCCACGCTTATGACGGAACCGCTCCGTCATGGCCCTCGGGTGGGCTGTGCTGGTGACGGAGCGGTTCCGTCATGGCCCGCTCGCCGCGCCTGCGCGGCGCTGATTTCGCGCCTGCGCTGACGCTCTAAAGAACGGGCGGGCCATGACGGAACCGCTCCGTCACAAGCACAGCCCACCCGAGGGCCATGACGGAGCGGTTCCGTCATAAGCGTCGGAGCGCCGCGCGGCCGCCCCACTCCCTTAGCGCTGCGGCGGAATTACCGCCGCAACGAAAGGGTTAAATTTTTCTTGGTGTTGCCAAACAACTTTCTTCCGGGCTATCCCATAGCTCTCCCATTCCAATGGCTAAGAAGGAATTCTTCATATAGATGAGCCAGGGTATTTTGCTTGCTCCCCTGAGGTTTGCCACCTCCCTCAATTCCTCCTTAAACATAGATAATTCTGGAGTACTCCATAGGCGGCCCCAGTAAAGTAGAGGTCTAAGCGCAACCTCCAGTGCCATTGGGCTGACACCCAGATCCATTCGGAGCAGAGTTAAAGGGGTACTACTGGGAAGTCCCACCAGCTGTCTGAGACAGGAATTTTCGATCCTGGCAAGTTGTTTTGATGGCCTGTAACCCCATGTAGGAGAGTAGGGTCTGCAATCCTATGATCACCCAGATTTTTGCTTTTTGCTGCACTGGTTTACGACTTTCCCTGGCTGTGGGCCTGCTAATCAGACCCACAGCCTAGCTGTTCTCTCTATCCAAATTGTACTCAGGTACCGAATTGGCACTGGGCCCTCTCCAAGTCCCTGTACCCAGGGCTGAGGTGCACCCAGAAGTCTCCCAGGGGCTGAAGCATGTATTATGCCACCCCTGGATTGACTAACTAAAACTGACACAACTGGCTGCACGACAGCTGGGGCAAGGTGGTGTACTCACCCTTTGCTTTAGATATAGTATACCTATATCTAACCCTAAAATGGACACACAGATCTCCTATCAGTCACTCCTATGGCAGGCCTTAACAATCCTGAAGGCAGAGTGCTTGGAATCGTGTGAGATGGTGCTCTGGCATGAGCTGAGCCTGTCTGCGGCTTTCGGGACCCATCCCTTAGCCGTTTCCATGATATCGCATACCATATACTCTTAAGTGCATTATAATCCTCGCGGTTAAATGCCAACTCTGGTATCGCTTTATCAAAACATGTCGAGTAAGGTGTCATACGAATTGGAATACTAACCCCTCGCCAATTCTGGCGACGGGGTTAGCATTCCACCCTTCTAGAGGGACACGACATGTATGTAACCCCTAACCCCGGTTAAAGTCAAACAGAGCCTCAGCTCCACAAAATGGATGCTGCCACCGAGACACAAGTCTGCCCTCCTGCTGCTGGGAGTCCTCCCAGAGCAGGAGATAAGGACAAAGGGTTTCCTGCCAGGGGCGGTGCCAGCACCGTCCCAGACAGGGTTTTGTGTATTGTAGGTAGGCAGGGCTTTAGAGGAAGGTGACTGCACGTGGCACCCCGGTGCTCACTGTGCATAGGCTGGCTGGAACCAGTTCCAGGGTCACTCCAGACCCTGTGCTGGGGAAAAGCCCGCCAAGGAAGTGGGTGTAACCACCCCCCTCCTAGTCCCACCCCTAGGGCAGGACTTAGTCGCGTGCCAGCCCCTTTTTACAGGATAAAGGTAGGAACTGGCCCCCTTCCAAATCAGATCATCTTTGAATCCTGAAACTACTTTCCACGAAAGGAACTCAAGACTTCTTCCTAAGATTTCTCCCTTGTGACTAAGGAGTAGTCACCCTGCATCCGCAGGCACCATCTACAGAACACTGCGGTCTGCTGCAAGTCCTTCCTCCGGAATCCGACTGCCCAGCTCGACGAGAACCGGCTTCCCTGGCACCTCTGACCTCTACCTACATCATCAGTCACGCTGAGATTCGTGGGTGTGACGAGACCTCGAGGGACCGGCCATCTTCAAGACTGCACGACTTCTGAACAACAAGCCCGCCGAGTGAATTCCTGGTGAGTGCTTTGGGGTCCGAGAAGCCCCCACCCTGAGCAGCTCCAGCACCGAAGAGCAGCCCCCCAGCATCTCCACGATCTGCGTGGGGCCCTCCTGCTTTTTACTGCTCACCGCGTTGTTTGGCTACTAGCCCGCTGGCTTGTGGCCTTCCTGACGACGCCCGACGACATTTCTGCTGCTGGTCTGGTTGCTCCAGACTGGCCCTTGCTTCCCTCCATCGGAGAAGTACCCTGGCCCCTCCTGGTCCGCCCAAGACGCCATTTTAGGTCCACCGCGTGGGCCTTGCATTTGCCAAGACTTGTTGCCCAATCCTGGGTCCAGCGACGTCGACAGCAAGAACCTTCGTGGGACAGCTCGCACCTCCATCCTGGTCGCCGACAACGCCTCCTGGTCCGAGAGACTGCAGAGCCCAGCAGCGCCCACTCACCTGACTGCGGTGACTTCGCCCGGTGCCATCCTGGTGCCCACTTAATCACTGGCTAGTGATTCAAGAACTTGGTCCCCTCTGCTTTCAGGTTTTCTTCTTCCTTGATCCAGGCTTGGATCCATCGAACTTTTCTTCACTGGTCGCCTGCCAGCAACTTCTTCCTTCCAGGCTCCTGGTCCGGCAACGAGATCCCCGACGTCTTTACAGACCTATGCAGCTGCAGCCCCTGGGCTAGGTAACTTCGGCACTCCGGTGTCCCAGCATAGCCTCACTATCCAAGGGTCAGGATCCACTGTCGTTTTCTCCCTACCAGGTCGGGTTCGCCCGTGAACACTAACTTTGTGAATTCTAGCTTCCATAGACTTTGTCCCGCATCCCGCGTGAGAGTGCACACTCTGCACCCGAGTCCCCTGGGCCTCCTAGTAGTAATCTAACGATTCCCTAGTCCAGTCCTAGCGATTCCAAAGCCTATTAGAACTGTTACTTACCTGCTAGTAATTCGCATTCCACTTTTAGAGTATATGGTTTTTCGTGCCCCTCGGGCATTTGTGTATAACGTGCTAACTTAAAGTATTTTCGTAAGAGTTTTGTTGTGTGCTTAGCTCCCTGTCTCATAAAGAGCCAGGGTAGTCTTGTTATAAATAAATACACTGTTTATTTTCATAACAACTTGTGTGGTGTCCTTTCACTGGGTGTTCAAGGGGTAATGTGATGGTAAAACAGCTGGCTTAACACGCCCTCTAGAGTCTTAGCCTTAGACTGCTCGTATCCATGCTACTAGGATAGCTGGTCTATAAGGTTGACTTACAACCAATCATCAATAAGGGTTGTTTGGACTGATATATAGTGATCACTAGAATAGTGAACACTGCACATCAGGCCAACTTCTCACATTGGTGAGCAGCGGTTGGGATTTGAGCTTGCTGTTGTTTTACCACACATGCCCTAAGAATATCTTGTGAAAGATCACATAAGTACTAAAGGTACATATAACTTAGCTTAGAATACTCTGAGTTCTACTGAACCAGCTGTTGTAGCTCCTAGGGCCTAGCACACCCTAAACTACAACTCTAGCAAGGGATCAGTAGGCAAACATATAGTGTAGGTAAGTGCACCACTTACACCTCACTAGAAAAGCATGTCTACCCAGGGAGATTCTACTGAGACTCCCCTGGTCAGTGTTGACCCTCCACAGGTCACTTCAAGATATGCAGCTCTCAGTTTCCAGGAGATGAGACAGATCTGTGTCTCCAGAAAACTGAAGCAGGGGTCTAACCCCACCATTCCCTTTCTGATAGGTCTCTTAGAGACATATGATGCCAGAAAGCTTTCTCAGTTACATGAGAACATGCCAGCCTTAGAGGGAACCTCTGGGGATCCAGACCTCCCCAACACTGCTACAGCAGTTGAGGAGGAGGAGGATCAGGAGGAACTCTCTGGGGATGAGGTAGACAAAGGTCTTGAGGTAGTCAGAAGGCTAACTAGGACCAACTTAGACTTACTTGGGCTAGGATCTGGGGGCCCCCCAGTACTAACCCGAAGTGGGCCTAACCTTGGAGTTAGGAGAGATAGATCTCTTTCTAGGGACTCCAATAGATCTCTGCACTCTAATGCCTCTTCTCAGGGGAGAAGGAATCCTCCACAGAGGAGATTCACTTCCCCTCAGAGAAGGGAGCATGAAGCTAGGATGAGACAAGCTGAACTGAGGATTGAAAGGGAAGAACTTGCCCTGGCCAAAGAGAAGCTTGCCTTTGCTAGAGAGCAGCAGATAAGTGGGTTAGCACCCACTGGTGGCAGCAATCTCCCAAGAGATAGAGAGAAGGGTTTAGACACTAAACACCTGACTAAGATAGTGCCCCCCTTTAAGCAAGGGGATGATATCCAGAAATGGATGGCTGCTCTGGAGAGGGCCTGCACTGTGCAGGGCATTCCCCAGAGTCAGTGGGCAGCTATACTGTGGCTCTCCTTTGATGGTAAAGGTAGAGATAAGCTCCTCACTACAAGAGTGGAGGATGCTAACAATTACCAGGTCCTGAAGAATACACTGGTTGATGGGTTTGGTTTAACCACTGAGCAGTACAGGTTGCTGTTCAGAGATACCCAGAAAACTCAGTCTCAGGACTGGTCTGATTTTGTGGATTGTGCCACTAAGGCTTTGGAGGGCTGGTTGCTGGGTAGCAAGGTTACAGATTACACAGGATTGTATAATCTAATGATGAGAGAACAAATTTTAAACAATTGTCAGAACCAGTTGCTGCACCAGCACCTTGTTGATTCAGATCTGACCTCTCCCCAAGAATTGGGAAAGAAGGCAGACAAATGGGTCAGGACAAGGATCAAGCAGAACCAGAACCAGAACCAGGGTGGTCAGAAGAAAGCAGACCAGAAGGGTAATGTTAAGAATGAGCAAAATGACCAGAAGTCTTCACCAGGTCCCCAACAAACCAAAGAGGGTGGGGGTCAGGCTTCCCAGAAGAAAAAGACTCAAGAAGGCCAGTCAAAAAGGTGGTGCCAGTACTGTAAAAGTAAATCTCACTGGTTTAGTGAGTGCACCAAAAGAGGAGGACAAACTCCTGCCACTACAGCCCCTAAGGCAACTGCACCCCCTAGTACAGTCAGCAGTGGTAGTGTACCTCCCAAGGCATTAGTTGGGTTAACCTTGGGTACTGAGGGGTCTGACAACTTAGTTGGCACACTCACTCAGGCTGTCCTTGTCTGTACAGGGGATATGGATATGTCCCCTGAAATCAGTCCCAATACGTTGGGCAAATACAGGCAGACACCTTTGATAAATGGCAAGATGGCTCAGGCCTATAGGGACACTTGTGCCAGTGTCACCATGGTGACACCTAACTTTGTGGACCCTGGACAGATCATGCCAGGTACTGATTTCCTGGTGACCAATGCCAGCAATGTCACTACTAGTCATAGTGTGGCAATTGTAGCTTTCTCCTGGGGTGGAGTGAAGGGACAAAAGAAAGTTGTAGTCAGTTCAGACCTCCCAGTTGATTGTTTGTTGGGCAATGATTTGGAGTCATCACAATGGTCAGAAGTGGAGCAGAGGACTCACATGGAGATGTTAGGCTTGCCAGCACATGTGCTTGCTGTGACTAGGTCACAGGCCAGAAAATGCCCCACTGAACAGGTGCTGGATCCTGAAATTATGGACCAGACACCTCCCAAGAAGAAGAGCAGTAAGGGTAAGGCTTTGCCTTCCCCCTTGCCCCAGGTTGAGGATCAAGTCTCTGAGGAGGCTGATCTGAGAGAGCTGAGGGAAACTGAGCCTAAAGAGCTTGAACTTGATCAAGTTGAGTTTCTGGGCTCAGGGGGACCCTCCAGAGCAGACCTGGGGAAGGAACAGTTGAGCTGCCCTTCCCTTGAACCCCTCAGACAGCAGGCTGCTGCTGAGGCTGCAGGGAATGCCACAGGTGCCCACAGGGTATACTGGGAAGATGGACTCCTGTACTCTGAGTCAAGAGACCCCAAGCCTGGTGCAACCAGGAGGCTGGTCATCCCCTTGTCTCTGAGAGGTTTCCTTCTCACCTTGGCCCATGAGATTCCCCTTGCAGGTCACTTAGGTCAGACAAAGACTTGGGACAGGCTTGTCTCACACTTTCACTGGCCCCATATGAATGAGAATACCAAGGAGTTTTGTCGCTCCTGTGTCACTTGCCAAGCCAGTGGTAAGTCAGGTGGCACAACAAAGGCCCCCCTCATACCACTACCTGTGGTGGGGGTTCCCTTTGAAAGAGTGGGGATTGACATTGTTGGTCCAATGGAACCCCAGACAGCATCAGGGCACAAGTTTATACTGGTGGTAGTGGATCATGCCACCAGGTATCCTGAAGCTATTCCCCTTAGGACCACTACAGCACCTGTAGTGGCAAGAGCCCTAGTTGGAGTGTTCTCCAGAGTGGGTTTCCCTAAGGAGGTCGTTTCTGACAGAGGTACAAACTTCATGTCAGGATATCTGACTGCAATGTGGAAGGAGTGTGGTGTGAACTACAAGTTCACCACACCCTACCACCCACAATGCAATGGGCTTGTTGAGAGATTCAACAGGACCCTCAAAGGGATGATTCATGGACTACCTGAAACTCTTAGGAGAAGATGGGATGTCCTGATCCCCTGCCTCTTGTTTGCTTACAGAGAGGTCCCACAGAAGGGGGTTGGCTACAGCCCTTTTGAGCTTCTGTATGGACATCCTGTAAGAGGACCCCTGTGTTTGGTGAAGGAAGGATGGGAGAGACCTCTCAAAAAGCCTGCTACCAACATAGTGGACTATGTACTTGGTCTCCGCTCCAGGATGGCTGAGTATATGGAAAAGGCATCTAAAAACCTTGAGGCCAGCCAAGAACTTCAAAAAGCTTGGCATGACCAAAAGGCTGTTCTGACTGTGTACCAGCCAGGGCAGAAGGTGTGGGTGCTGGAGCCAGTGGCCCCAGCAGCTCTGAAAGACAAATGGTCTGGGCCCCACACCATCATTGAGCAAAAGGGAGAGGTTACCTACTTGGTGGACCTTGGAACTCCCAGGAGCCCTCTGAGTGCTCCATGTTAACAGGCTCAAGGCATATGTTGACAGGAAGGACATGAGCTTGCTCATGGCCACAGATGAGGGACAGGAGGAAGAGAGTGACCCTCTCCCAGACCTGCTCACTCAGAATCCTGATGATGGATCAGTTGATGGTGTTGTCTTTTGTGGCAGCCTCACTGAACATCAGCAACAGGATTGCAGGCAAGTCTTGCAATCCTTCAGACATATGTTCTCTCTGACACCCAGCCAAACTGATTGGTGTACCCATGATGTTGACACTGGAGACAGTCTGCCTGTCAAGAGTAAAATCTACAGACAGCCTGATCATGTTAGAGACTGCATCAAAACTGAAGTGCAGAAAATGTTGGAGCTGGGAGTCATTGAGCCCTCAGATAGCCCTTGGGCTAGCCCAGTAGTTCTAGTGCCAAAGCCTCACACCCAGGGTGGTAAGAGAGAGATGAGGTTTTGCGTAGACTACAGAGGCCTCAATGCAGTCACTAAGACTGATGCCCACCCAATACCAAGAGCAGATGAACTTATAGATAAATTGGCTTCTGCCAACTTCTTAAGTACATTTGATTTGACAGCTGGGTATTGGCAAATCAGGTTAGCTGAGGAGGCCAAACCCAAGACAGCATTTTCTACCCCTGGAGGGCATTATCAATTTGTGGTAATGCCCTTTGGACTGAAAAATGCACCTGCCACCTTCCAAAGGTTGGTGAATCAAGTCCTCACTGGGCTGGATGACTTCTGTGCAGCTTATCTTGATGATATTGCTGTCCTTAGCTCCACCTGGGAGGATCACCTGGTCCACCTGAGGAAAGTGTTAGAGGCCCTGCAAAAGGCAGGCCTCACTATCAAGGCCACAAAGTGCCAGATAGGGCAGACACAGGTTGTATACCTGGGCCACCTTGTAGGTGGAGGCCAGGTTCAGCCACTGGAGAGTAAGATACAGGCCATCAAGGACTGGACTCCTCCAATCACCCAGACTCAGGTTCGAGCTTTCTTGGGCCTGACTGGGTACTATAGGAAGTTTGTCAGAAATTATGGGTCCATAGTGACCCCCCTTAATGACCTGACAAGCAAAAAGATGCCAAAGAAAGTTCAGTGGACAGCAAGCTGTCAGAAAGCATTCAATGACCTAAAGCAGGCCATGTGCACAGCACCTATCCTCAAGAGTCCAGATTACTCCAAGCCATTCATTGTCCAAACAGATGCTTCTGAGTTGGGTGTGGGAGCTGTTCTGTCTCAACTGAATTTTGATGGTAATGATCAGCCTATTGCTTTCATTAGTAGGAGGTTGACACCCAGAGAGAAAAATTGGTCAGCTATTGAGAGGGAGGCCTTTGCTGTGGTCTGGGCCCTGAAGAAGCTGAGGGCCTACTTGTTTGGCACTCACTTCACCATTCAGACAGACCATAAGCCCCTCTTGTGGCTAAATCAGATGAAGGGTGAAAACCCCAAACTGCTTAGGTGGTCCATTTCCCTACAGGGGATGGATTTTACAGTGGAGCATAGACCTGGGACTGATCACAGCAATGCTGATGGGCTCTCCAGGTATTTCCACTTAGAGCAAGAAGACTCACCTGGTCAAGGTTAGTTTATTGTCCCAAAGTTTGGGGGGGGGGTCATGTAGGAGAGTAGGGTCTGCAATCCTATGATCACCCAGATTTTTGCTTTTTGCTGCACTGGTTTACGACTTTCCCTGGCTGTGGGCCTGCTAATCAGACCCACGGCCTAGCTGTTCTCTCTATCCAAATTGTACTCAGGTACCGAATTGGCACTGGGCCCTCTCCAAGTCCCTGTACCCAGGGCTGAGGTGCACCCAGAAGTCTCCCAGGGGCTGAAGCATGTATTATGCCACCCCTGGATTGACTAACTAAAACTGACACAACTGGCTGCACGACAGCTGGGGCAAGGTGGTGTACTCACCCTTTGCTTTAGATATAGTATACCTATATCTAACCCTAAAATGGACACACAGATCTCCTATCAGTCACTCCTATGGCAGGCCTTAACAATCCTGAAGGCAGAGTGCTTGGAATCGTGTGAGATGGTGCTCTGGCATGAGCTGAGCCTGTCTGCGGCTTTCGGGACCCATCCCTTAGCCGTTTCCATGATATCGCATACCATATACTCTTAAGTGCATTATAATCCTCGCGGTTAAATGCCAACTCTGGTATCGCTTTATCAAAACATGTCGAGTAAGGTGTCATACGAATTGGAATACTAACCCCTCGCCAATTCTGGCGACGGGGTTAGCATTCCACCCTTCTAGAGGGACACGACATGTATGTAACCCCTAACCCCGGTTAAAGTCAAACAGAGCCTCAGCTCCACAAAATGGATGCTGCCACCGAGACACAAGTCTGCCCTCCTGCTGCTGGGAGTCCTCCCAGAGCAGGAGATAAGGACAAAGGGTTTCCTGCCAGGGGCGGTGCCAGCACCGTCCCAGACAGGGTTTTGTGTATTGTAGGTAGGCAGGGCTTTAGAGGAAGGTGACTGCACGTGGCACCCCGGTGCTCACTGTGCATAGGCTGGCTGGAACCAGTTCCAGGGTCACTCCAGACCCTGTGCTGGGGAAAAGCCCGCCAAGGAAGTGGGTGTAACCACCCCCCTCCTAGTCCCACCCCTAGGGCAGGACTTAGTCGCGTGCCAGCCCCTTTTTACAGGATAAAGGTAGGAACTGGCCCCCTTCCAAATCAGATCATCTTTGAATCCTGAAACTACTTTCCACGAAAGGAACTCAAGACTTCTTCCTAAGATTTCTCCCTTGTGACTAAGGAGTAGTCACCCTGCATCCGCAGGCACCATCTACAGAACACTGCGGTCTGCTGCAAGTCCTTCCTCCGGAATCCGACTGCCCAGCTCGACGAGAACCGGCTTCCCTGGCACCTCTGACCTCTACCTACATCATCAGTCACGCTGAGATTCGTGGGTGTGACGAGACCTCGAGGGACCGGCCATCTTCAAGACTGCACGACTTCTGAACAACAAGCCCGCCGAGTGAATTCCTGGTGAGTGCTTTGGGGTCCGAGAAGCCCCCACCCTGAGCAGCTCCAGCACCGAAGAGCAGCCCCCCAGCATCTCCACGATCTGCGTGGGGCCCTCCTGCTTTTTACTGCTCACCGCGTTGTTTGGCTACTAGCCCGCTGGCTTGTGGCCTTCCTGACGACGCCCGACGACATTTCTGCTGCTGGTCTGGTTGCTCCAGACTGGCCCTTGCTTCCCTCCATCGGAGAAGTACCCTGGACCCTCCTGGTCCGCCCAAGACGCCATTTTAGGTCCACCGCGTGGGCCTTGCATTTGCCAAGACTTGTTGCCCAATCCTGGGTCCAGCGACGTCGACAGCAAGAACCTTCGTGGGACAGCTCGCACCTCCATCCTGGTCGCCGACAACGCCTCCTGGTCCGAGAGACTGCAGAGCCCAGCAGCGCCCACTCACCTGACTGCGGTGACTTCGCCCGGTGCCATCCTGGTGCCCCCTTAATCACTGGCTAGTGATTCAAGAACTTGGTCCCCTCTGCTTTCAGGTTTTCTTCTTCCTTGATCCAGGCTTGGATCCATCGAACTTTTCTTCACTGGTCGCCTGCCAGCAACTTCTTCCTTCCAGGCTCCTGGTCCGGCAACGAGATCCCCGACGTCTTTACAGACCTATGCAGCTGCAGCCCCTGGGCTAGGTAACTTCGGCACTCCGGTGTCCCAGCATAGCCTCACTATCCAAGGGTCAGGATCCACTGTCGTTTTCTCCCTACCAGGTCGGGTTCGCCCGTGAACACTAACTTTGTGAATTCTAGCTTCCATAGACTTTGTCCCGCATCCCGCGTGAGAGTGCACACTCTGCACCCGAGTCCCCTGGGCCTCCTAGTAGTAATCTAACAATTCCCTAGTCCAGTCCTAGCGATTCCAAAGCCTATTAGAACTGTTACTTACCTGCTAGTAATTCGCATTCCACTTTTAGAGTATATGGTTTTTCGTGCCCCTCGGGCATTTGTGTATAACGTGCTAACTTAAAGTATTTTCGTAAGAGTTTTGTTGTGTGCTTAGCTCCCTGTCTCATAAAGAGCCAGGGTAGTCTTGTTATAAATAAATACACTGTTTATTTTCATAACAACTTGTGTGGTGTCCTTTCACTGGGTGTTCAAGGGGTAATGTGATGGTAAAACAGCTGGCTTAACACGCCCTCTAGAGTCTTAGCCTTAGACTGCTCGTATCCATGCTACTAGGATAGCTGGTCTATAAGGTTGACTTACAACCAATCATCAATAAGGGTTGTTTGGACTGATATATAGTGATCACTAGAATAGTGAACACTGCACATCAGGCCAACTTCTCACACCCCATAATTCCGCTCCATAAAGGGTAGCCCCTCTTGCTTGCGCCTTATATATTTCCAATACTGGCCCCCAGCATCTTGTGTACACACTTCCTCTGCTGTTTCGCAAGGCCCACTGACGTTTGCGTCCGATTAAGACAAGCCTTCCTAATTTGATCACCCCACTCCATTTTCTCATTGAGGGATAATCCCAAATATTCACATACAGGGACTTTCTCTAAAACTACTCCAGCTAGTTGTGGATTGGATCGTTTTGAGTGGCCTGCATTGAACACCATATATTTTGTTTTCTGGGTGTTAATTTCCAAGCCCCTATTCTTACAAAATAGATGAAAAATATCCAAAACCCTTTGAATGCCCGTCGGTGATCTTGACCGCAGGAGGGTATCATCTGCGAACATCAAGGCAGGTACATTGCGACCAACAATTTTAATGGCGTCTATGTCCCCTCCCGCTGTCAATGCTCCCACTAGAAACAAAAGAGGGTTTAGGCCAAAACACTCCCCTGTATCATACCTCTCTATGGGTATGCAGTCAGTGAGGTCTCCATTCTTCCCATATCTAATTTGAGCGTAATTGTTCACATGTAATCTTTTCAAGATCTCGCATAAATATTGAGACGCCTCTAAATCCTATAAGATAGCCCATAGTTTTTCCCTGGGAACTAATTCAAAGGCCGATTTTAAGTCCACAAAGATCACGTTGAGACTGCCACCCTTCAAAATCACTGTTTCCAGTGCAATAATTGAAACTTGGTCAATTGTGGACATTTTTGTTTGAAAGCATGCCTGGTAAGGGCTGAGAATAGAAGACTCCTCCATCCAGTTCTGCAATCGGTCCAGAAGCACTGGAGCAAAGATTTTTTGTGCAACATAGATAAGGCTAATGGACCGGTAGTTCGCAGGATGGAGGGTTGAACCCTTCTTAAAGATAGGGATGATTTCCGCCCCTAGCCATGTTATGGGTATCTCCATTCCCCGTAGAACAGGGTTGAAAATGCTCCAAAAATAAGGAGCTTAAACGCTGGGTTCAGTGAGATAAAGATCTCCAGGGATCTTATCTAGCCCCGGAGCCTTTGGAGGTATTACTCGAGCAATTGCAGCCGTAACCTCTTTTAGAGAGATTGCAGGAGTTTCTGGGCTGGCTGGGTTTAGGAGGGAGATGTGAATTTCAGCTTGCTCAGAAGTACCCTCTACCCTGGAATAAAGTGCCTGATAGTGGGCCCTCCAGACCGCGGCACCCAAATTAGGTTTGAATGCATGTTTATCCTCCTTTGTGTTTGAGGGGCATTCCTCCGTAACTAGTCCCGTCAATATAGCACCTCCTACAAGTCCCATAACTTCTATACAGGGCACTGAAAGTAGGGAGTTCTGGGCAAAAATTGGCGGGCTGGTTACAACCCTATTAGAACCCTTACTTCAAAAATTTAACCGAATTGAAAAGAGTATTGAAAAACTTGAACGGATGTAGCAGCCCCTGCCGAGCCAGTCAGAGCCGCACATTAGTCAGCCCCAATTGACCAATCCTTGCCATTGTTATTGCCCCACAAAGAGCACACAAATAATTGGAGACGACAGGCCCTGGTTTACACAAATAGGACCCCTAAATCCTGGCTCTGCGATAGCACCACAAATAGGTCAGTTGGCTCCCCTGTCCATGAGCCAGAAGAAGACAGGCATGCCCATTGCGCATCACAAGTCGCAGGCCCCAGTACGATTCAGGAATGACTAATAAATATCCAAAATGAACCCTTATCTGGACGATTAAGACACGAAAAAACAAGGGAAACACCAATGAAAATTGTACAATATAAGGCATCTCACACAGTAAAAGGTATATCTGATACAAACACCTTACACCGAAAGCAACTCCTTATACGATAGTGCTAGCCAACGTTCCCATGTTGCCTGACGGCAGTAGGAACACTGGTCTTCTCTCAAAAACAAAGCACTGGCCCTGCTAAGTTCGAGGTCTTGAATATCCTCCCCACTCTTGACAGAATTCAAAATGGTCAGACGGGTTGGTTGGATAGGCAGATCCAAAAAGTTGCTAGGGGGTTATTGTGGGGTGCTATCTTTTGGGTCGCCCAACCTTGTTCAAACATAACTTGATAGGGTGGGAAATTGGAAAGTTGAGCAAACCGGGATCCACATTCTACCATTGGGGTTCTTTTACAAGCCACCTCGCCACAAGCAGTCGCTATTTGGGATGGATGGTGGTGGGGGATGGAACTAACCTAAATATAATATCCCAGTGAACAACCACTATGCGGCCCTCAGTACTATGGGGGGGGCCGCATATTTTTCAAAGTTCACTTTTGTGAATTGGTTATATGCACTTTAGCATGTGAAGGTAAAGTTGTTTTATCAAAGGGTTGTGGGTGCAGTAACTAACTCGGCTACTTGGTGGAGTAGGAGTTTTTGCATGAATTCCATGTTTTCAATGTAACAATGTGATGCGTAGATAACAAATCTCTTGCAAACTCCGCTGGCGGAGCGGAGTTCTTTGCCCACGGTTATCATTTTCATAATGTTATACAGAGGCAATCTAATCCCCAGAGGAACCCAAGGAGCTCTGCAGATCTCTTGCATCAGAGGCGTCAATGCTTCAGAGGGCTCCACTTGGAGCAGACGGATTCTCTTGGAATTACCAGATCCCGTCTGTTCACAGTGGCTCTGGATAGAGCGGTGTCACTCTGTTGGGATTTATCGAGGCATTTACGTCTGTTTATTGTGGCCCAGGGTCATGTTACTGATATGGAGAGGACTGCAGTGCTCATGCGGCTTCTTATATAACATTTTGCGCTAGCGCAATCTTAAGTTGGTGTTCCCTCATTTGTATGGGGCGTGTGGTCCATGCAAGGAAGGGGCCGCATTGCTTTTGAGCCTGTGATATATTGTAGCCACTCATGGTGCAGATGCAGAGGAGCTGTCGGGAAGGGAACTGGCTGGGTGGTACATAGAGAGAGCCTACAGTCAGTCTGTCCCTCCCAAGGGAGTGCACGGGGTTCACTTTGACATTGTCTTACAAGCGTGTGTAGTAACACAGTGCGCCCAGCTGTGTACTATTCTTGCTCCACTTCAAACTGGACAAGACTGGTGGCTCGAAAAAGCCAGTCTGACTTCTCTAATGCGTTCGAGCGCGCGCACACGTGTGCATGTCCTCAGTAGGGTGCATTGTTTCGTTCTGCACCTGGCACACCCAGTGGAGCGATGAGACGTATTTGCACCATAACCATAGAAGTATTCCTCCAAAGCTGCTTTCCAGGAGTACTTTCGGTTTTTAGCATTTTACATTATAAGTTACAACTCCCGCAAAAGTATTTTAAAATCTGTACTTGAACATATTTACGTTTTTGCTTGTATTAATATCCAAGAGTAGTGCGATTTGCACCCCAAAACTGGTTCTGTAAAGTTGTTTTTTCCATAGAGCAACTTATTTTTTCTACATCCCCTCCACTTTTTGGAGTGTTCCTCGTCATTTCCACCGTGAATATAGATTTACTCCTAAGCTTGCCGCATGTACGTTTTCAGCAATGTTCAGGGTGTGTGTGAACCATGAAAGTGGCAGTACTCACAAATACCTGCATATTGGGGTGTTTACAAGCAGCATAAGGCATTCCCGCTCTCGAGGGCCAGCCTCCTAAAAGCAGATATTACGCTCACTTGCACTGAAGTGTATAAAATTTGTTATACAAGGGTACAACTATGGCATCTGAAAAAGAGGTCAAGCGGGTGGTGACTATGGTGAGCGACCTGCTTGTGTTTTTTTAATTATACTAAAATTATTCCTGTACTCTGTTAGAAATAGAACCTCCCCTGTACGGATAGATAAAAATTACAAACATTAAACTTTTTCTCCCCCTCTTTCTCTCACCACCCCTGGTTCCCCTGTCTCCACCCTCTTTCCCATCCCCTCTCTCCCACCTCTCTCTCTCTCTCTCTCTCTCTCCACTCTCTCTCTCTCTCTCTCTCTCTCTCTCTCTCTCTCTCTCTCTCTCTCTCTCCCTTCCCTCCCTCCCCCTCCCCCTCTCCCTCCCTCCTCCTCCCCCCCTCCCTCCCTCCCCTCTCCCTCCCCCTCTCCCTCTGTGTGTGGGAGGACCATCCTGGCGCATGCCTGGATGGAACAGTGTGCCCTGGGTGGAGCCGTGTGGGGAGGTCCCTCCAGGCTCATGCCTGGGTGGAGCCGTGCGTGGAGGGCCCTCCAGGCGCATGCCTGGGTGGAGCCGTGTGGGGAGGTCCCTCCAGGCGCATGCCTGGGTGGAGTCGTGCGTGGAGGGCCCCTCCAGGCTCATGCCTGGGTGGAGCCGTGTGGGGAGGTCCCTCCAGGCGCATGCCTGGGTGGAGTCGTGCGTGGAGGGCCCCTCCAGGCTCATGCCTGGGTGGAGCCGTGTGGGGAGGGCCCTCCAGGCGCATGCCTGGGTGGAGTCGTGCGTGGAGGGCCCCTCCAGGCTCATGCCTGGGTGGAGCCGTGTGGGGAGGGGCCTGGGTGGAGTCGTGCGTGGAGGGCCCCTCCAGGCTCATGCCTGGGTGGAGCCGTGTGGGGAGGGGCCTGGATGGAGTCGTGCGTGGAGGGCCCCTCCAGGCTCATGCCTGGGTGGAGCCGTGTGGGGAGGGCCCTCCAGGCGCATGCCTGGGTGGAGTCGTGCGTGGAGGGCCCCTCCAGGCTCATGCCTGGGTGGAGCTGTGTGGGGAGGGCCCTCCAGGCGCATGCCTGGATGGAGTCGTGCGTGGAGGGCCCCTCCAGGCTCATGCCTGGGTGGAGCCGTGTGGGGAGGGCCCTCCAGGCGCATGCCTGGGTGGAGTCGTGCGTGGAGGGCCCCTCCAGGCTCATGCCTGGGTGGAGCCGTGTGGGGAGGGGCCTGGATGGAGTCGTACGTGGAGGGCCCCTCCAGGCTCATGCCTGGGTGGAGCCGTGTGGGAGGGCCCTCCAGGCGCATGCCTGGGTGGAGTCTTGCATGGAGGGCCCCTCCAGGGTCATGCCTGGAAGGAGCTGTGTGGGGAGGGCCCTCCAGGGTGGAGCCGTGTGGTGTGGGCCCTCCAGGCGCATGCCTGGGTGGAGCTGTGTGGGGAGGGCCCTCCAGGCGCATGCCTGGGTGGAGCTGTGTGGGGAGGGCCCTCCAGGCACATGCCTGGATGGAGTCGTGCGTGGAGGGCCCCTCCAGGCTCATGCCTGGGTGGAGCCGTGTGGGGACGGCCCTCCAGGCGCATGCCTGGGTGGAGTCGTGCGTGGAGGGCCCCTCCAGGCTCATGCCTGGGTGGAGCCGTGTGGGGAGGGGCCTGGATGGAGTCGTACGTGGAGGGCCCCTCCAGGCTCATGCCTGGGTGGAGCCGTGTGGGGAGGGCCCTCCAGGCGCATGCCTGGGTGGAGTCTTGCATGGAGGGCCCCTCCAGGGTCATGCCTGGAAGGAGCTGTGTGGGGAGGGCCCTCCAGGGTGGAGCCGTGTGGTGTGGGCCCTCCAGGCGCATGCCTGGGTGGAGCTGTGTGGGGAGGGCCCTCCAGGCGCATGCCTGGATGGAGTCGTGCGTGGAGGGCCCCTCCAGGCTCATGCCTGGGTGGAGCTGTGTGGGGAGGGCCCTCCAGGCGCATGCCTGGATGGAGTCGTGCGTGGAGGGCCCCTCCAGGCTCATGCCTGGGTGGAGCCGTGTGGGGAGGGCCCTCCAGGCGCATGCCTGGGTGGAGTCGTGCGTGGAGGGCCCCTCCAGGCTCATGCCTGGGTGGAGCCGTGTGGGGAGGGCCCTCCAGGCGCATGCCTGAGTGGAGTCGTGCGTGGAGGGCCCCTCCAGGCTCATGCCTGGGTGGAGCTGTGTGGGGAGGGCCCTCCAGGCGCATGCCTGGGTGGAGCCGTGTGGGGAGGGCCCCTCCAGGCTCATGCCTGGGTGGAGCCGTGTGGGGAGGGCCCTCCAGGCGCATGCCTGGGTGGAGTCGTGCGTGGAGGGCCCCTCCAGGCTCATGCCTGGGTGGAGCCGTGTGGGGAGGGGCCTGGATGGAGTCGTACGTGGAGGGCCCCTCCAGGCTCATGCCTGGGTGGAGCCGTGTGGGGAGGGCCCTCCAGGCGCATGCCTGGGTGGAGTCGTGCGTGGAGGGCCCCTCCAGGCTCATGCCTGGGTGGAGCCGTGTGGGGAGGGGCCTGGATGGAGTCGTGCGTGGAGGGCCCCTCCAGGCTCATGCCTGGGTGGAGCCGTGTGGGGAGGGCCCTCCAGGCGCATGCCTGGGTGGAGTCTTGCATGGAGGGCCACTCCAGGGTCATGCCTAGAAGGAGCCGTGTGGGGAGGGCCCTCCAGGGTGGAGCCGTGTGGTGTGGGCCCTCCAGGCGCATGCCTGGATGGAGTCGTGCGTGGAGCGCCCCTCCAGGCTCATGCCTGCGTGGAGCTGTGATCGGAGGGTTCTCCAGGGTGGAGCAGTGTGGAGGGCCCTCCAGGCACATGCCTGGGTGGGGCAGTGTGTGGGTTGAATGTGCTGCACATGAATGGCCCTTGTATATTCCTCTAAGACTGCCCGAGTCCTCAAACAAATGGTTTACTTGAAGATCATTACTTGAAATGGGTGGCACACAGTAGAGGGAAAGCTTGAGCTTTATATAGAAACAAGAAGGTGCCAGTGCTTAATTTGAGCTGGTGTGGTCCGCAGGCACTCATTTGTGGGGACCAGCACTTATTTTTCCACTGGAAGTGAGAGCGGTAGAAGCTTACAAAGGGGAAAGGAAGAGAAAGACCGAAAAAATGTCACAAAGGGAGAAAGCAGTAGCATACACAAGTGAGATAAAGGAGTAGGGAGTGTCTGGTTGTAGATTAATGAAGCATAAGGTGGATTTAAGACTTTGCAGCCTTGGTATTTTCGGTGTGCCGACATGTAATGCCACCAGTCACAAGCTTCGGAGCGGAGCTTTTGGGCTCCAGCACTCATTCTTATACATATTAAGCACTTGCAGGTGTAAATTTATACAAGCGCTTGTCTCACCAGAAGCAGGCCCTCCGTACATGAAGTAAAATGCTGCCACTGTGTCACACACTAAATTTAATATCACTAAATCCTGATCTTGTTTTTTTGCAGAACTGTTTGATAAGGAGTGATGAGGGAGTCTTCTCTGCAGTGGTGGGAGACTTTGGACTGGCTGAGAAGATCCCAGACAACAGGTAGGTGAACTCCCTGCAGGAGCTAGGGCTTAAGTACTAGTAAAGGGTATTTGACCAGGATCACATGTGTTTAATGTTCGCTTTCTGTTAACTCATAACTAAGGTTCTTACTCTAGAAGGTTTCCCCATTCATTTACACCTTATGAAAGTGCCTTACAACTGTGGCTCACACAGAACCCTAAGAAAAACACCCAAAGCGTGTGATAGCGCACATGTTATTGCACTGTCTTCCCCATTCTGATGAACAGGGTCACAAAACTGGCACAGGCCTGTGGTGTTTTTTTAAATGTATTTATTATTAATTTTTTTCAAGTCCAGCCTATTAGGCAGCACATGCATTGTCTGTTGCGAGGCACATTTTTACCTACCAAGAACATAGGAGTTTGGAGTCTACCCATGCTGGTGTTCTTTCCTCATAACTCATTTGCTTGCTTAATAATCATTTTTCTGCTTGTCAATCTTGTTTGCCCCTTCCATAAAGCATTGCCTCTTTACCATCTCTTTAACTGGCTGGCATTGCTGCTTCCATTGCTTGCTTTTCAAGCGCAACTTCTTTCAATTGTGTGAAACACTCCATGAAAGTTCACTTGTTTACCAATAGTCTCCCTCGTGTTTTATTTGCTGCCCTTGGATTTTTAGGTCTCGGCTAGCGTAGGCTGCGCATGCGCAGTCTCGCTTGCGAGATCTTATGTTTTTGGGTAGATTTCACTAGCGGGCTTTAAGCCCCGCCCCTCTTTTCCATTGGCCGGCGTCACCGTTTAGGCTAAACGGTGGCCAGCCATTGGAAAAGAGCTTCCAGTGACGTATTCTTTTCTCTTTGAGCCGTCCTACTTGGACTGGCTCACTTGACTTACTCCCGTCGCAAAAGGAATCTTATCTTTATTGGCCCATGTGTTTCACATTTGGTCAATATACCATTATGAAGAGAAGTGGCGGAAAGTGCAAGTGCTTATGAAATGTGGTGCGTGACACGTATAATGTAATAAATTCTATGGGACAGGTTATTTGGCGGTGGGTTGCAGGTATGCCGATGGTAATATAGGGTGAAATTACCTATCCCTGAGGATGTCAAGAAATACAGAACTATAGATATAAAGTGCAAATCAGCTGCAAGCCTTGGCTTGGAGTTACTACTTGTGTGTAACTAAGCCTAGTCACATATAAATATAATTTATATATTAGATGCTAGTAGTTGCCTACCCTAGACGGGGTTGTGCAAAGGATGCAGATAAAGTGCTGAGATATAATAGCATGTGCTGACAATAATGTGCAAAATATATTCAGTTCAATAACTAGATTATTCAATGAAATACCTGAAAATAGCAGCATGGTATCATATTGCTCATACCTGGATGAATCCAGTATGTAACTATTGTGCAAATCAGCTAGACAAAAAGTGCCTGAGTGCAGCAGCGTGGTATGTGTAGCGGAATTATGGACAACATTAAAAAATGACATTGTCAAGAACATCATAAATAAAGTTGCAGATAAAACTATGTAAAAAGTTACATAGTCATATACGCAGTCTCCAGTAAAAAAACTCCCAAGAATGCCAATAAAAACCAAGTTGTCTAAAAGCCCATCACTACAGTTAAAAAACAAAAATCAGTGGCTAAACACTGTGTAAGATCGGGGATAGAAAACACGGTTATAAATATTGGATAAAAGAAGTTCTCTGCAATCGATACATAAAAAACTGTGTACACTCATAGTAAATCATCCGACATATACCAGGTCAATGTATTAAATGCAAAGTTGGCCACTATAGATGAATATACAATTGATCATTCAGGACATAGTCTAGATTGTGAATTGGTGTTACAAGAAATTGTGCAAATCTTCGCCTGTGTTTAATCCATTTGGCATCTTAGTGTCTAGTGTCAAGATGTATTGAAACTCTAGCTGAAGTAATCTTTTTTCCCTGTTCCCCCCTCTGAGAAGTTTGGGAACCGCATTAATGACATAATAAGTAAGGTCTTTGAAATTGTTATTATGTACCAGATTAAAATGGCGGGCCACAGGATAGTTATGATCTGTATTGACAATGGCGCGCAGGTGTTGTAAAATGCAGTTCAACACCTGAAGCTTTGTGCTGCCCACATACTTGAGGTGACAAGTACACTCAAGTATGCAGACCGCACATTCAGTGCGACAAGTGTAACGACCCTTGATCTCAACTGGTTTAGGATCAAATGCATCGGTATATTCAGTTTTATTTATACCGAATTTGCAGGCCCTGCAATTGTTGCATTTGTAAAAAACGCTTTTAAGGGAGAGTCAGGTAGTGGGTGCCTTGATTACTTCTGGGCTAGTTATCACCAGGCTGTCGAGCATGGAAGGTGCCCTTCTAAATGTAATCGAGGGGGAGTCAGGAAGTATCCTGGAAAGAGTCAAGTCAGTTTTGACAATGTGCCAGTTCTTGAGGATAATTTTCCTCACTTGGTATTCCTGGTCACTGTAGGTAATTATTAATCGTATTGTGTTTGATTCAGCTGGATTAACAAATGTAGTAACAGGCTCAGGATGGTTGATAGTGACCCCTGGCCTCTCATTAGAATTTGCCTTCGTGAGTGCTGCCAAAAGATCCCTGTTGTTGTAACCTCGTTGTAGGAATTTTACAAAGGGCTCTGTCTGGCAGTTTTTTTTATCTATTTCAGTGCTGCAGATTCTATTTATCCTGAGAAACTGCCGATAGAATATATTCTTTCAATGAGACATCTGAACAGGCTTGGTTCTTGGATTCTTAGCAGCTCTCTGGTGCCACTGTGTGGTTGATGCCAGGGCTCCATATGGGCATGGTGTCTTACCAAACACTGAAACATACCGTAGCAAAACTCGTTGTTGGATTCCCTCTAAAGTCATTGGTGGGAAGTGAAGAGTTAAACGTGGGTGTAAGTCTATGATGCTCGGACTAGTATATGAAGTGCCCGCAGTGAGAAAATCTCTTCAAGGAGTGTCAAGAGATGGCTACAGGGCCACACCACAATTTCCGGACTGCACCAGCACGCTTTTTAGGTCTCTGCTAGCGTGGCTGCGCACATGCGCAGCTCGGTCGCATAGATTGAAGGATTCTGAGAGTTTCGGTATAGGGCTTCAAGCCCCGCCCCTCTTTCCCATTGGCTGGTGTCACCATTTATGCTAAACAGTGGCCAGCCCTTGGGAAAGAGCTCTTTATGACGTAGACTTCTCTCTTTTTGAGCCATCCCACTTGGACAGCTAGTCTGCCTTCCTTCTGCCGTGAAAGGTTTCTTATCTTTATGCGGCCATGTGTTTCAAACACATGGCCCCGTAAAGACAAGAGATCGAGTCTTGTTCAGGTATGCTTTCCTCTAACAGGCCCTCAGCTGTGTACTGATCAGGGATGGGAGAAAGAGAAGCATGATTATGGGAACTACACAAGCTTGTTCAGAGAAAAGGCTGCACCCCAGGTACTTGATGAACCGCCACAAACCAGACAGGATTGCCTTTAACCATATCAGGCAGGCAGGCCACTTCCTCTGAGAACCCCATAGCCAGCAGCAGCTCGGAGATCTCTGCCTTTCACTCGGGTGAAACCTCTGATGGCGTGGGAAAAGAAAAGTCGAAGACTGGACCTCGGGGGTTAAAAGCTCTAACCCGTACTCTCTACACTGCTGGCACCGCCCCTAGCATTGGCACATTAAAGGGCCGGACTCGGGGACTTGGAGGGCGCTGGCACAAAGAGGTGGGGAGCTGGCATAGAGGTACAGGGACTCTTCGGCACAGATTCAAAGCGCACTCCGCATGGCAGACGGCCGGCATAGGTACACAGAGGGCTTGGCATGGGCACACCGAAGGCTGCTCGGTTACAAAGAAGGCTTTGACACAGGCGCACAAGATAGTGCGACATTGCATTGAGGAAGACTGTGACGTAGCAGATAATAAGACACCGGTATGGAGGTGGACAATAGCACAGGTACAGAGGAGAGGCAAGGAACGGCATGGTACAGGAAAGGACCAGGCACACTTACAGACAACAAAGACCTGCACCGACGAGACAGTTACGGGTACAGCAGAAGCTACAGTACAGAGGAGGAACAGGGGAAGCTCGGGCATGGGGGAGTTCTGCAGAGGGTATACTATAGAACTAAACACAGGCACGGCGGCGACCTCCGCATACGTATTTGGAAGCATAACTACAGGCACAAGGGAGGCCTTGCAACAAGTACAGAAAATGAGGTGGGAAGAGGAAGCAGATCACATTAAGCACTCACAGCTCTCTCTCCCATCAATACTTGCTCATTCTGTGACACCCAGGGGCAGATATCCAGGAGCTGTAATTAGCAAATTCCAAAATACCTTACTCATTCCGGGCACTTCCTGTTCTGGGAGACGGTAGCCAGGACGGGCGGGGGGAGGGGCGGGTGCACGCCCCACATCACCACGCTTACCTGCCCCAGTGCTGCAAAAAACATGAGAATTTTGATGTAAAAAGGAATAGTACTCACTCTATTACTCTCTCTACTACTCACTCTCTACTAATCTTTCTACTGCTCGCTCTCTACTAATCTTTCTACTGATCGCTCTCTACTACTCGCTCTCTACTACTCAATACTACTCTATTACTCACTCACTACTACTCGCTCTCCACTACTCGCTCTCCACTACTCGCTCTCCACTACTCTCTACCACTCACTCTCTACTACTCACTCAAGTAGAGTCGTACTCCAAATGATGTAAGAAACAGGATTTATTGCAGAATAACCAGCACCACCAGTAGGCATCCGATTACACCGAAGACCAGCCTCCAACTGCCCCACGAACAACACGGCACGGACCCAAGACTCTAGAACATCAATAGAGTCGAACAACTGCCCGTGCCAACAGCATATTTACCAAGTTACCAACACAACATACTCTTTACTACTCACTCTACTACTCTACTTATCACTCTCTACTACTGTCTCTACTACTCACTATCTACTACTTTCTACTACTGTCTCTACTAATCACTCTCTACTACTCTCTACAACTCACTCTACTACTATGCATTTACACATATGTTGTGGTGTGTGTGTATATATATATATATATATATATATATATATATATATATACATCTGCATATCTATTTAAACACAATTATAAATGCATGCATACATATGCATGTTATGTACGTGGAAGTTTGAAGAACACTAATAAAAGCAAAGCTAAAAAGCAATCTAATTACAAACAGGATTGCTTTAACTTAAACGAGAGTGAGACCTATTGCATTTTCAATGCTTGTTTTTCTTGGCTTTCACCCTTGTATTTTTAAGGTCGCATGTACCTGGAATAGTCCAAATTGTTCATGAGAAGGCATGTATGTGGCAGTAATTCTCTAGGATTCTCTCAAGGTGTGTGACTGCTCTAAAACCCATTCAGTGCCGCCTGCTAACAGGCAGGGAGCTGGCAGACCGGAGTCACGTGTTGGGCCAATGCAGTTGAAAGGTTATCCGGGCCTGCCAGGTGCCACGCATCACGAGGGACACTAACGCCTTTAATTGCTGGTTCCCGCACCCCCGCATTGATATGCATGGTCACACATTTACAGCCCCTCTGCCCCCTCGGAATTGCTTGAGGCTTTCTTAGCGCAACAGTGTGGGTCCCAGTGTCAGCTGCGTTTCTGCAGCTGCTGGTACGCTGTCAGAGGCTCCCAGGTAGAGAAAAAGAGAAGTTGTCTTGGATGCAGGCGTGCAACACCCATTGGGCTCACCGGGCTTCAGCCCCCCCCCGTCGTCTTCTTCAGCCCGGGCTCATTTGACACGCACTGAAATGATGAAAGAAGGCTGCGCATCGGAGCCGAGAATGTCATTTTTATGATGCATTCTGAGAGGCCCAGCAGCCGAGACAGACAGACAGACAGCCTCTAAACAGTTTCAGTGAACCCCCCAGCCCCCCCCTCTTGTTTTCCTTTACTGGCGCTGAGGTGATATCCTTGCCTAAAGGCAGGGATTTCTCCTAAGCACTTAATGTATTCAGCATGGGGTGTGAAGTGCACAGCAGGGGGAAAGGGCCGGCCAGTGCAGATGATGTTTTTCCTTTGTAAAGGAATTTCCACTGGAGTCATAGCCCAGGGGTTGCTGTCTGTGCACTTGTATGGATGTGTATTACATACAAGTGCACAGACAGCAAACCCTGGGCAATGAGGGCAGCAGGAATTCATTTACAAAGGAAAAGCTTCACCTGTACTGGCCATCCCTTTCCCCCTGCTGTCTGTGCACTTGTAGGGAATTCATTTTTTGGAGTGTTAGTGGGTAACTTTAGGGTTCAGGGTGGGTCTGGGTTTTAGGGTGCCAAGAAGTAATTTTAGGGTTCAGGGTGGGTTAGGGATTGGGGTGCCAGGGGGTAATTTTAGCGTTCTGAGTGGGTATGGCTTTTAGGGTGCCAGGGGTAATTTTAGGGTTCAGGGTAGTAATGGGTTTTGGTGTGCCAGGGGGTAATTTTAGGGTTCAGGACGGTTATGGGTTTTGGGGGCCAGGAGGGTAATCTAGGGGTTCAGGGTGGGTGTGGGTTTTGGGGTGCCAGGGGTAATTTTAGGCTTCAGGGTGGGTATGGGTTTTGGGGAGCCAGGGGTAATTTTAGTGTACAGGGTGGGTATGGGTTTTGGGGTGCCTGGAGTAATATTAGGGTTCTGTGTGGGTATGGGTTTTGGGGTGCCAGGGGTAATTTTAGGGCTCAGCGGGTAATTTTGGGGGTCAGAGTGGTAATGGGTTTTGGGGTGCCAGGTGTAATTTTAGGGTTCAGGGAGGGCATGGGTTTTGGGGTTCCAGGGGTAAATTTAGGGTTCAGGGTGGGTATGGGATTTGGGGTGCCAGGGGGTAATTTTAGGGTTTAGGGTGGTAATGGATTTTGGGGGGCAAGGGTGTAATTTTAGGGATCAGCGCGGGTATGAATTTTGAGGTGCCAGAGGTAATTTTAAGGTTCAGGGTGGGTATGGGTTTTGGGGGGCAGGGGTGTAATTTTAGGGATCAGCGTGGGTATGGGGTTTGGGGTTCTAGGGGGATGATTTCAGGATTAAGGGTGGTAATGGGTTTTGGGGTGTGAGGAGGTAATTTTAGGGTTCGGGTGGGTATGGGTTTTGGGGTGCCAGGGGTGTAATTTGGGGGTTCGGGGTGGTAATGGATTTTGGGGGGCAAGGGTGTAATTTTAGGGATCAGCGTGGGTATGGGGTTTGGGGTTCTAGGGGGATGATTTCAGGATTAAGGGTGGTAATGGGTTTTGGGGTGTGAGGAGGTAATTTTAGGGTTCGGGTGGGTATGGGTTTTGGGGTGTGAGGAGGTAATTTTAGGGTTCGGGTGGGTATGGGTTTTGGGGTGCCAGGAGTGTAATTTGGGGGTTCAGGGTGGTAATGGATTTTGGGGGGCAAGGGTGTAATTTTGGGGATCAGTGTATGTGTTTTGGGGTTCCAGGGTGGGTTATCTTAGGGATCGGTATGGGTTTTGGGGTGCCAGGGTTAATTTTAGGGTTCAGGGTGGGTATGGGTTTTGGGGTGCCAGGGGTAATTTTAGGGTTCAGGGTGGGGATGGGTTTTGTGGTGCCAGGGGGGCAATTTTAGAGTTCAGGGTGGTAATGGGTTTTAGGGTGTCGGGGGTAATTTTAGGGTTCAGTGTGGGTATGGGTTTTGGGTTAATTTTAGGGGTTGCAATGTCACTGTTCGAGTCCCCGCTCATACGTTCTATCCTCCAACATTCGGCACCTGTCCCCATTTGCAGCGGCGTCGGTTGGCGTCGCTGCAGGATGCCGAGAACAGCAACAGGGCTCTCTCCGCGGCCCAGGCTGAGCCGCAACAAATTACATCAAAAGAGTCGCTTCTAGTGGACTATAATTGTGCGATGCATGGCAAGATTCCCCGCTGTACCCTGCAATAAAATTAATGGCGAAGACTTACCTGTCGTGTGGCTCTCTCCTCAGCAGGCGACTCTTTTGATGTAATATATATATATATATATATATATATATATATATATATATATATATATATATATATATACTTTACTAAAAAAATAAGCCATTTACAGGTAAATATAAACCTATATCTATACTACTATTATAAAGGAAGAACTTTGAACCTTTGAGGCAGGTAAACTCGGGAACCACAGCGCCAATCCACACACCCGATACATCGTTGTAATTGTCAAGGTGTGCAGATGGACATAGGCTATATAAATTTAAAAAAAAAGTTATTTAAAGAATTTACGAGAAAAATAAGTAGTCCCATGGAAGTAGCGCCGGCCGTGACGTGCGTGCTGACATCAGGAGCGCGGGGAGGAGCGGCGTCCAGGAGCGCGAGGAGGAGTGGCGGACATGAGCGCAGGGAGGAGCGGCGGATAGGCAGGCAGGAGCGGTGGGGAGCTGCGGACAGGCGGGGAGGAGTGGCGAGGAGCGGCGGACCGGTGAACTCAGGAGCGCGGGGAGGTGCGGCGGATGAGGTAAGGCTCCAGGGGACCCACGGACAATATCGGGCGGCCGGGGGCCCTGAAGCCAAGGTCGGGATGGGCTACTACTCAGGGGGACCCATGGACAATGTTGGGGGGGTGGCCCTGAAGCCTGATTGCTCCCGGACAAGGTCGGGACGGGCTGCTAGTATATTCATATGTGGGTGTATAGATAGATGTTTGTGTGTGTGTGTATATATATATATATATATATATATATATATATATATATATATATGAAACAACCCCTCCTCCAAAAGAAAAGAGACGTGACCCAGAAGGGAGATTCAAAGGAGCACTTTACTGCACACAGGTCTCGGGCGAATGCATTTCGGCACTTTCTGCCTTCCTCAGCGCCCCTCTCCAGCTGCTCCTTGTGCTGCGAATGGTCAGCCTGTCACGCTGTTGTTAACAGTTGCCATGCTCCGCCCCCACGATGTGATGCAATCAAACTGTGTAGTCCTGTGTAGTGGAACTATACTTCCCACAAAGCCCCAATGCTGTGCCTCGAGGAAATTGAAGAATGCTGTGGGGTGATGAAGATCGAGTCGGCTTCCGTGACAGGCGCAGCCATTAAAAGTCTATTGGGGAGGTGAGGCAAATGTACACTTCGGTGCCCCCTCGGGTCGCCCTTGTTTGACCGCCGCAACCTCTCTGCCTGGTGTCCTTTGCGGGGGTTGGCGCGGGAGTCCCGGTCACCCAAACAGGGGATATTAATATCTGCTTACCGCGCTGTCTGCCAAGCGTCCTGGTGGGTAATTGGGGGTTGTTATATTTTAAAATGACACCTTAACTCATGCTCACATTGACTTCTATCCCAACATATACTGCCTGCTAAAATAATTTGCCACTTTGCCAGTGATAACCGCATCCCCAGAAAGGTGCTTCAGTTGTCTTGGCAGAATGAAAACCTATCTTCGTTCAACAATGGGGTAAGAACGACTCTCTGGACTTGCAATGATAAACATTTCACGAGCACATTGTCCTCCTATAGAGGCAATTGTTGACGAACTGGCGAAAAAGGGCCGTCGCTTTGAAATGGCATTGTGAAAATTGGTTATATTGTGTTCCTAAAGTGCTTTGTAGTAAAATATATTAAATTGGCCTTTTAATTCAGTACACTCTGTTCCTTTTTCATAACACAATAGCATATAAATGCATCAAATTAACAAAAATGTGTGCTCTAATTGCTGTCCAGTTTCAAATGCAGAATTCACCACGTTTTCTCCGCTTGACCTGAGCATTAATCGATCCTGATTATCTGCCATTTTAGCCACGCCCCATTGATTAACATTAGCCCCGCCCCTTCATTTGCCATGTTAGCCCCCCCCCCGAAATTTAGACCTAGTTGCGCCCCTGCGGATGTACTGATCCCTTGTCATGACACAATAAAATATTTGCTTGGGATCACACAGTTTGGTGAAGTTGAGAATCCGCGATTTCATATTGTTCGATTTAGTCAGTAAACGGGGCTTCTCCACAGCTTTATATTGCTCAAAAGGTAGTACGTTTGTGTTGTCTGTTTTAATAGACTTCATATTTTGAGTCGCTTGTGTTAACGTGTCACTTGACCTGTCACACATTTGGTCCACCTGTGAGGGCATCCAATCGGATGTAAACAGGGTGTAATGAGCTCCGAAAACCTTTTGACAGGAAAAGTCCCTTTTGTAGATCACAATCGACCGTCGACCGCCGGCTGGCGGTGCGCCCCTGCGGCATCTCGCCAGTCCCCCCGTGAGACAGGCTGTTCCGTCTTCATTTCCCATCACTTTGTGTTTGGCTGAGTGCCCTCCCTACCCCCCCATCTGCCCCCCTGCAGTGAGTGGCCCCGCCCCGCAGGCCTCCGAGCGCGAGCTCCGGTGTCTGCCAGGCGTGAGCTCATTCATTCCCTTCAGGGCTTCATGACCAGGAGGAGGAGGGAAGGAATGAGGCCGTCCTGGGAGGGGTGTGCCTCCATGCGGGTACTGCCTGTTGTAAGGGGGGCCCTCCCAGTCTGTCCTCCGAGCCCACTCTCGTTTGAGGGGCGGTGGGGGGTCTGTGCAGAAGCGCGACTTGTTTTTATTCTTATTTTTTATTTATGCGTTTTTATATATCGCAGACTTTGCCCGGAGGTGTCAGAGCGCTTCACAATAGGCACAGTAATGATACATGAGGAACAATTACAAGTCAGCATGTTAGAAAAGCAAACGAAACATTACAAAAGGCAATGGTTGCAATTGTGCATGTATCAAGAGCAAAGAAAATACAAGAGGTAGCAAACGATACGTTACAAGAGAAAAAAAGTGACGTGTGCAGGTTACAAAAGCGTACAAGTACAAATAGAGGTATAGTACTGCATTAAATGGCAGACACTCGGGCACAAGAACAAACGTTACGTGAGGCAGTGGTGGCACATATGCAAGTATCTAAAGCAAACAAAATCCAAGAGGTAGCATAAGATACGTTACAAGAGTTGGAGGCCCTGCCGAGCTGTGGCCGACGCTAGAGCATTCCGCACCAGGACAGTCTGTTCACGGAGGCAAAGGTTTCACACAAGGAATGCGGAGGGAGGTGCGAGCCGGGGCAGGGAAGCCCCCCACCCCCGCTGCGGGGGTGTCCAGAGCCTTCATGTCCGCTGCACGTCTCTCCAGAGGGATCCGAGCACGAGCTGCCGGGGACAGATTGTGTCCACTTAGGAGAATTTGCTCTTGAAAATGGCTAAAGTGCACTGGGATGCGCAGAGAGAACCGCAGAAAAGAAGGCCGCTTTCCGGGGGCTTCTGGGAGCTACATCGCACCGAGGTCACGTCTCTCTTGATTGAGTTGAGTCTGTGCACCCAAACTCGCCATCCACCCGCATTAATGTTATTTCAATAGCCGGCGTCATCCAATATAATGGTCTGTGTTGGAGCTAGTTAAAGGTTTGAGACAAGACAACCGGAAAGGAACCAGCTTATTTATTAGTAAAATTCTACATTATTTGTTATGTTTTTTTGTTAATTTTCCACTTTAAAAAAAAAAAGCGTCTCGTATATTACCATTAGCAGTTGCTGTAATAGAGTCCCCAGCAGACCGAAGATTATGCCTCCCAGATAGAGTACCGTCTGGTTTTGGTAACAACAACCTGGGGCCATTCGGAAAGCTTCTCTGGGAATGCATTCTGACTATTGCTTACCATTGGATTTGTGCTTTGTGACTGCGGTTTGCTTGCTTTCTGTTTGCTGGCTTTATTAGGGCTCGCCTTTCCTATTCCGCGGGAATAGGAAACGGGCCCTAATGTAGCCAAACCATACTTCAGGCCAAGCAAGGGCTCTCCAGCGGATTTTCGGAAGTGCACGCCTCGTGCACGAGCTTGCCGCCTGCCTCCACCCACATCAAAGCCATCTGTTGCTCTGCTGCTCCCCTAATGGCCGGCCGACACATCAATGGCTGCTGCTCCCCATGCGTCTCGTTTCACTTTCGCGGCAAACAGCTTGTTTGATTTCGCAGCCACAGCTTGTTGTCATTGTCATAGTTGTTTTGTGGTTTTTTTAAGTCCAGCAGGATGCCCTTCCTGTAAATTGCGGTTTTAGACTGACTTTGAGATGTTCTTATTATGGAACTTAACTCTTCTGTAAAACGGAGCTTTAGCTGTTGAACACTGATTTACAAATTAACACTGCCAATAACGTTGGCCTTTGTAGGACTGCTAGAAGCAACACCCTGTTTCCTCTCTTTACTGAAAAATACAAAAATCGTGGCATCAGATCAATATTTTGTCATCCTGCGCAAAAATAACGTAATCTCTCCGCAACTACTTTACTTTCAATAGTTTCTGGTCCATGATGATGTCTAGTCTATTTTACTTAAGGAAGCAGTGTTGGGTAGAGTATTTTCTTACACTTTCTTAAAAAACTAACTGTGAAAGCGCAAAAAAAAAAACGTTCGTACAACATTTTTATCTCTGCTACAAATTTGCCAGATTGTTGTGTAAACATCACCCATATGTGCAACTGCATCAAAGCCACATTTGCATCTCCTACCTATGATAACAATCTTTATTTACAAGGAGACAATTTTCTCTTTAATGTGCGATGGCAGACTCGCATTCAAACACATTTTGTAACTATTGCAACGTTTCACACCACTCCAGACTTGGTGGTGGCTACACTTGATCCTGTTTTACAAGCAAGGTGTTAATGCATTTCTGGTGGCCCCCTATATGCTGCAGGTCCGTCTCACTTAGCTCGTGCTTTGAAAACGTATTCTTTTGCCAGCTAACTCGTTAGCAGCTTTCCTATAGCTGCTTTTAAAATCCCCGTACTTTTTTTCTAGCTCCTCTTGCGGCTTCATTTTGCTCGCCCCAGGTCTGCTCCTTCACTTACTCCCACCCTTAACCCCCCCCCCCCCCACACCCCAACCATGTTTTTCCAGCCGTTGACAGGACTCACAATTGGTCTGAGGCCAGCAGTGCGAACACAGGACACACACTGCCAATACATTAACACTATTGCTGGCAGGGCTGGCTCTCTAAAGTATTTGCTCGCAGCTTGTGGAATGCCCGGCACCAAAGCGCTTACATACATCTGCGCACACCTCTTTGGCGCTACAAAAACTGCCCTGGTGCTTTTTGCGAGTGTGCACATTAACTCAGCTGTTCCAAATCATCTCTGCACTTAGTGTGCTCGTTTATGTGATACAAAATACTGCCAATACATTAACACTATTGCTGGCAGGGCTGGCTCTCTAAAGTATTTGCTCGCAGCTTGTGGAATGCCCGGCACCAAAGCGCTTACATACATCTGCGCACACCTCTTTGGCGCTACAAAAACTGCCCTGGTGCTTTTTGCGAGTGTGCACATTAACTCAGCTGTTCCAAATCATCTCTGCACTTAGTGTGCTCGTTTATGTGATACAAAATACTGCCAATACATTAACACTATTGCTGGCAGGGCTGGCTCTCTAAAGTATTTGCTCGCAGCTTGTGGAACGCCCGGCACCAAAGCGCTTACATACATTTGCGCGCACCTCTTTGGCGCTACAAAAACTGCCCTGGTGCTTTTTGCGAGTGTGCATATGAACTCAGCTGTTCCAAATCATCTCTGCACTTACTGTGCTCGTTTATGTGATACAAAATACTGCCAATACATTAACACTATTGCTGGCAGGGCTGGCTCTTTAAAGTGTTTGCTCGCAGCTTGTTTTTGTTTAAATGTAAATCATTCCATATCAAGCCGTGTGCTTCCAGCCTGCAGGCGGCTGCACCGCTCTGCGACCAGACGTTTGAAGCCCATGTTTCAGGCCAAGCAGTACCCCGTCACATATAAACACAGCCACGTGTATTGGAAATAGATAAAACAACAGAATGCGTCTTGTGACCCTAGAACTGGATGTACAGACGATTCAAGAGCTTCTAAGGGGTTTATAATCCTGCAGTGCCGGTCTAAATCTAGCTGCTATGAAGTGCAGGTGCGTCATTCATGCTGAAGTAACCAGGGCCTTCCACACATTGGACACTGCGCTGCCTCACACACACTGCGCTGCCTCACACACACTGCGCTGCCTCACGCACTCTGCGCTGCCTCACGCACTCTGCGCTGCCTCACGCACTCTGCGCTGCCTCACGCACTCTGCGCTGCCTCACGCACTCTGCGCTGCCTCACGCACTCTGCGCTGCCTCACGCACTCTGCGCTGCCTCACGCACTCTGCGCTGCCTCACGCACTCTGCGCTGCCTCACGCACTCTGCGCTGCCTCACGCACTCTGCGCTGCCTCACGCACTCTGCGCTGCCTCACGCACTCTGCGCTGCCTCACGCACTCTGCGCTGCCTCACGCACTCTGCGCTGCCTCACGCACTCTGCGCTGCCTCACGCACTCTGCGCTGCCTCACGCACTCTGCGCTGCCTCACGCACTCTGCGCTGCCTCACGCACTCTGCGCTGCCTCACGCACTCTGCGCTGCCTCACGCACTCTGCGCTGCCTCACGCACTCTGCGCTGCCTCACGCACTCTGCGCTGCCTCACGCACACTGCGCTGCCTCACGCACTCTGCGCTGCCTCACGCACTCTGCGCTGCCTCACGCACTCTGCGCTGCCTCACGCACTCTGCGCTGCCTCACGCACTCTGCGCTGCCTCACGCACTCTGCGCTGCCTCACGCACTCTGCGCTGCCTCACACACTCTGCGCTGCCTCACACACTCTGCGCTGCCTCACACACTCTGCGCTGCCTCACACACTCTGCGCTGCCTCACACACTCTGCGCTGCCTCACACACGAACTGCACTGCCTCACACACTCTGCGCTGCACTGCCTCACACACGAACTGCACTGCCTCACACACGAACTGCACTGCCTCACACACGAACTGCACTGCCTCACACACGAACTGCACTGCCTCACACACGAACTGCACTGCCTCACACACGAACTGCACTGCCTCACACACGAACTGCACTGCCTCACACACGAACTGCACTGCCTCACACACGAACTGCACTGCCTCACACAATGTGCTGCCACTCACACACTGCGCTGCCACACACACGCTGCCTCACACACACACGCTGCCTCACACACACACGCTGCCTCACACACACACGCTGCCTCACACACACACACGCTGCCTCACACACACACACGCTGCCTCTCACACACACACGCTGCCTCTCACACACACACGCTGCCTCTCACACACACACGCTGCCTCTCACACACACACGCTGCCTCACACACACACACGCTGCCTCTCACACACACACGCTGCCTCACACACACACACGCTGCCTCACACACACACGCTGCCTCACACACACACGCTGCCTCACACACACACGCTGCCTCACACACACACGCTGCCTCACACACACACGCTGCCTCACACACACACGCTGCCTCACACACACACACGCTGCCTCACACACACACACGCTGCCTCACACACACACACGCTGCCTCACACACACACACGCTGCCTCACACACACACACGCTGCCTCACACACACACGCTGCCTCACACACACACGCTGCCTCACACACACACGCTGCCTCACACACACACGCTGCCTCACACACACACGCTGCCTCACACACACACGCTGCCTCACACACACACGCTGCCTCACACACACACGCTGCCTCACACACACACGCTGCCTCACACACACGCTGCCTCACACACACACACTGCGCTGCCTCACACACACTGCGCTGCCTCACACACACACACTGCGCTGCCTCACACACACACTGCGCTGCCTCACACACACACTGCGATGCCTCACACACACACTGCGCTGCCTCACACACTGCGCTGCCTCACACACACTGCGCTGCCTCACACACACTGCGCTGCCTCACACTTCCCTGCCTCACACACACACTGCCTCACACACACACTGCGCTGCCTCACACACACACACTGCGCTGCCTCACACACACACACTGCGCTGCCTCACACACACACACTGCGCTGCCTCACACACTGCGCTGCCTCACACTTCCCTGCCTCACACACACACTGCCTCACACACACACACTGCGCTGCCTCACACTTCCCTGCCTCACACACACTGCACTGCCACATAATTACACAGCTCTCAATGCAACATACACTCAAAATACCACTCAGTGCCACATAATTATATGCCACATAATTACACTGCACTCAATGCAACATACACTCCAAACAATACGACTCAGTGCCACAAAATTACACACAACACAATTACACTCTACTGAATACAACATACACTCCACACAATACCACTCAATGCCACATAATTACATGCTACATAATTACACTGCACTCAATGCAACATACACTCCAAATACCACTCAGTGCCACATAATTACACGCCGCATAATTACACTGCACTCAATGCAACATACACTCCAAATACCACTCAGTGCCACATAATTACACGCCACATATTTACACTGCACTCCATGCAACATCCACTCCAAATACTACTGAGTGCCACATAATTACACACCACATAATTACACTGCACTCAATGCAACATTCACTCCAAATCCCACTCAGTGCCACATAAGTACACTCTACTGAATGCAACGCACACTCCACACAATACCACTCAGTGCCACATAATATGCTACATAATTACACTGCACTCAATGCAACATACACTCCAAATACCACTCAGTGCCACATAATGACTCTACTGAATACAACATACACTCCCCATATTACCACTCAGTGCCACATAATTACACCCCATATAATTACTCTTCTCAATGCAACGTAAATACCTCCACATAATACCACTCAGTGCCGTATAATTACACCCATCATACTTACACTACTCAATGCAACATAAATACACTCTATCTATCTATCACACTCACTCTATCGCCATCACTCTATCTATCTATCGCTTCGCCACAGCATCACTCAGCACCACCACAGCATCACTCATGGGAAATACAACTCACTAGGCGCTACCACAGCATCAATGAACGCCACAGCATCAATCGTCGCCACCACAACATCACTCAGCGCCACCACAGAATCAATCTGTGCAACCATTCAACAACTGGTTCAAATATGTTCTCTCAATGTTTCAAGCTTTATTACAAATGTCACAAAAAGATGTTAATATTTTACTTCTGTTCTTGGATTTTCGTCACAAAATACAATTAACATATTCTTCACAATTTTTTTACAAAAGTTTAAGCTACTGCTATTATAAATTACAATAACTTTTATTTCATTATTAATTATTAAAAACTGTAAAAGCCATTGTTATTTGAAATATCAATACATCTAAGTCACGTAAATACAACACATATTGCATTACAAATGCTATAGGTGTCACATTTGCAACAGTTAAAACTATTGGCATTGTAAATGACAAAGCAATTAAGTTTGCTATTTTCAAAACCAACACATAAATAAAAAATGTGTCATTTACAATACCAATAGCTCAAACTTTCCTAATGCGAGACCTATTGCTTTGCAAATGCTTGTTTGTTTTAGGCTGTCCAGCGCGGTTTGTCCCTTCCATTGCCCAGTGGAAGGGACACGATTCCATTGCAACATCTTTTGTGGCCCCTCCCACAAACCTATAGGCAACTACGTGCCTTAATGGTTTCCACCAAAACAACCCTAGCAAATTGGAATATGGCTGTTCAGACAGGGCAAATCACCTACCCTTCCCTCTAGTTTTTACGAACCGAGATTTTAAATTGGGAATGTCAGATAAAGGTTACCTGAGTTGGGCTGAGGGGAGAGATTATGGCTATAGTAATTGTTTTAGGTAGGAAACCTTAAAGATGGAACACAATGGGCACATGATTTTCAATTGAGACCGAACAATGTCTTCAATTAAAGCAGCTGTTACTCAGCACATGGCAGCCGCAACCATCGGGGAGTGGGGAAACCACTAGCACTGAATATATATATATATATAGTGAGCAATAATACCATTGTCGCGTTTTGGCTAAAAGCCTTCCCCTACATCAACCAACATATACTGTGAAAATGGTCAGAGGACCTCGAACAGGACATTTCTGAATGTGTGCATATATTTTATTGTGGAAGAGGGCAGCCGATTCCTCCATTTGCACATTTTTTTATCATGTTCATTTAATTTTTTTATGTATAGTCCAGGATGGAACTGCTGATCTTCTACCTGATGCATTAACCTGTAGTCTCTCTCTATTTATTTTATCTTAGTAATGCTGATGCATTCTGTTTTTATTGACTGATGTATGCATTTAATGTTGTTATGCACTTTTATGATCTAATTCATCAGACCGATTAAAGTTACTTTGACAACGCACCTAGTACAGAGCAAATACGATTATGCTGGGATGGTTCTTGATATCGATGCGTCTGAGGTGATCTATGGAAACCTTCTGAAGAAAGGGGGTCCTGTTTGCATATTTGCTGAGAATTTTGTCAAGTGAGGAATTTCTGGGCTGAGATTTTACCATGTTTTAAAGACTTAATCAATATTCAATTGCAGAGGAACCCTATAACAAGCCTATTGGGCCATGTTGATGAAGGTCACTACCCTTTATCAACACCAACAGGTAAACCTATCGCACAGTTTCTGTTGGTAGCCAAGGTGACCATTAGCCTGAAATGGAAGGCTGCACAACTTCCCACTCTTACTCTGTGGTGAGCCCAGTACACCATGGAAAAACTAAGGCCCACACATTGACAAAATGACTAAATTTGAAACATTCTTTATTACCTCAGACTAATATAATGAAGGCTGCCTGAATAATAAGGAACCATCTGCCACCACCCGACCTGATTCGAATGTCAGGAGAATTTAATGCAATGGACAACTTAAATTAGACTTGGTCTGTGATTAGGTTATTTAGGACTATTTTGTGTGAGATATGGGGCTGATAAAATAACAATATGTAGAGTTTAATAGCCCTGTATGTTGTGAAGTGTCTTTGTTGCAAAGTCATCCTGTGCCCTGGGCAACCCCCAACTTTTTGCTGACTAATGCTGGTGTAACTGATTTTGACTGACCCTGGGCTCAGCCTAACCAGGCCCAGGGCCAGTGCTGAGCTGAAAGGAACACATTAGAATACAGTTAAAATACCTAACATACACAAAGGTACACTATGGTATGGTGGGGTACCCCTGTAATTGGCATGACCTACCCCATAAGCCCCTAGTACATAATTGGACAGGGTATTGAAACTACCTAGAAGTCCCCAGTACCCTGGGGCATGGCAGTTTAGAGGCCAGCAGCTTTTTTTGTACTTGCATGTTTGCACTGCTGAAGCTTGAGGTCAGTTTAAAAACAGCCCTGGGTGCCAGGACTGCTTTTAAAAAGTAAATTGTGCTCAAACTCGACTTTGGTGGTAGTGACACTTAAAACGGATAACCTACAATGTTTTGGCATATTGGGGACCCTCAGGATCTCCCCTAGGTATCCAAGGGGCGGGGAGTCAGATATGTATAAGGTACACCCTTATAAAATGAGTTTTTATTTCCCTGGGTAAAGTGAAATTTCACATTTCACTCCCCACATTGTGTTAAAGTGCTGCTCAAATTTGACTTTGATGCTAGGAGCACTGGGTAAGGAGAATCTGCAATATTTCGGCAGATTCAGAACCCCTAAAGTCCCCCCTAGTTGCACAGGGGGTGGGGGTCCTGTAGAAATTAGGGAAATACTTATAAAGTATGTTTTTATAAGCCCTAGTGCTAGAAAACTGGCCCAAGTCATTTTCCCCATTGAAAATCCCATGGCCCATAGGTTAACATTGTAGGAAGTTATTGATTAATAACTATTGATAGGAGAGGACTAGCCTGGTCATTCAAAGACTTCCCAGAATGGTAGTAGTAAATCCAACAATATTTTATTGTTGAATTTCTCCTAAAGTGTACATTCAAGAAGTTATAAGACTTTCTTGTTTGGAAGTCTAAATTCAGCCTGCCCGTGGTCTGCCCTGATTGGTCAGAGTTAAGTGGATTAGCCAGGCTGCTTTGAAGAGGTGATAACGCACCCCTGGGGCTACCAACACTGCTGGGAGGGCAGTGTGCTGGTCCATAGGAATGCCAGGCCAGGGAGTGGAGTTGTAAACCATGCTCTTCAAATTCAGAGGGGAGGCCTGGGTGTCAGTTACACGTTTACACTTTTGACCCAGAGTCAGAGCTAGGCTTAAAAAAGGTATGCTCAGATAGTAGGGGGAGTGTCTGTGGAAATAAGTCATCCTAGGGGGTGTGTTTAGCCAGCTCTTACCTCCTTGCTGGAAAATCAGCCATTATGGATTTGGAATATTTGATGCCCTCTGGGACAAAATAATGACACACTACAGGATGTGCTCATAACTATGAGGAGTTACCCTGCTCTCATTGGTCAGAAGTGACCTGCTGCTTGACCTAGAGAATTTTGAATAAGTATCTGAGAGGGGCAGAGCCCTTCGATCTACTGCTTGAAACTTACTGAAGGAAGAAGTGCCCTACTGAGAAGTTTTGCTGTGCAAAGATTTCTAAGGCCTGACCTCTGAAGACTGCACTAACTGAAACTGCAGCCCTGTGGATTACCTTGCTGCAAAAAGACTAAAGAGTTGACTCCCTGCAAGCTACAGGTTAACAGAGCTTACCTGGACATTCCCAAAAAGAATTCCCAGCCTGGAGTACCAGTGGATTTGTAAGGGTTTTGTTCAAGTTGATTGCGGAATTGAAGTTTCACAGTCAGTCAAAAAATACTTTTTTCGGTTCATAACAAAAACCATAAAAGTATACTAAACATTTTATGTCAAGACCAGAGTTATTAACAGAAAACCATAAACATACAACAATAAAAAAGTGCGGGTGAAAAAGTGCAAGCTGAAAATGTATACAGTACCTATTATCATTTCAGTTAAAAACATCCTTTAAAACCACCTAAACATTAAAAAATGAATGTCCTCAACCACAATTAATTTCGTCAGAATCATCGCATTAATTAATCCCATCTAATTTTCTTCTTTAATCTTACAGCCACAATGAGTAAATTAGCAATATTAAAAATCTCCCATACATTAGAAAGTAGCTGCAAATAATGGAGGGCTGGTTTAACTTGCATAAAACCTTTATCTTTTAAAAGAGGGATGATAAAACGCTTACGGATAGGAAGAAAGTGCTCACAAAAGAAGATAAAGTCCATTGTGTCTTTAGTGGAGAAGCCATCACAAGAGCAAATCCCCAAATCTTCCTCCCTTTTCCACCCCGAAGATTCAGCAAAGAGGAGATGAAATTGGTTGAACCTGAATCTAGTAATAAAAAACGATGGTTAGAATTATTTACAATATGGCTCAGTAGCACATGATGTTTTTAACAATTGGTGAGCCCTTGCAGTCGGTTTAACCAGCTCTCTATCCTCTCTGGCCAAACAGGCCACTAACTTGTAGGAGTCCTTAACCCACTTGTTGTCCCTTTTCACCAACTTATCAGGCGAGTTAAACAGTTCTGGTAGACCCAATTTGACAGATAACTTATGGACATAACTGAGCCAGGGGATACGGCAGCCAAAATCAAGTGCTAGACAATCTCTAAGGATTTCCTGATTCAGTTCTAGCTCAGGGTTTAGCCAGATAGAGATCCATTTTATAAGTGGGCGATGGCTATTCGATCCTCCAAAAAACCGACTCCACACTCCTGGTGGACAATATAACCAGATGTGGATTGAGGAACAGATTAAATAGTTTTCAGGAACTTATCCTCAGCCACTTGAATGGCCTTTACATTCTTAAAAGCCCAAAGGTCTGCCCTGTATATTGCAAGGGAAATACATTTAGCATCATATATCTTTAACAGTGCTTGAAATGGTTTAACTCCCAATTTGCGGGCAAAGCCCAAAACGGCTATGATGGATCTAGCCAATACGTTTCGTTTAGCTATTATTTGGGGAGACCATGTGCTCTTATCATCAAAGATACCGCCTAGGTATGGAAAATTGGATACCCTAGACAGCACATTCCCTTCACAATGCAAGGTTTTTACCCCTTTCACTTTAGTGCCAACCATCATGAAGTGTGATTTTGAGAAGTTGACACTAAGGTCTATAGATTTCATAAAAGTAGAAAGCTAGTTTAAAAGGCTTTGCAGCCCTACCGCTGTGCGTGCTAAAAGGGCGGCATCGTCCACATACAACAATGCCGGTATTGATCGATTGCCTACCCTCGGTATGTCCTTGCATGCCTCGGATAAAACAGAACCTAGATCATTAATGTACAGGGTGAAGAGCAGGGGGGCCAAAATGCACCCCTGCCTAACACCATTAACAATACACATCTTCCCTGTACAATTACCCCTGCGGTCGTATCTCACTGTGGCAGATAGGTCCCTGTGCAGGTCAGCGAGGAAGTACACAATGTTTTTGTCCACGCCCAAATGAAGGAGCATCGCCCATAATTTGGACCTATTCACACAGTCGAAGGCCGAGGAAAGGTCCATGAAAGATAAGTATAGGGTGCCCTTTTTGGCGATTGTGTACTTTCCAATTAGTAGTTGTAGGTTGAGGCTTTGATCGATTGTGCCCCGACCTTTCCTAAAACCAAATTGCAGACCCGAGAGGGTATTAGTTTCTGCCAACCACCCTGTGAGCTTGCTTAAAACCACCCGACCAAGCACCTTAGCTCCTTCGATGCTGATGACGGAACCGCTCCGTCATCAGCTGCGGTGGCGCTGTGCTGATGACGGAGCGGTTCCGTCATGGCCCGCTCACCGCGCCTGCGCGGCGCGGATTCCGCTCCTGCGATGGGCGTTCCATTGAGCGGGCAGGGCCATGACTGAACCGCTCTGTCATGAGCACAGCTCAACCGGGGCTGGTGACGGAGCGGTTCCGTCACCAGCATGGGTGCGGCCGCCCCACCCCCTTAGCGCTGCGGCGGAATAGCCGCCGTAGCGAAGGTGTTAACAGCCGAATCAATAAGGGAAATGGTTCGGTAACAACTGGGGTCCCCTCTATTTTCCTTTTTAGGTCTCTGCTAGGAAAGCGCGTTCTCGCCAGAGAACTATAGTCGGCGTCTCAGCAGTCTGAGAATGCCGAAGTGAGACCAGACCTGGCCGCGCGCAGCGTTTCCCCATGGGATAACGTTGTGGGCGCGGCCAGGTCTTGTCTCCACAGCATTGCATGGCAGACCGGATCGCGTCGCGCGCCTCTCTGGAATGCAGGGGGAGTCTGCATACCAGCGCGCGGCGCTGATAACACACTACAGAATGTCAGCTAACCGACTATTTTAATACAGTACAGTTTTTACATGTAACCAACAATGCACTGCAACGTTCACGCCTAATAAAGATGTTTGTGTATTTCGAATATAGCGCCTTTTGTTTTTTCACCCTTTCTTCGGCTTCCCCCGCTCGAAGCGCACTCGGGAATGTGAAAAAGTGTTCGTGAGACTCGAGCGGGCTACCAAGCCGGAATCACACAGTGTCAAATATGACATAATTGTTTATTGCTCAGTCCTGCGGCACATGAGCTGTGTGCGCGAGAAACTGCATTCCAGCCCACGGACACACGAAAAGCAGTTGTAAGAGCTCCGAACAACATTAGGTGTACACACGGACCCCTCCTCTAAGAACAGAAAGTAGCCGTGAGAGGAGCGCCGGCAATTACTTCTGAGGAAGAGTTTGGAGCCGAGAACAAGACTTTCCCAAACTCCCTGGATGGCGACAGAAGGGTTTCATACACTAGACACACACACGTCTGGAGGTTTCACAGTTCATACGTGGAGATGGAGACTTTGCTGTTCATTCGCAAAGATGAAATAAAGAAATACGAACTTGGCTGCGACATGAACGGCGGAAACGGCTCTTGTGCACAGAAATGCTCTTCTTCCTATGGACACGTAGTTGTACAGACTATTTATTTATGCGTTTCACGTAGTTGTACAGGCTATTTATTTATGCGTTTTTATATAGCGCGGACCTTACCCGAAGGCGTCAGAGCGCTTCACATGGCTGCCCCTTCAAGCAGGCTTCTTTAAGTTGCAGGACGTGCCTCCCCTTTCCTAACTAGCTCGAGCTTGCACACATACAGAGTTGTACAGGCATTTTTTTTTCCTGCGATAAAGAAATACGTCCCATTCCATCGATCAGGGGTGTTTTCACTTTCTGGGCAACATTGTCACCTGTCTAAATGGCTAATTACAACAGTGAAGAGCTGACGGTGAATACAACTTTCACAAAACTCACACTGCTGCCGTACATGCTGTCCAGAATGTCAGCTAACCAACTCTGCTGCAGGCAGATACAAAAAAGCTTTTCACTGGAAGTCCAGATGAGACTGACGAGTTTGCGTGGAGGCATATGATCGAATGTGCTGTCAGCGCTAATGCATGCCCGGCTCCCGTGGCACAGTCCTGCTATGCTATTCGTTTTATTATTATTTTCTGGATGTCTCTATCCTGGCACCGTACTTCTCTTGTGCACAGAAATGCTCCTCTTCCTATGGACACGTAGTTGTACAGGCTATTTATTTATGCGTTTTTATATAGCGTGGACCTTACCCGAAGGCGTCGGAGCGCTTCACATGGTTGCCCCTTCAAGCAGGCTTCTTTAAGTTGCAGGACGTGCCTACCCTCCCTAACTAGCTCGAGCTTGCACACATACAGAGTTGTACAGGCTATATTTTTTTTCCTGCGATAAAGAAATACGTCCCATTTCATCGATCAGGGGTGTTTTCACTTTCTGGGCAACATTGTCACCTGTCTAAATGGCTAATTACAACAGTGGCTGACGGTGAACACAACTTTCACAAAACTCACACTGCTGCCGTACATGCTGTCCACAACACGTAACTTCTGGTCAGTTTTGGCTACAATTTGTTGTGCTACAATCTGCCTATTATACAGCAGTCAATAGATTAAGTGTTTTTATGTTGCAAATTCATATTTGCGCCGAAAATACTTCCGTTCTACAAGCGCGATTTTTCCAGTGGCCATGCACACATTTCACGTGACAATGGAACCATATGTGTCACCTGGCACATATTGCTGTATTCACACCTGTCGCTGGAATTCCTCAGTCACTTGCCTTAAGTGTATGCTTTCGGGTCAGGCTGTACGCGTCCTGGTTTTGGAAACCCAACAAGATGATGGACGGAGTGATGACACTTTTCAACCACTCACAGAACTGCTCCTTGCCGGTGACAGCGGCGCTGCCATTTGCTACAACGGAACTTTCTACATCTCCATCATTGGTCGTCCATATCCCTTTTGTCGACACGCCCTGCTCACGGTATCTCTTGCAAAACGTGCCTGAGTTCATCAGAGTGAGTGTCCCCAAGAGTTTGTATTCCATTTTGTCCTAAATAAAAGCATACGTTGGTCCTTCTTTGCCCAAGGTAGTTTCTGCCTCTCCACTGAGCAGCCTGCTGCTCTTTTCAGTGACCCCCCTCCAACTTTCCCACAACGTGGTCCGTTAACGCCAAGAACTCTGCTCCATTATTATGTTTCTTTCCTGAGCAGTTCATGCAGTAGCCACTGTTAAATGTGCAGTTTTATGCAGCGCGAACTCTGGCCCGAGGGCTTTGATGTGCTTTACCTGAGCACCGGTTACATTGCACAAAGACGCATTTTTTTTAGGCACGGGGAGATGAATTGACTTAGCCCAGAATCACACAGTGCTGGGCTGACGCCAGGACTCCAACCTGGTTCCCAGTTTCCAAAGTCAGCAGGTCTAGTCGTAACGCCACATCCTCTCTATTAGCCACTCGTCGGTGGTGGCACGTGGTCTCAGCGAAATCTGAACCGCTAGCAGTACGTATTCTCCTTCATTCTTTGACGTTGTTTGTTTGCACAAGAGTAGATTCTGGACTTTGCAGCTTCTGGTAGCTGTGTCCCTCTTAATCTTCTTGAGGTCCCTACTTTTTGTGCCTGCTCTGCTTTCTGCTAATACAGAAAGCAGGGACCCTGTTTAGGTCTCGCGCAGCAATTTGCATGCTTTTGTTCAGCAGGTTTTACCTGGCGGGTCTTTCTAAGGGAGTCTTTGTGGACCTAGAAAAACAGTGGGATGGCTTAGCAATTTTCTAAGCCCTTCCCATCTTTCTGGCGAAGGCCTAGGCAGGCAAGGCTGTCACGGGCAGAGAGGTGACTGAGCCGAGGGTCTGGAATGGCTCATGGCGCACAGGAGTGCACATCAAGGCGCTAAGCAAGCTCCTGCGCAGTTGGAACATACCAAGGTTGTGTTAATATCTTTGAAGTCCAGAACTTAAGGTTGGGGGCTAGGGGGGAGGTGGTGGGGAGGGGAGGAGGTCACTCCCACAAAGGTCGGAGTCAGGCGCCGTCTTCTCTGGCAGGGCAGAATCTTGCTCCCTATCCCCAAACTCGCCTCAAGCAACCCGAGCAATGGGACAGTCTCGCCCCACACTCCATCCCTCGCCCCACACTCCATCCCTCGCCCCACACTCCATCCCTCGCCCCACACTCCATCCCTCGCCCCACACTCCATCCCTCGCCCCACACTCCATCCCTCGCCCCACACTCCATCCCTCGCCCCACACTCCATCCCTCGCCCCACACTCCATCCCTCGCCCCACACTCCATCCCTCGCCCCACACTCCATCCCTCGCCCCACACTCCATCCCTCGCCCTCCCTCTATCTCTCTCTCGCCCTCCCTCTATCTCTCTCTCGCCCTCCCTCTATCTATCTATCGCCCTCCCTCTATCTATCTATCGCCCTCACTATCTATCCTATCACCACAACATCACTCGGCACCACCACAGCATCACTCGGCACCACCACAGCATCACTCGGCACCACCACAGCATCACTCGGCACCACCACAGCATCACTCGGCACCACCACAGCATCACTCAGGGGGACCACAACATCACTATGCGCTACCAAAATGCTTCTAAGTACAACAGTAACTTACAATATTATTATAATATAATATTATTGCCAACATTGCTTCATATTGCAAATCATCTTCATACACCAATACAGACTTTGCTAAAAATGTAATGCAACACATTGTCATATACAATGCCAATAACTCAAACTTTAATGCTGCGAGACCTATTGCATTGCAAATGCTTGTTAAAAATAGGTACTATTACAGATTTAAACCAGGTACCTGGCAATCCTGATTTGCACACCTTATTAAAAACATTACACAAAACCTTTGACCATGTCTTGACATCCGATTTAAAAAGGTCAGCTGGGACGCCATCTGGTCCGGGAGCCTTATTACCGGTCATCTGGCTGATGGCCTCTGCCACCTCTACCTCAGTGACCAATAAAGTATAAGAGTCATACATGGGTAAAGATTTAACCACCCCTCCCGGGTCTGCTCCTTCGTATACTGACTTAAAATGGGAACACCAAACTTGTTCCTGGATACCACAATCTAATTGGCTGTTGCAGGAATCTTGAAAGAAAGGTTTATTGACCACTGCCCAAAATTTAGAGCGATTTTTAAGGACATCAATAGATGTTAGCTCATCCCATGCCTCGCCTCTGATTTCTCGTCTTATATTGTCCAGGTCTACTTTCTAAGCTTTCCTTAGTGGGCTGGCACAATGGACTTATCCACCGGATTTTGTTTCAAAGCCACCAACAAATTCCGATGTGCTAACGAGCAGTTATGATCGAACCACCCCTCCCCGGCTATATCTTGCGCCCTACCAGGCCGCTTAAGATCACCCGTGACCTTTGAACAAATTTTGATATAGGCCTCTAAAACCTCCTTGTCTCCTGCATGTTCATTCATGCAGGTACACATCTCGGCTCCAACCTTAGTTAATAGGTTATGAAAATCCTCAGGTACTACTATACACCACCTAATTCTGCGGGCCTGATCTGTGGGCCGGATATCTAGTTTATCTATCTTCCTATTGCATATTTCAAGTTTCGTGACCACATCCACCATGGTCAAGACCACCTGATTATGGTTGCTGAATGTGGACCAGATTACTCTATATCCACAGACCCTGGTGCCCAACAGGGAACTAATGAAAATGTAATCGATGATTGATGATGTACCATTCCCTTTAAAAGTAGGTACGGACCCTTTCGATATACAAGGATGTATTAGTCCATTTTCAGCCATTAGTGCCTCCAGAAATTCTCCCTGCGGGGAATGCTCAAAGTGGATGGCCCCCTGATCTGGAGGACCTAAGCTGTCCATGACATGACAGTTCTCAGGGCAGCCATGCACATTAAAGTCTCCTAAAACAATAACCGAATAAGGGTCTGTGTAATCTTCTCTGTATGTGTCAAAAAAATAATTCAGACTAGCAAGGTGTTCTGTGGCAGTAACTCTATCAAATGAATTATAAAAGTTAATAATCAGAATAGTGCCCACGTGGGTAGAAGCAATTTGCACTACCAAACAGTGCGGTGAGCCTGTGTCCAATTTAGTGTGGGTACCTGAAATACTTGCGGAAATCAGAGTCACTAACCTGCCCTTCGCCCTCCCCTTACTAGAGGCAGTTGCTGGGGCAAAGTAAATCATATAACCATCTAAGCATAGCAAGTTCTCAGTGTCCCATGTTTCCTGCAACCCAATGATGTCAGCTCCACATAGTGTTTCTCCATAGGTCATCATCTAGTTTGTTTTTTAGGCCTCAATATTCCAAGTTAATGTCTTGGTGCCCTCATTAATTTAATTAAGACCATCCTCTCTTTGGAAGAAATACTTGCTGCTAATATTTCCTTCATTTGAACCCCATTCAACTGAACAGCAATGTTTGACGTGCCTGGGGTCGCTAGTCAATCAATCTCTTCCAGATCTGAGAATACCTCAAATCTATTTTGAATGGGTATAAAGAAGTCGCGAGGAGTGTGGTAGTTGCCTGCGTTCTGACCTTTCGTTTATCACTGCTAGGGAGTCTCTATAGAAAAACCCTAAAGGTACAATACCAATACCATCCTCTAAACAATGCCTAATTCCAGCCCTATCCAATCAATTTAACGATCTGCGGTGAGGCAAAATTCAAAATCACACAGTCCCCTCTGCTGGTTTGAACAGAGTTCCCTACCCAGGGGATCCTACGTGTGATTTTGAATTCTTTAAATAAGTGACTCCCCAAACCTGTCAAATTATTTACGTGGTGTAGCGCCTTGTTTCGCAGAGACATCCAGTGTTCATCCACACCACTCTGCAGGGGGGGAACATTTGTCAAGATGACAGTATATGGGGTCGGCTCAGGGGGAACATTTAGCCTGTCTGTTCTGTGCTGACGTACACGGTCACCCCGCCCCGGGACCTCATTTATATTACTACTGGGATCATCCCTTGGTCTTTCTTTTGAGATCGGAACATGCTTACTGCCTGTATTCACCACAGGGGCCTTGATGGCTTTAATACCCCCCACATCGGCCACAGTAGGGGTCTGATTAGACACAGCCCCCATAATCCCAGTCGAGGCAATAGATTCACTAGAACCTCCAGTCGGTGAGTTACGTACAAGAGGAAGTAGCTGATTTTCAATTCTATCCAACCTGGAATCTATTTCAGAAAGTTTAGAGGAAATAGGTTTCAATAGTTCCAATAGCTTCTCCTCAAGTTTAGATACAATTCGGTTTTCCAAATCACAGGGCACCTGCTCAGACCGTACCCGTGTGCTAATGTCCAACAAACTAAGGGCACTTGAACTAGCAGCCTCACGCGCACACCCCTTCTTTCCCCGTGTGCCTCCCCCATTTTTCGACACTTTACTGGCCTGTTGTAAGGTGGCCGGAATACTACCCGCTTTCCTTTTTGTTGAGGTTACACTAGCCAAGTGCTCCCCCCTGGTAGCTTTATTCATACGTTGCTGGCGAGTCCATATTTTTTTGGGGGGGAAGGGTGGATGGGGGATTTGTCCCCCTCTTTATGAGAGTCAACCTCGGACGGCTCTGATAAAGACATTAATGGTCCCTGAAGGAGCGGTATATCCACCTGGCCATCTCTATTGTCGACAGATCCAGCTGGCTCTAACAACAACAATGAGCCAGTTGCAGGAACACCAATAGAAGAACGACGATGGTCCAGTGAAAGGCTCAGCCCAGCCTCCTCCTGGCTTCAGTGGGCACGGATGGGCTCGCCCTTGGCCCGGGCAGCGCCCGCGCTGCGGGAGGGCCGGGCCGATTATGAGGGCCTTAGGCGCCATCCAGCAGCGTCACTTCCCCTGCGCCTCACAGGGACTTCTGGGGCCTGTGGTCCTTAACTGCCCCACCAACACGCAAACACACCGCGCCGTTCCCCGCACGGCTGGGATGGCGTCTCTGGGCTCCTGTCGTGACCGGGCTCCTGATTCCTGGCAATGCGAGGTAAGGTAATGGCGCAATGGAGCGTTCGCTGAAGTTTCACACTTTCAAGGACCCTCTTGGAGATTCCAGAACCTTGGATTGTGTGTTGGATACTTTGGGACCTGCGAGCAGAACTTCAGGAAGGAGTTCTAACTGGACCCCACCTGCTGGAGAAGGCACAACTCATTTGGTAAGATTCTCCAGAACAATTTCTTAAAGGTGTCCCTGTCAGAGAAAATGAAATGACTAAAAGGGGCATTGTTGTTTTCTAAGCACTAGAAAGGGACTCATCTTTAAGAAAATCATGTCTCTGGTTCCCTACAGTGGATTATTTTCGGGTTGGTGTCATTTAAAAGATAAAAATATTACCTATGTTTATAAATTGGTGTTGGATTTTTATTTTGTGTTATGTCTCAATTATTTACTGAAATTGTGTTTTTAAATGCTTTACATACCTGTCTTTGAAGTTAAGCCTGCCTGCTCGCAGCCACGTTACCAAGGGTTGAACATAGGAATAATTTTCTAAGACCTATGCTGAGTCCTACCAAGTGTTAGTGGCCTTATTGCCAGTGGCAAGACCTACATTTGCCCCTACCAATAACCCACTTTCCAACAGTCTTCATTTATTTTCTATTTCGTAGTGTTGCAACAATAAAAAAATTCTCTGTTTATCCCCGATGTAACTTTAAAAAAAGTTTTTAAAAATCCGGATTGCACATAAAGAAAAAAAGTATGTTATGTGTTTTCGGTCTACCCACCAAGACACTAGAATCTGTTTCATCTACCCATCTTGTCCTGCCCCCTTCCTGAATCACTTGGAAACATAGGTAAACACTTTTCTTAGTGTAATCCCTTCAGGTAATGGACTCCTCCCTCCTCTGAGCCACAACGAGGTCCGCCTGCAGTTCTCACTTTCTCCAGTAACCATGCATTTAAGTTTTCCTTGATTAATGGACATGCATCTACCATGTAACTGTGCATGCCATTCTTGTATGGCTTCTAAAGTTTGATGCACTTAGAACAATATCTTGTAACAAGACTTAGGTTCCCCAGCTGTGCAATCCAGCTCCTACAGGTTGGACCTGGAATAGGGTTGTTTTATCTGGGTAAGCAGCTCAGTGTTTTAGGATCTCACTGTGGACATCTATGTACTCGTGTGTAGGTAAGTCATATTTTTGCTTTTGGACCCATCCTGGCTTCTTGTCTAAGATTGTTTCAGATTCAGAATATAAATCAGACCCCACTTTTCTCTCATCATGATTTTCCTGCAGAACAGATTTCATAACATGGATGCCATGAAAGCTTTCAGATACACATCAACAGGGCTGAATACATCAGGCAAATGAAAAAAGACTTGTTTGTTTCTTCAGTTAATTCTCCCAGCACAGATGGCCTGTTGGTTGGTGATGTGCCTGGAATCTTAATACTATAATTACCTTCAGTCTCTGGCATCTTAATCTATAGCTTGCCTCGCAAGATGAAAGAAGGGCCTACGCTTTCAGCAGGGCGTGCTTTATGGTTAACAACACCTTGAAGAGCTAGTACTCAGATAAGACGTACCTGACAAGAAAAATTCTCATTACCCTCCTCTGAGGTGTTCACTGCTTGTATATTATGCATATAGACACATTGAATAATTGGACATTTTAATAGTTAGGAACTAAGTTATTTAGCTGTAATAATGATTCTGTGATAGTGCTGCAATCAGTACATTCACATGTGACTGTCTTCCTGCCTACCACGAGCCTTAATCTCTTTCCTGCTCTGAAAGGAGAACATTCCCCTGTGGTTAGGGTTTTGTCGCCTCTGTCACTTTGTTGGTGCGGTTGGAAGTTTTGGACCTGCTGCTATTGTCAGTCTATGCACATTTGACTCGTTTTACTCCTAAACTTGAGTCCAGACACTCACCTTATAACTCATATTGATTCATTTACACCTAACATTTGTAAAATACATGCATTCATTGCTACTTTTACAGGCAAGTAACTTTTTCTTGAAATAAGGTTTATCAGTTGTGAACCATTGAAAGCAATTTCCTGTCGCAGTGCAATGATTTGGGTTCTGCAACTCTTGTTCTTATCTAATCTTAAAAGCTGCTTCACATCACTTGAGTCATCAGCTCTGTTTCAGATCTAGTCGTAGTGTAAGCTATGTCTAATAACCTCAATAATACATGTCTCCAAGAAGCAGCTCTACCATTCGCCATCATTTTGTTAACTTACTGAAGATGTATGTCTTCATGCAAGGATAAGTAAAGTTTGCATCTGTTAAGATTTCCATGTTCTGAACCAGAGGTGAAACCCTTATTCTTAAGTCCAAGGGATGCTGTACTTCCTAGCTCCTCCTTCAGCACTTTCCTTCCCACTGCAGTATGACACGTGGGAAAGTAGCCTGCATGACTATCTAAAACATGCTTTGTTTGTTTATGCTGCATCTCCGGTGATTGGTGTTCTTGTAAAACAATTGGAGTGCACTGAGCTTCTCAAATTTTGCAGTCCGTTTTCCTACCGGCGGAGCTCTTCTTTCACAGTCATTTGTGATGGTGAGGTATAACCAAGAATTTAACAGGAAGTGAAAGAGTTGTTACAATCTTGTAGGTTTCAATTTAACCTGTTCTTAAGAATGTTTGTGTTTTCAGTGTAGGTCAAGAGAAGCTGTCGGTGGTTGGATCACCCTACTGGATGGCCCCTGAGGTCCTGCGAGATGAACCCTACAACGAGAAGGTGCGTTGGACATGTTTTCTGTCACTAATTGCTTGTAGAGTGTTAATAGTGTTGAGATGAAGTGTTGACTTTCAGGTATACGTTTTGTTGTATTGTATGCTTAGTGTAGTGGTTTCAATGACTATTCTTTCCTTGGCCCACCTTTGATTTCACCAGTGGCAAAGTTAGGCTGTTTCTCTGTATTAACTTAATTTATGTTTATGAAATGGGCTCTTTATGTAGAAAATAGCCTTCTTATTGGAACCCTTACTCTCAAAACCATGCACAAGACCCCAAAATGTGATGAATTACCTTAAAAAAATCTATATCTATATACATATATACATATATATTCAATCCAGAGTTTAAGCCCTGACATGAAGATGCCACAGGATCGGCATATTTGGATCCATTTCATTTTCAGGAACAGCAGCAAACAGGACGTGCAGACACTGGTTCGCCAGGTAAGTAACTGCCAGACCGGTTTCGGGATGGTGATCCCTTCATCAATGGCGACCGTTGGTAATGATGGGTGGCGTGCAGGGCCGGCGCTAGGCATGGGCAGTGTGGGCAGCCGCCCAGGGCCTCGCGCTCAGCAAAACACAGGGGGCCTCGCGCCCCTGTGAAAGGTCACACTTTCACAGCTCACTTCAGGGCCCCCGGCAGCGCCTCGGGCGCCTTGGTTAAGTACCGGCCATTCTCGGCTCTGTTTGGGCATTTTGTATCCAAGCAACAGAGGCCCCTTTGTTTCTTTCGAGCACCAGCCGGACACAGGTAAGAGAAGGTGGGTGAGGGGAGGAGGGAGCAGCCAGATCAACTGGCTTTTGTTATACTTCGAATCTTGGTAGGGCAGTGTCTTGTATATTAAAATGTATGCATAAGCAATATTTGACTTGTACTGATCTGACAGGGGGGGCAATATTACATACACATCGAAAATATATTTACTGTTGCCATCTAAGCTAGGTACAGCTACAATTGAAGCACACCCCTTCAGCTGACTTTTTTTTTTTTTTTTTTTGCTCTCTGATGAGCTCTCTGCAGTGTCTTGGGAAGTGCCTTGTTACGGTTTGAAGGCCCAGGGGAGGGGGGCCCCCTCCCAGGGCCTCATAGCACTGTGTCGAGCTGGAAGGTCATGGTGTGGGGGCCCCCTTCCCTGGGCCTTGTAGCCTTCGGTGTCTGTTTCAGAAAGCGCAGAAAGAGTGTAGGTTTTAAGCAGGACTCATTTATATATTGGTGATACATTTGGCAAGTTAGTGAAGGTGGCAATGTATGCCTCCAATGAGCCTGTCCTGGACTACAAAATTATCATCTTTGTAATGTGGGCATTGTAGCCATCGGTGGCTATTGGGCAGGAAGCAGAGACGTGAAAAAGTAAGTGAAGCAAAATCAGTTGCAGTGGAAACCACGTTCATAAATTACTAGTAGAACAGCACCTTGCCGTTTAAGTATAGTGGACCTTTTAAACAAGCATTTGCAATGCAATAGGTCTCGCATTAGGAAAGTTTGAGCTATTGGTCTTGTAAATGACAATTTTATTATTTATGTCTTGGTTTTGAAAATAGCTAAATTAATAGCTTTGTCATTTACAATGCCAATAGTTATAACTTTCGCAAATGTGACACCTTTAGCATTTGTAAAGCAACATGTTTTGTATTTACGTGACTTAGATGTATTGATATTACAAATAACAATGGCTTTTAATTTTTTAATTAATTAATACTTAAATAAAAGTGATTGTAATTTATAATGGCAACAGCTTAAACTTTTGTAAATAACTTTTGTGAAGATTATGTTCAGTGTATTTTATTGTGAAGAAAATCCAAGAACAGAAGTGAAATATTAACATCGTTTTGTGACATTTGTAATAAAGCTTGAAACATTGAGAGAATGTATTTGAACCAGTTGTTGTTGAATGGTTGCACATATTGATGCTGTGATGGCGCGGAGTGATGTGGTGGCGACGAGTGATGCTGTGGCGGCGACGAGTGATGCTGTGGCTTTCAGTGATGCTATGGTAGCGCATAGTGATGTTGTGGTGCCCCTGAGTGATGCTGTGGTGGCCGTGAGTGATGCTGTGGAGGCCGTGAGTGATGCTGTGGTGGTGCTGAGTGGTGCTGTGGTGGTGCTGAGTGGTGCTGTGGTGGTGCTGAGTGATAATGTGATGGCGCTGAGTGATGCTGGGGTGGCGCTGAGTGATGCTGGGGTGGTGCTGAGGGATGCTGGGGTGGCACTGAGTGATGCTGTGGTGGTGCTGTGGTGGTGCTGTGGTGGTGCTGAGTGGTGATGCTGGGGTGGTGCTGAGTGATGCTGTGGTGGTGCTGAGGGATGCTGTGGTGGTGCTGAGTGGTGGTGTGGTGGTGCTGAGTGGTGCTGTGGTGGTGCTGAGTGATGCTGTGGTGGTGCTGAGTGATGCTGTGGTGGTGCTGAGTGAGGCTGTGGTGGTGCTGAGTGATGCTGTGGTGGTGCTGAGTGGTGCTGAGTGATGCTGTGGTGATGCTGAGTGATGCTGTGGTGGTGTGGTGGTGCTGAGTGGTGCTGTGGTAGTGCTGAGTGATGCTGTGGTGGTGCTGAGTGATGCTGTGGTGGTGCTGAGTGGTGCTGTGGTGGTGCTGAGTGGTGCTGTGGTGGTGCTGAGTGGTGCCGTGGTGGTGCTGAGTGGTGCCGTGGTGGTGCTGAGTGATGCTGTGGTGGTGCTGAGTGGTGCTGTGGTGGTGCTGAGTGGTGCTGTGGTGGTGCTGAGTGATGCTGAGGTGGCGCTGAGTGATGCTGTGGTGGTGCTGAGTGGTGCTGTGGTGGTGCTGAGTGACTTCTTGCAGTGATCATTTCGATGGCCATGCTATCAACTTCTCAACCATATTGCTTCAAAATGCATTTTATCCTCTAGTCCTGAAGTACGGCATGGACCAGAAGATGCTCTTTATGCGTTACTGGCAAGATGTGTCAGTAAATCAGATGCTCACTCCTGACCTGCGGTTCCTACACGTAAATCGTGCCTAGGCAAGCTAACACTTTTAACCTTCCAAGGTCGGTATATTACACACCCTTAAAGATTACGTAATAGTAACGCTCGCCACTGCACAAAAAGTCTGCTCTACATTGCTGTTCACTACCGGTAGGTGAGGTGGCCTCCTCTAGAATTCTCTGCGCTTCAACACTCGCCAGTCCTCTTATAGCTCCTTACTCATCTCAAGCACCTATGACCTAGGATACTAAGATTAAATGTTACTATGTTATGTTACGTCATGATGGTACCTTGACTCTACAACTTGATAGCAAAGCATGCTGTTCCGTCTCACAGTCCTCATACCCCACTATGCGATTGCTCCTCTTTCTTCTATACTGTGCCTGTACTCTTTGTTTGAAAAATCTCAATTAAAAAGATGCTGAAGCCCTTTGAGCCCAATGGGCAACGTGCCTGATCCTGAGTAATCACTGTTGTAGGTGCTAAGCTTCCTGGTGCAAGGTCGGCGATCTTTGGACCAATCTATGTAATTTTCACTTTCAAACTAAAACCAGCAGAATCAAAAAGTTTTAACTTGTCAGCTAGAAGAGCCATGGGCCAGATGTTCAAACATTTTTGTGGTTACAAGCGATCTGGTTTGGAGTTTGTGACCTCACTGCATTTTGCAACAAGCATTGTGTTCATTCTCTCAACCTTGTTTCATTGCAATATTTAATTTTATCTACTTTTTATAATAAATTGATATTTGCTCACGTGTTTTCAATCCCCTCTACTTTTTGTCCATGTTACTGATATCCACATTAGTTAGCTTCAGTGATGCCAAATAAGATCAATAGTACTGCGATGTCCCTTTCTGTGATGTCACTTCTTGTGACGCAATATGCAACAAGGGGGGCCTCGCATCTTCCCTTTCGCCCGGGGCCTCAGAAGGCCTAGGACCGGCCCTGGTGGCGTGCACTCTATATGAAAAGAACCTGCTGCAGTGGGCGTGGCCGCGAAGCGGCAGGCTGGTTCTTGGAGTCAACGCAAAAAATACATACTCCAGTGAGTTCATCATTTAAAAACGGTTTGATAAAACAAGTTCAAACCCCAGTGGGCCGGTGAAGATAGTGCTGTACTGTCCAGTTTTTACTCATTCTGCTGCACCAGGATGGTCGGTCCCCCGCACCACGATAGAGCCTAGTGGACCCCATCGCACGGTCCGCCTTGTATATATAAGCAAATGAAGTCGCGGGTCTCCGAGCCACTTAATGGGGGCAGGCTCGAGGTGAGGTCGCGACCCTCCACACAAGATCCTTGGATTTTCACCGTGTTGCCGACTCAAAAACCCACTCGAGGCTCAGAATAGTTATTAATTTGTGAGTTTAATTAACAAAACATGCCACAAGTAAACGCCCAACGCGTTTCAGTGCCAGAGCACCTTGGTCACGGGTCAAGTAATGTTTGTGCAATCCCAATACATATAGTGCAATTCATTTTCATAGAAATAGGACTACTCTGTCTTTACATTCAAATGATAATGGCAGACATTTTCGGTCTGAATAATTGCCCACTAGGGCTGTATCAAGGTGTATGAAATGGTTTTCATGTGATACTAGACAGACCACACTGAGCGTGATTATATTTATACAATATGAGTCGTTATCAATTAACCCATGCACTTTTCAGTATGGAGAAATCAACTTTTGTAAGATAATTTTTTGTCACTCATTTAAATACAACTAAAGAGTCGTTTGTAAAAACGTTATATTTTTGTCAAAAAAACACTGGTAAAACACCAAAACACCATTCCAAAATGTATGCCATTATCAAGTCCTATTTCTATGAAATGAATTTCACTAAATGTATGTATGTAGGGATTGCTCAAGTGGATTTTTGAGTCAGCAACACGGTGAAAATCCAAGGATCATTTATATATATATATATATATATATGTGTGTATATATATGTGTATATATATATATGTATATGTGTATATATATGTATATATGTATATATATATGTATATATGTATATATGTATATATATATGTATATATGTATATATATGTGTATATATGTATATATATATGTATATATATGTATATGTATATATATGTATATATGTATATGTGTATATATGTATTACCTACTGGCGGTCGCCAGTAGGTATATATAGTTAGGATTTTTTCTCTATGGGTTTTTTGAAAATTCTATGTCTAATAACTTTGGCGTTTGTGGACGGAATTGGCTGAAATTTTCAGGAAAATGGCACATTTTGTTTCTGAGCAGCCCTTGAAAATTTGGGGGGGGTTCGTCCAGTGGGGGCCGAGAAAAAAGGGGGGTCCCAAAACGTGTTTTTAACATTGAGTTTTCCATAGGGCGGTTGGCCTCACTTTTAGCCCGAACGGCTGAATGGATTTGCACGAAACTTGGCAAAATTGTAGGGACTGGTAGCCCGATGTGCCTTTTGTAGGTCTCAATATATGTGCTCCAGTGGATTTTGAGAAATTAACATTTAAAAAAAGATATATATCTGTAAGCGCGGACTGGGCAGCGCACTGGTTCGCGGACTTTTCGCGCAACGGAGCTTTGTGAAGCGAAGCTGATTGGTTCTCCGGCGTCTGTCAACATTCCAAACAGTCCGTAGCGGCCGCCATCTTGTCTCTCGGTAGGATCGAGAGACAAGAGGAGGTCAAAACAAAGGGGGAAATAACTATAAGGGGGCATAGTAGATCCTCGCTGACCCCCTAGGTTTGATGTGGAGGTTTTAAAAGGGCCCCGCGGGGCAAAAAAAAAAATAATAATAATAATTGAACGGCTGAATGGATTTGCACGAAACTTGGCAAAATATTAGGGACTGGTAGCCCGATGTGCCTTTGCTAGGTCTCAATATATGTGCTCCAGTGGATTTTGAGAAATTAACGTTCAAAAAAAGATATATATCTGTAACAGCGCTCCGCTTCGCGTAACGGAGGTTTGCGAAGCTGATTGGTCATTCTGTCACTGGGCTATAGTTGGGCTACATCTGGCTGATATTTGGGCTACATTTGTTTTTTTGTGTGTCTGGCGGCCATCTTTGGGCTACATTGGGCTTCATTGGGCTTCATTGGGCTACATTCGGCTAATTAGCAAATAGCTCATCGCAAACTAGGAATGGTAAAGAATCGCTATTTATTCCTTAAAGTTCGCTATTTAGGAAATGCAAAAAACTTTGATGATACATATGGCGGTTCATCTCTAACAAGATAAGAAGCATAGGGATACATTTATGATGACTGGCGCATCACCAGGGATGTGTTAGTCATTCTGTGCCGCTGTTCCGTCACCTATGGTGTGCTGCATTTACAATGCGGCGCATCATGGGGCAAAAACAGCACAGATGCGTGATGTATCTGTGCCGTAAAGGTGGCGCATTGCTGGAGTTGTATCGCAAGTGTGATGAAGCTCCAGCAAGGGTCGGGGGTGCCCCTGTCGCAGGGTTTCTGTTCTCACACAGAACTGTGGACAGAGGATTGGAACCTCGGCGAATTAGGGTGTCCCAAAACTCACGTTAGTAATCAAAAACTCCTTAGCAAGCTAGGTACAGTGTCACATTGGATATAACAAACTCTCAATGTTTAGACAATCCAGAATATGAACTTATAGTACCTCAGGATACGTGGAACTCATGAACAGTCGGTCGTTATAGATTTCTTAGAAACCAGAACATGGAGTTAAGAAGAACAGATGTGTATTTGAAATGTTTATTTACTAATGCCGTCTTCTCAGGCGTAGTACCTTAGATAATAAAAGTACACATATTATCAGTAGCAAAATTACCAGCATAGTTACTAGTACATAAAAAGTGAATGGTGATAGTATGTTAACATGCTGTAAATGAATAAGAGTTAGCAACACTTATAAGCAGCCGCGGGCCGTGGAGGGAGTTACGTTGAGGCAGGGAGGCAGGGAGGCGGGGAGGGGGAGAAGCAGGGTGGAGAATACAAGTACACATATTATCAGTAGCAAAATTACCAGCATAGTTACTAGTACATAAAAAGCGAATGGTGACAGTATGTTAACATGCTGTAAATGAATAAGAGTTAGCAACACTTATAAGCAGCCGCGGGCCGTGGAGGGAGTTACGGTGGGGCAGGGAGGCGGGGAGGGGGAGGGGCAAGGTAGAGAGGGCTCCACCCTGCTTCTCCCCCTCCCCGCCTCCCTGCTTCACCGTAACTCCCTCCACGGCCCGCGGCTGCTTATATCTCACCCTCCCTAATACACATATTATATTATTTGCTAAGAAGGTCTCTTTGTGTTGGTTTAGGGCGTGCCCATACTTTAGTGTCTTAGATTTGAAGGAATCACATCAGCATACACCAGCTCTCTCTTCATGTGAACCGCATCAACTGTTGTGTATGTGTGTTCGGCAAAGCAATATAAAACCCGCCTCATGCCCAGAATTGGCAGAAGTTGCACTTATGTTATGAGTATGAAGTCGTGGAGATCAGACCTCATAACAATTCTGTATCGTGTTGTTCTTGAAACTTTAGCACTCGCTGTACAGATATAGTTTAACAAGTAAAGCAGATAGTAGACCAATAACATATTATTCTCATGTAAACCACGATGAACTACTAGGTGGAAAGCTAAAGCAACAACTAAGTGTCGTGTGCAGAAGTTGCAAAAAAGGAAAAATGGCGTTTAAACCGGTAATGAGCCCATGCTAACTTAACACGGTGTAAAGATATCCAGGACCTAGATGACACCTCCTCATGATCCGGAAACGAACTGAATAAGATAATAGAAGTGCCATCTCATGAGAGCAGATTGCAAGTTTATATGTGGACGGTCCGCAAGGTAAAGCATTAAAAACTAGGAAAATTTAATGCTAAAGAAAAATAAAACAGCCAAGTACTTTATCGAGTCTTAAGCCAATAGGCAAGGTAAATAATAAAAACTTGACAAATAAGTCAATGAATTGTCAATGAAATGCTAGTACTCAGCATATCAAACATGAAAAAGGTCTATGACATAACTGTGTATGCAAAATAAGCTGCAACAGCCTCCAATAGGAAGTCACCGTCTTCATCCGAAAACAGTTCAGCCATCCAATTTAAAAGCGGAAAAGAACATACGTGCTCTCCCAGCACCGGATCCTCTATCACCATCAGAGGACAGCTCGGTGGGTTTTCAAGAAAGCTCTGTTCCAAGAAAGACTGTGCTGCCGCCAGTAAATTCCAGGGACCAAGTAGTCCATGCATCAATGCCACAGCCATAATCCTTTCGCCAGGACAAAGCAACTCGTGAGTAATGATAGGAGTCATCAGCTGATTAAAGTCGACGTCAGGAGAAACCGGTCCGCAGAGACACAAATCAATGGCCCAATCGAAATCACAGGTCAGGCAGTGAAATACAGGCTGGACACAGGTGAAGTAGGAGAACCGAAAAGATAATCCATATGCCGTGCTTAATATCGCCAACGGCATTGTGCCATAATATTCTAGCACGCGATTGCGGAACAGTGTCAGCAGCTGCAGGGTCGGAGGTTGCATAGGAGGGACATCCATATTTAAAAATGTAAAAAAGCACAAGAGCGTCCGCTGGTAATGCAAGTAAAAATGGCAATCCACGAACCAGAGTGCAGAAAATACAATGAAAGGAAGCAGGGATGACTCCAAAGATTTTCTCAAATGAAGTGACGAGACCACTGGTAACAACTTTAAAAAAGTGCACCAGGGACTTTGTGGAGGATGCGTTAAAGATAGTCGGAAACATGTTGCTGAAATTGAAAGGCAAATGTTAATTGAAAAAGGTTTTGCACCTCTGTATGGGTGTTCGCTATGTGAAGTACGAAAGTTTCACGGGCCGAACTCAAGGCCACCTCTCTCTGAGACAAAAGAGCTCTTATTCTTGCCATGCCGTTGAAACGTGTCTCAAGGTTGGTATTTGTGGCCAGATTGAAAACTCCCTATGTTCATGTGTGGGAGGAAATAGAACATTTCTGCAGCAAATAACCCGTTCACTTACTGTTACGATAAAAGGAATACTTTTAATTAACTCAGAACAATCTTCATTATTGAGCATCAAATAACTACCATTTTCCAACAACTTGAACGTGGGGATGATAGCAGGAACTGGCGTGCCTTGCAACACGCAAGCCATATTTGGTCGGTGTTTGTTGCATGAACCGTGTAAATGTATGTGCCTACACATTAGTGAATGATCTGGCGTCTCAGTGCATTCCTCTCCATTCAGATAAACTTCTTGATCATCTTTGAAACATCTGTATGTGTATGGAAGCGACCAGACCTCATGAAGAAAAGCACTACCTAAAGGTTCATAACGACCTATTGGTATATATTTCATACAATTTGAAAACTTATATAAAGCAAAAGGCAGCGTTATTAAACCGTGGATAAGGCATGTTGCCAAAAAACCCGCAATCCTCTGCTGATGATGTCACTGAGCATGTCATGAATGATGTAATATGTGACATCATCAGCAGTGGATTACGGGTAATGGTATCTCTAGTTTACTCCCTTATAGCTGTCTTTCTTTTAACATAAGTGTCTGTTTCCTTCCCTTATACTTACTGTTTTTGGGTCGCTTCCGGTTCGCGTACCCGCGAGCGAACTGGGAAGCGAACTAAGAGAAATAGAGGTTGGCACAGTTCCAAATATTGTACCAATTTTTTAATAACGGGGAGGTAGTTCTGAAAAGAACTTTTTTTTTTTATTTTTCTGAACATTTTTTTACTGTTTTTGAATTTTTCGGAACAGTTTTATATTTTTTTGGGTTTTTCTTGGAGGGGGCAATGAAAACGATTCATTGTAAAGGGCTCAACAGGAGCAACAAAACAAAAAAAAGAAGTATTTATTATTTTGGGCGTTTCGGACAAACTTGCATATGATAGTCAATAGCTCTGTTGATCAGAGTGATGCTTTTTTCTCCGTAGGAAATGAATCCATCGCAAAATGCGCAGATGTGTTTTACATCACCAAATCTCATTTGTATATTTGGCACCATCTCCCTGCCCTCTGGTCCCGTTACTTCCGGTACAACAGATCTTCTGGCCATAATAGGGAGATTATCTAGGTCGTTCCGAAACTGTGCAGCACTGTAGTTGTTAGGATGCCACCTAGTCATATGGCGATGCATTGTGTAGTTTCCGAAACTGTATTTTTTGTCGGTCCCTCTGGACAGTCTATCTTGACATATAAGGCAAGTTACGTATCTTGCATTTACTTTTTTCTGACCTTTGGGAATTTTAAAAAATTGCCAAATGAAGTTTTCTTTCCGGTGAGACGTCCTGGGCTGCTCAGGCAAAAACTGCCTCTCTTCGTGCTCGTCCTCCTGTTCCTCTTCTTCTTCTTCTTGTTGAATTACAACTTGAGCAGGTGGTCCACTCTTCCTTGGATGTGGTGGAGGTGGTGGGGAAGCACCAGCTGAAGCTACTAAAGAAGCCATTGCTCAGTGATCACAAAGGGTCTTTCTCTCACAATGATGAAAGTCAGAGTGAGGAAAGAAGGAGGGATTTTCATCATTTGGGAAAAACAAGAGTTCTCAACCAATCAAAAGTGTTCATTTTAGATTATATGACCTAGTCTTACATCATTAGGAAACCAAAAGTGAAATGAACCAATGAAAAGTGTTATTACCAAGTCACATGACTTGCTGTGTTTACGTTAAGCGCTTTGCAGGGCCTCCCGGTTTGCTTCTAGAAACCTGCGCTTTGCGACTCGCTTCGCGTACCAGTTCGCTAACGTAGCACGTCATATGACGTATCACGCGACAACGTGAAACGTCATGCGGACGGGAGGCGTCACTATGTTGTTTTCTAACGCGGCACTTGCGGTAAAGAAACGTTTACCGGCTCGCGGTCTATTTCGCGGCATCAAGGTCAGCTAACGGGAAGCTTCCCGATTCGCGAAGCGGGAACGAAGAAAAAAAAATATTTTAAAAAAAAATTATTCATAAACATATAAAATATATTTTTGGATTTAAAGAAGAATACATTTTACAGCTACAGATATTAGCTGTTAAAAAACCAATGAAATTCACAGAAAAAACCATAGGTTATAGACCATATATAGTTAGGAATTAGCATTTACAAAACCTTGAAAATTCACTGAAAAAACCATAGGTTATAGACCATATATAGTTAGGAATTAGCATTTAAAAAACCTTATTTTACTCACACAAAACCATTGAAATTCCATATATAGTTAGTTG